>NC_057803.1:530087450-530720054 GCF_018294505.1 Triticum aestivum
GCATCAATCGGCTTCAGTTAGCAACAGTAGCGAAGGAATCGCTCGATCGGGTTCAGTTAACAGCCATCGATCGATCGCTCGGGTTCAGTAACACGTAGCCTGCAGTGCAATCGCTCGAGTTTAGTTAGAGCCCAACGCCTCGCTCGGGTTCAGTTAGAGCCAATGCCTCGCACACATGCGCGTACGTGTACGAGAGAAACGCGCATCGCTCGGCCCCCGACCTCCCACCATAACCGGGAACTCCCCGAAATTTTCCTCGCCCTCGCTTCTACCACGGTTTTTTCCGTCATGGACGGCCCAAAGAATGTCATGCAGCTGCGTCTCCGGCCCACCCAGGACGAAAAGCCCATTTTCTGTCATGATTTTTTGTCGTAGAAGTAGGAGCCCACCACATCTATGATGATACTGGGTTTTGTCACAATTATCGTCATAGAAGTGTCATATGTATGACAGAAAAAAATTTCGTTCGGCCCAAAATGTCACGGATGTGTCTTTTTTTGTAGTGCTAGTCCAGGTCTATCGCCTATCCAGGTTCCATCCGCAGGGAGTCTGGGCGAGGTTTTCACATACGGCCCCGAACGATGTGTACAGGGTCCCGAGACACCAAACGGGCGCCCAACATACCCGGCCACGGTGTATCTACCGCATCATAGCCCACCCCTAGGGTCAATGCTACGCACGGCCGCCAACACATATCCTATAAACACCAGAAACTAGTTGCAACTCCTGGACAGAGAGCTAGGGTGGTTAAGAAGCCGAGAGGGTCCATTGGTTTCGGGCCCAATGCATGGTAGTAACCGATTCTTAAATCACACATACAGATCTCAGTTCTTAAGGACGGCCTCAATGAAACAACCCACCATGTACTCCTACATGGCCTCTCATCGATACCTTTACCAAATCATGTTCAACACATCCCTCACATTACTGACATAATCATTTCATTCTAGCCCATCACCTAGATGAACCAGACCTGACACAACTCTAAGCATAGCACGCATAGCAAGGTAGGAAACACAGACATGGCTCAAATAACTCCTACACATGCTAGTGGGTTTCATCTAGTTACTGTGGCAATGACATGTCATGCAGAGGAAAAGGGTTCAACTACCGCAACACACATCAGTTTGAAATGTTGTTGTCTTAAATGCAGTAAATGAGAGCAGGAGCGAGAACATGGGATTGTATCGATATGATCAATGGGGTTGCTTGCCTGATGGAGTAGTAGTAGGGTACTGCCCTTCAGTCAGATAATCGAAGGTATCCTCGGAGGCAGAACCTACCACGAAAGACACTACAGAACACAATCATCACATGGCAATATGCAACAATATTATGCATGCTATGACATGGCAATATGATGTGTCTTAGCTAATGCATTGTTAAACATGTTGGTTTGAGTCTATTGAATCAAAGATTCAAATGAAAGCTCAAGTTATTAAGTCATATAAGTGCATTAGCTTGATTCACCTAAACAGCAAGGTTAAAGTGTTCTGTCATGCATGAAACCATTACAGATGGAAAGATTGAATTTTTCTGATCAAATTTCATATATAAATCTTTGCATTTGGAGTTACAGATTAATTTCTATGAATTTTTGAAGTTTAGGACAATTTTTGGAATTTCCTATATAAGAATAATTCCAGTAATTGAATTACTGCGTTAGCATTGCATTAGGGTGACGTCAGCAGGTCAAAGGCGCCAGCCAGGTCAAACCTGACCAGTGGGACCCCTATGTCAGTGTAATTAGCCTAAGTAATTTTTAGTTAGCACTAAACCTAACTTAGTTAGCAGACGGGCCCCACCTGTCATGGACTCAGGGGGGAGTTAACCTGGGCCCACACGGAGTCAACCAGGGTCAAACAGGGTCAAACTCACCGGCGTTTAGCCGCCGGCAAGACCAGACGCGGTGGTGGGGTGCGGGTTTCGTGCTCCGGCGACCAAAACGACGACAGAGCATGTCTACGTGAAGCTGGGAACGAGCCGCATCGTTTGGTGGCAGTGGTGGAGCTCGGGGTGGCCGGGAACGTCGCCGGCGACGACCTTGGCGGTCGCCGGAGTTCGGGCGAGGTCGAACCCGAGGCTACGGGGCATGGCGAGGCACGTGGGGTGGTGCGTTGGGCTCCTACGAGTGCGGTGAAGATGGTGACGTGCTCGGAATCAAGCTCAAGTGGTTGTGGCCACGACGGTGACGTGCGGTGGCGGCGACGGTTGCGGCCGAGCTCGATGCGATTAGTATGAGGCGCGAGAGCAAGGACGGGAGGGATGGAGAGGTGTAGCAGCTCACAGCGAACACGACGGTGCAGACGACGCGGTCGGGGATGAGCTGGTGTGGCGGAGATGGCAAGGGGGATCTGCGGCGGCGTTCGGTGAAGACGAGCTCGATGGAGACGAGGGAGAGCGTGCGAGCGCTCAGGGCTCAGCTAGCTCAACGTTGCGGACGATTGCGGAGCTCGTGGACAAGTCAGCACGACGCGGGGACGACGGAGAACGCGAGCTTCACGGTGGCGCGGGCGCAGCAGCGTCAGTCATGGTGCGGGAAAGCGAGGGAGAGAGGCAGGGGAGCGGGCGACGTGGAGCCTGCCCAGGTGTTCAGGGGCGCGGGCGGCAAGCAGCTAGCACCGTGGCGAGCTCGCGCTCAGCGGCGTCACCTCTCTGCTTGCTCTGGCGAGAGGAAGCAGCTGGCTGGCACGGGCCAACACAGTGCTGGGCCGGCCAGTGGGCTGCCAGATGAGATTCTCTCCCTCTCTTTATTCTGTTTTTATTTTTCTATTTTTCTGTAACTGTGTGGCTTTATTAAAAATAGTTAGGCACTTCCAAAATTCCTGAAAATAATCAGGAGCTCTGTTTGGATTATTTCCAACAGCCACACTTATTTCCAGAATTATTTGGGCATTTAAATATTTTATAGCATTTAAATGCCCAAATGTAAATAGGTAATTATTTAATCCAATGACCTTATGTGTCCTAGAAAATTGTGAACCCATTTTGTCAGAGGTTCTAACCCAAGACAAAAAGGGTGGACTTTTTAGAAGGGCATTTCAGGTTCATTGAAAATGATTTTAGTAAAGCCTAGTTGTTTTCAGGGGGGTGCTGGGGGTTCTGTCATCCCCATTTCAAATTTCTGGAAAAGTAGACATTATGCAACACTCTAATGCATGAACTAGCTAGGGTGTGACACACGCTCATGTATTGCATGAAGATTGATAAAGTTTGAGAACATCAAAAGTATGAAACAATTGCTTGGCTTGTCATCGGGGTTGTGCATCATTTAAATATTTTGTGTGATGAAGATAGAGCATAGCCAGACTATATGATTTTGTAGGGATAGTTTTCTTTGGTCATGTTATTTTGAGAAGACATGACTACTTTGTTAGTATGCTTGAAGTATTATTATTTTTATGTCAATATTAAACTTTTTTCTCGAATTTATGGATCTGAATATTCGTGCCACAATAAAGAAAATTACATTGATAATTATGTTAGGTAGCATTTCGCATCAAAAATTCTGTTTTATCATTTACCTACTCGAGGACGAGCAGGAATTAAGCTTGGGGATTCTTGATACGTCTCCAACGTATCTATAATTTTTTATTGTTCCATGCTATTATATTATCCATCTAGGATGTTTTATATGCATTTATATGCTATTTTATATGATTTTTGGGACTAACCTATTAACCTAGAGCCCAGTGCCAGTTTTCTGTTTTTTCCTTGTTTTTGAGTTTTACAGAAAAGGAATACCAAACGGAGTCCAATTGACGTGCCAATTTTTGACGATTTTTTATGGACCAAAAGAAGACCCCGGAGTAAAAGAGTTGGGACAGAAGAGTCCCAGGCCGTCCATGAGGGTGCCCCCCCCGGTGCATGGGCCTACCTCGTGGACGACTCGGGAACTTCTTGACGTCAGACCGACACCAAAAATTCCTATAAATACAAAAACCACCAGAAAATAACCTAGATCGGGAGTTCCGCCTCCAGAAGCCTCCGTAGCCACCGAAAACGAATCTAGACCCGTTCCGGCACCCTGTCGGAGGGGGGAATCCCTCTCCGGTGGCCATCTTCATCATCCTGGTGCTCTCCATGACGAGGAGGGAGTAGTTCACCCTCGGGGCTGAGGGTATGTACCAGTAGCTATGTGTTTGATCTCTCTCTCGTGTTTGGTTGATTTGTGTCTTAAGGTGTTATTCTAGTATGAATTCTAGGTTTTTACTACGGACTCTTGAATAGATCGATCAGAAAGGATAACTTTGAGGTGGTTTCGTACCCTTCAATAATCTCTTCGTTTGTTCTCCGCTATTAGTGACTTTGGAGTGACTCTTTGTTGCATGTTGAGGGATAGTTATATGATCCAATTATGTTATTATTGTTGAGAGAACTTGCACTAGTGAAAGTATGAACCCTAGGCCTTGTTTCAACGCATTGCAATACTGTTTTTGCTCACTTTTATCATTAGTTACCTTGCTGTTTTTATATTTCTAGATTACAAAAACCTTTATCTATCATCCATATTGCACTTGTGTCACTATCTCTTCGCCGAACTAGTGCACCTATACAATTTACCATTGTATTGGGTGTGTTGGGGACACAAGAGACTCTTTGTATTTGGTTGCAGGGTTGCTTGAGAGAGACCATCTTCACCCTACGCCTCCCACGGATTGATAAACCTTAGGTCATCCACTTGAGGGAAATTTGCTACTATCCTACAAACCTCTGCACTTGGAGGCCCAACAACGTCTACAAGAAGAAGGTTGTGTAGTAGACATCAGTATGTGAGTTCTTTATGACTAATGTTGAGTCCATGGATTATACACACTCTCACCCTTCCATCATTGCTAGCCTCTTCGGTACCGTGCATTGCCCTTTCTCACCTCGAGAGTTGGTGCAAACTTCGCCGATGCATCCAAACCCCGTGATACGATACGCTCTATCACACATAAGCCTTCTTATATCTTCCTCAAAACAGCCACCATACCTACCTATTATGGCATTTCCATAGCCATTCCGAGATATATTGCCATGCAACTTCCGTCATCATCATATACATGACTTGAGAATTTATTGTCATATTGCTTTGCATGATCGTAAGATAGCTAGCATGATGTTTTCATGGCTTATCCGTTTTTGATGTCATTGCTACGCTAGATCATTGCACATCCCGGTACACCGCCGGAGGCATTCATATAGAGTCATATTTTGTTTTAGTATCGAGTTGTAATATTGAGTTGTAAGTAAATAAAAGTGTGATGATCATCATTATTAGAACATTGTCCCATGATCAAAATAAAAGTGGCCAAAGAAGCCCGCCAAAAAAGAGATAGAGGCCAAAGAAGCCTACAAAAAAATAAAAAAAGAGAAGGGACAATGTTACTATCCTTTTACCACACTTGTGCTTTAGAGTAGCACCATATTGTTCATATAGAGAATCTCTTGAGTTATCACTTTCATATACTAGTGGGAATTTTCATTATAGAACTTGGCTTGTATATTCCAACGATGGGCTTCCTCAAATTCCCTAGGTCTTCATGAGCAAGCAAGTTGGATGCACACCCACTTAGTTTCAGTTTGAGCTTTCATACACTTATAGCTCTAGTGCATCTGTTGCATGACAATCCCTACTCCTCACATTGACATCAATTGATGGGCATCTCCATAGCCCGTTGATTAGTCGTGTCGATGTGAGACTTTCTCCTTTTTGTCGTCTCCACACAACCTCCACCATCATATTCTATTCCACCTATAGTGCTATGTCCATGGCTCACGCTCATGTATTGCGTGAAAGTTGAAAAGGTTTGAGAACGTCAAAAGTATGAAACAATTGATTGGCTTGTCATTGGGGTTGTGCATGATTTGAATGCTTTGTGTGGTGAAGATGGAGCATAGCCAGACCATATGATTTTGTAGGGATAACTTTCTTTGGCCATGTTATTTTGAAAAGACATGATTGCTTTATTAGTATGCTTGAAGTATTATTGTCTTAATGTCAAATGATAGACTATTGCTTTGAATCACTCGTGTCTTAATATTCATGCCATGATTAGACTACATGATCAAGATTATGCTAGGTAGCATTCCACATCAAAAATTATCCTTTTTATCATTTACCTACTCGAGGACGAGCAAGAATTAAGCTTGGGGATGCTGATACTTCTCCGTCGTATCTATAATTTTTTATTGTTCCATGCCAATATTATACAACTTTCATATACTTTTGGCAACTTTTTATACTATTTTTGGGGACTAACATATTGATCCAGTGCCCAGTGCCAGTTCCTGTTTGTTGCATGTTTTTTGTTTCGCAGAAAATCCATATCAAACGGAGTCCAAATGAGATAAAAACTGACATAGATTTTTTTGGAATATATGTGATTTTTGGGAAGAAGAATCAATGTGAGACGATGGCCGAGGGGGCCATGAGGCAGGGGGCGCGCCCCAGGGGGTCAGGCGCGCCTTGGGCCCTCGTGGCCACCCCGTAAGGCGGTTAGTGCCCTTCTTTCGCCGCAAGAAAGCCAATATCCGGATAAAAATTGTGTCCAAAATTCAGCCCAATCGAAGTTACGGATCTCCGGGAATTTAAGAAACGGTGAAAGGGCAGAATCAGGTAACGCAAAAACAGAGAGAGAGAGAGACAGAGAGATAGATCCAATCTCGGAGGGGCTCTCGCCCCTCCGCCGCCATGAAGGACATGGACCAGAGGGGAAACCCTTCTCCCATCTAGGGAGAAGGTTAAGGAAGAAGAAGAAGAATAAGGGGGGCCCTCTCCCCCTCTCTCCCGGTGGCGCTAGAACGCCGCCGGGGCCATCATCATCACCGCAATCCACACCAACAACTTCACTGCCATCATCACCAACTCTTCCCCCCTCTATGCAGCGGTGTAACCCCTCTTTTACCCGCTGTAATCTCTACTTAAACATGGTGCTCAATGCTATATATTATTTCCCAATGATGTATGGCTATCCTATCATGTTTGAGTAGATCTGTTTTGTCCTATGGGTTAATTGATGATCATGATTGGTTTGAGTTGCATGTTTTATTATTGGTGATGTCCTATGATGCTCTCCGTGTCGCGCAAGCGTGAGGGATCCCCGCTGTAGGGTTTGCAATATGTTCATGATTTGCTTATGGTGGGTGGCGTGAGTGATAGAAACACAGACCCGAGTAAGTAGGTTGTTTGCGTATGGGAATAAAAAGGACTTGATGCCTTATAATGCTATGGTTGGGTTTTACCTTAATGATCTTTAGTAGTTGCGGATGCTTGCTAGAGTTCCAATCATAAGTGCATATGATCCAAGAAGAGAAATTATGTTAGCTTATGCCTCTCCCTCAAATAAAATTGCAATAATGATTACCGGTCTAGTTATCAATTGCCTAGGGACAAAGAACTTTCTTGTGACAAAAAGCTCTCTACTAAAACTAACTTAGTTGTGCCTTCATCTAAACAACCCCTACTTTTTATTTATGCGCTCTTTATTATCTTACAAACCTATCCAACAACACCTACAAAGTACTTCTAGTTTCATACTTGTTCTAGGTAAAGCGAACGTTAAGCGTGCGTAGAGTTGTATCGGTGGTCGATAGAACTTGAGGGAATATTTGTTCTACCTTTAGCTCCTCGTTGGGTTCGACACTCTTGCTTATCGAAAGAGCCTACTGTTGGGGAACGTAGTAATTTCAAAAAAAATCCTACACACACGCAAGATCATGGTGATGCATAGCAACGAGAGGGGAGAGTGTTGTCTACGTACCCTCGTAGACCGAAAGTGGAAGCGTTAGCACAATGCGGTTGATGTAGTCGTACGTCTTCACAATCCGACCGATCCAAGTACCGAACGCACGACATCTCCGAGTTCAGCACACGTTCAGCTCGATGACGTCCCGTGAACTCCAATCCAGTAGAGCTTCACGAGAGAGTTCCGCCAGCACGACGGCGTGGTGACGATGATGATGTTCTACCATCGCAGGGCTTTGCCTAAGCACCGCTACAATATGATCGAGGTGGATTATGGTGGAAGGGGGCACCGCACACGGCTAAGAGATCAAGAGATCAATTGTTGTGTCTATGGGGTGCCCCCTGGCCACGTATATAAAGGAGTGGAGGAGGAGGGGGCGGCCAAGAGGAGGAGGTGCTCCCAAGGGGGGCAATCCTATTCCAACTAGGAGAAGGGGGAAGGAGGAGGTGGAGAGAAGGAAGGAGAAGGGGGCCCGCGCCCCTTCCCTTTCCCAATTCGAATTGGGGCAAGGGGGGCTGCGCGCCACCTCCTGCTGCCTCTCCTCTTCCACTACTTTGGGCCCATGAGGCCCAATAACCCCCCGGGGGGTTCCGGTAACCCCCCGGTACTCCGGTATATATCCGATAACCCCCGGAACCATTCCGATGTCCGAATATAGTCATCCAATATATCAATCTTCATGTCTCGACCATTTCGAGACTCCTCGTCATGTCCGTGATCAGATCCGGGACTCCGAACAACCTTCGGTACATCAAAACTCATAAACTCATAATATAATCAGCATCGAAACGTTAAGCGTGCGGACCCTACGGGTTCGAGAACTATGTAGACATGACCGAGACATGTCTCCGGTCAATAACCAATAGCGGAACCTGGATGCTCATATTGGCTCCCACATATTCTACGAAGATCTTTATTGGTCAGACCGCATAACAACATACGTTGTTCCCTTTGTCATCGGTATGTTACTTGCCCGAGATTCGATCGTCGGTATCTCAATACCTAGTTCAATCTCGTTACCGGCAAGTCTCTTTACTCGTTCCGTAATACATCATTCCGCAACTAACTCATTTAGTTACAATGCTTGCAAGGCTTAAGTGATGTGCATTACCGAGAGGGCCCAGAGATACCTCTCCGACAATCGGAGTGACAAAACCTAATCTCGAAATACGCCAACCCAACAAGTACCTTTGGAAACACCTGTAGAGCACCTTTATAATCACCCAGTTACGTTGTGATGTTTGGTAGCACACAAAGTGTTCCTCCGGTAAACGGGAGTTGCATAATCTCATAGTCATAGGAACATGTATAAGTTATGAAGAAAGCAATAGCAACAAACTAAACGATCAATTGCTAAGCTAACGGAATGGGTCAAGTCAATCATATCATTCTCCTAATGATGTGATCCCGTTAATCAAATGATAACTCATGTCTGTGGTTAGGAAACATAACCATCTTTGATTAACGAGCTAGTCAAGTAGAGGCATACTAGTGACACTCTGTTTGTCTATGTATTCACACATGTATTATGTTTCCAGTTAATACAATTCTAGCATGAATAATAAACATTTATCATGATATAAGGAAATAAATAATAACTTTATTATTGCCTCTAGGGCATATTTCCTTCAGCTACAATTGATCCCCTATACTTGTGGGTTATCAGCAAGCTCCAGCGATCCATCTATGGACTGGTGCAAGCATCTCAGAGTTGGAATATATGCTTTGATGACTTGATCAAAGCATATAGTTTTATACAGACTTGTGGTGAAGCCTGTATTTACAAGAAAGTGAGTGGGAACACTACAGCCTTTCTAATAAGTATATGTGAATGACATTTTGTTGATAGAAAATGATGTATAATTTTCTGGAAAGCATAAAGGGGTGTTTGAAAGGATATTTTCAAAAAAGACCTCGGTGAAGCTACTTACATATTGGGCATCAAGATCTATAGAGATATATCAAGATGCTTGATAAGATTTTTCAATGAGTACATACCTTGACAAGATTTTGAAGTAGTTCAAAATGGAACAGTCAAAGAAGGAGTTCTTGCCTATATTGCAAGTTTGAGTAAGACCCAAAACACAACCACGACAGCAAATAGAAAATGAAAGTCATTCCCTATGCCTCAACCATAGTTCTGTAAAGTATGCTATGTTGTGTACCAAACCTATTGTGTACCTTGCCATGAGTTTGGCAAGGGGGTACGATATTGATCCAGGAGTATATCACTAGACATCGGTCAAAATTATCCTTAGAAGACTAAGGAGATATTTCTCGGTTATGGAGGTGATAAATAGTTCATCGTAAGGAGTTACGTTGATGTAAGCTTTTACATCGATCCGGATGACTCTGAGTCTCAATCTGGATACATATTGAAAGTGGGAGCAATTAGCTAGAGTAGCTCCATGCAGAGCTTTGTAGACATAGAAAATTTGCAAAATACATACGGCTCTGAATGTGATAGACCCATTGACTAAACTTCTCTGACAAGCAAAACATGATCACACCTTAGTACTCTTTGGGTGTTAATCACATGGCAATGTGAACTAGATTATTGACTTTAGTAAACCCTTTGAGTGTTTTTCACATGGTGATGTGAACTAATCACATGAAGATGTGAACTATTGGTGTTAAATCACATGACGATGTGAACTAGATTATTGACTCTAGTGCAAGTGGGAGACTGAAGGAAATATGCCCTAGAGGCAATAATAAAGTTGTTATTTGTATTTCCTTATATCATGATAAATGTTTATTATTCATGCTAGAATTGTATTAACCGGAAACTTAGTACATGTGTGAATACATAGACGAACAGAGTGTCCCTAGTATGCCTCTACTAGACTAGCTCGTTAATCAAAGATGGTTAAGTTTCCTGACCATAGACATGTGTTGTCATTTGATGAATGGGATCACGTCATTAGAGAATGATGTGATGGACAAGACCCATTCGTTAGCTTAGCATAATGATCGTTTATTTTTATTGCTATTGCTTTCTTCATGACTTATACATGTTCCTCTGACTATGAGATTATGCAACTCCCGAATACCGATGGAATACCTTGTGTGCTATCAAACGTCACAACGTAACTGGGTGATTATAAAGATGCTCTACAGGTGTCTCCGATGGTGTTTGTTGAGTTGGCATAGATCGACATTAGGATTTGTCACTCCATGTATCGGAGAGGTATCTCTGGGCCCTCTCGGTAATATACATCACTATGAGCCTTGCAAGCAATGTGACTAATGGGTTAGTCACGGGATGATGCATTACGGAACAAGTAAAGAGACTTTCCAGTAATGATATTGAACTAGGCATGGTGATACCGACGATCGAATCTCGGGCAAGTAACATACTGATGACAAAGGAAACAACATATGTTGTTATGCGGTTTGACCGATAAAGATCTTCATAGAATATGTAGGAACCAATATGAGCATCCAGGTTCCACTGTTGGTTATTGACCGGAGATGTGTCTCGGTCATGTCTACATAGTTCTCAAACCCGTAGAATCCGCATGCTTAACGTTCGATGACGATTTATATTATGAGTTATGTGATTTGATGACCGAAGTTTGTTCAAAGTTCTGGATGAGATCACGGACATGACGAGGAGTCTCGAAATGATCGAGAGATAAAGATCGATATATTGGAAGGCTATATTCGGACATCGGAAAGGTTCTGAATGATTCGGGTATTTTTTGGAGTACCGGAGAATTACGAGAATTTGCCGGGGGAAGTTAATGGGCCTTATTGGGCTTTAGTGGAGAAAGGGAAGAAGGGCCATGAGGTGGCGCGCGCCTCGCCGCTGCCCAAACTGGATTGGAATTGGACAAGGTGTGGGGGGGGGGCCTTTCCTTCTTCCTCTCCCTCTTTTCCTTCTTTCCTACTCCGAAAATGAAAGGGTTGGGAGTCCTAGTAGGACTCCCTACACTTGGCGCGCCCTTAGGAGGGCCGCCCTCTCTCCCTCTCTTCTTTATATACGTGGGCAGGGGGCACCCCAAAGACACAAGGTCTTCTCTTAGCCATGTGCGGTGCCCTCCTCCACAGTTACACCTCGGTCATATCATCGTAGTGCTTAGGCGAAGCCCTATGCCGGTAACTTCATCATCACCGTCGCCACGCCATCGTGCTGACGGAACTCTCCCTCGTCCTCAACTGGATCAAGAGCCCGAGGGACATCATCATGCTGAACGTGTGCTGAACACGGAGGTGCCATACGTTTGGTGCTAGGATTGGTTGAATCGCGAAGACGTTCGACTACATCAACCACGTTACTAAACGCTTCCGCTTTCGGTCTACGAAGATACATGGACACTCTCCCCGCTCGTTGCTATGCATCTCCTAGGTAGATCTTACATGATCGTAAGATTTTTTTTAAAATACTACGTTCACCAATAGTCAGCCGTTGCCCATCACATGCGCCTAGGTTCCCAACGGAGTCCACGGCCTCCACGTCGTCGGTGAATAGGTGAAGGGCGACCTCGGAGGCCCTGGAGCTGCCGCTGCGGAACGATGATGAGGAGTGGGAGGTCGGGAATCCGACGGCGACAACGAGACGGACAGGTAGGAAGATCTCCCATCCTGTGCATCACCTACCTTTTTTTAGAGTTTTTTTTTGAGAATGTGCATCGCCTACCTTGTCGCACTGCCATCACGGAGACGCCGCCACCGGCAAGGGGGAGGAGGGCGTCCGGATCCGATCCTATCACCGCTATCTGGGGCCGGAACGGGAGGAGCTGAGATCTTTGTAGTGGTCTGGGTGACAACAAGGAAGGAGGGAATGGGTTATGCATCCAGCGATGGCGCGGCCACCGATCCTCTCCATCATGCTGCCGTCCGACGCGGGGCATCCTCAACATACAGTCCCACACCATGCAGGTGTCGCATCTCACTCACTCCTCTATCCATCTGCCATGATCTTGCTTCTCTACTTGCATCCACGAGAAATTGGTGGCTATATTTTATTGTGTCGGGATCAAGAATGTGTTTTACTGTCTTGCCAACGAATCATATGTGCCGGTGTATATTCTGCAGAGTTCCCTCTCTTTAGTAGAGAAGCTCAGATCAATTATTAGAATTTAAATTTCATGTGTACTCCAATAAACATCAAATTATTAGCTTTTATGTGTGCACACTGTATATTCTGTAGTCTGCACACATCTCAGAAACTTTCGGGTGCCTGTTTATTACTCCTTCCGTAAATAAATATAAGAGCGTTTATCTAAAAGCTTCCTTCCATTTACTTTTGGCATAGCTTAGATTTTCGTTGATACCTCTCATTGGGAATTAGGGGATGTCCTACAGGTCAAAGCATTTCTGTACTGATCCTAATTTGTTGTGTTTTGGAGCTTATGAATTTCCTATAATTCATTTACTTAAGAATCCAATCTTCCGATGTTTACTGAATATAATGTGATGTCATTTGCATACTTTTGGTAGTTCCAGTAAGATTGATCACATAGATGGTTCTACATGGATAGAGATACCCACTTAGTGCACATTGTGCTAATAGTTTTGTCTTATAGGACACTACCTATGGTAATTGTTTTGTCATATAGCACACTACCTATGCTTAAATAGTTTTGTAGACATTTGAAGCCTTGGCTGAAAATGTTCAAGCTACAAGGTGCATGATGAAGGATATGGAAGTTGTAGGAAAAAGATTTTCTGATGCTTCCAATTATTTAAGCTACTGTAGGAAAATCATTTATTGGATTTTTGGATCAGCCAAAGCATCAGTTCAGTGTGAGGTGTTTACCTAATGATGAATGTGTTGTTAGCTGAATCATTCAATGCTAATTTTATGCACTGATAAGTGAAAAATATCAGTCTTAGGCAAAGGCGACGCCAGCATCATTACTATGCTGCCAACATCATCAATTGGGTACTGGTATTGCGGTTATATATATTACTATATATTTCCTCTACTATTTCATTGTATGATACCTTTAAATCTCTTGGATATCTGAAAGAACAAAAAAATTAAAGCTGAATTCCTTATTTCCTGCAGTATTATGCTTTTCTAGAATCTGATGTGGGCACTACTTGCATAGGAAAATGTGACCTTTTCAATGTAGAATGGCTACCAAATCCTTCTAGCCCAGTCAAGCTGTCGTTTTATAAAGATAACAAGAACTGCATGAGAATGGTAGACCAGACACCAGGTATCTTCACTAGAAACCTAATAAGCGTGATCTGCCCCATTTGATGAAGTTAGATTTCTAGCTGCTATGAGGAGCAAAGCATGGGACTAACCAGTAACTTCATTCTTTGTAGACAAGTTCAGTCATTGATTTGCATGTTGTCTAAGGCAAATAATATAGCATTACGTGACTCCTCCTTTTAATTCTCCATTTCTCATACTGAGGTGTTGTTGTTAATGCTTACTTTGAAGCACCATGTCTGTATTGCATTTACTTATTGTTTATGTTCAAATGCCGTCAAAATAGCATTAAGATATTCTTAGAAAGGGTTCATGTGGTCCCCGTGATTATGCCTTTTGAGAATGGGTTGATAGTAGGTCCTGTGCTTCAGATAACTGAATGTCCAGTAATATCATCAACCTTCAGCGAGCAGCGACTCTAAACTACATCGCCTCAAACGGTCTAGGATATATTGATGTGTCCTTTCATGTGCTTTGTGAGCTGAATTTCTATTGGCCTCGACCCAACATGTATCTTCACTTTCAGTTGTCGAACTGTAGACTATGAAACTGAGGAAGATGTGAGGCTTTTGATAGGTCATGTGTTTTTACTAAAATGTTTGATTCTAAAAGAATGTCCAGCAATATACGGGTTGTTTGCTAGCTAAGGGATCATTTACAAGGCTTTGGAGAGGGGATTTAGATTGTGCCTTGCTAGAGCTAGAGAAATAGATAAAGATTATTGGGAAAGCTCTTTGCAAGCATAAAGTGAATCTTTCGCAGTTTACTTCTTAATATTGTTTGGCAAGTACATTGTTTTTATTTCTGAAAATTATATCCTCAAGGTAGATTATCTCCGATGAAAAATTAAACCAGATCCTAGGGTTTCCCCCGGAGCAGCACAAGTGGGTCGACAGTAGTTACACGATGATGCCTTCATCAAGGTAATGACGCAGAACGCCGTCATCGCTTGTCGTCGGCTTGGTTTTCACCGGCAACTCTGTCTCCCCAACTCCCAGCTAGGACTAGATGACGGATCTCGAGACCTGACCACCCAACCTCTGGCCGGCCACCTCCGACAGAGAAGATGACCACCATCGCCGGCTGTGTCGTGGATCTAAGACTGACAGTAGAATGGGGGGTAGGTATGAGGAGGCAAGATCCTAGCTATGGGTAGTTGTACACATGAGTTTTACGAGTTCAGGCCCTTCTTGGAGGAAGTAACAGCCCTACGTCTTGGTGCCCTGAGGCGGTCGACTAGATTATACGTGTGTGTGTGTGTGTGTGTGTTTACAAAAGTGCGGACCCTTGTCCCAGAGGAGGGAGGTGGCTTATATAGAGTGCGCCAGGACCCCGGCTCCCCTCTGTTACACAGAGTTCAATGCTCATAAAGGAAAGGCGTTATAGGTAACGTCTACAGTAAATGTCATAAATGCTCATAATGCTATGGTTTAAGTCTTAACCATTGCAGAGTGGAGGGTTCCTCATCTTCTGGTGGTCGAGTGTCTTCAAGGTGGTCGAGTGAGCGCATCTCCACGGTCGAGTGGATGATGATTTCTCTTTGATTGCTTCTGATTCTTTGTAAAGATGTCCTTGGGGAGGGTACGCTGGACAGATCCATGACCCTACCCTAGGTACATAGCTTCATCATTAGCCCCCGAATGGATCAGGGTTTGAGTGAGGAAGGGGTCGAGAACACTTCCGACCCACTCTTTGTGCTATGAATATGCCTTGTCCTGAAACAATGAGTTGAGGAGACGAGTCGACTCCTTTCTCAATCGCCTTGGTCCATTTTTGGTTGTTGTCAAGTGAACTTTCATGGTTGAATTCCGAATGATGATGTAGAGGGTGTTTGTCTTCAGTCTGACAGGTTGTTCCGCTCTCCGCGGATCTCGCGGGATTCGAATTTTGGGAATCGCGCCAGAAGGGAGGAAACGAGGTTATCGGGACGGATTAGGTAAGTCTCCTCGATCCCCGCACCACCTTCTTCGCCATGTACTACGCGCGCGACTGTTGCGGGATTTGTTTAGATCGCTTGGGTCCACTAGTCAGCCACTCGGTGGAAGGCCTTATAAAAGGTCTCGGGCCAGGCCTCTGCTCCGCACGCCCCCATTCTCTCTTCTCTTTCTCCCGATCCCTCCGCCACTCTCGCTTCCGCCTCGTCGCCGGACCTCCGCTCGGGCTCGATCCGCCACCATGGGGAAGGACAAGACGGCAGCGTTGGAACGCGCGAAGAAGGCGACCGCGAAGGCGAAGGGCAAGCGGACCAGCCGGGGCGGATCCTCGTCGAGGTCCGGCCTGCTGGCGGGCTGGATCCAGGGCGACTGGATCTGCTCGGCAATCACGCAGGACGACCTCGACGACCTGGTGGAGGGGGGATTGATCCCCCACAAGTCGGCTCGGCTCCCGAGGGACAAAACTGAGCCGCAGCCTACAGAGGGTGAGTGTGTCCTCTTAGCAACCCACGTAGATCGCAGATTCTCGCTGCCTCCCCACCCTTTCTTCCGGGGTTTTTTGAACTTCTTTGGGGCTCAACTCCACCATTTCACTTCGAACACCATAGTCTATCTGGCCGCTTTCGTGTCCATGTGCGAAAACTTCTTGGGCTGTCGACCGCACTGGGGGCTTTTCAAACACATTTTCACTTGCCGATCCCAGTCGGTTAAAAAGGCCAAGTCGAGTGACGAGAGGACGCGGGTGATCCAGATGTGCGGTGGTCTGGGGATCCAGATGAGGAGCAAGAGTACTTTCCCAGCGATGATTCTTCCTGACTCGGTCCGGGGCTGGCAGTCGACTTGGTTTTACTGCAAGGATCAGCCAACCCCTGGCCAGTCGACTGGACTTCCTCCTTTCTCCTTGGCTCGAGTGGAGAAGCCTGCTCCCCTGAAGATAGTTCCAGAAGAGAAGGCGCAGGTCAAGGAGCTGGTCGAGTGGGTCGTCCAGCTTGTCTGCGACGGAGTGACCGGGATGGATCTGCTGGAGGTCTTTCTCGGTCGACGCATCCAACCTCTTCAGGCACGCGACCATCCGATGTGGATGTACTCTGGGCTCGAAGATACCACTCGGATCCACCCGGAGGAGGTCAGCGAGGATATCTTGGAGAACTGGTTGAGGGGAATCACTGGCAACAAAGACAACCCTCGGGGATCCAGGAGGGTGATTCCATTCGACAACTCGCGCCAGCCGGAGCAGGTATATTTCTGTTTTATCAAGTATCTTTCTGATTCACCACGTGATGTCCCGTTTGTGGTCGACTGAATGTCTTTTGATTGTTATCCTTTCAGGCCCTCATTGAAATGTACTCGATGCCCAACGGAGTGCAGGACCCCGGCGCTGAAGAAGAAGGGAGCGGGGGCGAGAGCGGCGAGGAGCATTCGAAAGCCGAGGAAGACGAGGAGAGCAATGAATCGACCGATGAGGAAGAAGTCGACTTGCCTCCTCGCAAGGAGAGGAGGTCCAAGCACACTCATGACCCGGCACGCGCTCCGGACTAGGTGGCTGCGCCGATCGGGCAATCCTCGAAGCGCCCCAGGACGTATTCCCCGACGCCGACTGAGAAGCCTCCAAAGCAATCCAAGGTCGCGCCGCTTCCAGCGCCGAAAGTGCCGAAAGCCATCTCTTCCAAACCGCCCAAAGCTTTGCCTCGGATCAAAGTGACCGTTCCTACTATCTCCGGGTAACCATCTGACTTGTCCTTTATGTGGATTCAATTAACTGGATGTAACCGATTGAATGCGGGCCTTTGCAGTGCTGCTACGTCAGGGACCTCTTCATACCAGTACCGGGACGAGGAAATGGAGGATGCGGTGACCTCTAACCCAGGTATGAACTCTTGTGATTTCGATTCTTGATCCTTTTAGGGTCGAGTGGTTCACTTGGGGTCGAATGTTCTGTCTTGCAGCTCCACCCAACATCATTGACCTTCCGGACGACGACGAAGATGTGGCTCCTAAGCCTAGGAAGAGCAAGAAGGTAACAGCTGGCAGGGTGACTCGGCAGGAACCAACTGCAACGCCTCTCGTTTGTCAGGCTGAAGATGCGGGCAGGGCCGCTATGACGTTCGCTGCACCCTTGCCGAGTGAGCACCCCACGCGGTCGACCGTTCTTGTGGTTCCTTCAACTATCCAACTCCACACCACGGAGCCTCAAGCATCTGCACCTGGGTCGTCTGCACATTTTTTTACCAGCTACCCCGTCCCAGACAACCAGTCAGAAGCGGCTGCGGAAGCCATCCGACAGGATGATATGTTGATGGAGCGGGCGAAGATAGTGCACGAGAGCAGTCAGGCTGCCTACGATGCTAGTGCCGCTCTTCGGGCCAACGTCAAGGTGAGTAGACTTTCTGACTGTTTTTGTTCTCGAAAAATCTTCTTCTGCACAATCTCCTGTTGTTCGCGTTGAATTAGAGCACCCAATGGGTGTTGCTGTCGTTTTTGGTAGTTTCGCTCTTCCACTCGGTCTGGGCGAGTGGGATCAGAACCGGTGGGGGCACGCCAAGTGCACCCACCGGGTGTAGTCCCCGAGACCACGGTCGACTGCTGGCAGTCGACTGTGGTCTGAGTTCTTCTTTTCTTGACGGCGCAATTGTTCTTTCTCTCTCTTTTTTTACTCCTTGCACTCGACTCCGGCGGGCCGGGCGAGTGGGATCAGAACCGGTGGGGGCACGCCAAGTGCACCCACTGGGTGTAGTCCCCGAGACCGCGGTCGACTACTGGCAGTCGACTGGGGTCTGAACAGCTTGTTGTCCACTTCTTTAGGTTTTATTCATTCGAAAATGAGCTGCTTTCGAACCTATCGATTGACCTGTCTCTTGCCTCCTGCAGAAGTCTTGTACTCTTATCTCCAAGTTTGCCGAACTCGAAGAGAAGCAGAGGCAACTCAACTTAGACTTGGAATTGGCTCAGCAAAATCTGAAAAAGCTCAAGACGAGGCCGCTGGTATGGAAGGTAACTGATTGCCGACTGAATTTCAATATATCTCTTTGATCTCTTTTTTGATTCGATTATTTCTTTTGCAGAGAAAATGAAGTTGGCTCTGGACAAGAAGGACTCGAACCTCGCCACCACGCAAAAAGCAGCCCAAGACAAAACCGCTCTCGCAGAGAAGAAGCTTGCTTCAGTCGGAACGCTTGAAGGAGAGGTGACTAGACTGACATCATGTCTTAATGAAGCTAACCGCGAAGTGACCGGCCTGAAGAAGGATAAGGTCGCCCTGAAAGAAAAGTTGGAGTCTGCGATCCGCAAGAGGAACGACACAGAAGCCTATCTGAGGACCCTCACCAAGAAGTTTTATCTCGCGCTGGGAGGTATTTCTTTTAATCCGACTGTGTTGATGTTTGCCATTGGATTTTTCTCGGTTGATTGAACTGACTCTTGGCTGCAGAACTTTGTCAAGACTTTGACGAAGAAACTGGGAGGGTCGAGACGGGCCTGGACCCTATCGCTTCCCTGGTCTGCGACGAAACTACGATGAATGTGCTCCGACTGGAGTCCCGTATCGCCAGCGCCACAAGCTACCTCGCACGCCTGAAGGAGGTTGTCTCTCGAATCGACTCGACACTTTGGCCGGAGGTGACGCTTCAGAATGATCTAGAATCTCTGATGACTCGACTGAACGAGATCCCTGACCGAGTGCAAGAATGGAAGAAATCCTCCGCCCGTGTGGTGCTGATGTGGCGTTGTCCCTGGTGCGAGTCCATTGCAAGGAGGTTCGTGAAGACAAGCTGGCTGTGATCAAAGTTGCTAACACCAAAAAGCACGACTTCCAGTCCTTCATGGAGACTTTCATTGCTGCTGCCACTCGGATCGCTGATGGGATCGATCTGGACTCATTCGTGGAGCCTGCCAGTCCTCCTCCGGCTGAGTGAACAATCTTGTGAAACTTGGATACGCTTTAAATTTGCCTCGGAATGCCGAGTGGTTTCTGTAACCGTTAAACTCCTTCGGGCTTGGTGCCCGAGTACTTTTGATTCGCTGCTTGGAACCATTTAGTATTTATCTGAATTTGGTTTATCTCCGAATGTGCTTGTGTTTGCCTTCGGATGGACTTTGCTTGCTGCACCTCTTCGTCCTTGCGGATAGGGATGGAGCGGACATTGTATTTGTGCCGCAGCTCCGAAGGAGAAGGTAGCAGTCGACCTGCACCTCATTGTCCTTGCGGATAGAGATAGAGCGGACGTTGTATTTGTGCCGCAGCTCCGAAGGAGAAGGTGGCAGTCGACCTGCACCTCGTCGTCCTTGCGGATAGGGATGGAGCGGACGTTGTATTAGTGCCACAGCTCCGAAGAAGAAGGTTGTAGTTGACCGGCACCTTGTCGTCCTTGCGGATAGGGATGGAGCGGACGTTGTATTTGTGTCGCAGCTCCGAAGAAGAAGGTTGCAGTCAACCTGCACCTCGTCGTCCTTGCGGATAGGGATGGGTCTCAAACTTAGGCGAGTACTGGACTGCAGCTAAGCCCCCGAGTGGGAGGATTACTCTCCACTCGGTAGGATTTTTCCAAACTTAGGCGAGAGCTGGACTGCCGTTAAGCCTCTTAGTGAGAGGACTTAGGCGAGTGCTCGACTGTAGCTAAGCCCCCGAGTGGGCGGGCTGCTCTCCACTCGGTAGGATTTTTCAAACTTAGGCGAGTGCTGGACTGCCGTTAAGCCTCAAAGTGAGAGAACTTAGGCGAGTGCTCGACTGCAGCTAAGCCCCTGAGTGGGAGGACTGCTCTCCGCTCAGTAGGATTTTTTCAAACTTAGGCGAGTGCTGGACTGCCGTTAAGCCTCTTAGTGAGAGAACTTAGGCGAGTGCTCGACTGCAGCTAAGCCCCCGAGTGGGAGGACTGCTCTTCGCTCGGTAGGATTTTTTCAAACTTAGGCGAGTGCTGGACTGCCGTTAAGCCTCTTAGTGAGAGAACTTAGGCTAGTGCTCGACTGCAGCTAAGCCCCCGAGTGGGAGGACTGCTCTCCACTCGGGAGAATTTTTTCAAACTTAGGCGAGTGCTGGACTGCCGTTAAGCCTCTTAGTGAGAGAACTTAGGCGAGTGATCGACTGCAGCTAAGCCCCCGAGTGGGAGGACTGCTCTCTGCTCGGTAGGATTTTTTCAAACTTAGGCAAGTGCTGGACTGCCGTTAAGCCTCTTAGTGAGAGAACTTAGGCGAGTGCTCGACTGCAACTAAGCCCCCGAGTGGGAGGACTGCTCTCCGCTCAGTAGGATTTTTCCAAACTTAGGCGAGTGCTGGACTGCCGTTAAGCCTCTAAGTGAGAGAACTTAGGCGAGTGCTCGACTGCAGCTAAGCCCCCGAGTGGGAGGACTGCTCTCCGCTCGGTAGGATTTTTTCAAACTTAGGCGAGTGTTGGACTGCCGTTAAGCCTCTTGGTGAGAGAACTTAGGCGAGTGCTCGACTGCAGCTAAGCCCCCGAGTGGGAGGACTGCTCTCCGCTCGGTAGGATTTTTCAAACTTAGGCGAGTCCTCGACTGCCGTTAAGCCTCTTAGTGAGAGAACTTAGGCTAGTGCTCGACTGTAGCTAAGCCCCCGAGTGGGAGGACTGCTCTCCACTCGGGAGGATTTTTTCAAACTTAGGCGAGTGTTGGACTGCCGTTAAGCCTCTTAGTGAGAGAACTTAGGTGAGTGCTCGACTGCAGCTAAGCCCCCGAGTGGGAGGACTACTCTTCGCTCGGTAGGATTTTTTTCAAACTTAGGCGAGTGCTGGACTGCCGTTAAGCCTCTTAGTGAGAGAACTTAGGCGAGTGCTCGACTGCAGCTAAGCCCCCGAGTGGGAGGATTGCTCTCCACTCAGTAGTATTTTTCCAAACTTAGGCGAGTGTTGGACTGCCGTTAAGCCTCTTAGTGAGAGAACTTAGGCGAGTGCTCGACTACAGCTAAGCCCCCGAGTGGGAGGATTGCTCTCCACTCGGTAGGATTTTTTCAAACTTAGGCGAGTGCTGGACTGCCGTGAAGCCTCTTAGTGAGAGAACTTAGGCGAGTGCTCGACTGCAGCTAAGCCCCCGAGTGGGAGGACTGCTCTCCACTCGGTGGGATTTTTTCGAACTTAGGCGGAATGGATTTGTGACTAAGCCCACCCACTGGGGGATTTCAGGAGTAAATAAGAACAACACAATCGAATGAGAGAACCGTAAGCTCTCATCTTTGATAAATGAATTACAAAAGGTGTTGCTTATTACATTTTATTTGAACAAGTGTTTAAGTATAAAAGGGGCGGAGCAGCTCCGCGTTCCAAGCCCGTGGCTCGTCTTTCTAATGCTCGATACTGTAAAGATGGTATGCTCCGTTGTGGAGAACTTTGGTGACGATGAAGGGGCCTTCCCAAGTTGGAGCGAGCTTGTGTGGTTTCTGCTGATCCACTCGAAGAACCAAGTCTCCTTCTTGAAAGGCCCGACCCCTCACATTCCTGGTGTGGAATCGACGCAAATCTTACTAATAAATGGTCGAGCGGATCAAGGCCATCTCTCTTTCCTCCTCTAAGAGATCGACTGAATCTTGCCGGGCCTGCTCTGCTTCTGCTTCGGAGAAGAGTTCAACTCGGGGTGCATTGTGGAGCAAGTCACTTGGCAGGACAGCTTCGGCTCCATAGACTAAGAAGAAAGGAGTTCTTCCAGTCGACCGATTAGGAGTTGTCCTTAAACCCCACAGAACTGACGGAAGTTCATCAACCCAAGCACCTGCTGCGTGTTTGAGATCACGCATCAGTCGGGGCTTCAGTCCTTTGAGAATTAGGCCATTGGCTCTTTCTGCTTGTCCGTTCGACTGCGGGTGAGCAACAGAAGCATAGTCGACTCGAGTGCCCTGAGAGGCGCAGAAAATTCCGAACTCATCAGAATCGAAGTTCGATCTGTTGTCCGTGATGATGTTGTGTGGGACTCCATATCGAAACGTCAATTCTCTGATAAAACTGATAGCGGTGCTAGCGTCAAGGTTCTTGATGGGTTTGGCTTCGATCCATTTGGTAAACTTGTCGACTGCAACGAGCACATGAGTGAATCCGCTTCTGCCGGTCCTCAGCGGTCCAACCATATCCAGTCCCCAAACAGCGAAGGGCTAGACGAGGGGGGTGTTCTTCAGGGCTGACACTGGCTTGTGAGACATATTGGAGTAAAATTGACAGCCTTCACATCTGTCGACTATATCTTTCGCCATCTCATTTGCTCGTGGCCAATAGAATCCAGCTCGGTATGCTTTAGCCACGATGGCCCGAGAGGACGCATGGTGACCACAGGTCCCCGAGTGGATGTCATTGAGGATCATTCAACCTTCTTCTGGTGTTATGCACTTCTGACCGACTCCAGTCACACTTTCTCTAAACAGCTGCCCTCTTATCACAGTAAAAGCTTTAGATCGGTGGACGATCTGTCAAGCTTCTTCTTCATCCTCTGGGAGCTCTTTCCTGAGGATGTACACAATGTAGGGCACCGTCCAGTCGGGAGTAATGGCCAGAACCTCCATGATTAGGTCGACCACAGCTGGGACCTCGACTTCAGTCGGATCTGTGGCGCTCTTGGGTTATGGGGGCTCTTCAGTGAAAGGGTCTTCCTGAACTGTCGGCGTGTGAATATGCTCCAAAAACACATTGCTGGGAATGGCCTCTCTCTTGGAACCTATCTTTGCCAATTCATCGGCTGCTTGATTTTTCAATCGGGGGATGTGGTGGAGTTCTAACCCCTCAAACTTCCTCTCAAGATTTCTCACCGTGTTGCAGTAACCAGTCATGGCTGGGCTTCTGACGTCCCACTCCTTCATCACTTGATTAACTACCAAATCTGAGTCGCCATAGACCATGAGGCGACGGACGCCGAGTGAGATGGCCATGCGCAACCCATACAGGAGTGCTTCATACTCTGCTTCATTGTTAGAGGAATCAAAGTGAATCTGGAGGACATATCTGAGCTTGTCTCCTCGGGGGGATACTAGAACTACTCCAGCACCAGAACCGTTCAACATCTTGGATCCGTCAAAGAACATGGTCCAGTGCTCCGAGTGAACTTGAGTCGGCAGTTGCTGTTCAATCCACTCGGCGAGGAAATCTGCTATTGCTTGGGACTTGATAGCTTTCTTTGCCTCAAACTTGATATCCAAGGGAAGGAGTTCAATTGCCCATTTTGCCACTCGACCAGTTGCATCCCTGTTGTGCAGAATCTCTGACAATGGAGCGTCACTTACGACTGTAGCAGAGTGATCTGAGAAGTAGTGTGCAACCTTCTTCGTGGTCATGTAAATTCCATAGACAAGCTTCTGATAGTGAGGATATCTCTGCTTTGACGGGGTAAGGACTTCAGAAATATAATAAACTGGGCGTTGAACTTTGTACGCTTTTCCTTCTTCCCGCTCGACCGTAAGTACTGTACTGACGACTTGTCCAGTGGCTGCTATATAAAGCAAAAGAGGCTCTTTGCTGATTGGAGCAGCAAGCACCGGCTGGGTGGAAAGTAGGGCTTTTAGCTCTGCAAATGTTGTATCAGCTTCTGGAGTCCACTCGAACGCATCTGATTTCTTCGTCAGTCGGTAAAGAGGCAGGGCCTTTTCACCGAGGCGAGAAATGAATCGACTTAGGGCGGCCAAGCAACCAGTAAGCTTCTGGACATCATGCACACGCACGGGGCGTTTCATCCGAAGTATAGCGCCTACTTTCTCTGGGTTAGCATCGATTCCTCGTTCGGAAACAAGAAAACCGAGTAACTTTCCGCCTGGAACTCCAAACGTGCACTTTGATGGATTGAGCTTGATATCATACCTTCTGAGGTTGGCAAAGGTTAGGGCGAGGTCGGTTAGCAGGTCAGAACCTTTACGTGACTTGACCATAATGTCATCCATGTATGCTTCCACATTCCGACTGATCTGAGTGAGCAGGCACTTCTGAATCATTCGCATAAATGTGGCTCCGGCGTTCTTCAAGCCGAATGGCATTGTGACATAACAGAAGCACCCGAATAGGGTGATAAAGGCTGTCTTTATTTCATCGGGTCCGTACAGACGGATCTGGTGGTACCCGGAGTAGGCATCCAAAAGGACAAACGCTCGCACCTAGCAGTCGAGTCGACTATCTGATCGATGCGAGGGAGAGGGAAGTGATCTTTCGGGCAGGCCCGATTGATATGCTTGAAATCGATGCACATGCGGAGTGAGTCATCTTTCTTTGGGACCATGACAACATTGGCTAACCACTCGGAGTGGTAAATCTCTCGGATAAACTCAGCTGCCAAAAGCCGAGCCACCTCTTCGCCGATTGCTTTTCTTTTCTGGATGGCGGACCGCCGAAGATGCTCTTTGACTGGTTTCACTTTCGGGTCGACTCACAAACGATGCTCAGCCAGTCCCCTGGGAACACCTGGCATGTCAGAAGGCCTCCATGCAAAGATGTCCCAGTTCTCACGGAGGAACTGGATGGGCGCTTCTTCCTATTTGGAGTCGAGTGTGGTCGAAATGTGGGTCGGAGCCGCATTGGGGTCCGTCGGGTGAATGTGAACAGACTTCGTCTCGCCAGACGACTTGAATGCTGAATCCGTGGCTGGCTTCTTGGCTCGCAACAAGTCACTTGGGTCAGCATTTTTCTGGTATTCTTGCAATTCTGCCACGGCCATCTGGGCATCGGCGATCTTTGAGCCCTTCTGGAAACACTCTTCTGCCTTTTTCCGACTACCAGAGATAGTGATCACCCCTCTGGGACTAGGCATCTTCAGTTTGAGGTACACGTAACAAGGTCGAGCCATGAACCGTGCATAAGCTGGCCTGCCCAGAATTGCATGATATGCACTCTGAAAATCCACGACTTCAAACGTCAACTTCTCTTTGCGGTAATTTTTGGCATCACCGAAAAACACGTCGAGTGCAATCTGACCGAGGGACACAGCCTTCTTGCCTGGGATGACCCCATGGAAACTCATGCGGCTTTCACTGAGTCTGGACATCGGAATGCCCATTCCTTTCAATTTTTCTGCGTACAGAATGTTCAGGCCACTGCCACCGTCCATCAGGACCTTTGTCAGTCGAGTGCCTTCGACCACCGGGTCGACCACCAGCGCTTGCCTCCCAGGGGTGGCGATGTGCGCTGGGTGATCAGACTGGTCGAACGTAATGGCAGTCTGCGACCATTTCAAGTAATTGGGTGTCGCCGAAGCGACCATGTTCACTTCTCTGTTGATGACTTTCAATCGACTCTTGTTTTCAACATCAGCAAAAATCATCAGAGTGGAATTCACGTGAGGATAACTATCATCATCTTCCCCTTCACTCTCAGCCTTGTCTGCCTCCTTCTCCTTTTCCTTGGACTGTTTCTCTCGGAACTGCTGGATCAGGAGCCGACACTGTCGAGTGGTATGCTTCGGGTAAATGAAATTACCTTCTTCGTTTTTTTTGGTGTGGATATGGCACGGCAGATCCAACGCATCATTTCCATCTTGATCTTTTACTTTCTTGGGGTTCCACGGCCCTTTGGGCTTCCCCTTGAACTTTCCTTGAACCACAACCAAGGCCTCACCCGGAGCAGCTGGTTCGGCCTTGCGTTTTTGTTTCCGACTGGAGTTTCCTCCTCTGGCTTCGTGGGCGACTGCCTTGTGCTTGTCGCTCCGCAGTCGCTCCTCCTCTTCACCATTGGCATACTTGGTGGCGATTTCCATCATCCGAGTCAAAGTCATGTTCCCTGTCCGACCGAATTTCAGATTCAACTCTCGGTACCTGACGCCTTCCTTGAAAGCACAAATTGCCTGATGATCAGACACATCTTTCACCGTGTGGTGCAGGGTGATCCACCTCTGGATATAATCTCTCAAAGTTTCATTCGGTTTCTGGATGCAACACTGTAATTCCGTCAAACCTGCTGGCCGCTTGCAAGTACCCTCAAACGTTCTGACAAACACTCGGGCGAGATCTTCCCAAGTATAGATACTGCCAGGCGCCAACTGATTCAGCCACGCCCTAGCCGAGCCCTCCAACATCAGAGGAAGGTGTTTCATGGCCACCTCATCATTTCCGCCACCAATCTGGACAGCCACTCGGTAGTCTTCGAGCCAGGTGTCAGGCTTGGACTCTCCGGTGAACTTACTAACTCCAGTCGCCAACCTGAAGTTGGGGGGAATCACTGCAGCTCTGATAGCTCTGCTGAAGCACTCTGGGCCAGAGACATGCACCCTGTTGCTGGTTTGCGGGCCTCTGTCATGGCCATCTCGGTGAGCTCTATTTCTGTCAACCAAGCCTTGTACGAGAATAGATCTCGCATCAAAGCCTGGTTCCCTGGGGTCGACTGGAATACCTCTTCTGACGCTGTTAGGGCGCCTGTCTTCATGTGGCCGCGGCACGTACGACCCACTCCTTGGAGGAGGCGTGGGCACTCGACGGCGACCATCACGATCGGCTTGACGATCATACTGCTCCTGATTTCTGTACTGATCACGCCGCTCTCCACGTCCCTCACGCCTCGGGGGCAATCTCGGGCTATGGGCCGACTGGACCGTATCTGCAACCACAGATCTGCTATGGATCCTATCCCGCGACTGAGACACGGTCGTATTCTGCTCTCCTGCTGCCCGGAGCAAGGCCCTAATCTGAGCCAGACCTCGACCAACTTCTGACTGGGAAGGTTGAATCGACTCTGCTATCCGGGCCGCAGCTGCTAGGTTTTGGACCGGTGTTCGGTATACCTGAGCTGGAGGTGGAAAAAGTTGACGTCGGCTGGACTCATGAGCACGTTGACGAGCACGATCATCGAGTGCATGCTGTAGGTTCTCCAGCCAAGTGCTCTCAGCCAGATTAGCCAAGTGAGCCCGTTCCAAGGCCTGGGCCTCGGGCGTTTCTCCAACGATAGGAGGATGCAGGGCATCCATGTTTCGGCGATGAAGTTCTTCTCTCTGCTGCGAGGAGAGAGGCTCGGGGCGGTACTCCTCGTGAACGTGCGATGGATCGCCGTTCCCGTCACCTCTGTCTTCACGATCGAAGCCAGGAGGACCGCGTGGTTCATTGACCATCAGGACTTCCGCTGTCGAGTCATTGCTGCCGCACTCGGATGCAGTCTCTATGGAGCCAGTCGACAGGTCGAACAGGCCGTAGAGAGACTCGTCGGGCTCGAGCGCCGCGATTTGAGGGGTGGCCGACTGGCGGGCCACCGCATGCTTCACCCACCGTTGAACCCTCGATCGGCCGGTGCACTTGTTCCGGCGGGTCGCAGGGAGGGGGAAAGCCGTAGGAGTCGACTGGTACTGGGTCGACAGTTGCTGCAGGAGGACGCCGTGGACGCACGCGTGAAAGTGCGTCGCCCCGCGGGCGGGGAGCGCATCGACGTTGAGTGGTGCCTCCTGAAGCCAAGCGGAGTCGTCGGCGACAAACACGAGCGCGCCGAGACGGATCTCGCGGCCCTCAGCCAAACCTCCGCCTGGAACCATGATGATGGGGATCGGAAAAACTGCAACTTCTCCAACAAGTCGCTAAGACACCTGCCCCACGGTGGGCGCCAACTGTCGTGGATCTAAGACTGACAGTAGAATGGGGGGTAGGTATGAGGAGGCAAGATCCTAGCTATGGAGTAGTTGTACGCACGAGTTTTACGAGTTCGGGCCCTTCTCGGAGGAAGTAACAGCCCTACGTCTCGGTGCCCTGAGGCGGTCGACTGGATTATACGTGTGTGTGTGTGTTTACAAAAGTGCAAACCCTTGTCCCAGAGGAGGGAGGTGGCTTATATAGAGTGCGCCAGGACCCAGGCTTCCCTCCGTTACACAGAGTTCAATGCTCATAAAGGAAAGGCGTTACAGGTAACGTCTACAGTAAATGTCATAAATGCTCATAATGCTATGGTTTAAGTCTTAACTGTTGCAGAGTGGAGGGTTCCTCATCTTCTGGTGGTCGAGTGTCTTCAAGGTAGTCGAGTGAGCGCATCTCCACGGTCGAGTGGATGATGATTTCTCTTCGATTGCTTCTGATTCTTTGTAAAGATGTCCTTGGGGAGGGTACGCTGGACAGATCCATGACCCAACCCTAGGTACATAGCTTCATCAGGCTGCACCGACCATATTAGATCTGATCGGAGGTGCCGCTAAGCAGTCCACCAGGTCCTCGACGCCGCCGCCAATCCAAAGCCGGATGACGCACCGCCACAGCATAGACCGCCCGCCCAAGGAATTTTCAAGCTTTGTGTACCTTATAATAGTGACACCCATGGACGTGTCAAGTTGAGTGATACTAAGAGCTTGTTCGGAATCCTACCAGCTCCGCAAAATCCCGAGAGCTGCAGAGCCAGGAAGCAGGCGCTCCACGTTTTTCGCTCCGTATTTTTCAACTGTAACCCCACCTGCTCCTGAAGTGGAGTTGTGGGGTAGAGGTACTCCGTACATGGCCTAATACTATTTAATCGTGGACGACATATATCCAGTTAATGAATGATTTGGTTGGTTAAGGAGACACAAAGACTACCGAGAAGGAAACAAGTGGAAGAGTCTTTATTTGTCGTTATATGAAGAAAATCAGATGCCACCTTGCTTACCACATATTTCTGAATTAAAAGAATAATTTGATCAATATATCTATATTATTATTATTATTATTATTATTATTATTATTATTATTATTATTATTATTATTATTATTATTATTATTATTATTATTATTATTACGTGGCAACGCACGGACATTCGGCTTTTGCCTGTAGCAACACACGAGCATTCTACTAGTTACAATCATATTCCGGTTTGGATAGAAATGGTTTTGGTACAACAAATTGATCCAGTACGCGCTTGACAATCTCTGGACCAGTTTTCTACTTTTTCATTATTATATTTTCCTCGGATTTGCCTTCTCATTTAGATATGAAAATTACCAAATGATCATCTGGCTCCTAAGCAATTTGGTTTTACGTGAAGGTTCGTGTGATCTTTTCCTTTTTTTCTTAATGATTTTTTCTTTTACTTTTGTACTTTTCATCGGACATGCGCACCCGATTTAAAAAAACCCCGAACGTGTGTGCACCCGTAGTTGCACACCTTTCCACAAATGCATATGCATCGCTAGGGGCGGCGCTAGGGGTATTTTTGGGTCTTCATGTGAATACCCATGATTTTTATAAAACAGTGTTAATTTTGGCAAAATAGTGACAACCTTCGAAAAATAACAATGATTTTGACAAAATAAATATGCATGAATACCCGGTTGCAAATTCCTGAAGCCGCCACTGTGCATCGCCCGCGTGCAATTACAATTGCGCACAACCGACATGGCTCAACTGCATGTCCATCGGTTGCATGCAATTGCAATTGCATACATGCACATGTATGAGCGCATGCCAACCGGTCGCGTGCAACCATCCTTTCATGTGCAACTGTATGCCCACAGACCATATTCATTTATCTACATTCGATCAGATCCATTTAGACCTACCTAAATGTTGGGATGAGCAGCCTGTTCATCGTCCGATTAAAAAACTGTCATCCAACCGGCCTTTCTATGTCCAGTTCAAATGTCCAAACTGTCCGATACCCCTCAAACTCAGCCCATATATAAGATGGAGTATATGAGAAGGACCAGACACGGCTGTCATGTTGGTCTGGCCCACACTAGCACACCTCGTCCCCACCGAGTCCTCATAAAAATCCCACCGGATCCCCACTCGAAACCAAACCCTAGCTCACACACTCACCCTCTCCGCTCCCACCGCACACCCGTCTTTGTCCCCCCTCGTCCCTTCCTTTCCCCACGCCACCACTGCCGGCTCTGGCAGCGAATCTGATATCATGGCAGACCTTGTCGATTGGGACGCGTGCTTCTTAGGGAGGATTCAAGCGATGCTCTGGGCGATGAGGAGTACACGCTCTGCATCGCCCTCCGCCATATGTGGATGGATATGTGCGGGAGCTTGAGCTTTTGCATCGTCCCAGGTTGCCAGCAAGGTAGGTCCACCCTTGTCCGCGCTCTGTGGCCGTTCCTGCTGGTCCCTGCTCCTCTCGGATGGCGCTAGGTTTTCGTCCTCGCACCGTCGAGCCCGTGGCGAAGTATGCGCGAATCGAAGAAGCAGGCTTCTCGTGGCGCGAGGCGACGAGCCGCGTAGAAGACGACAGAAGCCAGTCCTAGCTACTTTGACTGTGCTCGTGCATATTCGTGACCGTTGAGCCCGAGGGCAACCTTTTTCGCGATGTCACCCACCATGCGTTGGCCTTAGAGGAGACGGACGCGAGGAGGCGCCGCCACAAAAATGCCAAGGCACTTCGGCTGGCATCATGGAGTCGGAGCGCCTTGCGAAGGAGAAGGTGGCCGCCGCGGCAAGAGCCGCTAGCCTCGCCAAGGGCCAGGATCCTCTCCTCGGCAGAAATCACATATTTGACCTGAGGCAAAAATCAATTCACAAACTGACCTGCTTTCAATAAAATTTCACTCTGCTGACCCTTCGGTGTGACGCCCGACAGCTAGGCGTCGCACCCTACTGTGCAGCGCCCATCACTTAGGCGTTGCACTTGCTGCTAGCGTGGCAGCCCTGGTCCAGCTGCGGCCCCACACGCACCTGTGCAGCGCCTAAGTCTTAGGCGCCACACGTGTAATGTGCAGCGCCTAGCTCGTGGGCGCTGCACAGTCTGTGTTCCACTTGGGCTGGCCCCACCCTCTCTCCCCTCCCACCCCCACCCCACACACCCCCACCCCACCCAAACCCTAAGGCTTGCGGCCCTCCTCTCTTCCCCTCTCCCTAAGGCAGCGCCTAACTGTTGGGCGCCACACAGTACAGTGCAGCGCCTAAATGTTGGGCGCTGCAGTGTTGCTGTAAGCAAAACTGCAGAAACAGATGCCATTTTGGGTGGGGTGCACCAGCACTCAAATAACTAAAACATCAATAAAAGTACTATAAACTGGACATGCTAAGCAAAGAGAACAAATAACTTGAACATCACATCATTTAAGACAATTCAAGTTTGCTTCAAGTTTGCAAACACAAATACCATAACATAACCTCACAAGTTAATCAACCTCACAAGTTCACAAGTTCATTATATAACATAACCTCACAAGTTCATCAACCTAACACAAAGCACTAATGCCTTCCACGCGTGTTCCTGGTGCCACGCCTGCAGGTAATCTTCTTCTTTTTAGGAGCACGAGGCTCCTCTTCGTGCACTTCCTCCTCCGCCTGCGGCTCCGCCTCCGCCTCCTCCTCCGCCTCATCATCCAATCTAGCCATCCGCAAGGTCCCTACGACCACCTTTGGGTTGCCTCTGTTGTCATAGTCGCTGGGCGTGTACCGGCGTCTGGGCTGCCTAGGCTTGAACACATATGCGGACCGAGCTTGAGCGTCCGCCAAAGTCATGTCATCATCAAGCTCATCGCCCTATCACACAACGAAACAATATGGTGAAGGCCGATGTCGTAATCAAGTGAGAATCACATCTAAATGATTAGTCATACCTCTTGGGTGATCCCACCCTCATCATTCACATAAGCATATGAGGAACTCACATCGTCCCCCTCATGGTGAGGTGCGGGGTCTGATGGTGTACCAGACCTAGAGGCAGATGGTTCATCATATTCAGGATCACGGCAACCGAGAAGGTTCGATAACCGCCTTAACTTCTTGGCCTGACGCTGTAACATGAACAAGTGTGTAAGATATCAAACTTCGCAATATAGACTGGCTCTCATAGTGAATGCGATATGTACCTTGAGGAATGCTCGTAGTGAACCATCATCATTGCCAGTTCCAATCCGTGTCTTCTCCAGAATAGACTGGCTCTCATCAGCTGCTCTCTTGATCTCGGTGCGCTGCGGATGAGAAAAAATGAATGCGTTAGCCATTCAAACATGTGTAATACGGTCAACAGGAAAGTAAAGAGGGGAACACTTTACCACATAGTTAATCACCAGAACAGCAGACACTCCTTGCCCTAGCCTGACATCTCTGTTGTACTTCCCCTTTGCTAGATCCTCAAAGTTTACGGGTTCTTCAAGAATATCCTCATTATATGCCGGCGGGCATATCTCAACTCGAGTAGTTCCAATAAACCATCATACGTAGTTATCAAAAGCAAGTGAGTTGTGCTCACGAAGCGGGGCGCGTGCAGTGCTACGAGCTTGCTCCACACAAAGCTGGAAGCGGGTAACATACGCAGAATGATGCTTGGCCCAGTCCTTTATCTTCCGTTGCCTTCTCCTGTCCAACCTGCGTGGTATAAAACCAAACATTAGCACAATCAAAAGGAGTCCCGATGATTAGACAATACGCACACATGCTCTCTTACCTATGAAGTGCTTTATCCGTGTCCACCCAATCCGGCGGGTGAGGCTGGAAAAGACCAAACTGACGATACACGCGATGCGGCAAATGAAACTCAACCGCCCAGTTGCATATCAATGGGCACCGCATAAGCCAGAGATCCTTATCCCGCAAGCACATCGGGTTGAGGCGGAAGTCGGCGGTGTACCCCAAGCTCTCACCCGCGCCATATGGCTGCCATTCCACCTATGAAACAGGGCAACAATGCAAATCTGATAACTATTTTTCAAGCAAGCATGAGAAAGGACTAAAGTAATGACCTCCTTACCTGCTCAGGCGTAATCGTGTCCAACTCGGCAATGTACTTTTGGTACATGAGATTGACATCGTTCGTCATCTCGGAAACGATATCCCACTTGTAAGCCCACGTGGGGCGCCGTAATTCGTCATGTTCATCTGCATACCAAGGATCAAACCTGACGCTCTTCGGGCGTCCAACAGGCAGACGCTCCCAGCTCCATACAGAAAGTAGAAGCAGATTACCACCAATGCCTACACTAGGTGTGATCCTGCAACACGCATCATCCAGCTACATATGAAAGAAAAACAATGTTAACTTGACAGCAAGCTTGCATTGCTAATGAATAAATGAGTTGATCACAAAACAGACCAACTACCTGTCGGTACAAGTAGGCAAGAGTCGCTGAACCCCAGCTCCATTTGCTATCGAAGACGGTCAACGCCTTCAGCCACATCCATGGAGCGTTCTTGCCAGTGGAGTCAGGAAACAAAGTCCTCGACACAATGTACCACATATACACACGAGCATGTGTCTGGATCACATCATCAGTTGCATCCGGAGGGCACGTCGCAAAGTTATTTTGAATCCACGTGAAAGCAGCTCCAGCTGCCTTCCTTTCCCTCTTCTTCTTCTCTTCTCCCTCCTCTACATCATCCTCAGCCTCGGTAGGAGCCATACCGATAAGAGCAATCATCTGCTCGCGCCACCCATCAGAATCGGTGCTCATACATAGAGGCCTCCCGTCGATAGCAAGACCGGTGATCAACGAGACATCCTCGAGCGTCACGGTCATCTCCCCGGTCCGAAGATGGAAACTGTGGGTCTCTGGCCTCCACCGATCAACAAGAGCAGACACCAGTGGAGCGTTCAGATTCGGCGTGGACCGGCTGACCAACAGAATCCACGGGAGTAGTCCTGCCTGCTTGATGTACGGTGTGTACCGCTCATCGTAAGGCATGGCAGGACCAGAGACCCCGTGATACCGAATCTTCAGAGGTTCAAGCTTCTGCAAAAAACAAGTAATGACAAATCTTAGGGCATGTAAATTTCAACTAAAGGCAAATTTGCAAAAGATTTAGAGTACTCAGTATTACCTTATCCTTCTCGCGCATCATGTAGGACCGGTGTTGCACGTCGTAGACATCGTCCAGAAGCCAAACCATCCTTACAATTTCAAACAATAAACATACATGAGTTCATCTCAAATATCGGAAAACACTCAACATTTCATATGTGTTCATCTAAACATCTCATATGTATTCATCTACAAGAATCTCAACATCTCCTTCTCACACAATGAATAAATAATTGTAAATTCTCATATATATCTCGTATGACATATGTGTTCAAATAAATCAACATCTCGTATTTCAAATAAACTCAACATCTAATATATATCTAAAAAAACTCAACATCTCACATATATCTACAAAACTCAACATCTCATAATTATCTACAAAACTAGGCATCTCATATATATCTAAAAAAATAAACAATCTAGGTTTCACTAACAAGAATCATATACTACCGGATATGACTACACATCCTCCATCACAACACACAATCTTGGACAAACAAAGATCCAAACCAAGCAAAACTAAGTTTCCACCTAATCTTGGGCAAATCCCTAAAATTGCAACGATTTTACGGAGGAAAAGAAAGGGAATGAAAGAGTTTACGTACTAGGAAGAATTGGAGATCGAATCCAGGCCTCAAAACTTCAGATCTGAGAGGGGGTGTGGGGGGATCCGAAGGGGGCGCCGCCGCCGGTCTCTGTACAGAAGAGAGCAACTTCTCAGAGGTGGAAGAACTGCCTGGGAGGGGCTGGCCCGATGCGGCCTAAGTCAACGTGCAGCGCCTAAGACACGGGCGCTGCAATATACACAGTGCGGCGCCTAAGCCTTAGGCGCTGCACTGCTGTCTGTGGGGCCGCAACTGGACCAGGGCTGCCACGCTGGCAGGAGGTGCAACGCCTAAGGCAGAGGCGCTGCATAGTAGTGTGCGGTGCCCAGCTGTCGGGCGCCACACTAAAGGGTCAGCAGAGTGAATTTTTTTTGAAAGCAGGTCAGTTTGTGAATTGATTTAGGCCTCAGGTCAAATATGTGAAATTTGCCCCTCTCCTCCTCCTTGTTGGACAGTGGCGCGACTAGCTAGTGATGACTCCTCTCTAACCGCCAACAAGTGCGCCGAAGACTACTAACGACGCTTTGGAGACTCCAAGGGGAGCTCGGCGAGAAAATGGTGAAATCCGGCGCCATCTCTCCGCAACTAAGCTATCTATCTAATTTTATTTTGGCTAAAATGTTTGCTATTACTATGTTGAAGTTTTATCTAAGATAATGTTGATCAAGTTGCATGAACTGTATGGATTTAAGAGGCGAAATATGAGATGGACAGTTGTGGAAGCAGAGACATGAGGGATGGCCGGTCACTGTCCGTAGTCAGGGTCAAATTTGATTAGTCAGGCTGTAGATGCTTTTAGAACATTGATTAAACGCCAACTATCTTCTGATAAAAATGGTTTATTGTAGGATTTATCTAATTTTATTCTGGTCATCTGACCTGATAGTCACGCTCTGATGAAGCTCTCCTCTAAGGCCCGGCAAAAGCTTATCGCCAATCATCTTTGGCAACCAGCTACCCATCGTCGCTTTGATTATGCAAAAATGATTTCATTTCTAATGACAAAAATGCTTCTCTTCTACAGATTATTTTCGATGTACGCACTCGTTTTCTATGTGGTCTACGCTACAACAAGTGGAGTACCAACCGCTGTTCAAAGCGGTCTGTACGAGGTTGGAGCAGGTGGCTACAGAGGTATTTTTTCAACATGGTGGCGGCATAACCTCCGGATTGATCCACCAACAGTTTCGACATAGGCATAGTGTCAGTCTATAAGACTACTGTTGCCGTTTTGCCGGTTTAGTTTCATTTTTTTTACCAGACTTTTCGGGATTGGCTGTGTGCAACTTAGTTATGCAGAGGGCGAGTGTCACTCATAATGATTTATATCCGCTTGATGCTACATTTCAGATAATAAAAGCGCCCTTTATAGGAAAAGCTACCCATCGTCGAGGTCGCCAAATCATGTTAAAGCAGAAGAAACCTCTGAGAGCCCCATATTGCTCAAAACAGAAGTGCTCTGTTTACTCATTACAGAGGATGATGCCACCAGCCCCTGGTTAAGTAGTGCTGGAATACTAGATTCTTGAATGGCACATTCAGTTGGCTCTGACGCTATAGTGTAGTCTGCAATCTCACTTTGTGCTGCATCAACAGATTTGAGCAGCAAAACCTTTGGCCTGTTCGGATGCTCCCTAGCAGCCTTCTCCCATGTTCTTCTTGTTGTTGGAGTGACTCTAGGGTCAAGAGTGACCTCTTTGAGATGTTTGAGATATTCTATTTTGAGGTCAGAAAGGCCATGCAGATCTTTACAGAGCAGCTGGAGTGTGACAAGGAATGGCAGAGCCCCTTCTTCTATTGTAGGGAAAGTTGGACATTGCAGCTCCAAAGAAAGGCGTAGAAGCCTGCAGAACGCCTGGTCTCTTACGATGAACTTGTCAAGGTCATGAGCAACCAGTTTCAAGTACTGGAGGTAGCTCAAATTACTCAAAGCTTCAAGAACACCTGTCGTCAATTTGGTAGACGAAAGGCATAACTCCTTGAGGCCCCGAAGTGAAACAACAAACTGAGGCAGTGCAGCCAAGTCACCGTGCAATTTCAGTGAGCTGAGGTAGCAGGGTCCTTTTAAGGAATTCAGGAGCTCTTCACAGCATTTGCTGAAATGAAGCGATAAAGAGCGAGAACCAATATTTGCTTGCTTTTCATCCTCAATGAACTGCTGAATGGCCTCCTTAAGATCGGTTCGGTCAGCGCAGCCTGCAGGCGACTCACACAAAATCTTCAGCTTACTCAGTTTATTCATATAACCCATAAGATGCAGGAACCCTCCACTTCTGTCGGTAATAAATCCTGCTAGTGTTTCCAAGTTACTTTTTCCTTTGGAGAGAAACTCATGTACTTCACTTTTTGGCTTGACTATATCTGGAAGCTTAAACTTCCCAAATAAGTGAATTAAAGACGGCAACTGGAAGACTTCTACATGCAGTATATGTACCTTTGTTCTCCTTACATCAAGTGATACCAAATGTTTCAGTTTAACAATATCTCTTGGAATTGTGGTAACACCAGCCCCAAGGCTCAGATATTTTAGAAGCAGCAGGTTGCATATGTCTTTGACATGATCATCCTTCAACTCCTCACATTTTTCAAGATCCAATACTCGCAGAAGATGGTACTTGCTGAGGTCCAATACAGTTTGACTTGCCTTCCCGAAGATTGCTAGAGACCGGACAAGTGATAAATCAACATTGCTGAAACTGTCAGCATCTGTAGCAGAGCTCTCATGGAGAGAAAGCCGACGAACGTATTTGGGCTCTATCTTGTCATTGCAAAACAAAGTAACGAAGTTCTGAGAGACGGACATGTGCAAAATGAACTCACGCATCATGCCATATGTTTGACAAGTCTTCACATTATCATTGTTGCTCAAGTTGATTGGCTCAATGATGTTTCGGTCCATGAGGGCATTGAAAGCAGCTATGGGATCAGGGGAGCTCGGCGAAGGTTGCGGTTCCACAAATCCCTCAGCAAGCCATCGTCTCAAAAGACTTTTCTTCCTGATGGGACGATTACTTGGGAACATACCAAAATATAGCAAGCAGGCTTTGAGAGCATGGCTAGGCAGAGTGGTGTAGTTATGAATCAGCACACGTCGCATTTTTTCGAAGCTCTTGTCATTCTCCAGGTGATAACCTATCTGGGTGCAGACGTCTTCACAGCTAGGTCCTGTTGGCCAACCCTTTGCTTGCAAGAATTCACCTATTGTCACCAGCGCAAGTGGCTGGCCATCACATTTCTTCAAAACTTCTGCTGGATCAGGCTGCTTGTAACATGAATATTTGTCCGGACAAGCTTTCTTGGTGAACAACTGTTTTGAGCATATTTTATCAAGTCTGCTCATTTTGTGAACATAGCCATTACTAGAACTGCAGGCATTAGCTACTGACTGAATAGTAGTCGTCACCAGTATTCTGCTGCTAATATCCTTATCTGCTGGCAAGGCAGATTTGATGGTTTTCCATTGATCTTCTGTTCGAATGTCATCGATCACAATGAAATACCTGAAAGACAGATCATGAAGAAAAATAAGTAATACAGAAGCAAAAAATACAACCTTCCATTTATACCGCTCATTGGTAGGATTTGTCTCCATCCATTGTTTTTTGGGGTTTGGACCAACAAATTGAGAACTCTTTTATCATTTATACCATCACAAATTGGGCTGCTGATCATTAAAATTTGGATCACATTTCGTTTAGTTTTCCCTCAAGCTAAATAGCAGGAAAATACCATACTGGCGGTGCATCTGTGGGCAGATAAAACAGAGAGATGTTTCTTGAAATTATAGGTGCAAAGGCGAAATGAATCAGGCAAAGCCGGAAGTCGATTACCTCTTCTTCACCAACTGTTGTTTGAGTTCTGCGCAGAGTTGGCCGACATCGGAGGTCTCCAGTACACTTTTCCCCTGGCAAGAAGGGGCGTCGGAGCTAAGTTTCCGGAGCAGGTCCGCTAGCACCTCCCGCGGGCTCTTCAGCGCCGCATAAACCCACGCGTGCCTCTCAAATCTCTCGCTGCGGGTTTCTCTGTTGTACACTTCCGCGGCGAGGGCGGTCTTCCCCAAGCCGCAAAACCCGACGACGGCGATCACCTTCAGCCGGCTCGGCTGCACCTCAGCCAGCTGCTCCAGCAGCTCCGCGATGGGCTCGTCGACGCCGACCAGATCCGCGTCAAGGATGCGCGGATCGGACGGGGAGGAGGGCGACTCGTCCACCGGCGGGGTGGCAGAGGAGGAGGGCTGGCCGCCGGCCGGGAAGTCGGCCGCGTACCTCTGCTTCCGCTCGTGCGCTTCCCTCGCCATCTGCCTGAGCCGCTGCATCTCCCGAGCGAGCTGCGCACTGGTCTTGAGCGCCTTGGGGGGCCGAAGCCGAACGCTCCGGCGGAGGAAGGACGCCTGCTGCTCCCAGGTGGCGCGATACATGAGGCCGTCGATGCAGTCCTCTATGCCATGGGCCAGCTCGCGCAGGTCCTGGATCGACAGGCGCGCGGCGGCGGAGGTGTCTGAGAGCTCGTCGTCGTCGATGGCGCCGACGATCATGCGGAGCTCCTTCACGAGGAACTTGACGTCGCTCTTGACGCCCCTGTGCAGCTTGTACTTGTCGTCGATGAGAGAGAAGAGCCTCGGCAGGATGACCTTGATGAATCCGCCCAGAAGAGCCGCCTCCATCGCCGTCTCCTCCACCCAGCTCCCTGGCCGAGAATGTGGGGAGGGAAGAGCAGCTGAACTGTGGGGAGATTATCCTGCAAATATTAGTGGAGAAGATTGGAGAAAGGGGAGCGAGGAGAAAAGAGGACTAGACTCGGGAGGTGGGCCCCGCCGGTTTGTCGACAGCCCAAAATATCTCCCAACCTTTCTATCGTGGACTGGGCGGAGTTTCTCCTCCTCCTCCGTCGTATTCTACCGCTGCGGCGGTGCCTCCTCCTCTGTCCGGCAACCGCATCAACCCTAGCTTAGCTCCAAACCGATGCCAGCGGCTGCTCTTGGTCTGGCCGCCGTGCATCATTTCCACCCATACAGAGCAGCAGCCTCGCCTTCGCCCTCGCCCTCACCCTCACCCTCACCGGCCCTCCCCTCGCTGTAGCGCTGCCGCAGAAGCCGTCGACGAGGCCCGCGCCGGCTGTAGTCCCTATCCCGCTCCCGGCTACATCGATTTGGGGATTTCTGAATTGCTGGGAGGAAGAGGGGATTTCGGTGGCGATGCGGAGAAAAGGCTATTCTGACCGATGGTGTCAGGTATTAGTCAGAGGAGGACTTGTAGTGTCATGGCAGATTGAATGGCCAGGATCAAAAGGAAACCCAAAGGCAGAAGATCTACCGCTGTCAACGTTTATCCATTTCCGTCCTTGTTATTATTTCTATATTCAACTTACTCTCTGTAACCTCAGGCTATATAAGGGGTGGTAACTAGAGGAGATGTATCGATCAACTATTCAGCCAAATATTGGTTATTATCAATACAAGAATACCTTTACATACATACACCATATACACAAGTTCCTCACTGTTCTTGGTGATTTCATACTTTTCCCCAATTTCTTCTTCTTGATCCACTTCAAATCCATGGCTGATCCATCCGGGATCTGACAAATGGTATTCAGAGCCTCTGCTTCCTTGGTATTTTGACTAGATCTGGTTCGGGTTTGTGCTGGTGTTGTGAAATCCCCAATCCCACCCTCCCAAATCGAGCGTTTGTGCGATGGCTTCTTCGTATGGCGTTGATTCCTTGCTTGGTCCGATCTTCGCCGCCACCGCAGCTACTTCACCTCGCTCGTCCACAAACCCAACTTCTCAGATCGGTGCCCTCGTCACCACCGCCACGCGGTCAGTGTCACCATCGTCTTCTCAGTTCAACAAACTAAATGAGATGTGTGATGCAGTGGGCAAGGTCCAGAAGGCAGTCGCTGATTTGGGACATCAGCTATCTGCGTTGTCTCAAGTTCTTCTTGCTGCAGCAGCCCCCATCGCCACCGCCACCGCCACCTCCCATGCCACCGCCGTGGTCGCCACGCCTACAAGCAGGTTTCCCGTTGCAGCAACTGGCACCACCTCAGCATTGGCGCCCACTAGGCGTTCGACTGAATGCTCGAGTAGTGTTTTGACCTCCATCACTGCGCATCCGAGCGGAACGCCTCCTGCAGTCACCACCATCTCCACCACCTCTGTTGCCTGCGTCATCACCGCGCCTCCAACCGGACCCCCTGCGGCAGTCACCACTGCTACTGCTTACCGCGTCATCAGGATGCACTGGAGTGACCTTCGTGTGGTGAATGACATCCCCAGTGAAGTGTCTCTTTCATGTACACAAGCTTCAAAAATGTTGCCCACCAACTGTTTGACTGAATGCCTGAGCGACATTATGTATCTGAAGGAGGCAAGGTTAACAACCAAAACGGCTCACCTATCTCCGCCAGCGACATTGGTCATGCCTGTCATCTCTGTGCGTACATCAACCAACATCAACACCACCAGAACCGTTGGCGTTGGATGCCCAGGACTCCATCTGCATTCCCAGGTCAGCGGCGCTCAAAGCCACTGTCACTGTCGTTCCAATACAGTCCATGGTGACAAGTGCCTTCATAGAAAAATGCCTCGACAAGGACAGCCCAGAGAGGGACATGTCTTTTGTGGCGCTACTATCATGGTTTTCTATCAGCCCTGTGTGCCAGGTGTTTGTCGTTGGTTTCCTTCCTGCAGAGATACGACCACCATGGCGACCACCTCTGGTCTGTAGCAGCCATTTGAGAGCTAGCCCTCTAGTACAGAAGGTATTGTATGCAATAGTCAACAATGACATGAGGAAGGGGAGCCTTGGCGCAGTGGTAAAGCTGCTGCCTTGTGACCATGAGGTCATGGGTTCAAGTCCTGGAAACAGCCTCTTACAGAAATGTAGGGAAAGGCTGCGTACTATAGACCCAAAGTGGTCGGACCCTTCCCTGGACCCTGCGCAAGCAGGAGCTACATGCACCAGGTTGCCCTTTTTTTTAGTCAACAATGACATGAGGGTGCAGAATAAAGGAGTCAATGCAAATCTTATATTGCCGTGGAACCCCGGCATACAGTCCGTAGCTGAGCCACACCATGTACAAGATGATGTTATATTGGTTTATGCATATTCTGCTGAGCAGTCCTACCACAAGTGGTTCATTTCACTGAAATATCACTGCCATGTTACTGGTCATTCCCTACCGTATTACGACTTGTATGGAACACGGTTGACCCTGATTACCGTTGGCGTGTGTTCCAACATGATTTTGCTACACACAGTGGAATATCCAGAGTTGGAAGAAAAAAATGGACTGAAGAATGTTACAGCAGCAACAACTGATGAGTGTGTTCTTCCTTTAAAACAGTCCCAGTTTTGTGCCTTTGAATTTTGGGAAGAGCAGCCCAAAAGTGCAGCTACTACAGAAAGCGATGCAAGCAACCCAACAGGGGTTGGTGATCTATATATTGATGGTTCTTTCACTCTCTGGGCCAAAATGTTGTTCATCAATTCTTTGATGCAGAATGAATACTGGAAACTGGAACATCAACCATTAATTGGTCCCAAGAAGGAATTGTTTTCTACTGGTAAAATGTCTTGGTGCCATGTCAATTTTCCAAAATGCCGTAACCAACTCAGCAAGGAAAAAAGAAGGGATAGTAATCAGAGGTATTGTTGATCTTTGTCTGTCGGGTGCTAGTGCTATAGTTGATCACGAGAATCAGATGTACAACAAAGAGAAAACTAAAATTTCACACTGGAAATTCAAAGGAACACCTCTTGAGTTTGACTTCTATGATCAAAGTGAAATCAATATTGAGTTCTTGTTGCTGTCATATGCTGCATCTCAAGTCAAGCGGCTTTTTCCATGGGATCCAGGAGAACATGACCATTTAGTGAAAATTACTGCGATGATACTAGTTGGAACTGCGGGACAGGTTATTTCTGAACTTATCAGCAGCAAAGTGATCACTCAAATGGCCCGATGTAGCACAGAGAATAAGATACCACAGTCGGATGCCTCGCTGTTGCCTTTGTCTGTCGATTGCTTGTACCCATTGGTCAACATCTGTACAAGATCTGTGAGAAGCAATCTGAAAGCTAGCTCTCCAGTTCAGACGTACAATGACATGAAAGTGCAGACTAAAGGAATCTATGCAGCTGTTGTGTTACCATGGGACACTGGCGTACAATCCATTGTATGTACAAATTTTACTACATGTGCTACTGCCAGTTATCTTCCAGGGAAGCATACTCCAGCACATAACATGAACATGGTGCAGGTTTTACAAAAGGAAAGAATTATGGGGCTGTACAAGGATACTGAAGAGATGATTCCCATATCTCTAAGAGACCTACTGAGCATCACTTTCTCATACCAAGATTGTATAGCGCATGAAGATCTCTTTCATCTGAAGCAGCGAGTGTTTCCTAAATTTCCTTCTGATCAAATCTCAATGGAGACATTGACTGTGATAATGGTTGTTGCTACTTCCACTTCTTTTGAACCAGCACGACAAGAATCCAAGTTCATTGTGGTTTCTGCACAAGAGCTCAAGAACATTGTTGTTATTGTACAAGGTCCATACTATACCAATTCTAACCCTACAGGTTGTGGACTATTCTGGGAAACAAACTCTTCATGTTCAACCTTGCGACAATCTGTATCATATATATGGGTGTACAAGCGATTTGACCCAAGAGATCCACCATTGGCATTGTTGTTCAACATGGCGATGCAATCAGGGGAATGCTATGCTACGGTGAAACAAAGGAAGTGTCAGAAGCTCAAACATCTTGAAATCATATGTTGGACGTCTCCAATTTGGATCATATCATTTATGCCTCCCTGAGGCTCAACATTCTGCTCTCAACTCAGTCCAGGGAGAACCACACTTGGGGACAAGTGTGATTTCAAGAGGGATGGAATGTCAGGTATTAGTCAGAGGAGGACTTGTAGTGTCATGGCAGATTGAATGGCCAGGATCAAAAGGAAACCCAAAGGCAGAAGATCTACCGCTGTCAACGTTTATTCATTTCCGTCCTTGTTATTATTTCTATATTCAACTTACTCTCTGTAACCTCAGGCTATATAAGGGGTGGTAACTAGAGGAGATGTATCGATCAACTATTCAGCCAAATATTGGTTATTATCAATACAAGAATACCTTTACATACATACACCATATACACAAGTTCCTCACTGTTCTTGGTGATTTCATACTTTTCCCCAATTTCTTGTTCTTGATCCACTTCAAATCCATGGCTGATCCATCCGGGATCTGACAGATGGACCCCGCAATCGATGCTAAACTTTTTTTTTTTGGATGAACAGGGAGGCTCCTCCCTGGTTCCATTAGCAGAATGAAACCAAAATGGTCTCTGTCTCATACATCAGCTCACTGAAAAGAGCAGTTCAGTAAAAGGAGAACTGAAAGTAAAACGCAGTTTTCTAAGATTGGAGCAGAACTGGTTTTGTGTGTCTAGTTTTTCTCTTATCACATTGCTCTTGCCCTTACATGTCATTCTTCTCCATGCTTTGATTTTTCAGGTAGAGATGAGTTCTTCTCTGTTCGCCACGAGCGCCATGGAGGCTCCCATGAGCTCTTCCCTGGGTGCCATGGGCCCCCTTCTCAGGAAGCTGCATTCGCTGCTAGACCCCGACCACCGGCTGCCCAAGCCACTGAAGCACGGAATCGGGCTCCTCAAGGAAGATTTGGAAGAATTAAGCGCCGGCCTGTTGGAGCAGTCAATGGCGGATTCCCCCAACCAGAAGGCAATGTACTGGATGGATGAGGTGCGTGAACTTTCCTATGAAATAGAGGACTGCATTGACGACATGATGCTGAGGCACACCGGCAATGGCGTCAAGACCAGACCCGTCCGCGGCCACAGGGTCAGTCGTGTCAAGGTGTCTCGGCTTTTCAAGTCGTTGAAGCCGTGCACAAGGGTTTCCAAGATCGCAGAGCTCAGGACCCTGGTGCTGGAGGCAAGTGAACGGCGTGAGAGGTATCATCTTGATGACTGTGCCTCGAGTTCTAGCCGTGTGTTCACTGGGCACAATCGGGTTCCAGGCCTATATGGACATGCGACGGATTTCCTTGTTGGTGTCGATGACCTGAAGATTAAGCTTACCAAGTGGCTTACTGAGGATGCTGATCAACAACTGAAAGTGGTGTGTATAGATGGACCTGCAGGGGTTGGCAAGACCACGCTGGCTAAGCAACTGTACCGTGAGCTTGGAGGGCAGTTCGACTGCTGGGCTTTTGTGCGGGCATCGCGAAGGTCTGACACAAAGAGACTACTTGGGGACATCCTCTCTCAAGTTCAGTGTTGTCAGTTACCCTCTTATTTCTGCGAGGTGCAAAATCTCATTGGCAATCTCATGAAATATCTCCAAGATAAGAGGTACCTTATTTACCTTTTTTTGTCCCGTGGAGGTGTGTGCAATCAATTGATTTAGCTATCCTAAGACTCAGACATAAAACCCAGTGCTCATGATTGTGCACAGTGGAATTTTGTGAATGTGCACAGTCGATGGACCAAATGTATGGTATAACTCTTTGAACGTTTGGAGAAACTAAAACAATAATTGTTTAATTGTATTTCTTGTTTCTACTTAGTGATAGAAATAAAAATGCCAATCAATCATTGTGTACATTAGTATATTTCAGAAAATACATAGTTATATATACATTTATTTTGCAGATACTTTATAGTAATTGATGATCTGTGGGAAACAACAACATGGGATATTGTTAAAAGCGCTTTTCCAGATGGTAAAAATTACAGTAGAATAATGACAACAGCAGAAACTGACAGTGTAGCTCTGGAATGTTGTGGTTATCAGTCTGATAATATTTTGAAAATGAAACCCCTTGGCAGCCATGCCTCTGCAGAATTGTTCTTCAGTATTGTTTTTGGCTCTGAACATCTGTGTCCTGATCAATTGAAGGAAGTTTCAGATAGAATCATTAGAAAGTGTGGTGGTTTGCCACTAGCAACCATCTGTATTGCTGGTCTCTTAGCAAGTCAGACGGATAACTCTGAGCTATGGCATCATCTGCAGAAATGTTTATGCTCCAAATTAAGTACAAGTCCTACTTTGGAAGAGATGCTGAAAGAAGTACTAAACCTTAGCTACAGTAGTCTTCCTTATTATTTGAAGACATGCTTGCTGTATCTTACTATGTATCCGGAGGGGTACACGATGTGGAAGGTTGATTTGTTGAAGCAATGGATATCTGAAGGTTTCATTGCTGCAAAGGAAGAAAAAGAGGTAGAGGAAATTGCAGATAGCTATTTTTATGAGCTTGTCAACAGGGGAATGATCCAACCTGAGCAAATTAACCATAATGATGAGGTGTATTCCTGTACAATGCACCACACTGTACGTGATCTTATTATGTTCAAGTCCAAAGAAGAGAATTTTATCACTTCCATAGATTATTCAAAAGCCATCACAGGACATTCTAATATGGTCCGTCGACTTTCTCTCCACTTTAGCAGTGCCAAATATGCGACCAAGCCATCAGGTGTAATACTGTCGCAATCGCGATCACTTTTCTTTTTTGGACTTCTCAGATGTTTTCCTTCTGATGTGGAGTTTAAGTTGCTGCGAGTTCTGACCCTTGAGTTTTGGGGCAACCAATATGGGCATACGAATCTCGACCTCACAAGAATTTGCAGTTTGGTTCACCTCCGATATTTGAAGATTTCATGCAATATGATTGTAGAACTACCAGCCCAGATGCATGGACTACGATACATGGAAACACTGGAAATAAATGCAAGAATATCTTCTGTTCCATTGGATATCATTGATCTCCCAGGCTTATTGCATCTATCTCTCCGAGATGAGAGAAATCTACCTGATGGGATTGGCCGCATCAGATCTCTGCGTACACTACAGTATTTTGACCTTGGCAATAACTCTGAAGACAATGTACTGAGCCTCGGTAGCTTGATGAACCTGCAATATCTTCATCTCACCTATTCCACAGTGCAGTCTGATGAGCACCTGAAGAGAAATATGGTAGCTTTGGCCTCTTCTGTTATCAAGCTTGTTAACCTCAAATCTGTCATTCTGGCTCCTGGAGCTTTAAGCACAGCCATTTACCATGATGTCTTGAGCAGCGTTTCCTCTCCTCCTGTCTTTCTTCAGGGTCTTCAGAGACTTGATTTGTTGCCCCCAATTTGCATGTTTTCCAGGGTTCCCAAGGATATTGGAGTAGTTCGCAAACTTTGCTATTTGAGTCTTGTGGTCCGTGAACTACGAAGGAATGATATTGACAGCATCACAGGATTGCCTGCCCTCACTGTTCTTTCATTGTATGTCCGACAACCCCCTGCAGAAAGCATCATCTTCAACAATGGGTCATTCCCTGCTCTCAAATATTTCAAATACATGTGCGGTGTACTGTGCCTGGCCTTCCAGGAAGGAGCATTGCCCAATGTTCTTAGGCTCAAGCTAGGTTTCAATGCCCGCAAAGGACAGCAGTATGATGTTTTGCTTGCCGGCATTCAGCACTTGGTAAACCTGAAGAAGATTGATGGAATAATTGGGGCAGCAGAGGGTGCTGAGGGACCTGACAGAAGTGCTGCAGAGTCTGCGTTCAAGGACACCATTCACAAGCATTCAAAGTTTCCTAGTTACGTCAACGTAAAAAGGGTAGATTGGGTTGAGGAAGAGAACGAGCCAAGGACCCAAGTTAACAGCTCACCAAAATGTCATGAAATTCTACAAAAACAGCGTGGGGTAAATGAGACCGAGGAAGATACAAAGCAGTTTGCTGATAGTGGGTAGGCTATTAACACCCCCCCCCCCCTCTCGCGCGAAAAAGGCAAATATTATGTTCTTTACGACATTTTCCCACAAGTAAAATGTGCACACCGTATTTTTCCAGCAAAACCTTTATATGTTACTCACATTTATTTCCTGATGATTACACAGGGTGAAGAATCAGATCATGCAGGTGTCTCCTCAGCATATGGATTTATGCCCAGACGATACAAAGCTGACTATGCCTAGTAGCAACAGAACGTCATTTCCTGAAAAGTTACAGGATAATATTGCAGCTGAAGCAGTGAGCTTTTCATCTACTACATCATCTGCTCAAAGTCCACAGTCGTGGTCAGCTCCATCATCTCACCACTCTTTACCTGAAACATATGCATGGGACCCAGAGGGATCTCCTTGGTCAAGGGCATTGAGTAGTCCTTCTCTTACGCCAAAGAATACCAGTGCCCCTCAATCAGCTATGCACCCGATGTTATCTCCAGAAGACCATGTTTCACGTACTGAAGGCACCCGGAGTACTGGCTATTTTCACCCCTTAGCACTTCCTCCCAGTGCTAGCAACCAGCCCGCTCCAAAAGTTGAAATGTCCTTAGTAGGTCAATGGCAAAAGAGCAAACTTATAGGTAGTGGTACATATGGTGATATATATGAAGCTACCAACAGGTATGGAAGTGTAATCCGTATATCATTGCCTCTATTCATGTTAAATTCTGAATGTTGGGTTACTGCCATTTAAATGTAGGCACACTGGAGCTCTTTGTGCAGTTAAAGTGATCAGTATAATTCCTAATGATTCTAGATCTGCTGATTCCTTGAAGCAATTAGACCAGGTTATTAAATCTGGCTATGCACTCTTAAGTAATTACAAGCTTTTCTTTTGCAGTAACTTAGAATCTTTTTTTATCAGTTCTATAAATTCTGTCTTAATACTTTTGTTTGTTATTGTTTGTCGACGTGTGATCGTCGAGTTCAGGGATCAAAGGAGATCCCCTTTTAGTTGTTCGGCCAGGGGCTAAAACACTCACAGATTCTCACAGCTTCCTTAAGAACTAATGACACAAGCAGTTACCCAGGTTCAGGCCACCCTTAGGTGTATTACCCTACTCCTGCTTTATGTGTGTTTGATGGATGATGAACAAATGAACTACAAGCTGGAGCTAAGTGCTCGCAGCTAGCTAGCTTTGGTGGTGCTCGGGTGGGCCTATAGCTGCCCCGAGCACCCTTCTCTTCTTCCTCTTCCTAGCTTTTCTCCAAAAGCTAGATCTGAAGTTTTTGGGATCGGTCCCTTCTACTGGCCATGGTCCTGCCCTTATATAGTGTTCGGGAGGACCTACAAATGCCCTTTAAGTAAAAAGGTACAAAGGTTACAGTAGTCTTTGTTGCTCATGCGTCCATGGAGTTTGCCAAGAGTGGCAAGTAAATGGTCGCCCGAATCCTGTGTATCTCTGGTCAAGAGATACATCTCTGGTCAAGAGATACACCTGGTCGTCGCTGGCGTCACTCTAGGCTCCACACACCTGCTTCTGGTAGTTGATGGAGGTTGCAGCTCCTTTCAGGGCGCCGGGGCCATAGTCAAAAAGAGGCCCTATGCAGTCATGTCAGTCTGATCAGCTGCCCCCCTTATCATGTGTGGAATCACGATACCGCCCTACAAAAGCGCCATGCCGCCATCATTCCCCTAAAATACGTAGCCTGCGGCGGGCTACGGTTGATAGCCTGCCTGGCATTTAATGCCTGGTCGGGCATGGCTCTGTTTTGCATTAAATTCGCTGTGGGCAAATTCGCTTTACTTGACCCAGCCACTTAAGCCCGAGGTAGCCATTCCTGGAGGCTTTGGCTATGCTCGGGAGCCTGGTGGTGCTTGGCAAATTTAGCTTTGCCAGGTGTCATGCTCGGAGTATCTCTTCTGTTCTTGTGAATGATTTCTGAGTTGATTGATTGGCTCGTAGCATAACTGGACGAGGCCAAGCTTCTTCAACTTAAGCCATAACTTAACTTGGTTAAGTTCGTGGAATTTTCCTCGGGAGGCCCATTTGGTGTGCTTGGGGAAAACCTGTTTTTTAGTACACCGACATTGTTCTTTTTCAAGGTTCCTCATTCTGAGAAATACGTTTCTAGCTTATTTTGTTTACTGAATATTATGATTTTTTAAGTGTTACAAATACCTACAGTCATGTGGGAGCAGATGTACGGCTGACGTGCCAAGGAAAGGCCAGCCAGTCGATGACAGTTTGATCTTCAAGTCAGCCCAGGGATTTCCATATCAATCTATTTAATTAGTTTCCATGTTTGTTTTATTTCAATGGCTTTCAATTTATTTCAACGTTCTCTATATAGAGAGGACTACCAATGTAATATCAAATTGCCAATAGAACAAGAAAATTAGATTATACTCCAACCCTAGCACAAACTTAGAACATAATTTCATATGCTCATAGAAATACTTACAATCTTTGTCAACCAAAAAGGAACTTAAGTCTCTAAGCATCCTAGTTGTACCATCTTTCTGAGGATTCATCTTAGTTCTCAGCGTGTGACAATCACTCGATACTTGGCTTTTTTCCTCTGTGATGATGTATAGCAAGTTTTCGAGATGCCTTTGTTGACTTAATTTCATTATTTTCAGGAAATAAAGCTTCTAAGCCAATTTAAGCACGAGAACATAGTTCAGTATTATGGTAGCGAAACTGTAAGTTTCTCTTCCAATCTAGGCTAATAAATTCCACATGTTTCCATGATGTAATCTTATTTCTTGGAGGATCTTGCAGATAGAAGGCCAACTCTACGTTTACATGGAGTATGTTCATCCTGGTTCAATTAATAAGTATATCAAACAACATTGTGGAGCGATAACAGAATCGATTGTCTGCAACTTCACTCACCATATTCTTAGGGGTTTAGCATTTTTGCATGGCCAAAATATTATGCATAGGTATGTGCAAACATGTATCCTTGTTTACATAGTTCCTGCTAACTAGGTCAACACCTCAGCGGCTTCTGAACTCATGGTTTGCTCTTCACTACTGGTTGTAATTTTTTACCTTCCACTTTTGTCCATTCTCCTTAAACCGTCTTCTTTTTTCACTTCATTTTCTAATATTTTCTCTGATTTTGTTACTAGATCTGTGATATGTGATCTATTTTGCCCATCCTCACAACGGACAGTAAATATTGCTGCTGGTTATCTTGTTTTGGAAGCAATTCTGTCCCCGTGCACCCTCCTCTCGCCTCCGCCAGTAGGCACAGCTGGGCTTGCCCGCACGGCCCATGGCGGCGGTGGGGCTCCGTTCCCGTGGCGTTTGGGGGCGGTGTTTGGCAAGGTGCAGGCAGCGGCAGTTCGTGGTTGTGGGCGACGGTCTCGTTGTAGACGCACTACCCAGCGACAGTTCGTGGCTAGGCTGTTGCCTCATTGAAGGTGGGAATCTGCGGCGGTGGCAAATCCCGAGACATAGGTTTCTGGGCTCTGCAGACGCCTTGGCCTCCAGCCGGACCTTCTCCTCCACCTCATTCTTCAACTTCTCCAGGCGATTGCGCTCTGTGGCCTGCTCCCGGGCTGACTGCTCCAGCTCGGTGTCACGGCCAGCGAGCGCGTCTTCCCAAGCCTTCAGCTCCTCCCGCGCCGCGCGCTGACGAGCCTCGGTAGCGCGCTCGTTGCACAGGGTCTCCAGCTCGGCCTCCGCCACTCGGCAGCGCTCCTTGGCAGCCTTAGCATCCCCCAACGCCACGCCGCGGGCGGTCGCGGCCGGGCCGGCAACCTGCTTACCTTCCTCAGAGGCCGTCATGGCGTGGCTCCATGCCGCCCTGACGGACGCGTTGGATCGCAACCACCCCGAGATCAGCTCTAGGCACCCGGACGCCAGGCGACGATCGGTGCCTTGAAGATCGTCGCGAAGTTGGGTCAGCGCGGAGAAAGCCTCCCCCATAGTACCAAGCGAAGCAGAAGATGGCACCGACGTCAGGATCGGCAAGCCAGCGGCGGCAGCAGGGGCTGGGGGCTTCAGAGCCTTTGGGACCTCAGCAGGCGAGCTGAGGGCAAGCACCTCTGGAGCCGGCTCGGCCATGGAGACCGCTTCCTCCTGAGGCTGGGCCCTCGGGTCTCGCGAGGACAACCCGCCGCAGGAGCACAAGGGTCACCACCGCCCGTCTGTGCGGGGGGCGGTGTGGCCACGGTGGGCTGCTGAGCTGCGAGGACCACGGCCGTCTCCTTCACCATCGGCGCAGGCCTAGCCATTCCAAAGGAGGGGCATCAAGATACTACAACAAGAGCAAGGAAGGAATACCAAGGCAGGGCACTTATTGATCCACGGCGGCGTAGTCTCTCGCCCTCTTTAGAAGCACCATGCCCTTGGTCTTCGCAGGCTGGGGCACGGGCGCACGAGCCCCAGGGGCAGACAAGGGCGTGGCGCCCGGGCCTGCGTCAGCATCGGCCGGCGGCAAATCGGAGGCACCGCCTCGGGGAATCGACGCCGACCGGCTCTTCTTTGGGATCCTCGGCGCTGGCTTTTTCGAGGGAGTACCCCTGGATCTTGTGGTGACCCCAGTGCTGTGCAGGGGCTCCCGAGCAGGGTGCTCGCCGGCGTCACCATCATCGTCAGAAAGGACGAGGAGGGGGCCCGGTTGGCGCGGGGGGAGACCTGCCCCGTGCCTTCCACAGTCTCCTTTGAGTCCGACTCCTCGTCAGAAGCCGCCACCACCAGGGAGCCTGGAGGACCGGTGGGTGCTGGCGGTACGAGCCCGCTCTCGTTGAAGACCGGCATAGCTGCGGCGATCTTCACCCCATCTAGGCGACGGTACAGCGGCAGATGAGTGTCCGACAGGCAACCCTGGTCCTTCCCGACCAGGAGGCGCAGGACCTTGTTCAACTCCTCGGGCAGATCGTCCGGCGTAGGCGGAGTACGCCACCCTTGCCCGCGAGCTCCCACAAGGGGCGCGAGCGTTCCTGGAGCGGAGCCAGGTGCTGCTTCAGGAACTCCTTCACAATAATGGCCCCCGTCAGCTTCTCCGCCTTCGGGTCATCGGGCTTCAGGTTGGCCATCATCCTCTCTACCATCTGCTCAGCCCGGGGGTCGGTGAGCTTCGCGCTGTTCCATCCTTCATGGGGCGCAAGCATCCCAGTCGGCAGCGCCAGCCGAGGGTGGGAGCACTTGGCGTCCATAAGGATCCACTTGTTCCTGAAGTCCACCACCTTCCCGGCTCGCGAGATCGCGGTGGTTCCATTGGCCGCAACGAAGTTGGCAGACCCCGAGCACTGGCCCTCTTTGAGCCGGAGGTAGAAGAAATAGCGGAGCAGCGCCACGGATGGCATCACCCCCACGAACGCCTCGGAGTAGAAGGAAAAGATCGACATGAGGAGGGCGGAGTTGGGATGAAGATGGAGGGCATGCAGATTGTAGTGACGAAGGAAGACGTAGAAGAAGCTGGAGAAAGGGGGGACCAGCCCTGCGAAGATACTGTGCAAGAAGAAGGGATAGAAGGTACCGCCCGAAGCTCCCGGCTTGGCGGAGCCGGCCCGAAGCGCTGTCTCTCCTCCCTCGTTGCTGTCGCCCGCCGTCACCAGGAGCGCGGCGGCGAAGTTCTTCTCCGAGACCGTGGACGCGCTCAGGGCAGGCTCGAACCAGGAGCGTGTGGCCTTGGCCTTGTCAGTGGCCATCAGCTGTAGGCTTAGGGGAGAGTTTCGGCAGATCCGGGGCTCTCTGGGCAAGGAGGAGAAGGGGATCTGGAGCAAGACGAAAGGGAAAGGCAATGAAAGCTGTGCAGCAGGCGCCAACCTTTTTGGGTTTCATCTCCATAAGAGTGGCGGTTGACGTTGGCTCGCCAAGCCTATCACAACCCTCCTCCTTTACCCGGTCTTGGGACCGACTATGTTGAGACAGCCTAGGCGGAGCTCAAAGTTGTTCGAAGCTCGACTGGGCAAATACCTCGGCCATCAAGCTACACATGTTTAGAACATCGGTAGCTCGATCGGGGGCTAACAACAGCTTAGGCTGACACATTCACCACCATGGAAGCATACTTCGAGGCACTTGATCGCCATTGATTGTGATTGAACAAAAAAGGTGAGCACGGTGGAAGCAGGACCCCTCGGTTTGGACGAGGAAGCACTATTCGGGCATTGCAAAACAAAGGCTGCAGCCCTTGGTTTGGCAAGGCTGCACGGAAGAACAAGCATCGACAAGGTGACGCTGGACATGAAGTCGGAAGCTCGGACCTCAGCGCGCTAGCTCTTTGAACAGTCTTTGTACTGCTCTTTTTATATCATGTATAGCTCGATAGTAGGTTCGACCTTATAAATTATTGAATAAAGAGACGCCCGAACTTTCTCGGGCTACGTATACACATGGTGCATCCTTGTTCTCTTTTCAATAAACGATTGCTATAATTTCCTTTTTACCATTGCAGACGCCCTCGAGCATCAGCGCCATTAACTGGGGGCTTCGTTAAGAACCAAACCCATTAATCGCCGAGGTACTCCATGGAGTCCTTGGCAGAATGTCCTCGGACCTCTAGGCAATATATGCATGGATATCGATTTTGACTTGTGTCTTTGGTCAATAGCTGGGTGCCTGGTTCCATGTTTACCCCTTACGTTCCCCGCACGGTCGGCTAAGGGTGTAAAGGGGGCACCTCTGCGATTGTTAGTTTTGGTTTAACCGGTTATGTACCTCAGGTGGGTGAAGTCGAAAGCTGACTGTCACAATATGCGCAAATCGGTCGGCAGGCCGAACAAAGTGTTAAACTAAAAACCAATATAGATTAGCAGTGTAAAATAAGGACTTTTCTTCAAAAAGCCCGTAGTATTTCTAATCTAAGGAAGACGGCGCATCAGCCGAAAGAAGCTATTCGGCAGAGGATCTCTCGGCCACAAGGCTTTGCAGAGATCCTCCATGGCAGGCTTGGCTGCCCGCTGCAGCTCCGCCACCTGCTTCAGCTTGTCGCCGAAGACTTGAGAGGACGCTCTAGCTCCTGGAATTGAAGCCAGAAGACCTTCTGCTGCTCGTCGGATGGGCCGGCAGATGTGACAAATAGCTGGCAGGCCTCCTCCACACAGCGAGGGAGGTCCGAGAATGCGCCTATACACGCCAAAGTTGCGTCAGCTTGGGGAATGCTTAACTGCCGAAGACACACTGCAGAATATAGGGCTTACCGAGAGGTTATCCCCATTGCATGCCGCAGTTCTTCCTTCGCTCAAGCTGCTCGGGAGGCGGCTTCTTGGCGCTCATGCTCAAGTCGCTTGAGCTCGGCGGTGTCCTTCCTCTAGGCAGTCTTTAGCGTGTCACGTTCAGTGACGACTGCCAAGAGATCCCCTTCCACCTCGGAGATGCATGCCTTAGCAGCTTTATGCGTTCTTCTGCTCCTTAGCGAGCAACTTGTCACTTTCCTGCGCCGAGGCCTTAAGCTGCTCGGCCTCAGCTCGAGCTTTCTCAAACTCGGCTCGCACGTCAGCCATGTGCTTCTCAGCCGCTGCACAATTAAACAAGCCGAGTTAGACATGAAACTACTTGGTGAAAAGCAGCAAATTAGAGGGACGAGTTAGCACATTCTTACCCTATGCCTGCTCGACATCCTGTCTCAGCCGAAGAGTCGACTCTTCGGCTTGAGAAAGCTGATGTTTTACCTCTTCCAGCTCCGCAGAGTTGGCCGAAGTATACGAGGTAGAAGCCTGCTTAAAATATACAAAAATAAAGTGAATATGAAAGAAGGCACCCACTTAAAGGACTAGCTTCAATCCTCCTGTTGGTTTCTTGTAAAAACGAACACGAGGCTCGGGGGCCACTGTAATTGCGATCCAAAGGAGTCTTGAAAAAAAGCTCTGCAGTCTATCAAAAGTTGAGCATTATTTTCTGATGTCTTCGGATGATGATTCGACATCCTCCTTGAGGGCTACTATGTATACTTATACTAGGTGTTACCATAAAGCAAAACCATGTTGCATAAAAAAGCACATACCTCGAAGCCTTTAGCAAGGTCGAGGAACACCTCCATTATTCCAGCTATGGTGGACCAAAACTGGTTTAGTGCCATGCTGAGGGCATGGTGCGTCGAGAAGGATAGAGGAGCTGGTCAAAGCTACCTCCACCGCCCATTGGCGCTCCACCAGCTCAGCCTCTCCATGGCTAAGCGATGGTAGCACAGTCCTCGGCGCTCCACCATCGGCTGGAGGTGAAGGGAGCGTCGGTTGGGGTCGCATGGCTCTAAAAACCACGCGGGGCGTTTGATCGCCGACTCTTCATGACCAAGTTTCTTCCCCTGGTCCGCTGCTCTAATCTCCATGGCTAAGGTTTGGTCCTCGGCCTTGGAGGTATTGGCCCTGCCTAGCATCAGACGCCGGGGGAGGAGGGTGTGACGAGACCTCCCCTACCCCGGCTTGGGCAAGGAAGGGATCGACCTCTGTCTCCGAAGAGCTCACAGCCAACGAGCTCCTCGGGAATCCTCGTTCGGCGAGTCGTACATCTCTTGTAAAAGGAAAGAAGACGAAAGTAAGGATCTATGGCTTGCATCACTTTGCTATTTGAAAAGCTTATTAAAAACTTACCTAAAGGCAACGGGGCTTGCGCGACGAGGGCGGCCGAGACTCCTTGGAGGAGTGAGCTGATCTGCTCGACAGGTGCCGGGACTGGCTCGCCCTCTAAGCCTTGGCTCTCCTCGGGCGCTTAGGAGCCTGGGGGGAGAGCAGTGCCTCGTCATCCCCCGATGCCGCCTGTGCTCTCTTCACTCAGGAAGATGGAACCTCATTGGACTTCTGCTGCTGCTCGAAGTTGGAGTAGGAGTCGGAGACCGAGCTCTGCTGGCTCCTAGCAGGGAGCTCAGGAACAGTGTCCCGAATGACTGGGCCCTTTGCCCTGGTCCTCTTCGGCCCCTTGGCCTTCTTCGGCTTGACCGTGACCACATATGGGTCCTCGGTCAGCAGCTGCTCCAACTCAGCGCTCACGGGTTCCATGCGTTGGGGCGTCGAAGATCTGACCGATTTGGCGAAGGTACGCCAGTCCTGCAATATGGACACATGAACCCAATCATTCAGTTAAAGAGTGAGATGGAAATAAAAAGAACGAATTGAAAGTGGATGAGGTCAATGTCGTCCCCATCTGTCCGGAAGGTGTTCTCCTTGGCTGAGGGCTTGAAGAGGATCGTGAGCATCCCGCCGAGGTCCTTCCCTCGAAAGAAGCTTCGGATCACCGAAGCCTCGCTGTCAGGCGCATATCTCCATAGAGGAGATGCTAGGGCCTGGGAGGGCTGGACCTTGCGATGGAGCATAATATGGATCACGTCCACCAAGGTGACACCATCGCCGACAAGGACGCTCACCCGCTCCTGGAGCGCCTTGACTTCCTCCTGGTTCCCCCAATCGAGGCCCTTGGAGGTCCAGTAGTGCAGCCTCTTCAAGGGAGCTGCCGAGATGGCAGGGACACCCTCCTTGTCCCTCGATGGCACGTCGGCCATGTAGAACCACTCTTGCCATTGGTTCATTGTTTCGATGAATTTGCCAGGAAGCCATTTGACATTGTTAAGCTTGCTTATCATGGCCCCCTCCGCACTTTGTAATGTGGTGGCCATTGTCTGTGGCTTCACATAGAACAATTTGAGCCAAAGCCCGAAGCGAGGTTCTATTGGGAGGAATGCCTCGCAGAAAACGATGTATGCGGCAATATGGAGGATGGAGTTGGGTGCGAGGTGGTGGAATTGGACCCCCTAGAAATACAGGAGGCTTTGGAGGAAGGGGTGGACTGGAAAAACCAGACCTCAGACAAGGTGGGGGATGGACATAACACGCTTGCCTGCCCGAGGTTCTAGAACTCGGGAGGCGGCATAGATCTTATCTCAAACGAGGGGTAAACGACATTTGACCTCGTCCAGCGACGGTAGTTAGCCTCTCGCCTGGAGCTCGGCGATGTTGTGCGTTGCCGGTGACGGTGGAGAGCATCCATAGGCCCATCTTGAAGGGGTAATAACTTGGAGCCTTTTGATTTACAGTAAGCTTATCAGCATGCACTTCGTGACTCTAGTATGCGTAGCATGGAGAAAATAATATAAAATGAAGTGCTTATGCTAACCGGATCATTTGTTTGGGTAGACATGAGGACCATCAGCATCAGCACTGTCATTCTAATCCTGAGCTCAGATGCTCCTGCCATGAACATGCCATGAACAGTAAAATCCCCAAATATAGTCAACAAATTAAAAAATTCTATTTTTTTTGGCAACAAACATGCTTAGTTTTCTACCTACGTGCAAATTTTGATGATGGAATGACATCCGTGGTGGTCTGGGAAAAAAGAACAAATTCCATGCTCCAACCCCCTCCTCCCCTTCTCCCCTCCCCCGCCGTCGCCTGCGAGCTCGGCCAGGCGAAGCACGGCAGGCTCCGGCGGTGGGGGGCGTCTTCCCCTCTTCGTGTGGTCGCGTGTGGCGCGGGACGGCGTGGCCGGCGGAGGCGCGGCGCGAGCAGGGGGCGTGACGGCGTGGCATCCGGGCACGGGGCAGTGACGACCTGGCCAGGTGCTCGTGCGGGTGGCTCTGCGGCGGCGGAGGTGGCTGCGGTGTTGCTGGCGGCTGCGTTTGGGCGTGCCCAGATCTGGCGACGGCTGCGCCGCGAGTGGCGCGGGCTCAACGACAGCCTGGGTGGCTCGGCGTGTGCGGGAGCTCGGCGAGCGGTGGCTCGGGTTGCCGTTGCACCTCGCTGTCCGGCTGTGTGGATGCTGGTGGTGGATGGCGGCCGCTGGTGAGGTCTTGTCCAGCCACGGCTTCGGTCCGAGTGCGGCTCCAATCCAGCCCCTGCTGAGCTTGCACATGTCGCGGCATAGGGCTGGACCTTTCCCAACGATGGCCACCGTTGAGGGACGGATCTGAGGCCGGGAGGGCCATGGAACCATCCTTGCCTCCTGTCAAGTGGCGCACCGGGGAGCTCGTCCTTGCACGGCCTGGCAGGACGGGGCGGTGGCGGCCAAGGCGGCCGGCCCCGGGGGTGGGCCTCGGACCTGGGGGCCGTCCAGGGGCAGGGAAGGAGGTGCCTTCCCGCCCGTCTCTTTGCCAGTCATGGCTGCAAGCTTCAGTTGGGGATGGTGTTGGGGCCATGGGTGTCGGGGCAGCGGTCTTGGAGGTGGGAGGCATGGGCTCATGGGCAGAGCTCACGGCTCGGGTGTGAGCTGGCTGCCATGTGCGGGCGGTGTGGTGGTCAGGGTGCGACAACCGGAGGGGTGGGTGCGGTGGACCTGGCTTGCTGTGCCTCGCCTCGGTGGCTTTGAGGACCTCTCGGGGTGAAAACCTGCTTTGGCTCTGCCAAGCCGACAGCAACGTCGCCTATGGGTGTCGCCTCCTTGAAGGCGTCATCGCGGCTCCGCTACATGCTCCGATTGCTCCGAGGGAAACCTTGATCGCAGGATCGGGCGGTGGCGATACTCCTGTGTCGTGCCCTTCTTGAAGGCACCGCCTTGGAGTTTTTAGCTTGTCGTGCACAGCTTTCTCTCTTCACGGTGACTCGCTCACGGTTGAGGTCTCCGGAGACCATTGTTTTTAAGGCGTCCCGCCTTGGACGCTTAGGCGACGCTTAGGCGATAAGGCGCCCCCCCAGCGCCTTACAAATATGCCCGCCTTAGGCGCTTAGGCGTCCGCCTTAGGCGCTTAGGCGTCGCCTAGGCGATAAGGCGCCCCCCCAGCGCCTTAGGTCGCCTTACCGCCTTAAAAACTATGCCGGAGACTCCAAGTGGTGCTCTCTCTGCCTACATGTAGTTGCTTGGAGTGGATGGGGTGATCTGGCTGTTCTTATACACCCTTGTATTTTGTCTTGAGTGTGTGTGTTGTGGGGGTGAGTTGTATGTGTTGGTTTGTATGGTGATCGTTCCTTTATACATAAAGTGGGGCGTGAGCCTTTTTCGGTAAATGCTTTTAAAAACAGCCTTTTTGGAGCATTGATTTTTTCCCAGAGCATTACAAATATTTTTTATTCATGAAACTTTGCACGCAGGTGAAACACTCGACAGTGTTTGTCAACCCAAAATTTTTGTTTTTTTTACTCTTTTGCTATTTATTGTTTTGCCAAAAATCCATGTCGCACTAAAACACAATATTTTACTAGGAAGTTTACGCTATATATGCTGTAAGATTATCATCGTGCGGATAAATGTCTCTGATTTTAAAAGAAATGTGTAATTTTCTACACTAGACTGAATATTCAAAACATGAAGTTTTTGTTCTCATAATCTCTTGTCAGAGTTTTCTTTCGCATAATCTCTTGTCAGATGGAATATAAATATAGTGCTAGAGGGCCTAATAATAAGCTATAGTAGTGTTAATTTTATTAATGAATTGTCAGGGGAAGTCTAATATGCTCCTATGTCCATATACACATAAATAGGTGTGGAAGGTAACCAAAAGCGTTGTCACGAGTTATTGATCATTAGAAACTTGTAGTCTGGGTATCAACACCATAAAGTTGTACCAACACACAAAAGCTACTTCTAAGAAACCTTTTTTCTACTACAGGCTGCTGCAGTGTTTACGATTTTGCATAAGAACCCACCGCTTCCTGACAATTTATCACACGAGGCAAAGGATTTTCTGGAATGCTGTTTCAAGAGGAATCCAGCAGTGAGGCCAAGCGCAAGCGAGTTGTTGAACCATCCGTTTATCAGGAATTCAAGTCATTACAGCAAGCATGTTAAAGAAGTCATTATTACAGGCTGTGAGGAAGTCGTTCGAGCAAGCTGTGACCCATCCTTAACAGGGAAAACTGCAACTGGGTGAGCAGCTTGGTTTCATTCATTGTTAAGTCAAGTAGAGTGGTTCAATTATTCAATTTTCTTTTGCTGATCCTAATATACCTTCGTCTTTTATTGCCAGTGGAGGAAATGATGCCAGGTCTTCCGAATCATTAGTTTCACAATTAACTCTGCAACCAGTCCAGGTAGCCACACCTTATTTCCCCCTAGAAATTCAGGTGTTGCCTCCAATCCCGGTTCTTAAGCATGCCAGCATTGGGATCTACACTCTGCATTCTAGGATGGTTCCATTGTAACATTTCAGTAGGATTTCGGTAGACGTCAAATTTCATAGAAATCCTCTCGAGTCATCAACAAAATGTACGGACCAATAACACCCAGAGTCCCAGACCACAAAATATAGTTGTTCAATGCATAGAGAAAGCGGTACAACAGAAGATATCTATAATTTTTTGCAAATCCTCGGTTATTGTGCTACCAATAACCCATATTCAAAGAATATTTACAACTGAACTTATGGTTTCACTTCTAAATATTATCTCCGGAATTTCGAAGTGTCTGAAGATTGGGTGTGAACTCTCCACAGTCCAGACAGAGAGAACTTGAGTAAGTCCTGAACCAAAGAACCCCATATTGTTTTCAAAATACCTAACAATAACTCACTCTGTTGCTTTTTAGCATGTCGAACGCCACCTAAAGGCTAAAACCCGTGGACATATATTGTTTGCAAAAAATAGGCATATAAGAGGCCTTGAATCTACTACATAGCTGACATTATATGGCTCTGCAGCATGGTAGAAAGTTCTGAATCTGCAGATTGCAAGCCCTCTACTTATTTGTTTCAGTAGTCTGGCGTTGGGGTAACACCACTTAACGATATTCTGGTTTCTGCAGCAGAATATTTATCCAAGTGCGATCTCTCATCCCAAATCCATTGTTAGTTGGGCCCCACAAACTATTTTGTAACAATTCTGTCTGACACATCATCAGGTACCCCCACCATAAGGACACCTCATCTGAGGGCCTCTTCCACTCGTCTGCTTGGTAGATCAATCGCTTGCCTCAACGCCTCCGCATTGCTCCGCTCGAATCCTCGAGCGACAATGCCGCCTGCCCTCTTTCCCCATCCTAACCTTGGTCTGCCAGTCTCCTCCGATCCCATTCCGTCCCAGCGAAGCAAAAAAGTTAAAAGGCACAACGCCATTTGGTACGAGATCGAGCAAGCGTGGCTGAGGGAGCGGCCGGAGCACTAGGGTACGGTGGTTAAAGGAGGGACAAGATAGAGGTAGAAGAGATGAGGTGACAGAGTAGGACGAGAGGCACGGCAGTGACATGAGCTAAGGAAAAGCTGTAGCTTTCCCTCATCTACAGCAAAGGCGGCAGCGAGGTGGCTCAAAAAGGGGAAGGAGGTAGCCCCAGAGGGGTGTGCTCAGCGGAAGGGGCAGCATTAAGTATGGCGAGTTCTTCGTGTTGTCATCACGTTTGGCCACACGACCGGCTTCCAGCTCTCTGACCAAGGCTGCTGGCACCACGCGCCCCATCATACCATGATTTTTTTTTAACTGAGCTACCATGTGATCCTCTTCAAATGTATGTAGAGGGACATGATGAGGGCGTTGGGGGTACCGGTAATCAGCCGTTTGCTCACCTCCACCGGCGGAGCTACGCGAGGGCAAAAACAGGCCGTCGCCCGCTCAGCCGTTTGCTCACCTCCACACTGCATCGCAGACATACAGCACTGGGTCGCTCGTGTCCTCGCATGCAACACTGAATTTCCTTCACTTCCAGCTCTGGTCTGGATTTCCAGAGATGGTTGGCGCCGATGGCACTGTTGTATTCATGGTTTAAAAGGCGGTAAAGCGACCTAAAGTGAGCACCACCCGCTCTGACACTTAAGCGACGCCTAAGCGCCTAAAGCAGGCATATTTCTAAGGCGCTGCCAGGGCGCCTTATCGCTTAAGCGTCTGAAGCAGGACACTTTATAAAAAATGGTTGTATTTTGTCAATTGCTCTTTTCGTTGCTTCTGTTTTTTTTCTTCTTCCTCCGCCTAGGCATCGCTTTGGTCTTGTATGAGTTTGCTCTTTGTCGGCGTGATCGTTTGTGTGTTGTGTTGGCTGTGTGCATCCTAGTTATGCAGAGATCGGGTGTGTACTCATGATGATTGTATCGCTTGATGCTACACTGAGTCAATAAAATACACCCTTTATCGAAAAGCACTGGTCTGTCAGGTAGGCTAGTAGCTAGCTAGCCAGCCCCGAACAAGCCCACTTCGACATGCAGCTGGAGGACTGTGTCATCTGCTAAATATCACGAATTATTACGCTAGCAACCAGCATTGCACAGGCAATATAACCAACTAATGCCTGCTGAATTAGTATGGTTCAGATTTTTTTTGTGTGTGTGTTTGTGTTCTCCTCTAGGAAGGCCCGCCCAGTTTTTTCTTCCTAGCTCTGCCATGTCACCTCGTCTGGATGGGTTGTCCCCTTCCAGGTCTTATTGGTGTCAACTGCTGGGGTGTAGCAAGTCAGCAGCAATCTTGACCTCGACGGCAGCCATGCAGCTGACCCTGGCAGAGGAGTTTGCCATTCCGAGCGTTCTCCACCTATGCGAGAACCCTGCAATCTTTCACATCTGTTAGAATGGAGCAAGGCAGTCAAGCACGTATAGCTTCACAATAACTTATTACACTTATTCTCGTTGGTGAAAATAGCAATAATTTAATTGTATTTCATAGAGTTTTGGGAGTATCATCGCTAAGGCCAGTTCCGAGTTTGTTAAAATGAGTCCTCTGTATGTACTCTTTTCTTACAGTGGGAAAAACATTTTGGTGGTGTATTGTAGTTTGAGGGTTAGCTTTAAGGAACTGCCTCCAGTTACTAGATTTCTACCAGAATTTATCTTGTTTGAACTTTGCTGGCTAGAGCTTTGCTGATGTTGAACGTGGCAATAGTCGCTGTATCTATATACCTTGGTGATAGTATTCTTAGATGCATTTGCTTCTACACACTGCAGGAAATTGAGAGTGAGGATGAGGAGCATGATGATGAGGCTGAGGATGAATCTGAACATGAAGTGGAAACTGCGGATCCTGATGTCGCTGCAGCGGCACCTAAAGAGACAGAAAGGCAGCTGTCTAAAAAGGAGTTGAAAAAGAAGGAACTGGCTGAAATTGATTATGTGTTAGCTGAGTTGGGGATTTCTGAAAATGAGGCTGATGCTGAACAAGATGGTAAATGCTCCATTTTTAGTTTTTTTTTTCCTTTTCATTCATATTTCTCTTTTGTAACCCTATGAAGGGCTAGTAAAGCTGATTACCTGTATGTGGTTTCATCGCTTTTATAAACTTTGTTCTTGCATGATAATCATTGTTGCAGCTGAGAAGAAAGGTGCGAATCAAACCGGTGATGGAGAGAGAAAGGAAGACGCGCCTGCCCCTTCAGGGAGTAAGAATGCCAAGAAGAAGAAAAACAAGGACAAGAACACAAAGGAGGCAAAGGAAGCTAAAGTGTCGGAGGAGGCTGCCAGTGCAGAGCCCGAGGAAGACACAGCCGTGGGTGTCAAGGAGCGCCTAAAGAAGATGGTCTTCATGAAGAAGAAGTCGGGCAAGGAGACGGACACAGCTGCAAAGATGACCGCCGCAGAGTTGGCAGCTAGGAGGACCGCCAGGCTCACTGCGGCAAAGAAGCCCGACAGACAGCCAGACAGGGCCTGCAGCCAGAGGGAGAAGCCCGATGGGAATTGGATCCCCAAGAGAAGGAGCACCATCAAAGCGATCATCACGGCCATGATTGGCATACACACCAAGAAGAGCCCCAGCACCGCCACAAGTTCTGGCGGCAGGGGCGACAGCGATGGTTCCTAATGATCGAGCATGAGTGCACACGTACATCGGACATTGATACTTTGTGATTATGCTGGACTGCTGAAATATTGCATTTCATATTAAGGAGAGGGAATAATACGGACCAGCCTAGTCGGCAAAGGAAAGAAAAACAATTACCAAGAGGACTACTATAGAAACAGCAACAGCGAAAACAAGACACAGGCCAAGACCTAAGAGCCATGAGATCAGAAGCTCCAGCTGCGCCCCAGCAGTGAAAACTTTACTTGCATCTTTCTATCAAGGCCTTTTTTTGGTCTAAAAGGGAGAGATTCTCTCCAGCAAGCCACTATTCCCCCAAGGATTGGTTGACGGAAGGAGCGATTCTGCTCTACAATTTTGTTTCAGAATTACTGATGATGCATGCTACCAGTGTTTTCATATGTAGCTTTGCTTGCCTGCCTGCTGGGTGCTACAGTAGATGCTTCAGTCATTCCTGACATATGCTTGATCAGATTTCTCAACCATTGCTGGATTGCCTGTCATATCTCGATGGGATGTCTCGACTATCTTAAAAATTGAAGAGGTTTACTCTCTTTTTTGCCACTAAAGGTATTGCTGACATCACTATTATCATACTGCAACTGAAATATTACACCTATTCTTTGGATGTTATTCGTAATTTGAGTTTTTTCTTGGGTTTTGAATGCCCTCTATCAGCGTCATCTAAGGCCAACTCCACCGCACAACCCCAAACGGACGTCCACTTTGTCCAGATTTTGTCCGTTTGGGGGTGCCAATGGGTCGTGTCCGCCCGGATTTGGATTTCCGTCAGCCGGGCGCCCAGCGCAGCATACCCATCCCAAATATTGTCCGGCTCGGTCATTTCTTCAAACACATAAAAGACAGCCGGCGTCGCCCTCCCAAGCGGCTGGCTAGCTAGCCAGCATGCTCGCTAGTTTAGCCCGCACGCGATACGCGCACCGGCTCGCTAGCTAGCAAGCCCGCTGGCATGCACGCACGCTCGCATGCCTGAAGCTAGCTAGCTAGCCCGCAGGCGCGCACCGCATGCTCTCGTCGCCACGACCGCCTGCTCTGTCGCACGACGCGCGATGCCCGCCCCCGCGACCTCGCCATGCCCGTTTACCGCGCTCGCAGCAGGGCCGCGCCTCGCCCGCCCCCGCGACCTTGCCTCGCCGCGCTCGCAGCCGCACCGCGCCCCTTGCTCCGTGCTGCTGCTGCCGCAGCCGAGCTCTCCGCGGCCTGCCCGCCCTGTCGTACTCGCCGCTCCTCGCCACCCGCCCCGCCGCACTTGCCGCTCCCCGTCGCGCCTTGCGTATGCGCGCCGGCCTTGCTTGGTTGGTGGGACGGTGGGTGAAAAGGAGGAGAGAGAGATGGGTGGGTGGGTGGTGGGTCCCTTTTTGTTTCGATGACAGATGGGGCTATCATCTGCATGCGTGGACACAGCTGGACGCACGGGCGAGAAAAACATCCGCATTCTGTCCGCTTTAATCCCAAAACCAGACCAAGTTTGGGTTGGGAATGGGTCCAAAGCGGACAGAAAACGAACAAAAGTCCGTTTGCGCCCGCGCGCTGGGCCGTCTGATATGTCTGTTTACCCTAAACGGACGCATCCGGACAGAATGGGGTCATGCGGTGGAGTTGGCCTAACAAGAGTAGAGGCATGTGTAGCGCTGCTGTCCTTCCTTAGGATTATCTTGGAAAAAGCTCTTTTACAATGTGAAGTTATGGTTTAGGTGATCCTCATTTTTATTTGTTAACATACAAGACATCTCTTAACTGTAATCAAACTGAAGCACAAAGCAGATTTTCATGAGGTGAAAAATAGCCATCCATATAAATTCATCATGGTACAAGTAGCGCTCATATACAGAGCAGTTCTGAAATCAAAATTATTTAGGAAAACAGAAATGTGTTCGTCGACCTCAACAGCTAGGAAAACATTGATTACTTCTTGGAGGGGTCGAGGACGTGCGACAACTGCGCCGGTCACCTCCTCCACTATGTAGTAGGCAAACGGATGGTCGGCGATGAAATCCACCTGTGGAGGTGGTGGCCACGAGCCCCCAGCTGCGCTTCCAGAAGGCGCAATGACCATAGTGACGGCGGCGGCTTCAGTACCTTCCTCGTTTACCTCGTGGACGGCCTTGTGGATGACGTCCTCCGCTACTATCGGCAAGCCAGAGCCGTCGTCCTCCACCATGTCAGATAGGTCGCCCTCCTGGCAGAACGGCAGCTCGAGCCCCAGCTTCTTGAGGACGGTGACGACGCTGCTGTGGAAGGACAACTTGAACTTTGGCACCCGGAACTCGCCAAGGTCGATCCGCTGCTCCGGCAAGTGGTCGTGCAAGAACCCAGGCCGGGACGCTATCGTGTCCAGCAGCCCCAACAGACCGTCGTGGGCGTCCGGGAGGAAGATGCACATCGAGAACTGCGTATGCTTGTTACGATCGGAGCTGGAGTGCGTCCACGGAGCAGCACGCTGGAACGGTTGGAGGTTGCCTGCCCATGGATCATGGTGCGTGGCATAGGGGATCGGAGGGTAGCCAAACGGATTGCTGCCAAGTGCACCATAAGGATATGGCCTAGGATAGGCATACGGAGAGAAGGGGCCGCCGAATGGAGGAAGGGGAGGAATGGCATTTGGAGGGGCAAATACGCCACGGTGATGGAGGGGCAAATATGCTCGCGGAAGCATGGCAGTCTCGAGGGGCGGATAATTTGGAGACGGACCCCCATGGTTGTAAGCACGAGGATGGGCGTACGGAGATGCATGGCCGCCATAGTCACCGGGCTGACCAACACGGTTGTGGCTGTAGGGATAAGCAGATTCAACACGGCCCAAAGGAGGAGGATGCGCCTGCTGCTCGTGAACTGGGGACGCCATCTTGTACCGGAGTTTCAGTACCTTGAACCCGTCATGCACGGCGACTAACTGCGACTCCCGGCTCTGCATGAAGGGCACGTCGACCTGGCTGCCGTCGAGCCGGTGGAAGGGCTTGTCCACGGTGTGCCTCCGGTCGAACGGCTGGTCCTCCCACTTGCCCTTGAAGTACATGGCGTTGCCGAGCACCAGAGCTGTTGCTGGTTTTATCGACACTGCCGGGAGGACAGAGTCGATGAGGTTCCTCGTCACTTGAGCCACCCATGCGTTGATCTGGACACACGCTTCCTCCGGCGCGCCGCGGAAGTCGACGGTGCTCGCCTCGGCCTTGTACGTGCCCACCACGGCCTCGCGGAAGGCCGGCTTCAGCGGCCGCATTAGGTCGCTCCACACGCCACATGCAAACGCCACGCAGGGGCCGCCCAAGGCGGACCTATCCTGGAGCGCGTCCACCGCCATGCGCGACACGAACTTCTCGAGGTCGCCACGTGACCGCGCGCCGAGGACGCGGAGGATCTCGTCCAGTGTGGCCTTCCGGGCGCCGGCAGCCAGGAGCGCCAAAGCGGTGTAGATGGACAGCGGCGAGAAGACTAGATTGTCGTCCGTGCTGTCCTCGGCCAGGCGCCTCGCAAGCCTCGCGGCGAGCGCTGCCAGGCCGCTGGAGCGAGGATTCTTCGTCTGCCCTGCTGCATCGAACTGCACCGGCGGGTTTCTGGTCACCGGCAACTCGTCGTATCCTCCCACAGGTAGCCGCTGCTGGCTAAGTGCACCCCCCTGTTTCTGTTGCACAATCCGCACCGGGCCTTTGCCATTGGTAGGGTCGACAACATGCCCTGCAAACATGATGACGCTGGACGCCTCCTCGACTGTGAAATACGCGAAAGGATGGTCGGCGACGAAATCCACCATGGGCTCCGGCATCATCATGGCACATCCAGGAGCCGCGAGCATCATGGTGACAGCCGCAGCTTCCGTCCCTTCCTCGTTGACCTCGATGACAGCCTTATGGATGACCTCTTGAACGACCAATGGGTAGCCTGTGCCGTGGGCCTCCACCATGTCAGACAGGTCAGAACCCATGCCGAACGGTAGAACGAGCCCCAACTGTTTGAGGGTTCCGACGATTTTGCTTGAGAAATCAAGCTTGAACTTGGGGACCCCGAAGTCGCCGACCTTGACGGGGAAGGCCGGCAGGTGATCGTGCACGAAGGCCGGACGGGAGGTTATCTCGTCGACGAGACCCCGCAGGCCGTCGTACGCGTCCGGCAGGAAGATGCACATAGAGTACTGCGTGGGTTGCTTGAAGCCTTCCGTCGACTGGTACGATTGATATCCTCGTTGTGGCATCTTGTACTGCAGCTTGAGGACCTTGAACACATCGTGCACGGCGATGAAGTGGCGGGCAGGGTTGCACATGAAGGGCGAGTCGACGGCAGTTCCGTCAAGCCGGTAGAACGGCTCCCTGGTGTGCCTCTCGTGGAACGGCAGTCGGCAGGTTCCACTTGCCTTTGAAGTATATGGCGTTGGCGAGAGTGGTGTTGGGCGCCATGCTAACGTCTTCAGGACGGACGACCTCCGTGATGAGGTTCCTCGTGACCTTCGCTACCGTGCTGCGCCGCTTCCTCTGCGTTCTCCCGGAAGTCCAAGGTGTGCGCCTCTGCCCTGTAGGTGCCGACGACGGCCTCGCGGTAGGCCGGCTTCAGCGGCCGCCTTTTGTCGTTCCACACGCCGCACGCGAACCCGACGCTCGGTCCGCCGGATCCTGACAGGTCCTGGAGCGCGTCGTCCGCCATGCGCGAGATGGATTCCTCGAGCTCGTCGCGGGAGCGCGCGCCCAGGACGCGGAGGACCTCGTCCAGGGTGTCCCCCTTGGCGCCGGGCGCCAGGAGCGCGACGGCGGCGTAGATGGAGAGCGGCGAGAAGACAAGGTTGGAGTCGGGGTTTGCGTCGGCGAGGCGCTTCATGAGGCCGGCGGCGAGCTCCGCCAGGCCAGAGAAGGATAGCCGCGGCTTCTTGCTCCGACAGGCCATCATCGCGGGATCCATCAAAGCCGCGCACAGAGCACGTACTTACTTGCAGATCGTTCCGCGCGACTTTTCTTTGCTTGATTGATCTCGTATATATATATATGTAGTTACCCTTAGGTAGCACTCCCTCCTTCCATCTATATATATATAGAGAGCCTAATGCGTTTTTAAGACCGCGTTTGACTATTGACAAGATTAATAGTACATGACATGCATAATGTGAAAATTATATCATTGAAAGCTCCTTTCACATACGAATTTGACGATGTACTTTGTGTAACTTGCATGTTATATATTATTGCTCTAACATTTGGTCAAACTTAGCCTCGAAAAATGTATTATGCCCTCTATAGATGGAAGGAGGGTGTAACTTAACACATTCCAAAACAATTTTGCTTATGTGGCAAGTATTTAATGAGGAGAGAGGTGCTTGGAGTAACATAATATGTTACTGTAATATAACGTTTCCCGAGGTAAAATGAGTCTACAAGGCAATAAATAAAACAAACTACCTCCGTCCGGGTTTATTAGGCCTCTCAGCATCACAAGCATGTCCCCTTTTATAAGGCCCGGCATTGGAAAGGTGCATGCATGCAACCATTTCATTGGTTGTATTGAAAGCTATTGTTGTTGGTGCCATGGCTGAAAAGTTAATACACTTCATGTGTGCTTTTTCATTGGCTGCATGCATGTGAGAGAATGCATTGGGAGTGGAATGGAAGAATTAATGTGAGCAAATTACTATGTGTCTTGGTCTAAGAGAAGTTGTCTTTAGGCCTAATAAACCCGGACGGAGGGAGTACTACTAAAATACTTTGCACTATGGAGGTAGTAACTTAGACTAGTGTCATGCATATGACACTAGTCTAAGTTACTCCCCACTATGACCAGCCTCACACAAGCAAAATTGTCTTGGGGTGTGTTAAGTTACTACTTAAATTATCCCACTATGACTAGCCTAACCTGCCTTTCTAAATCTTCTCGGCCCCCTATTTTCAGGGGGTGGGCCCCTTCGCGCCTAATGACCCACTAATAACACTCCATGTCGCAGTTAAAAAAAACAATTCACGTCGCTATTTATGTAAAGAACGTAACAACTATTACGTAGGTCTAGCATTGCTTTTTCTTTGCAATAATCCTACATCTACGTAACCTACCTTTCTAAATCTTCTCGGCCCCCCTATTTTCAGGGGGTGGGCCCCTTCGCACTTAATGACCCACTAATAACACTCCACGTCGCTATTTACGTAAAGAACATAACAACTATTACGTAGGTCTAGTATTGCCCTTTTCTTTGCAATAATCCTACATCTACGTAACCTATCTTTCTAAATCTTCTCGGCCCCCCTATTTTCAGAGGTGGGCCCTTTCGCGCCTAATGACCCATTAATAACATTCCATGTCGCTATTTACGTAAAGAACGTAACAACTATTACGTAGGTCTAGCATTGCCCTTTTCTTTGAGACATCAAACGTCGATTTCATGTGATGGCCGATGGGCCAGTTTGGGCTAATACGGCCTCCCTGGATCTCGTTTCCGGCCTAGCTTTCTTTAATTTATATCTTTTGTTCATTGTTTTTAAGATAGCTAACTAATTTTAGCAAGTGGCTTTTTTTTGCGAATAGTTAATTTATTATCTTCACGAAAACTAATTATTACTTGTATCTCCCTAAAGAAAATATTCGTAGCAATTTGGTGCCGCCCGCGCAGCTCCTGCCTCTACTAATATATTGGACAAAAATTCTTTATTTATTTATTTCAAAATTTTCACGTCCAAAGTATATCTCCATGGAATCTTTAATATATTCTCCTATGCTTTCACTGATGCAAAATACAATCTTATTCACAAAAATTTAACTATGCTTTAATACCAGCCGATCATCATCATGACAAACGAAAGTCACGTAACTTTTTTTTATCACATGGCAAATGTGGTTAGTGTCTTCAAATCATTGAAAAAAGTACTCTTTAGCGTGCATTCATAAAAAAACTTTGTAGAAGCATGCATGACAAATGATACACAGAAGGAACAAACACATTTTTTTTAAAAATCACCTCATATATTAATATTAATTAAGTAAAAGAGTCAATACAATCGTTCATTATAAAATTCACCACACAGGGGAGAAATTGTTTACAAGGATACCATTCAATCTATTATCGAAGCTAAACTTAGCAATCATATGGGCCAGCACATTGGCCGAGCCATTAACTAAGGAGCCTTACAATTAGTTATAAGCTTTGAGATATTCAGCGCTTCCTTCATCAAATTCACCAATGGTGACCTTTTATTTGCAAGGGTCACAACCACAAACTCAGAAGGAACAGGCGCATTTCGGTGTTGCCATGCCAACCGTGGGCGTTAACCGTGGGCATTGGCTGAGTGTTTTTTTTTCCTTCAGATTTTGAGCTTTTGGCAGATTAAAAGGTCATGCCGTCTCCGGAGGAGCGGTGGTAGCAGTTTGGCGACGTGTACTGCGTCGGGACTGCCGATGGGTCGGTGATCCAAGAATTTAAATGTAATTTTCATTTTTTATGGGGTGCTTTGTACCACTGGTTGCCATTAATATAAGAACTGGGGTCTCTTTCGCAAAAAAAGATTTTTTTAGGCTTTTGGCATTCCCTTCAAAACGAGCACCTCTCATTTGTATAGTTTGTCATTTCTTTCGCAAAAAAGAGAGTATAGTTTGTCATTTCCTTTTCAAATACATGTACAGTTTGTCATTTCTTTTGGCATTCCCTTCAACACGTGCACCTCTCATTATTTCATCAAACAAAGCGTCGACACGACAATAAAAGGAAGAACCCCGACGCAAAAAATAAAAAATAAAATTGGCCTGGTCCGTGTCTTCTTAGCCGGCTAGCATTCGGGCGAGGCGTTATAGAGGGTGAAGTCGAGCGGCGTCTTGGCGGCGTAGGTGAATGTGATGGGCTTGCCGTTGAAGATGGGCCAGCCGATGTTGATGAGGCACAGGCCTTCCTCCCGGTTGAGCAGTTGGATCTTGGTCGTGTCCAGGATCACCCCCTTCACCTCGCCGAGGTTGCACGACATCACCAGCCGCTCTGCGGGCACGAGCATAGGTTCTCCACCGTCACGCTGTGCTGCGGCACGTTCAGGAAGGAGCATCTTGGCGTTGTTGGCCGTCGGGGCATCAAACCGCGACACCAACCCGCCGGTGAATCGCCGGACACCAAGTCTGATCCCCGGCGGCCCACCTGCCCCGTCACGCCACCAGACGGGGAAGACTCACCAAAGGGACCGCCGTCCCTAACCATGAATCGCAACCGCCATACCAGCACCGAGCAGCCGGAGAAGGGCCCCGCCATCGCCTTCCTCGGAGCCATTCGAACTTGGCTGGAGAGCGCCTTAGGCGACGGCGAGGGAATGAAGGTGTGGTGAAGGAGGAAGAGGCGTCAGGGTGAGGTGGCGGCGAAGGAGCGATCCAGTGGAAGCGCTAGATCGAGATTGCGAGTCCCTTCTCCCACAAATATCTTCCTGGCAGTGAATCAGTAGAAGAACCATTTCAACTCAGATTGCCTCTGCCAATCATCAAATTCTGGGACCTAATTTGGTCCCCCATTGCCCCAAAGATAAAAATAGCATTTTTTGTTAGGAGAACCATAAGACTAGATTGTAAAGGACTAGTGGTACAACACAACTCGGAAAGAAAGAAATTATAGCTCGTCCATGGCAGGGGTCGATTCACCACATCCACCATCGCCAGATGCATGACAAAGGAAATTCATCTGATGCAGAATGAAGAATCCAACATTCTTGTGTTCGCACACGAACACGTCACCGTGTATCTCCAACGCCGAGGGTGATGCACCGCAGCTCACGTCGAAGGAGACTCGTCCGGAAGCGTGGTACGCAAGCAATCCGGCGGGTGCTTTTGAAGACTCGAAACCTCACACGCCCGGGAGGGGCCCCGTCAGGGCGCGCGGTGGCTATGGGCTGCCCTAGGTCGACCTGATCGCCCCTAGGGCCTCGAGGTTCGCCTCCCTGCAACAAGAAGAACCGAAGGACGAGGAAGAAGAAGAACTAGGGTTAAGAAGAAAAGATAGAAGATAAAAAGTGGTAGATGATTTGATCGCTTGTGTGTTGTTCAGACGGGCGTCACCTCTCATCTATTTATGAGGTGGCTGGACTTCCCGTACAAGAAAAGGAATAAAAATTCCATTCAAAACATCAAAAACCCTAACTTAACTCGGACAGGAATCTTTGGCAATTTTCCGGATCAACTCGATCTCACCGATTGGTTTGATTCGGTCCCACTGAGTGAATGTGGCCAACTCTCTGTAACTTTCTGTAATTTCCCAGATCAACTCGGTCTCACCGATTGGTTTGCTTCAGTCCCACCGAGTGAACGTTGCCAACTCCCTGGTAATATTCCGAACCAACTCGATCTCACCGATCAAATCAACTCGGACGGTCCGAAATGACTCTGCAACTTCTGTTTCTGACCTTGTTTTGCCTCCATAGATTGCATACGAATTCGGATTAAGACGATTTTTATATCAAAATCAACCGTTTTGACGAGACACACAACTTTCATGTTGAAACAGTTTCCATCAGAGGCCATATTGATTGAGTTTCATGTCTTTATTTACTCTGGTGTCAACATGAGCATCTTTGAACTTGTCACAATTTTTGCGTCCGAGCTCTGTTTTAGACCATCTTCATATCCATCTTGATCTTCTTGAAGAGAGACATTCCAAGGTGACTTCCAATCGTAAGTTTGAATTGGTCTTGATATGACCTAAGCTAATTTTATGATTGTGCCAATTTTGAGCGTCAACACACACCCCCTGTTTTTCGACATAGCTAGCGTGCCGAAACATAACGTGTACCATGTTGGTTCTAAGGACGATGTCAACACTCCATCAGCCATTCTGAATCTTCTTATGACGATAAGTATATATCGGCCATTACTTGTTTGAATCCTTGATGAAAATTTGGGTGAAACCTTCTCAATTTCATTAACAATCCGGTGATAAATTTTTATAGATATGTATTTCAAAGTCATCCTCCGAACCATATTGTTCACCCTTTCGCTGGGATTTTGCAGACAATCAAGAATGAATTCCCCCTAATCCTTTCTTTCACCTGCATACAAATTTCATTAGTGGCTGAAGCAGTGGCCTTTGGTTCGGCCTTCCTATGTCCATGAGATTAAGCATCGGCTATTGATAGATGTGCAATACACCATGATCAACATGGTACCCGAATGCCTGTTGCGCCAACTCATTTGCTCTTCAATTTTCAAGTCTAGATATATGAGAAATATTAAAGCAATCCAAGGTAAATTTTATATCTAGAGATACCTCAAGGTAAACTATAAGTGATTCGTCGAAACATTGATAACCCTTGGATATTTCTTGCACTACTCATAATGAATCACCAAAAGCCTCAACGTGCGTAGCACCTATGGCACCCAAAAGATCCAAACCGAATAACATTGCATATTCGGCTTTGATTATTGTGCAAAAAAAAAATTAAGTGGCATGATGCTTCACAAAATAGCACCATAAGGAGATATATAAACAACACCAACACCTTGGCCATTGTTATGAATGCAACATCAAAACGTAATCTCCACAGTATTAGAAAGACAAGGCTAATATCAATATTATGCATGTCATAAATTCGATGGTCGATAATAAAACAATAATGATTTGGCCTCTCGTAGACTTGAAAGATTCATAGGCCAAATCATATATATTAAATCAAAGCATAAACCCACTCAATTTCTATGAATTGGTCTATGCAACATATTTTGAATGGTATCGGTCATAATGTTTCATCTCCATGCAAGCATAATATAAGTATACGTATAGATTTCCATGAACATGTACCTTGTCTTGCTCTCCAATCAAACTAAGGACGATGTTAGAATGCTATACCGGCCATGGTTTGTCATATTTTTAGGGCGATAAATAAATATCGGCCACCTCCATAAGGTTCATGTAGAATTCATCCACCAAAACATGTATAGCTGAAATAAACAAATGAAATGACAAATCAAGTATTTCGGCTCTTTGGATCAGCAACGAACTTGTAGCTAATCAAATGTATAGTGATTTGGTAATACCCTATCATGATACAAAAAATTATGTTGCATCCATGGATCAAAATAAATCCATGGAGGGTAATTGATCATACCTAGGGATGAATTCCATGGCAAAGGCATCAATGACATGGTTGAAGAAAATGGATGTTGTGCTAACCAAAGATTTTGATATTGTGATGCACGCCTTCGGCGCAATTGTTTGTTGCTTCCATCCTTCTCTTTCTTCACTTTTATTGTACTTGTTACAATAGAAGCATGCACATCATTTTTCTTTGATTGATCCTCTTGGGAACCCATGCCATGTTCTTCTTTTTTAGCTCTTGTGCACTAAGATTTTGTAATTCCTTCTTTTGCCAATATGATAAGACGAGTGGGCATTTCGGTTATGATTCTGTTTTGACCAATGGCAATTCTTTTTTGGCCTTGTGTACCCTCAACTTCTTTTCTTCAGATTTGGCACTTCATTTTTAATAACTGATTGCTCCACTTCTTTGCCTTTTGTAGCCAATGTCAACACTTTAATTGGATCTTTGTTATTTGAGATCAAATCTGAAGTAGCACACTTACGGCCATCTCTTTTAACACGATAAACTTACTTGACCACCTCTTTCTTCTTCCTTGAGCTCTGGACCGATTTCTTATGATTGAAACGGTCTTTAACATGTGATTGTTCAAATGTTGGTCTTCTCGGAGCTGCATAATATTGGTGAGATGGTCTAAAATAAGATGGAGAATGTGCCCTTGTATAATACCTGTCCCATGATGGATATGAATCTATATGAGTATAGGAAGGCATCCACGGCATTGGCATTGGCGGCCCAAAATAAGGATATGAATATGTTGCATTAAAATTCTCACTTTGCCAATACCAATCCTCATATTTGCGCCTTGGGGGTGATCTTGGTTTTTTTGCATGATTTGGCTGATAAGAATTCTTATCTTCACTCTTCTTTTGATATTTATCCAATAGTTCAGTGAAGGTGATTTTTAATCTCTTACACTTGCGCTTATTTCGGCCTTTGTTTTCTTTTGGTTTGCTTTCATCGATCATTGGATTTGCTTGCTACCCCCTAGTCCTTAGCGTCTCCATTGTAGCTTCGATGGAATTCTCGCCCTCAAGATTATGTTTATTATGCTCTTAAACAAATTCTTTACTTGAAAGCTTGATCCCATCACCTATAGTTTTTACCTTCTCTTTAAATGGATCGGCTTGAAGCAGCCGATGCAGAAACTTTCTGCCATCGACACCAATCAGAATAGATTGGTCATCTCTAGGTGTCTCAACAAATTTCAATCGTCCTTTATCAACAGCCAGTTTAACTATTTGATGAAACATGTTGCAATCCTCAAAATTATGCTTGGACGAATCATGCAACTTACAATACATTCGTCCCTGGACAGATGGCTCAACATGGTGATCAAGAATTTTAATATAATTATTTCTCAACAACAAATCAAAGATTTGATCACACATGTTTGAATTGAAGGTATTTTTTATTTTCTAGCCGATCTTGCTGTGAAAATGGATTTGGAGTTAAGCAAACGAATGGTTCAGATTTGGTATCTCCCCATTCGGCTATGATTATTATTTTGCACTCTTTTACCGATGTCATTGGATAAGATATTATACTAGCGTCGGTTTTTTGAAAACAATCTAACCTTGGCTTTATGTTTCTGAGACAAAAATAGTTAGAACATGCGTGCCTCAATTGATACCAAGAGTAAGCCAAGTATGAAACAAGCAAAGCTACCCATTTAGATATGAACTTTAGATAAAGCCACGGGGAAAGCTTTGACTGCAACAATAAGTCATTATCGGTCTCTATAAATGGCGCAATGGGTTGACCGATATGTTCTATAACAATTTTATTGCTAACAAGTAAATTACCCTTCTTCATTTGTCTTTCAAAATTACTTATGAGGATTTTTCTTATAGATGCATCAACAATAAAGTTCTGACCAAATCTGAAAATAGGTAAATTACTTGCTAAACATACCTCTTCAAATATCTTGGGAGAGCATGATGGTGGTGTGACTTGAACAATATCTTGATCTGCCTTTGGATGGCTCCCCAACGCCTCTTCGTCATCTTTTTCTTGATTTCGTGCATCATTACATTGAAGATTTTTGTCAGTCGAACTTTGTCCGGCTACTTGCTCTTGTCCTTGAAGTTCATCTTCTATGGCACGAAACTCATCGGGTAGGAAGTAGGTTCCATTAACTTCAGAAAAATCAAGCACCACTGTTTTCTTATGCTTGCTATGCCATTTCTTAGTGATTCTTGCCTCTTTGGATTTGATGAATTTGAAGTATATACTACTTGATTCCGCCTTTTCAACCGAAGCACTTCCATGTTCCGAATCATCTTTCTTTACATTGATTCTACAACTTGGCAATGCTTCTTTTACTTGAGCCAATTATGTTTCTTTTTGTTTCTGGCAGCGAGCGGCAAAATTGGCTTTAATCTTTTTCTCAATTTCAGCCCACTCCAGATAAGATTGCCCCCCAATGCTTTTAGATTCTTTTGGAAATGACACATGGGTGTTGCTCAAACTTTGCAATTGTGTAGGGGGTGTATAATATGATGTAGTACTAGGTGAAGGCATATGCATTGTTATAAAACCATATTTTTGCTCGCCAATTTTACCAATTGGCAAAGATTCATCTTCTTGCAAAACTCTAGCTTTTATTGCATTATAATTAGGAAATAGCCCATTTTCATGTTGTTCAAGGCAAAGAGCACTGATCCTCTTATTTTGGGTTAAACTCTTCAATGCAGCCACCACTACCTCATCTTCTATAATATTGGGCACAAGCGCTCCTGTAGAATTTACATTTATTCGGCTATGACCAGGAAGGTGTGAAGCCGAATTATGAACATCTACAGTTGTGTATGGTGCTGAAAAATTACTGTCATGAGGTGTAGTATATGACGGTTGAGAGTAACTGGCCGAATAGCTAGTAGCAGTATGGCCAATTCTCCCATCCATCAGCAAGGTTGGATTCACATATTGCAAATTAGTTGCCGATGAATAAACGGGTGAAACACTTTCTTGTATGCTATTGGAAATTTTAACATGAGGTGTTTCAAATTGATTTACCAAACCCATCATGTTGTTCATCGGCATATGGATTTGTGGGGTTGCCGATGCATGAGAGTTAGAATACATATGTTGTACGTTGCTAGAATCATAAGAATTTGATGCATGAAAATTATTTTGCATCGGCCCTTGCGCATAATTAGATGCATGACTGATAAAACTAGGGCTAGCCGATACATTATGCTCATTAAGCGATCTAGCAACAACATATGAATTATTTGCATCTATAAAGGGGAATTGAGTATTCATATTACCTTCGTAGATTGCAAACCCTAGATGACGATCTCTTCGTAGCAAGAACGCGCTGGAGACCATTCAAAGCTTCATCCCCAGCGGGGTCGCCAAAAAGTGTGTTTGCACACGAACACGTCACCATGTACCTCCAATGCCGAGGGTGATGCACCGCAGCTCACGTCGAAGGAGACCCGTCTGGAAGCGCAGTACGCAAGCAATCCGGCAGGTGCTTTTGAAGACCCGAAACCCCACACGCCAGGCAGGGGCCCCGTCAGGGCGCGCGGTAGCTATGGGCTGCCCTAGGTCGACCCGATCGCCCCTAAGGCCTTGAGGTTCGCCGCCTGTAACAAGAAGAACAGACGAAGGACGAAGAAGAAGAAGAACTAGGGTTAAGAAGAAAAGATAAAAGATAAAAAGTGGTAGATGATTTGATCGATTGTGTGTTGTTCAATCGGCCGTCACCTCTCATCTATTTATGAGGCGACTGGACTTCCCGTATAAGAAAAGGAATACAAATTCCGTCCAAAACATCAAAAACCCTAACTTAACTCGGACATGAATCTTTGGCAATTTTCCGGATCAACTCGGTCTCACCGATTGGTTTGATTCGGTCCCATCGAGTGAACGTGGTCAACTCTTTGTAACTTTCTATAATTTCCCGGATCAACTCGGTCTCACCGATTGGTTTGCTTTAGTCCCACTGGTGAATGTTGCCAATTCCCTGGTAATATTCCGGACCAACTCGGTCTCACCGATCAAATCAACTCGGTCGGTCCGAAATGACTCTGCAGCTTCTGTTTTTGGCCTTGTTTTTCCTCCATAGATTGCATACGAACTCGGACTAAGACAATTTTAATATCAAAATAAAGCGTTTTGACGAGACGCACAACTTTCATGTTGAAACAGTTTCCATCAGAGGCCATACTGATTGAGTTTCATGCCTTTCTTTACTCTGGTGTTAACATGAGCATCTCTGAACTTATCACAACTTTTGCATCTGAGCTCTGTTTTAGACCATCATCATATTCATCTTGATCTTCTCGAAGAGAGACATTCCAAGGTGACTTCCAATCATAAGTTTGAATTGGTCTTGATATGACCTAAGCTAATTTTATGACTGTGCCAATTTTGAGCGTCGACATCTTGCAAGAAACTAGAAAAGGAAAAAACACGTTCACCAATGGATGATACTTGCAAGGATGATGTCTTGACGCCAATTGCCGATTCCAGAGCAAGATTAGTTGATTCTTCATTGATCTTAAAAGAAGTCCTTCCAAATGAAACCACCATAACAAAGTGGCCAGAATTATGCACAGGATGCACCGTGGAACAACACTTAGCGACGCTGGATTTATTTCATGACGTGGCATGAAATAAATGAGGAGAGAAAGGGAGGAGAGTTGTGTGCACATTAGGTGAAATGAGAGAGCAACGTTTTTTTTGCAGGTGAATGAGAGAGTAGCCTTATAAATGCTCTCACCTCCCGTTGGGTGCAATGCATACACTATATTGGAATAGTTGTAAGATGAAATGTTGGTTGATGACATGACTACTTTCATCAACAAACAAACCAAAAAAGCATTTAAATGTCCTTATTGTTACATGTTGTAGATCTCTTCTTGGCACTTGCATACCTGCTCCATGCCATGCTTGTTTGACTAATCGACGGGCTCAATCAACGGGGCCAGGTTGGTCTAGTTACTCCAACTAGCTTAAACTATTTGGGGATTAAGCCAAACATCTTGCTATATACGGCAACCTAAAGAAAACAGCAGCTGGGATGATACCAACCGTAATCTGCAATAAACAAGAGGTGATCGGTTCAACAATCTTCTTTCCAAATGCCTACTTGCCCAAGTTGCTTGACAATTTGCTCAATTGACTTTTAGCATTACTACCCGCTGCTCTAGGTTGCACATGTCCCGCGCATTTTGTTGTTGCACGCGATTAGGCGACGGCGGACCACATATAATCATATGCCTTAATTTCCTTGTTTGCTCTCATAAGTTGTTTCAGATGTTTAAGATGTCGTCTAAACATCATAATAACTAAATATTTAGGCTGTGTTTGCATACAAAAATCGCCAGTTCCACTGTTCCAGTTGTTTTTCTTAGCAAGAGGAAGATCCATTCTTGACATCCACCGACGCGCACAATATATTCCGGCAGCCAGAGTCACCCTACACTCAAGTGGCCCAATTCGGCGACATAGGTAGAAATAGAATTATCCAACCTATCAGACTCACGGTGTCACAAATGGCAAAGTCTTGCAATGGTTGCTGCTGCCCGTATGGACCACCACGAAACTGTAGGCGGTGGTTCGCCGGCTTGGGCATCGGCCTCACGGTGGCCGCCATCCTCGCGGCTATCACCGTCGTCGTCTTACGCTTCAGCGTCGTCCCCCAAGTCAAGGCCAAGGTCTACGACGCCCATCTCAACAGCTTCACCTTCGCCAACAAAACGGCCAGCGCGGCGGCACCTACGCCCGTCTTCGCCTTCGACATCTCAGTGGCCCTTGCCATCCGCAATCCCAGCGGGGCGGTCATGAAGCACACCAAGCCTCTCGTGGCCACCTTCGTCTTCCACGACCTGTACAACGCCACCGTCGCCCGTGAGGGGCACACGCACAAGATGCTCAAGACGAAGGTGCACGTCATCCGGGCCGTCGGGGACGCCCGACATACGTGCTGGACGCGGTGGCGGAGGACTTCAAGAAGCAGCACACGTTTAGTGTCGAGGTGCGCCTCCCTGGGCAGGTCACCTACGGGCGCAAACATATTCATCATGAGGCTTAAATAAATTTTCAAGATTATAAAAATCAGCATCCTAATCATGATCATTGCAACAACTAGTGGATATAGATAAATAAGCATCCCCAAGCTTGGGGTTTTGCATAGTGTTAGCATAATTGATATTAATAGAATTTATAATAACATCATTGCAATCATGCTTTTCATTCAAGGAGGTATCGTGAATCACTTTATAAATTTCTTCGTTTAACAATTCATCACAATTTTTAGATTCACGAATTTCAAGCAAAACTTCATAGAGATAATCTAGTGCACTCAAATCACTAGCAATTGGTTCATCATAATTGGATCTTTTGAAAAGATTAGCAAGTGGATGGGGATCCATATCAATAGCTTTTTAGCAAGCGAAGATGCAAGCATATAGAAGACACATGGCAACACAAGCAAACAAAAAATCTGACGAGAAAAAGGCAAACGAAAAGAAGGTGAATAAAAAGGAAAATATTTTTGTGAAGTGGGGGAGATGAAAATGAGAGGCAAATGGCAAATAATGTAAATTGTAAGGGGATGAGATTTGTGATTAGGAACCTGGTATATGTTGGTGATGTCTCCCCGCGATGGCGCCAGAAATTGGCAAGTTGACGGGAGACTATATTGATGTGATCCTCCCTGGTAACGGCGCCAGAAATTCCTTTTGATGCGGCTTGGACTACGCCGGTATTTCCCCAAAGAGGAAGGGATGATGCATCACAGCTACGGTAGGTATTTCCCTCCGTGATGAGATCAAGGTTATCGAACCAGTAGGAGAACCACACAACACCATGTAAACAACTCATGCACACAAAAAACAAATACTTGCAACCCAACGTAAGAAAGGGGTTGTCAATCCCTCACGGGTAAAAAGATAAGTAAAATTGTAGTAGATTGGATAAATAGATCTCACAGGAACGCGAGATAAAATAAATAAAAAAATTGCAGCAAGGTATTTTTATATTTTTGGATTAATAGATCTGAAAATAAAAGCAAATAAAAATAGATCGTGAAGGCAAATATAATAAAGAAGAGATCCGGGGGCCGTAGATTTCACTAGTGGCTTCTCTCGAGAAAATAACAACGGTGGGTAAACAAATTACTGTTGGGCAATTGATAGAACTTCAAATAATGATGATGATGATATCCAGGCAATGATCATTATATAGGCATCACGTCCAAGATTAGTAGACCGACTCTTGCCTGCATCTACTACTATTACTCCACACATCGACCCCTATCCAGCATGCATCTAGTGTATTAAGTTCATGGAGAAATGGAGTAATGCAATAAGAACGATGACATGATGTAGACAAGATCTATTTATGTAGAAATGGACCCCATCTTGTTATCCTTAATAGCAACAATACGTACGTGTCGTTTCCCTTCTATCATCGGGATCAAGCACTATAAGATCGAACCCATCACAAAGTACCTCTTCCCATGGCAAGAAAAATCGATCTAGTTGGCCTAACTAAACCAAAGATTCGAAGAATAAATACGAGGCTATGAGTAATCATGCATATAAGAGATCAAAAAACTCAAATAACTTTCATGGATAAAAACATATATCTAATCATAAAGTCAAAGTTCATCGGATCCCAACAAACACATGGCAAAAAGGGTTACATCAAATAGATCTCCAAGAGACCATTGTATTGAGAATCAAAAGAGAGAGAGAGGAAGCCATCTAGCTACTAACTACGGACCCGTAGGTCTATAATGAACTACTCACGCATCATCAGAGAGGCACCAATGTTGATGATGAACCCCTTCGTGATGGTGTCTAGATTGGATCTGGTGGTTCTAGAACTTGCGGCGGCTGGAATTTATTTTCGTCGACTCCCCTAGGGTTTCTAGAATATTGGGGTATTTATAGAGCAAAGAGGCGGTGCGGGAGGCCACCGAGGTGGGCACAGCCCACCTGAGCGCACCTGGGGGCCCAGGTGCGCCCTGGTGGTTATGCCCCCCTCGGGGCACCCCCTAGGTGCTTCTGTGGCCTGTCTGGTGTCTTCTGGTCCAAAAAATCCACAAAAAGTTTCGCTGCATTTGGACTCCGTTTGATTTTTTTTGCAATGTAAAAAACAAGCAAAAAACAGCAACTGACACTTGACACTATGTCAATAGGTTAGTCCCAAAAAATGATATAAAATGATTGTAAAACATCCAAGAATAATAATATAACATCATGGAACAATCAAAAATTATAGATATGTTGGAGACATATCATATAGCACCTAGACATTCTGAGCACATGCTCACTGGCTAAGCTATTCTCCTCCATCTTGTAGGCAAAGAACTTGTCAGAGGTCTCATACCTCTTAACACGGGAATGAAACTGAAATACCAATTTCAAATTTTGGAACATCTCATATATTCCATGACGTTCAAAACACCTTTGGAGCCCCATTCTAAGTCGTAAATCATGGCGCACCAAACTATCAAGTAGTCATCCGAACGTGTCTGCCAGATGTTCACAACATCCATAGACGATGCTAGAGGGGTTGGCACACCGAGCGGTGCATCAAGGACATAAGCCTTCTGTGCAGCAGTGAGGACAATCCTCAGACTACGACCCTAGTCCGCATAATTGCTTACAATATCTTTCACCTTAGTATTTATCTAGGAACGTATTGAAACAAGGAGCTATAGCCGAGCTATTGATCTACAACATAATTTGCAAAGACAACTTAGACTATTGTTCATGATAATGAGTTCAATTAATCATATTACCTAAGAACTCCCACTCAAATCAACATCCCTCTGGTTGTCTGAGTGTAACATGATCCAAATTCACCAACCCAATCCTGATCATCACGTGAGATGAGGTAGTTTCAATGGTGAACATCTCCATGTTGATCATATCTACTATATGACTCATGTTTGACCTTTCGGTCTCTTCTGTTCCGAGGGCATGTTTGTACATGCTAGGCTCGTCAAGTTTAACCCAAGTGTTCCGCATGTGCAAAACTGGCTTGCACCCGCGATGTCTACTACACAACCTTCTTCTTGTAGATGTTGTTGGGCCTCCAAGTGCAGAGGTTTGTAGGACAGTAGCAAATTTTCCTCAAGTGGATGACCTAAGGTTTATCAATCCGTGGGAGGCATAGAATGAAGATGGTCTCTTTCAAACAACCCTGCAACCAAATAACAAAGAGTCTCTTGTGTCCCCAACACACCCAATACAATGGTAAATTGTATAGGTGCACTAGTTCGGCGAAGAGATGGTGATACAAGTGCAATATGGATAGTAGATATAGGTGTTTGTAATCTGAAATATAAAAACAGCAAGGTAACTAATGGTAAAAGTGAGGACAAACGGTATTGCAATGCGTTGAAACAAGGCCTAGGGTTCATACTTTCACTAGTGCAAGTTCTCCCAACAATAATAACATAATTGGATCATATAACTATCCATCAACATGCAACAAAGAGTCACTCCAAAGTCACTAATAGCAGAGAACAAACGAAGATATTATGGTAGGGTACGAAACCACCTCAAAGTTATCCTTTCTGATCGATCTATTCAAGAGTCCGTAGTAAAATAACATGAAGCTATTCTTTCCGTTCAATCTATCATAGAGTTCGTACTAGAATAACACCTTAAGACACAAATAAACCAAACCCCTAATGTCACCTAGATACTACAATGTCACCTCAAGTATCCGTGGGTATGATTATACGATATGCATCACACAATCTCAGATTCATCTATTCAACCAACACAAAGAACTTCAAAGAGTGCTCCAAAGTTTCTACCAGAGAGTCAAGACGAAAACGTGCGCCAAACCCTATGCGTAAGTTCACGGAACTCACAAGTTGATCACCAAAACATACATCAAGTGGATCATGTGATATCCCATTCTCACCACAGATAAGCACATGCAAGACATACATCAAGTGTTCTCAAATCCTTAAAGACTCAATCCGATAAGATAACTTCAAAGGGAAAACTCAATTCATCACAAGAGAGTAGAGGGGGAGAAACATCATAAGATCCAGCTATAATAGCAAAGCTCGCGATACATCAAGATCGTACCACCTCAAGAACACGAGAGAGAGAGAGAACAAACACATAGCTACTAGTACATACCCTCAGCCCCTAGGGAGAACTACTCCCTCCTCGGCATGGAGAGCAGCGGGATGATGAAGATGGCCACCGGAAAGGGATTCCCCCCTTCGGTAGGGTGCCGGAACGGGTCTAGACTGGTTTTCGGTGGCTACATAGGCTTCTGGCGGCGGAACTCCCGATCTATTCTGCTCCTGCATGTTTTCTAGGGTATATTAATATATATATATAGGCGAAAGAAGTCAATCAGGGGAGCCACGAGGGGCCCACGAGGGTGGGGGGCGTGCCCAGGGGGTAGGGCGCGCCTCCCTGCCTCGTGGCTTCCTCGAGGCTTCCCTGACGTCTACTCCAAGTCTCCTGGATTGCTTCCTTTCAAAAAATAAGTTCCATGAAGTTTCAGGTCAATTGGGCTCCGTTTGATTTTCCTTTTCTGCGATACTCTAAAACAAGGAAAAACAGAAACCGACACTGGGCTCTAGGTTAATAGGTTAGTCCCAAAAATCATATAAAATATCATATAAATGCATATAAAACATCCAAGGTTGATAATATAATAGCATGGAATAATCAAAAATTATACATACGTTGGAGACGTATCAAGCATCCCCAAGCTTAATTCATGCTCGTCCTCGAGTAGGTAAATGATAAAAAATAGAATTTTTGATGTGGAATGCTACCTAACATATGTATCCATGCAGTTCTCTTTATTGTGGCAAGAATATTCAGATCCATAAGATTCAAGACAAAAGTTTAATATTGACATAAAAACAATAATACTTCAAGCATACTAACAAAGCAATCATATCTTCTCAAAATAACATGGCCAAAGAAAGCTATCCCTACAAAATCATATAGTCTGGCTATGCTCTATCTTCACCATACAAAATATTTAAATCATGCACAACCCCGATGACAAGCCAAGCAATTCTTTCAAACTTTTGATGTTCTCAAACTTTTTCAATCTTCACGCAATATATGAGCGTGAGCCATGGATATAGCACTATATGTGGAATAGAAGGGTGGTTGTGGAGAAGACAAAAAAGGAGAAGATAGTCTCACATCAACTAGGTGTATCAACGGGCTATGGAGATGCCCATCAATAGATATCAATGTGAGTGAGTAGGGATTGCCATGCAACGGATGCACTAGAGCTATAAGTGTATGAAAGCTCAACAAAAGAGACTAAGTGGGTGTGCATCCAACTTGCTTGCTCATGAAGACCTAGGGCAATTTTGAGGAAGCCCATCATTGGAATATACAAGCCAAGTTCTATAATGTAAAATTCCCACTAGTATATGAAAGTGATATCCTAGGAGACTCTCTATCATGAAGATCATGGTGCTACTTTGAAGCACAAGTGTAGAAAAAGGATAGTAGCATTGCCCCTTCTCTCTTTTTCTCTCATTTTTTTTGTTTTTTTTTGTTTTTTTGGGCCTTCTCTTTTTTGGGCCTCTTTTTTCTCTCTTTTTTATTTTTTTGTCCGGAGTCTCATCCCAACTTGTGGTGGAATCATAGTCTCCATCATCCTTTCCTCACTGGGACAATGCTCTAATAATGATGATCATCACACTTTTATTTACTTACAACTCAAGAATTACAACTAAATACTTAAAACAAGATATGACTCTAAATGAATGCCACCGGCGGTGTACCGGGATGTGAAGTGACTCATGAGTGACATGTATGAAAGAATTATGAACTGTGGCTTTGCCACAAATACAATGTCAACTACATGATCATGCATAGCAATATGACAATGATGAAGCGTGTCATAATAATGGAACGGTGGAAAGTTGCATGGCAATATATCTCGGAATGGCTATGGAAATGCCATAATAGGTAGGTATGGTGGCTGTTTTGAGGAAGGTATATGGTGGGTTTATGGTACCGGCGAAAGTTGCGTGGTACTAGAGAGGCTAGCAATGGTGGAAGGGTGAGAGTGCGTATAATCCATGGACTCAACATTAGTCATAAAGAACTCACATACTTATTGCAAAAATCTATTAGTTATCGAAACAAAGTACTATGCGCATGCTCCTAGGGGGATAGATTGGTAGGAAAAGACCATCGCTCGTCCCCAACCGCCACTCATAAGGAAGGCAATCAAAAAAATAAATCATGCTCCAACTTCATCACATAACGGTTCACCATACGTGCATGCTACGGGAATCACAAACTTTAACACAAGTATCTCTGAAATTCACAACTACTCAACTAGCATGACTCTAATATCACCATCTTCATATCTCAAAACAATCATCAAGTATCAAACTTCTCATGGTATTCAATGCACTCTATATTAAAGTTTTTATTATACCCCTCTTGGATGCCTATCATATTAGGACTAGATTCATAACCAAAGAAAATTACCATGCTGTTCTAAAGACTCTCAAAATAATATAAGTGAAGCATGATAGTTCAACAATTTCTTCAAAATAAAACCACCGCCGTGCTCTAAAAAGATATAAGTGAAGCACTAGAGCAAATGACAAACTACTCCAAAAGATATAAGTGAAGATCAATGAGTAGTCGAATAATTATGCAACTATGTGAAGACTCTCTAACATTTAAGAATTTCAGATCTTGGTAATTTATTCAAACAGCAAGCAAAGGAAAAGAAAATAAAATGACGCTCCAAGCAAAACACATATCATGTGGTGAATAAAAATATAGCTCCAAGTAAAGTTGCCGATGAACGAAGACGAAAGAGGGGATGCCTTCCGGGGCATCCACAAGCTTAGGCTCTTGGTTGTCCTTGAATATTACCTTGGGGTGCCTTGGGCATCCCCAAGCTTAGGCTCTTGCCACTCCTTATTCCATAGTCCATCTAATCTTTACCCAAAACTTGAAAACTTCACAACACAAAACTTAACAGAAAACTCGTAAGCTCCATTAGTATAATAAAATAAATCACCACTTAGGTACTGTTGTGAACTCATTCTAAATTCATATTGGTGTAATATATACTGTATTCCAACTTCTCTATGGTTCATACCGTCCGATACTACTCAAGGATCCATCAAAATAAGCAAACAACACATAGAGAACAGAATCAGTCAAAAACAGAACAGTCTGTAGTAATCTGTAGGTTTCGAATACTTCTGTAACTCCAAAAATCCCGAGAAATTAGGAAGTCCTAGGAAATTTGTTTATTAATCTACTTCAAGTGGAATTGGTATTTTATCACTCTCTGGTAAAAAAATGAAAATTATTCTCATGAGCGCATACTTTCTGTTTTTTACAGCAAGATCAAATAACAATCACCCAAGAAGATCCTAAAGGCTTTACTTGGCACAAACACTAATTAAAACATAAAAAACACAATCATAACAGAGGATAGATGATTAATTTATTACTTAACAGGAACAAAAAGCAAGGAGCAAAAATAAAATTGGGTTGCCTCCCAACAAGCGCTATCGTTTAACGCCCCTGGCTAGGCATGATGCTTTCAACGATGCTCACATAAATGATAAGAATTGTAACATAAGAGAGGATCATGAAGAATATGACTAGCACATTTAACTCTAACCCACTTCCTATGCATAGGGATTTTTTGAGAAAACAACTTGTGGGAACAAGAATCAACTTGCATAGGAAAGCAAAACAAGCATAACTTCAAGATTTTAAGCACATAGAGAGGAAACTTGATATTATTGCAATTCCTACGAGCATATATTCCTCCCGCATAATAATTCTCAGTAGCATCATGAATGAATTCAACAATATAACCATCACATAAAGCATTATTTTCGTTATCTACAAGCATAGAATTTTTATTACGCTCCACATAAGCAAAATTCTTCTCATTCAGAATAGTGGGAGTATCATAAGAAACTTGAATACTATAAATTGTTTCCATATTAAAAGAGTAATGTTCAGAAAAGGGGTAGTCATGACAAGTTTTATAAATATAATCATCACTACTTTTTATAGCATAAGTATCATCACAATAATCATCATAGGTAGCAACTTTGTTCTCATCATAATCGATTGAAATCTCTTCCAAGATAGTAGAATCATTACTAAATAAAGTCATGACCTCTCCAAATCCACTTTCATAATTATCACAATAAGATTCAACATCCTCCAAAATAGTGGGATTACTACTCCCTAAAGTTGACACTCTTCCAAACCCACTTTCATCAATATAATCATCATAAGTAGGAGGCATGCTATCATCATAACAAATTTGCATATCAAAACTTGGGAGGCTAAAAATATCATCTTCATCAAATGTAGCATCCCCAAGCTTGGGACAGACATTAATTGCAGCAAATATATTCTCAAACATGTCATTCTCATCAAACATAGCATCCCCAAGCTTGGCCCTTTTCATATTATAAGCATAATCACTCTCATCATTAATAGTATGGATAGCACGGGTAGTATAGCAATTATCATCATCACAATGAGTAGTAGGAGCAACATCATTTGGGAGGGATACCTTCCTACCTTTGCTTCTCCATATTTTATTTTTCTTCTTCACATCATGTGTGGATTTAACCCTCTTTTTTGAGCTCCTTATTAATGAGATTGGTTGAATAGAAGGCTCCTCCTCATTACCTGATTCATCATAAGAAATAATAGGAGGATATTGGGAAGCCTCTTCCCTTTCATTAGTATTCTATTCATCCTCTATTTGTTTTGTTTTCTTTATATACTTGGCAATATAAGGATTTTCAATGCAATTCACCGCACAGTACATATAAATTTCCTCTAGATCAAAATTAAGAACTCTATCAAGGGCAAATTCTGGAATAACCTTAGATATACGTTTCATTTCTTCATAACCCAAGAGCAAACTAAGTTCATTATGATGTGCAAGGGAAATCAAGTCATCACAATTTTTGGACACGATACGATCATGAAACAATTTGCATTGGGTACTGAAATGATCACGTTCATTGCAAATTTCACAAGTACGGCTAAGAAAGTTTAAATTTTCAGCACAAACATCTAGCCTTTCTTGCAACCATTTAGTTCCCAAATACTTATGCCTCTTGCCGAATCTATCTTCCCTGTTTGGTATGTACTTGCAAACTCTATGCACTCCACAAAAACCGATATGCTTATAAGAGATATTTTCATCATGACTAGTGCAATCATCATTAGTACTATGGATATTCAAAGAGTTCATACTAATAACATTTCAATCATGCTCATCATTCAAAGATTTAGTGCCAAACATTTTATAGACTTCTTCTTCTAGCACTTGAGCACAATTTTCCTTTCCATCATTCTCACGAAAGATATTAAAAAGATGAAGCATATGAGGCAAACTCAACTCCATTTTTTGTAGTTTTCTTTTATAAAGTAAACTAGTGATAAAACAAGAAACTAAAAGATTCGATTGCAAGATCTAAAGATATACCTTCAAGTACTCACCTCCCCGGCAACGGCGCCAGAAAAGATCTTGATGTCTACTACACAACCTTCTTCTTGTAGACGTTGTTGGGCCTCCAAGTGTAGAGGTTTGTAGGACAGTAGCAAATTTTCCTCAAGGGATGACCTAAGGTTTATCAATCCGTGGGTGGCGTAGGATGAAGATGGTCTCTCTCAAACAACCCTCAACCAAATAACAAAGAGTCTCTTGTGTCCCCAACACACCCAATACAATGGTAAATTGTATAGGTGCACTAGTTCGGCGAAGAGATGGTGATACAAGTGTAATATGGATAGTAGATATAGGTGTTTGTAATCTGAAAATATAAAAACAGCAAGGTAACTAATGATAAAAGTGAGCACAAACGGTATTGCAATGCGTTGAAACAAGGCCTAGGGTTCATACTTTCACTAGTGCAAGTTCTCTCAACAATAATAACATAATTGGACCATATAACTATCCCTCAACATGCAACAAAGAGTCACTCCAAAGTCACTAATAGCGGAGAACAAACGAAGAGATTATGGTAGGGTACGAAACCACCTCAAAGTTATCCTTTCTGATCGATCTATTCAAGAGACCGTAGTAAAATAACATGAAGCTATTCTTTCCGTTCAATCTATCATAGAGTTCGTACTAGAATAACACCTTAAGACGCAAATCAACCAAAACCCTAATGTCACCTAGATACTCCAATGTCACCTCAAGTATCTGTGGGTATGATTATACGATATGCATCACACAATCTCAGATTCATCTATTCAACCAACACAAAGAACTTCATAGTGCCCCAAAGTTTCTACCAGAGAGTCAAGACGAAAACGTGTGCCAACCCCTATGCATAAGTTCACGGAACTCGCAAGTTGATCACCAAAACACGCATCAAGTGGATCACGTGATATCCAATTGTCACCACTGATAAGCACATGCAAGACATACATCAAGTGTTCTCAAATCCTTAAAGACTCAATCCGATAAGATAACTTCAAAGGGAAAACTCAATTCATCACAAGAGAGTAGGGGGGGGAGAAACATCATAAGATCCAACTATAATAGCAAAGCTCGCGATACATCAAGATCGTACCACCTCAAGAACACGAGAGAGAGAGAGAGAGAGAGATCAAACACATAGCTACTAGTACATACCCTCAGCCCCTAGGGAGAACTACTCCCTCCTCGTCATGGAGAGCACCGGGATGTTGAAGATGGCCACCGGAGAGGGATTCCCCCCCGGCAGGGTGCCGGAACGGGCTAGATTGGTTTTCGGTGGCTACAGAGGCTTCTGGCAGCTGAACTCCCGATCTATTCTGCTCCTGCATGTTTCTAGGGTATATTGATATATATATATAGGTGAAAGAAGTCGGTCTGGGGAGCCACGAGGGGCCCATGAGGGTGGGGGCGCGCCCAGGGGGGTAGGGCGCGCCTCCCTGCCTCGTGGCTTCCTCGAGGCTTCCCAGACGTCTACTCCAAGTCTCCTGGATTGCTTCCGTTCCAAAAACAAGTTCCGTGAAGTTTCAGGTCAATTGGACTGCGTTTGATTTTCCTTTTCTGCGATACTCTAAAATAAGGAAAAACAGAATCTGGCACTAGGCTCTAGGTTAATAGGTTAGTCCCAAAAATCATATAAAATAGCATATAAAACATCCAAGGTTGATAATATAATAACATGGAACAATAAAAAATTATAGATACGTTGGAGACGTATCAACCCGTTGTATGTGAACGTAGAGTCTATCACACCCGATCATCAGCAGTGCTTCGAAACGACGAGCTTCCAACGATGCACAATGGGGAGAACACAATTTTATCTTGAAATTTTAATGAGGGATCACCTTATAATGATACCGTCATCCTAAGCAAAATAAGATGCTTAAAAGGATTAACATCACATGCAAATCATAAGTGACATGATATGGCCATCAACTTGTGATTTTGATCTCCATCTCCAAAGCACCAGCATGATCTCCATCGTCACCGACATGACACCATGATCTCCATCATCGTGCCGCCATCGGGGTTGTCATTCCTACCATGCTTCTACTACTATTGCTACTGCTTAGTGATAAAGTAAATCATTACATGGCGCTTAATGATTGACACGCAAGTCATACAATAATTAAAGACAACCCTATGGCTTCTGTCGGTTGCCGTATGCATCGACATGCGAGTTGGTATAAACTATTATAAACATGATCATCTCATACATAAAATATATTTCATCATGTCTTTCGCCATATCATATCACAACATACCCTGCAAAAACAAGTTAGACATCCTCTAATTGTTGTTGCATGTTTTACATGGCTGCTATGGGTATCTAGCAAGAACGATTCTTACCTACGCAAAGCCACAATGGTGATATGCAAGTTGCTATTTAACCTTCTACAAGGACTGCATTTGTAGAATCCGATTCAACTAAGGTGGGAGAGATAGACACCCGCCAACCATCTTTATGTAATAAAGTCACATGTCTGTCGATGGAACCAATCTCATGTACGTGGACATGTAAATTTGGTCTGGGCCGCTTCATCCCACAATACCGCTGAATCAAGAAAAGTCCAAGGAAGGAAGCAATCTTAATATCAACGCCCACAAACTCCTATGTGTTCTACTCGTGATGTCATCTACACATGATACCACTGTTGGGGAACGTTGCATGGCAAACAAAAAATTTCCTACGCTCACCAAGATCAATCTAGGAGATGACCATCTACGAGAGGATAGATTGCATCTACATACCCTTGTAGGTCGCTAAGCGGAAGCGTTAAGAAACGCGGTTGATGTAGTCTAACGTCTTTGCGATCCAATCATGATCCGTCCCGCGAACCCCCGATCCAAGTGCCGAACGGACGGCACCTCCGCGTTCAACACACGTAAGACTTGATGACGCCTTCACCTTCTTGATCCAACGCGCGATGGTGAAGTAGTAGCTCGAGTCCTCCTGCAGCACGACGGCGTGATGGCGGTGGTGGTGGAGAAATCTCAGCAGGGCTTCGCCAAGCCTCACAGAGAAGAAGAAGGACTACGAGGGAGATGGAGGGCAGCACCGTGGCATAGATGGGGTGCGACTGCCCTCCCTCTACCCCTCTATATATAGGGGGAAGGGAGGAGGAGGGGCGCCCCAGATCCCATCTAGGGGGGGGGCGGCCACAAGGGATGGGAAACCCAAGATGGGTTTTGACCCTCCCCTTAGGAGACTTGGCCCCCAAGCCAGGTGGAGGCAAAACCCTAGGGAGGCGCCCCCACCTCTTCTTGCAACGAAGGATGGGGTGAGTGATGTCTACTACGCAACTTTATTCTTGTAGACATGTGTTGGGCCTCCAATTGCAGAGTTTTCTAGGACAGTAGCAATTTTCTCTCAAGTGGATGACCTAAGGTTTATCAATCCGTGAGAGGTGTAGGATGAAGATGGTCTCTCTCAAATGACCCTGCAACAAATACAAGAAATCTCTTGTGTCCCCAACACACCCAATACAATGGCAAATTGTATAGGTGCACTAGTTCGGCGAAGAGATGGTGATAAAAGTGTAATATTGATGATAGAAATATATTTTTTATAATCTGAATAAATAAAAACAGCAAGGTAGCAAATAGTAAACATGCACAAAAATGATATTGCAATGCTTAAAAGCAAGGCCTAGGGTCTGTACTTTCACTAGTGCAATCTCCCAACAGTGCTAACATAGTTGGATCATATGATTATCCCTCAAAGTGCAATAAAGAATCACTCCCAAGTTCCTATTAGCGGAGAACAAAATATAGGAATTGTTTGTAGGGTACGAAACCACCTCAAAACTATTCTTTCCGTTCGATCTATTCAAGAGTTCGTACTAAAATAACACAAAGCTATTTTTCCTGTTCGATCTATCCTAGAGTTTGTACTAGAATAACACCAAGGCAAATTCATATTCATAATACTCAATCCACACAAAGAACTACAATGAGACCCCAAAGTTTCTATCAGAGAAAGGATAATAAAAACGTGCATCAACCCCTATGCAAAGATTACCCCAATATCACTGATAACCCCACAAGTATAGGGGATCGGAATAGTTTTCGAGGGTATAGTATTCAAACCAAATTTATAGATTCGACACAAGGGAGCCAAAGAGTATTTGAAGGTATTAGCAGCCGAGTTGTCAATTCAACCACACCTGGAGATTAATTATCTGCAGCAAAGTGATCAGTAGCAAAGTAGTATAATAGTTTTGATAGTAGTGACAGCAGCAATAGTAACAGTAATAGTGATAGCAGTAATTTTGTAGCAAGTGTAACAGTGATGATAGCCGTAGTAACTTAGCAGAAACAATATGGAAAAGTTCGTAGGCATTGGATCGGTGACTTGTTGGATGATATTCATCATGTGACAGTTATAACCTAGGGCGACACGGCACTAGCTCCAGTTCATCGATATAATGTAGGCATGTATTCCGTAAATAGTCATATGTGCTTTATTAAAAGAACATGCATGACATATTTTGTCCTACCCTCCCGTGGCAGCGGGGTCCATATTGGAAACTAAGGGATATTAAGGCCTCCTTCTAATAGAGAACCGAAACAAAGCATTAACACATAGTGAATACATGAACTCCTCAAACTACAGTCATCACCGAGAGTGGGCTCGGTTGTTGTCACTCCGGGGTTGCCGGATCATAACACGTAGTAGGTTACTTTAACTTGCAAGATCGGATCTAGAACATGAATATAATGATGATAACATAAATGGTTCAAATTTGAAATCATGGCACCCGGGCCCAAAGTGTCAAGCATTAAGCATGGCAAAGACATAGCAACATTAATCTAAGAACATAGTGGATACTAGGGATCAAACCCTAACAAAACTAACTCGATTACTTGATGAATCTCATCCAACTCCTCACCGACCAGCGAGCCTATGAAGGAATTACCCACTCCCAGTGGGGAGCATCATGGAATTGGCGATGGAGAAGGGTTGGTGATGACGAAGAATGAAGACCCCCCTCTCCGGAGCCCCAAACGCACTCCAGATCTGCCCTCCCGAGGAAGAACAGGGCTTGGCGGCGGCTCCATCTCGTGGATCGCGATAATTTTTTCTCCCTGATTTTTTTCTTCGAAAATAGGAATTTATAGCATTGGTTTCTGGGTCAGCGGGCCACCAGGTGGGGACAACCCACCTGGGCGCGCCAGGAGAGGGGGGTGCGCCCTGGTGGGTTGTGCCCACCCAGGTGCCCCTCTCCTGCAGGTCTTGGCTCCAGAAATTCTTATTATTGATATAAAAAATCCCTCGCAAAGTTTTGTTCCATTCCGAGAACTTTTATTTCTGTACAAAAAAACAACACCATGGTAGTTCTGCTGAAAACAGCGTCAGTCCGGGGTTAGTTTCATTCAAATCATGCAAATTAGAGTCCAAGACAAGAGGAAAAGCATGAGAAAAAGTAGATACGTTGGAGACATATCAACTCCCACAAGCTTAAACCTTTGCTTGTCCTCAAGCAATTCAGTTGATAAACTGAAAGTGAGAAAGAAAAACTTTTACGAACTCTTTTGCTCTTGTTTGCATAAATAAGCTTAAACAACACCCAGGTTTTCAGCCAACATTACAACTAACCATGTCGACAATAACTCTTAAAGATTATAATGACTCATATCAATGACATAATTAGCTAGCGAGCAATAATAAGATATCGCAAATGGCAACACGTTGTCAAAACAACCATGATATAATATGACAATAGTGGTATCTCGCTAGCCCTTTCTGAGCCCGCAAAACATAAATGCAGAGCACCTCCAAAGTTCAAGCAGTGACTAAACATTGTAATTCATGATAGAAAAGATCCAGTCATGATGCACCAAACATTAGCTACACACAATGCATAAATCATGACAATTGTGCTCTACTCAGTTTCTGGCGCTTGTTTTTAGAAGGTGATGACACAACATAAAATTAAATAGAAAGTCCATTCGCAGAGGGAAGCGGTGATTTGTAGAGGTGTCAGAGCTCAATTTTTAAAACAGAGATAAATGATATTTTGAGACATGCACCCTTTTCATTTACTTCATGACCATCAGTTATCAATATCTCCCATGCTAAACAGGCTAGTGCCGGTTCCCAAGCGATAAAAGTAAAGGTTTTGACTCCATTGGGAGTTTTTGTTTGATTATTTGAGCGATTAACTCTTTTTGTATTTTGCAGTTTGGGACTGGGCATCCCTATTACCGCCCTTTTCTCGTGCGATGGCGAGTGAATAAACACTCGACCTAAGAATAACCCACTTAGCATGGAAGATACCAACCACCTCATGTCATTCCATGATTGATCCAGGCACACAAAATGGATAATAATTTTTTAGAAGTTTTTAGAGGTGGCACATGTAAATTTACTTAGGAAGGCAGGGTAATACCGCATATAGGTAGATATGGTGGACTCATCTGGAATAACTTTGGGTTCAAGGTTTTTGATGTACACGCAGAATCCCCACTTAGTACAGGCGAAGGCTAGCAATTTAGATTGAGAAGCGGCCAGCTAGAGAGCAACAACAATCATAACCATGCATTATGCATAAGTAACATTAGACACTAGCATGAGTAGGATATGATCACCATGAACATAAATAGTATAGATGCTATGTTGGTTTTGATTCAACTACATGCATGAACATGTACCAAGTCAAGCCACTCGAACATTCAGAGGAGGATACCATATCATCATACTATATCACAATCATTTTAACGCTATGTTGATATCCAAGATAAATCATTATCAACTCCCGGCTACTTATGCATGGCATGAGAAACTATAATCTTTAATTGTCATTGCAAACATGTTTAATCATAATGGGCTGAATCATGGGTACTAGGTTAAACATATTTACACAAAAATAACAAGTCGAATTCATACCAGTTTCTCTCTGCCACGACCAGTTCATCGAATATCATCATTATTGCCTTTCACTTGCACGACCGAACAATGTAAAAATAATAATAGTGCAAGAGTGCCATGGACTAAGCTGGAATCTGCAAAACATTTTGTTCAATAGGAGAAGACAAGGTAAAATGTGCTCTTTATTAGTTCAAACATTATTCATATGAGAGCCACTCAAGATTTTCATCGTGGTCTTCTCCTCAGTACAACTCGAATAATAAGAAAAGAAATTCAGAGAAACGCACTGAAATATTTTTGGAGTTTTTAGTTTTCTTGAACAAGCAAATAAGGGAAAAGCAAAAATGAGAAAAACTATTTACACGAGAAAGCTCCCAACAAGCAAAAGAAGAACAAGGAAATCTTTTTGGGTTTTCTTTTTTAATACTACAACTAAGCATGCATAGAAAGTAAACTAACTACAAATAATCTTTTGTTTTTTCTAAAGTTTTTGAAACACACAAGAATAAAGCAAGAAAATAATTCTAAGCATGGATGTGTTGAGGAACACAGTATTTCAAAAAAATTCCTACGAACACGCAAGATCTATCTAGGAGATGCATAGAAACAAGAGGGGAGAGTGTGTCTACGTACCCTCGCAGACCGAAAGCCGAGCGTTAAGTAACGCGATTGATGTAGTCGAACGTCTTCGCGATCCAACCGATCAAGTACCGAACGCATGGCACCTCCACGATCTACACACGTTCAGCTCGGTGACGTCCCTCGTACTCTTGATCAAGCTGAGGCCAAGGGTGAGTTGTGTTAGCACGATGGCGTGTTGACGGTGATGATGAAGTTACCGACGCAGGGCTTCACCTAAGCACTACGACAATATGACCGAGGTGGAAAACTGTGGGGGGGGGGGGCACCGCACATGGCTAAAGATCAACTTGCGTGTCTATGGGGTGCCCCCTCCCCCGTATATAAAGGAGGGGAGGAGGAGGAGGGCCGGCCTCAAGGGGCGCGCTGTAACACCCCGGATGTAACTTTCCCTATTTGTACTCCAACTCTTGCCGTTTCCGGCGTTAAGTTATATTTATTTCCTCGAGTTCGGGTCTTTGTCTCCGTGTGCTGTTTTCTTTGTCATGCATCTCATATCATGTCATCATGTGCATTGCATTTGCATACGTGTTCGTCTCATGCATTCGAGCATTTTCCCCGTTGTCCGTTTTGCATTCCGGCGTTTCGTTCTCCTCCGATGGTCATTTCTAGCTTTCTTTCGTGTGTGGGGATTAAACATTTCCGGATTGGACCGAGACTTGCCAAGCGGCCTTGGTTTACTACCGGTAGACCGCCTGTCAAGTTTCGTATCATTTGGACTTCGTTTGATACTCCAACGGTTAACCGAGGGACCGAAAAGGCCTCGTGTGTGTTGCAGCCCAACATCCCTCCAATTTGGCCCAAAACCCACCAAACTCTGCTCCATGTCCTAGAGCGTTCGATCACGATCGCGTGGCCGAAAACCGCACCTCATTTGGACTCTCCTAGCTCCACTTATGCCTATAAATAGCCCCCCCCCCCGTTTTCGGATCATCTCCCCCTCTCAAAACCCTAAAAATCAGATCCGCCGCGCACGGGACGTGTCCGGCCGCGCCGCCGCAGCCAACCGCCTCCCGCCACGTGGCCCGCGCCACTCGCCTCCGCCGCCAGCCCTCGGGAGCCCAACTCCGGCCCCCGCCGCCACCTACCCGGGCCCCGACCTCGCCTCCACGCGCCGCCCGACTCCCTCCACTGCGCCGTCGCCAGCCACGCCGCCGCCGTGGGCCTCGCCGCCGCCCAAGCCGAGGCTCGCCTCGCCGCCGCCCCGCCCGGCGCCTCGCCGCCGCCCGGCCGCCGCCGACCGCCGCACCACGCCGCCAGCCGCCACCAACGCCCGGCGAGCTCCTTCTTCTTCCTCTCCGGCGCCCCAAGCTCCTCCGGCGAACATCTCCGATGAACCTTGAAGTCCGTGCCCATGAACAGTGATTCCGGATCTGGATCTGGAGATATTTTCGGTTGACTTTTTCGTCCCTAACCCTAATTTTATGCGATCTTTGACCTGCTGTAACTTTGCATCCGTAGCTCCGATTTGGGCATATAGCATGTCAAAATGTTCGCCTCGACGAGTACATCATTTGATTCCATTGCATCATTTTCATTTGAGTTCATCTTGATGCCCGAAATGCTGTTAGAAGGAGGCTCCATGAGTTAATTGTCAGATCTGCTAGTTCATCTTAGACTTTTGTCATTTTTGCCATGATTACTGTGTGCATGATATGCCTGTGAATCCTTCATATGTTTTGTTAAGGATTTTGTCTTCTTTCCAGAGGTGCAACCCATGCATTTTTAGGATGTGTGTGGTGACTTATGCAAGCTTGCAAAGTGAGGCACCCGGTAACTCTGTTTTCAGGGACTTAGTAATTTCACTAAGTCTGGGATTATTTAGTTCATGATGCCATATGCTCAGCTTGTTTCCTAGTGATCCGTGCCTCTTTTGAGGATGATCAGTAAAGGAGTTTTGTTAATCATGTTATGCTCTCTCCATCCATGTCTTTTTTTGCAATTATGGAGCACCCTAGCTTGAGTCGATCGAGCTCTACTTTTGCTTCATTGTGAATCTGGGCAGATCGTCAACTCGTTTGCGATTTTGCCGATGTTATTGTAGTTGATCCGTGCATGCTATGCCATTGTTCTTGCCATGTCTAGCTAGAATTTTGTGCCTTCTTAGAGGATGTGTGCTTGCCTTTCCATGACTTGCACCGTAGTGAGTGCATCGAGCTCGTTTACATGCCTTCGTGAGTTATAATTCAACATGTCCCAGTTTTCACTAAGTCTGACAACTGATTGTGTTTTAGCTATGTTCGTGTGCCCGTTAGTATATTTTGTGAACCCTTTTGGCCCCAGGTCACTTTGGGTCTTTTGTTAAGCTTGTTGAGTAGCTCCATGTCATGTTCTTACTTGTCTTAATCAGGGCATGTATCATATTGTTTTGCTGCTCCGAAGAGGGCTTCGTGATCTGAAATTTCAGACAAGTGTTAATTTCACTAAGTCTGGAATCTGTTTTGCATTTGCGTTTTTGCCATGCTTGTTTGAACCTCATAATGGATGAATTGGCCGTGGCTTAGTGCTAGTCTTTTGTTAAGCATCTTGTGTGCATCCCTGCCATGTATTTTGTTGTCATGTTTGGTGGCTGTAGCATGTTCATCTTATTGCATTTAGATGCCTACTTGCTATAAATCACAGACCGGTGTCATTTTTGAAACGCTTGCCATTTCCAAACCATAACTCCGATTCCGGCGTTCTTTATATCGTTTTCAAGCGATTTCATCTCATATTTACAGTGGCACCCTTGGAATTCCAAGTTGAGGCCAGGTTCATGCATTTCCTGTCATATCTTGCATTTTGCATCCCGCATCGCATCCCGCATAGCATGTCATCTTTGCATTGTGTTGTTTGAGTTTGCACGTGGTTGATTGTATCCTTGTTGCTTGTTTGTCTTGTTTGGGTAGAGCCGGGAGACGAGTTCGCTAACGAGGAGCCCGTTGAGTTTGCTCTTGAGGATCCAGTCAACTCTGACAACTGTGCAGGCAAGATGATCATACCCTCGAAATCACTACTATCTTTGCTATGCTAGTTTGCTCGCTCTTTGCTATGCCAATGCTATGATGCCTACCATTTGCTTGTCAGCCTCCCAATTGCCATGTCAAACCTCTAACCCACCATGTCCTAGCAAACCGTTGATTGGCTATGTTACCGCTTTGCTCAGCCCCTCTAATAGCGTTGCTAGCTGCAGGTGAAGATTGGAGGCCGTTCCTTGTTGGAACATTTATTTACTTGTTGGGATATCATTATATTGCCATGTTATCTTAATGCATCTATATACTTGGTAAAGGGTGGAAGGCTCGGCCTCTCGCCTAGTGTTTTGTTCCACTCTTGCCGCCCTAGTTTCCGTCATATCGGTGTTATGTTCCCGGATTTTCGCGTTCCTTACGCGGTTGGGTTATAATGGGAACCCCTTGATATTTCGCCTTGATTAAAGCTTGTCCAGCAATGCCCAACCTTGGTTTTACCATTTTCCACCTAGCCTTTTCTTTCCCTTGGGTTCTGCAGACTCAAGGGTCATCTTATTTTACCCCCCCCCCGGGCCAGTGCTCCTCTGAGTGTTGGTCCACCTGTCAGCTGCCGGTGGCCACTAGGGGCAACTCTGGGCTAGCCTACCCGTACCTAAGACAATCTGACTGTGCCCTGAGAAAGAGATATGTGCAGCTCCTATCGGGATTTGTCGGCACATTCGGGCGGTGTTGCTGGTCTTGTTTTAACCTGTCGAAGTGTCTTGAGTTACCGAGATACCGAGTCTGATCGGAATGTCTTGGGAGGAGGTCTATTCCTTCGTTGACCGTGAGAGCTTGTCATGGGCTAAGTTGGGACTCCCCTGCAGGGATTGAACTTTCGAAAGCCGTGCCCGCGGTTATGGGCAGATGGGAATTTGTTAATGTCCGGTTGTAGATAACTTAAACATAAACTTAATTAAAATGAATCAACTGAGTGTGTTACCGTGATGGCCTCTTTTCGGCGGAGTCCGGGAAGTGGACACGGTGTTGGAGTAATGTTTGCGTAGGTTGTTCCTCTAGATTCTCGCGCGCGCTTTGCCCCCTCTTCTCGCTCTCTTTTGCGTATAAGTTAGCCACCACATATGCTAGTCGCTTGCTGCAGCTCCACATAAATATTGCCTTACCCTTCCTATAAGCTTAAATAGTCTTGATCGCGAGGGTGCGAGATTGCTGAGTCCGTGTGGCTCACAGATACTATAACTCTAGATGCAGGTCTAGGTGATTCCGCTCCAGGTGACGAGTACGAGCTCAAGTGGGAGTTCGACGAAGACTCTCAACAATACTACGTTTCCTTTCCCGATGATCAGTAGTGGTGCCCAGTTGGGGGTGATTGGGACCGTTGTCGCATGTTGGGTTTTCTTCTATTTTGGCGCCGTAGTCGGGCCATGAGTGCTTGGATGATGTATGTTATTTCTGTACTCTGATGTGACGTGGCGAGTGTAAGCCAACTATGTTCTCCCCTTTATTATTCATATTACATGGGATGTTGTGAAGATTGCCTAACTTGCGACATATGCCTTCAATGCGATTATGTCTCTAAGTCGTGCCTCAACACGTGGGAGCTATAGTCGCATCGGGGGTGTTACAAGTTGGTAATCAGAGCCTTCCCCGACCTTAGGAGCCCCATTGCTTGATCGTTCTTAGTGGCCGAGTTGTGTCTAGAAAAATGTTTTGAGTCTTTAGGAATTATATATCGGAGAGTTTAGGAATTCTTTTTACTTCCCAGTCTCTTCATCGCTCTGGTAAGGCATCCTGACGTAGAGTTTTGACTCTTCTCTTCTCAAATTTCACTAAAAAAATTTTTAGGATCACGCGAGTATCTTGGAATCGTTCCGATGGCTTATGATGAGAATACTGTCTTGGTGCCTCCTGTCAGGAGTTTAGTGGAGGTGTCCCGGAGAGTTGAGCTCTGAGGTGTTGTCATCATAATTTTATCGTTGCAATTCTGGAATACTTGAGATATGTTCGCCGACATCGAAAATCTCTTTTATGCAGTTCGTTGGTGAGATAACCTCGACGCCACCCTGTACTGGGGCGGGAGTTCGGGAGTATCACCATAACTTGTATAACGGATGCTTTCGAAGGTTGAGGTAGATGGTTTCTGAAGTTTTCTTGGTTATGTGTTGAAGGATGGATATAGCTGGATGTAGGATTTGCTAGTTTGGGTGAGATATTATGCTTCCCCTGTATCCCCAACACCTGATTGCATAACTGGAAAGGTTCGGGAGTTTCATAGGTGGGAATTCTGGTAGCTCTAGTTCTTCTTCCACGGATATTGGTTTGAGATTGGGATTTCTTACCGATTATTCGTTCTTGATCTGTACCTTGTTGATTTATTTCTCTACCTTAATTCTACGTGGCTTCTCAATTTATGGACATGTGACCATTTCAAGAGGAATGCATTCGTTCATTTCGTTCGGATGTGAAGACTATTTATTGCAATTTTCATTCCATTGGATTCAACTTCAATATTTATCTATCAATGTGCTAATGGTGGTCAACCTCTTCAGGATGGCTCCTCCAACGCGCACGACTCCGAATCCTGATCCGCCACCGCCTCCACCTCCTCCAGAGGCATGGCAAGCTGTGATGGCCGCAACCAATGCAAACACACAACTGATCATGCAAATTCTTCAAGAGCGCAATCAAGGCAGTCAAGGGAATGAAGGTAGCAGTCAGAGTCACTTTGCTACACTCAACCAGTTCCTTGCTAACGGGCCAAAGACTTTCAGCAATTGTGTTGAGGCAACCGATGCTGACGATTGGCTTGTGGATCTGTGTAAGCATTTCGAGTGCAGTAACGTCAGGCCTGAGGACTTTGTCAAGTTCACTTCCTTCCAACTCAAAGTTCAAGCTGCAGAATGGTTCCAGCAGTACAAGGCTTCCAGAGGTGGACGTGTTATCACCTGGGATGATACCGAGTCTGATCGGAACGTCTTGGGAGGAGGTCTATTCCTTCGTTGACCGTGAGAGCTTGTCATGGGCTAAGTCGGGACTCCCCTGCAGGGATTGAACTTTCGAAAACCGTGCCCGCGGTTATGGGCAGATGGGAATTTGTTAATGTCCGGTTGTAGATAACTTAAACATAAACTTAATTAAAATGAATCAACTGAGTGTGTTATCGTGATGGCCTCTTTCCGGCGGAGTCCGGGAAGTGGACACGGTGTTGGAGTAATGTTTGCGTAGGTTGTTCCTCTAGATTCTCGCTCGCGCTTTGCCCCCTCTTCTCGCTCTCTTTTGCGTATAAGTTAGCCACCACATATGCTAGTCGCTTGCTGCAGCTCCACATAAATATTGCCTTACCCTTCCTATAAGCTTAAATAGTCTTGATCGCGAGGGTGCGAGATTGCTGAGTCCGTGTGGCTCACAGATACTATAACTCCAGATGCAGGTCCAGGTGATTCCGCTCCAGGTGACGAGTACGAGCTCAAGTGGGAGTTCGACGACGACTCTCAACGATACTACGTTTCCTTTCCCGATGATCAGTAGTGGTGCCCAGTTGGGGGTGATTGGGACCGTTGTCGCATGTTGGGTTTTCTTCTATTTTGGCGCCGTAGTCGGGCCATGAGTGTTTGGATGATGTATGTTATTTCTGTACTCTGATGTGACATGGCGAGTGTAAGCCAACTATGTTCTCCCCTTTATTATTCACATTACATGGGATGTTGTGAAGATTGCCTAACTTGCGACATATGCCTTCAATGCGATTATGTCTCTAAGTCGTGCCTCGACACGTGGGAGCTATAGTCGCATCGAGGGTGTTACACGCGCCCAAGGGGGGATTCCTACTCCTAGTAGGAGTAGGTTTCCCCCCTTTCCTAGTCCAAGTAGGAGAAGAAAGGAAGGAGAGGAAGAAGAGAAGGAAATGGGGCCCGGCCCCCCTAGCCCTAGTCCAATTCGGTTTGGGCTAGGGGGGGGGTGTGCGCCACCTCTTGGCCTGCCTCCTCTCTTCCACCACTAGGCCCATGAGGCCCAATAACTTCCTGGGGGGAGGGGTCCGGTAACCTCCGGTACTCCAAAACGACCCGAACCATTCCGGTGTCCGAATGTAGCCTTCCAATATATGAATCTTTATGTCTCGACCATTTCGAGGCTCCTCATCATGTCTGTGATCTCATCCGGGACTCCGAACAACCTTCGATACATCAAATCACATAACTCATAATACATATTGTCATCAAACATTAAGCGTGCGGACCCTACGGGTTCGAGAACTATGTATACATGACCGAGACTCATCTTCGATCAATAACCAATAGCAGAACCTGGATGCTCATATTTGTTCCTACATATTCTACAAAGATCTTTATGGGTTAAACCGCATAACAACATACGTTGTTCCCTTTGTCATCGGTATGTTACTTGCTCGAGATTCGATCATCAGTATCATCGTACCTAGTTCAATATCGTCACCGGCAAGTCTCTTTACTCGTTCCGTAATGCATCATCCGGCAACTAACTCATTAGTCACATTGCTTGCAAGGCTCATAGTGATGTGCATTACCGAGGGGGCCCAGAGATACCTCTCCGACAATTAGAGTGACAAATCCTAATCTCAATTTATGCCAACTCAACAAGCACCATTAGAGACACCTGTAGAGCATCTTTATAATCAGCCAGTTACTTTGTGACGTTTGATAGCACACAAAGTGTTCCTCCGGTATTCGGGAGTTGCATAATCTCATAGTCATAGGAACATGTATAAGTCATGAAGAAAGCAATAGCAATAAACTAAATGATCATAGTGCTAAGCTAACAGATGGGTCTAGTCCATCACATCATTCTCTAATGATGTGATCCCGTTCATCAAATGACAAACATGTCCATGGCTAGGAAACTTAACCATCTTTGATTAACGAGCTAGTCAAGTAGAGGCATACTAGGGACACTCTGTTTGTCTATGTATTCACTCATGTACTAAGTTTCCGGTTAATACAATTCTAGCATGAATAATAAACATTTATCATGATATAAGGAAATATAAATAACAACTTTATTATTGCCTCTAGGGCATATTTCCTTCAGGATGATACAATGAAAAAGTGTGAACACCGACAAGATGAATAAGTGGACATGAATGTAAAGTCGGTGGGAACACGTACTCCCCCAAGCTTAGGCTTTTGGCCTAACTTGGTAGTCGATCAGTAGCCTGTAGGGTAGTAGTCAGCGTGGTAGCTCACGGAGGCTCTTGGTGCAGATGTCTCGGCCTGCCGTGCTGCTACCACTGCTGTGTTATGAGCTCGGGCCTCGCTCTCAAGAACAAAATATCTCCCCTTGCTGTGATAATCAAAAGGAGTAGACGCAGGTAAATATGTGTCCCCAATAGATTTTTGGTTAAACAATAGATTATAAAGGAAGTTATCAACCCTTCCCTTGAGAATCTTATGTTCTTTTAAAGTGTCAAAATCTAAATAACGCGTGGGTAGGATAGGATCAAAGGGCAAAGTTGAAACACCCAGTCCTCGTGCTATACGCGTGGCATAGATTCCACCATAGAACCACCCATTGTTAGCGTTGTGCTGAAGTCTACGTGCAACAATAGCTCCAAGGTTATAGTCCCTTTCACCTGTGAGAGCGGTGCGAATTAGGCTCAAGTCTGGAGCACAAAGTGTACTACAATCTTGCTTGCCTACTATACATTTCCCATTGAATAATGCAAAGTACTGAATTGCGGGAAAATGAGTGCTCTTTATTCTACCTTGTGTCACTCCCCTCCTTTCACCATAACAAAGACTAGTCAAGAAAGACTCGAACTCAGCCTTTGGTGGCTCGTCAAACGAACCCCAAAATGGAAGTTTGCAGTGGTAAGCAAAATTCTCTAGTGAGATGGTAAATGGTTTATCATAAAGCATAAAAGACATCCTAGACTCACGAGGGAAAATGTAAACCCTTTGACAAATGATTCAATGAGAAGTTGGCGTTGTTCACACTTATCTGAAAGGTAGGGACCGAGTTTGGCATTGTGAACATATTGCTCAAATTCCTCCTTAATGCCCACACACAGCATATATTCATCACAGGGCCATAAGCATGTTTTGGTGGCGGCATCTCGCGTGGAACTTTCACTTGGTTCAACATAAGACCAGCGAGCAGAACTGTCACTAGAAGATGCTCCCAAGGTTCGTCTCCTCGAAGAACTCCTTACAAATAGGTTCATCATGTCCGCGTACAATTTTCTGAAAATAAAAATTTTGAAGTGAAAAAAATTTGTCAACAAAACTTTGTAAGATTGATAGCAACTACTCATAGGGATACATAGAAGCCATAGCAAGCATTCAAACTACTTAGAACACTAAGCATTTAACATGCAAGCACATCTACAGCACCACCAAGAATAACTAATTATTCAAAATATAAACCACTAAAGCAAAAACAAATTGGACAAACGGTGGAGTCACATACCAAGCAACAATCCCCCGAAACAGTTTCGGAAACGGAGCTTCGAGCAAAGAGATCGAAATCCGCGGGTTTGAGCTCAAGAACACGGGAGAGAGAGAGAGAGAGAGAGAGAGAGAGAGAGCAATGGAGATTTTTTTTCTGGAGGTAGGTGATGATGTGGTATAAAGAGATAAGTGAGAGGGCCCACGTGGGGACCACAACCCACCAGGGCGCGCCTAGGGGTGCTAGCGTGCCCAGGTGGGTTGTGCCCACCTGGTGCACCTCCCTCTGATGTTTATTGCACCAAAAATTCCCAAATATTCGGAAAAAAATCATGTGAAAGTTTTAGGGTATTCTGAGAACTTTATTTTTTGGGTCATTTTTATTGCACGGGAAATTTAGAAAACAGACAAAACATGGCATTTTATTTTATTTAACTAATAAAAATAGAAAACAAAAGGTAGAGACAGAAGGTAGTGCTTACTAAATTCATCAACTTCATACCGCTCAAAAATGATCCATTAATAAGGTTGATCACATCTTATTAACAACCACTTTCGATTAGCATGAAACCGAAGAACTTTCGTAAATCACTAAGTTACCTCAATGGGGATATGCATTTCCCCAACAATAAGTATTTCATATTTCTTTTTGACAGTAGGTAGAGGTATTTGAAAACTTCCAATAGTGATTGTCGGAGATTTTTCAATAACATTAATACCATTCACTTGGAATTGTTTCTTGGGAAATTGCACCGTATGCTCATTGCCATTAATATGAAAGCGACCTTGCTTTTGTTGCAATCAATAACATCCCCTACAGTATTCAAGAAGGGTCTACCAAGGATAATCGACATGTTGTCATCCTCGAGCATCTCAAGTATAACAAAAGTCAGTCAAAATAGTAACATTAGCAACAACAACGGGCACATCCTCACAGATACCGATAGGTATGTCAATTGATTTGTCAGCCATTTGCAAAGATATTTCAGTAGGTGTGAGTTTATTCAAATCAAGTCTTTTATATAAAGAGAAAGGCATAACACTAACAACAGCTCCTAAATCACACAAAGCAGTTTTCACATAATTCTTTTTGATAGAGCAAGGTATAGTTGGCATTCCCGGATCTCCAAGTTTTTTAGGTACTCCATCTTTAAAAGTATAATTAGCAAGCATAGTGGAGATTCCAGCTTCCGGTATTTTTCTCTTATTTGTAATGATGTCTTTCATATACTTTGCATATGGAGGCATTTTCAAGACATCAGTCAAGTGAGTACGCAAAACGATTGGCCTCAGAATTTCAGCAAAGCATTCAAATTCTTCATCATCATTCTTTTTAGTTGACTTGGGTGGAAAAGGCATAGGTTTTTTAACCCACGGTTATCTTTCTTTACCGTGTTTTCTAGCAATAAAGTCTCTTGTGGGTTATCGAGATCAACAGGTGGTTCTATCTCATCATCATTGTTTGGTTCTTTATTATTTGGTCAGGTATCTTCATGAACAATAGCATTATCTTTTTCATTCTCACAAGGTGAGTGTTCATTACCAGACTGAGTTTCAGCATCAGAGATAGAAGTTTCATTATCATTATCAGGAGGTTTTTCTATTTCAGGTTTACTAGAAGTATGTGAAGTCCTATCATTCTTATTTTTCTTTTTCTTTGTAGAAGAACTAGGTGCACTAGTGTTAGCTCTTTGTGAATCATGTTCAATTCTTTTAGGGTGTCCCTCAGGATAAAGTGTTTCCTGAGTCATTTTACCTCCTCTAGTTGCAACTCTAACAACAAAGTCATGCATATTATGATTCATTTCATCAAGTACTTCTCTTTGAGATTGAGCAAATTGTTCTAATTGAGTTTGAACCATAGAAGCATGTTTTCCAACACCTCTAACATCATTTGATATTCTAAATAACAAGTCACTCGAGCGAGCAATCATATCAGAATTATATTTCAATTGTTTCATAACATTTGCATTGAAGTGATCTTGTTTTCTAAGATAATTTTAAAACTCATAAAGGCATTGACTAGGATGCATATTGCGAGGATTGTATTTATCATTAAACTTCATAAGAGAATTTACCTCCACCTTAGGCAGTGGTGGTGTATTAAGCCCATGTATTTCTTTAATATGAGGTAAATTTTTAACATCCTCAGCTTTAATACCTTTTTCCTTCATAGATTTCTTTGCCTCTTGCATATCTTCAGGACTGAGATATAATATACCCCTCTTCTTCGGAGTGGGTTTAGCCGGTGGTTCAGGAATAGTCCAATCATCATAATTTCTCAATATGTTATTCAATAATTCCTCAGCTTGTCTAATAGTTCGTTCCATGAAAACACAACCAGCACAACTATCTAGGAAGTCCCTAGAAGTATCGGTTAGTCCATTATAGAAGATATCAAGTATTTCATTTTTCTTAAGAGGATGATCAGGCAAAGCATTAAGTAACTTGCAAAGCCTCCCCCAAGCTTGTGGGAGACTCTCCTCTTTAGTTTGCACAAAGTTAAATATTTCCTGTAAGGCAACTTGTTTCTTATGAGCAGGAAAATACTTTTCAGAGAAATAATAAATCATATCCTGGGGACTGCGCACACAACCAGGAGCAAGAGTATTGTACCAAGCTTTAGCATCAACCTTTAATGATAAAGGAAATAATTTGAGAATAAAGTAATAATGAGTTTTCTCATCATGAGTAAAAAGGGTGGCTATGTCATTCAACTTTGTAAGATGTGCCACAATAGTTTCAGTTTCATAACCATGGAAAGGATCTGATTCAACCAAAGTAATAACTCTGGGTCGACCGAGAATTCATAATCCTTATCATTAAAAAAGATACGTGAAGTCGCAAACTTAGGATCACATTTCATTCTTGCATTCAGAGATTTTTCTTTATACTTATGTAATAATTTCTCTAAATCATCTCTATCATTGCAAGCAAGAATATCTCCAGTTGTTTCTTCACTCATAACATAACCTTCTGGTACCTTAGGCAATTCATATCTAGGAGGGCTAGTTCTAGCAGGTATTTCAGGAGTTTCAGTTTCAAGCTCATCATCAGATTCAACAACTTCATGTTGTATAACTCTAGCAATTTGTTTATCAAGAAATTCACCAAGAGGCACATCATCATTATCAAGCAAGGTACTAGCATCATCATAAGCATCATTCATAGTAGAAGTAGCATCATCAATAGCTTGCGACATATCAGAATTAATAGCATGTGGTGGTGTTGCAAGTTTACTCATAACATAAGGTGAATCTAAAGCAGAACTAGATGGCAGTTCCTTACCTCCCCTCGTCCTTGAGGGAAATATCTTAGTCTTAGGATCCTTCAGATTCTTCATAGTGATAAATTGATAATAATCCCAAGTAACTCAACAAATATAGCTATGCTCCCCGACAATGGCGCCAAAAAAAGGTCTTGATAACTTATAAGTATAGGGGCTCACAACAGTTTTCGAGGGTATAGTATTCAACCCAAATTTATAGATTCGACACAAGGGGAGCCAAAGAATATTTGAAGGTATTAGCAGCTTTCCTCTTATTTTGGACTCTAATTTGCATGATTTGAATGAAACTAACCCCGGACTGACGCTGTTTTCAGCACAACTACCATGGTGTTGTTTTTTGTGCAGAAATAAAAGTTCTCGGAATGGAACGAAACTTTGCGAGGATTTTTTATATCAATAATCTGAATTTTTGGAGCCAAGACCCGCAGGAGAGGGGCACCTGGGTGGGCACAACCCACCAAGGCACGCCTAGGTGGGTTGTCCCCACCTGGTGGCCCCGCTGACCTTGAAACCAACGCTAGAAATTCCTATTTTCGGAGAGAGAAAATCAGGGAGAAAGAATTATCGCGATCCACAAGACGGAGTTGCCGCCAAGCCCTGTTCTTCCTCGAGAGGGCAGATCTGGAGTCCGTTTGGGGCTCAGGAGAGGGGGGTCTTCGTTCTTCGTCATCACCAACCCTTCTCCATCGCCAATTCCATGATGCTCCCCACCAGAAGTGATTAATTCATTCATAGGCTCGCTGGTCGGTGAGGAGTTGGATGAGATTCATCATGTAATCGAATTAGTTTTGTTAGGGCTTGATCCCTAGTATCCACTGTGTTCTTCGATTGATGTTGCTATGACTTTGCCATGCTTAATGCTTGACACTTTGGGCCCGGGTGCCATGATTTCAGATCTAAACCGTTTATGTTATCATCATTATATCCATGTTCTAGATCTGATCTTGCAAGTTAGTCACCTACTACGTGTTATGATCCGGCAACCCCGGAGTGACAACAACCGGGCCCACTCACGGCGATGACCGTAGTTTGAGGAGTTCATGTATTCACTATGTGTGAAGGCTTTGTTCCGGTTCTCTATTAAAAGGAGGCCTTAATATCCCTTAGTTTCCAATATGGACCCCGCTGTCACGGGAGGGTAGGACAAAAGATGTCATGCAAGTTATTTTAATAAAGCACGTGTGACTATTTACGAAATACATGCCTACATTATATCGATGAACTGGAGCTAGTGTTGTGTCGCCCTAGGTTATAACTGTCACATGATGAATATCATCCAACAAGTCACCGATCCAATGCGTACGAACTTTTCCATATTGTTTCTGCTAAGTTACTACTGCTATCATCACTGTTACACTTGCTACAAAATTACTGCTATCACTATTACTGTTACTATTGCTGCTGTCACTACTATCAAAATATCATACTACTTTGCTACTGATCACTTTGTTAGTCCCAAAAAATGATATAAAGCTGCTATAAAATGATAGTTAAACATTCAAGAATGATAATATAACGGCATGAATACTTCATAAATTATAGATACGTTGGAGACGTATTAGCATCCCCAAGCTTAATTCCTACTTGTCCTCGAGTAGGTAAATGATAAAAGAAATAATTTATGAAGTGTGAATGCTAGAAAAGTGCACAAGCTTGATCAATGATAATTTCAATCACTGTTCCTAGCATCATAGCAACAATTCTTTCTTATGAAACTTTTCATGTTATAGTGACAACCAATTCACATGTTAAGGTTCAAGCAATGAATTCTCTTGAAACCAACAACCTATGTTCTTAGTCACCAAGCAATTGCAATTCAACTTATTCAATAGAGTTTAAGTAAGAGCTCCATATACTCAGCCATTAGATAGTCTTCTATGATTGCTAACACTCACCGCATACACATGAGCAAAACGTTTCAACCAGACACATAGAAAGATAGGGGCTTATTGTTTTGCCTCCCAACGTATTCACCTCAAGGGTGATGTCAACAATAATAACTCATGCTACCCATATCCAACTGGATATATGTGCCTAGATCTTTCCTCACCACATGATGCTTACCAAAAGAGAAAATAAAAAGGAATAGAGAGGAATACCTTGACTCTTTGCATAAAAGTAAATACTGAAAAGTAAAAGATTGGCCCTTCGCAGAGGGAAGCAGAGGTTGCCATGCGCTTATTTATTTGTATGCTCAATCCCTTAGTGTGAAATAATATCATGTTATATTGCCCCTTGTGATGGCAACATTTATTATGCAGCATGTCGCTTTTATTGCTTTACCATCACAAGTTCGTACAACGCTCAATTTTCTCTTACACTAAATGATCTTACACTTTTAGAAGCAATTTTTATTGCCTTATTTCACCGATGACAACTTACTTGAAGGATCTTGCTCAATCCTTAGGTAGGTATGGTGGAATCTTGAAAATAAGATCTGGGTTTAAGGGTTTTTGGATGCATAAGTAGTATCCCTACTTGGTGCGGAATTTTTGGCTAGCAAAGATGGGGGGAAAGAACCACATGTTGAAGGATCTATGATAATATAACTTCTATGTGAATATGAACAAACATAAATCATTACGTTGTCTTCCTTGTCCAACGTCAATTTTTTTGGCATATAATATTTTGATGGGGGCTCACAATCACAAAAAAAAATCTATGATAGTGTATTTGCATGTGAAAGTTCTCTTCCTTATACTAATTATTAGTGAATTGCTTGTATGACCAATATTATGATTGTCAAGCCTCAAAAGATTTCACTTTCTAAACCCAATGTGAAGCTACCACTAGGCATGATATGATTTCAACTTCATGACATTCAATTTATTCAACAATTTACTCATAGGATATAAGTGAAGCACAAGAGTAAATGACATAGGAAAGATCTTCGTTGACAAGATGTGAATGTCGATTACTTAGACTCCTTGGCAACTATTTGAGGATTCTAATTTATTTAAAAACTTTCAGATCTAAGTACTTTATTAAAACAGAAAGCAAAAAAAAATGACATTCTAAGAATAGCACACATCATGTGACGAAGCAAAAACTTAGGCTCAACCGATACTAACCGATAATTGTTGAAGAAGAAAGATGGGATGCCTACCGAGGCATCCCCAAGCTTAGATGCTTGAGAATTCTTGAAATATTATCTTTGGATTCCTTGGGCATCCCCAAGCTTGAGATTTTGTGTCTCCTTAATTCTTCTCATATCACGGTTTTCCTAAATCTCAAAAGCTTCATCCACACAAAACTCAACAAGAACTCGTGAGATAAGTTAGTATAAACCAATGCAAAAGCCTTATCATTCTCTACTGTAGCAAATCACTAAAATTATTATTAAACATTGCATACTAAATGTCTCTGCATATTTAATACTCCTATCCTCAAATAGAATCATTAAACAAGCAAACATATGCAGACAATGCAAACATAACAGCAATCTGCCAAAACAGTACAGTCTGTAAAGAATGCAAGAGCATCAATACTTATTCGACTCCAAACATTATGAAAATTTACCACACTGTAGAAAATTTATCAGATCTCATTTTGCAAAAAAATTCAACATTTTATCACTTTCTTAATTTTCTAGGGAATTTTTGCAACAACTGTAAACTTTCTATTTTCAAACAGCAACATGTATACTTACCAAATAAGCATGGCAAAGGCTAAACTTGATATTTTTACTGAAAATAAAGATGCAAAATATTATTCTAAATAACATCAAGAAAATCCTAACAAAATAAAATGATGCTCCAAGCAAAACACATATCATGTGACGAATGAAAACATAGCTCCAAGTGAGGTTACCGATAATGTTGGAGACGAAAGAGGGGATGCCTTCCGGGGCATCCCCAAGCTTAGTTGCTTGGATCTTGAAAGTGCAACTATCCCTGGGTGGTTTTGGTAATTCCTAACAACATATAGCTCATTGAGCAAATGCCATTTTAAGATAAATATTTCAGGAAAGCTCAATGAGTGGCATGGCATGGATTAGAAAGTGGACCCCTCAAAATGCTAAGGGCAAAATATTGGCTCAAGCTCAAAGCACAAGACTCTACATTTTACCTTTTAGTGATCCAAGATCACATTGAGTCCATAGGAAAATCCAATACTATTAAAAGGGGGTGAGGTGTTTCTTAATGAGTTACTTGCTCAAAATGCTTAGTGATATGCTCCAAAAACCCTCAACTACTTTCCCATATTCACATATGTCCCAAACCAAAAGTCAAACTCGGCCCCACCGAAATATTCTATCCGGCGCCACCGAGTTCACTTGACATAGCCACTGCCACAAACCCTAGTCACTTCGGTCTCACCGATAGGGATCTCGGCCTCATCGAGATGGGATTGCAAACTCTTTGTTTCCCTTCATAACGTTTCGGTCCAACCGAGATGAGCGATCGGTCCCACCGAGATTGCAATGCAAACTCTCTGTTTCCCCTTCGTAACATTTCGGTCTGACCGAGATGAGCGAATCGGTCCCACCAAGTTTGCCTGACCAACTCTCTGTTTGCCTATTACCAAAACCAGTCCCACCGAGTGTGTGTAATTGGTCTCACCTAGATTACGTTATGCCCTAACCCTAATGGAATCGGCCTCACCGAATTGACATGCCGGTCCCACCAAAAATCCTAACATTCACATTTTGAACTAAATCAGTCTGACCGAGTTTTATAATTCGGTCCCACCGAGTTTGGTGATTTGTGTGTAATGGTTAGATTTTGTGTGGAGGCTATATATACCCCTCCACCCACTCATCATTCGTGGAGAGAGCCATTAGAAAATGCCTACACTTCCAACATACATTCTCTGAGAGAGAACCACCTACACTTGTGTTGTGGTCAAGATACCATTCCAACCACATAAATCTTGATCTCTAGCCTTCCCCAAGTTGCTTTCCACTCAAATCATCTTTCTACCAAATCCAATCCTATGAGAGAGAGCTGAGTGTTGGGGAGACTATCATTTGAAGCACAAGAGCAAGGAGTTCATCATCAACACACCATCTATTACCTTTTGGAGAGTGGTGTCTCTTAGATTGTTTAGGTGTCACTTGGGAGCCTCTGTCAAGATTGTGGAGTTGAACCAAGGAGTTTGTACGGGCAAGGAGATCGCCTACTTCGTGAAGATCTACCCTAGTGAGGCAAGTCCTTCGTGGGCGATGGCTATGGCGGGATAGACAAGGTTGCTTCTTTGTGGACCCTTCGTTGGTGGAGCCCTTCATGGACTCGCGCAACCGTTACCCTTCGTGGGTTGAAGTCTCCATCAACGTGGATGTACGATAGCACCACCTATCGGAACCACGCCAAAAATATCCGTGTCTACATTACGTTTGCTCCCTCCAAACTCCTCCCTTTACCTTCATATGCAATTGTTTCACATTCCGCTGCTATACTCTTAGAATTGCATGCGTACGTTGATTACTTGAATTGTGCTAAGTTGCTAAAATCTGCCAAGACTTAAAATTGGGAAAGGCTAGATTTTTATTTGGTCAAGTAGTCTAATCACCCCCTTCTAGACATACTTTCGATCCTACAGATATTCCTTGAATATTTCCTTGGTGTGCCTTGGGCATCCCCAATCTTAGTTTCTTGTCACTCCTTATTCTCCTGATATCGATATCTCACCCAAAACTTGAAAACTTCAATCACACAAAACTTAATGGAACTTTGTGAGATAGGTTAGTATGATAAAGAGCAAACCATTCCACTTTTGGTACTGCCAAAGACAAGATTCATAATTTTTATCACACAATGCCTACTGTATCACATCATTTCTACAATTTATATTGAGCAATATAATCCATAGAAACTAGAGAACAAGCAAAGTATGCATTGAAAACAGAATCTGTCAAAAACAGAACAGTCCGTAGTAATCTGTACTCAAACCATACTTATGCTACTCCAAAAATTCTGAAAAATTAGGAACACATGAGAAATTTGTATATTAATCTTCTGCAAAAATCAACTCAATAGCACTCTTCTATTAAAAACTAGAATTATTTTTGTGAGCGCAAAAGTTTCTATTTTTCAGCAAGATCAAAGCAACTATCACCCAACAAGATCCTAAAGGCTTTACTTGGCACTTTATTGAAACAAAAGCAATAAAACATGATTACTACAATAGCATAAGCATGGGAACACACAAAAAGTAGGTAAAAGTGTTGGGTTGTCTCCCAACAAGCGCTTTTCTTTTATGCCTTTTAAGCTAGGCATGATGATTTCGATGATGCTCGCATAAAAGATAAGAATTGAAACATGAAGAGAGAATCATGAAGCATAATACTAGCACATTTAGGTCTAACTCACTTCCTATGCATAGGTATTTTTTGAGCAAACAACTTATCGGAACAAGAATTAACTAGCATAGGAAGGCAAAACAAGTGTAACTTCAAAACAATCAACACATAGAGAAGAAACTTGATATTATTGAGATATGTAAGGGCATACGTTACTTTCTCATAATTATTTTCAGAGGCATCATGAATGAATTCAACAATATAACCATCACATACAACACTCTTTTCGTGATGCACAAGCATAGAAGATTTATCACTCTTTATGGCATAGATGCCATCATAATGATCATCATAGATAGCAACTTCATTATCATAATCAATTGAAACCTCTTCCAAAATAGTGGATGTATCACTAAATAAAGTCATGACCTCTCCAAATCCACTTGCATAAATATTGTAATAAGATTCAACACCCTCCAAAATAGTGGGATCACTACTACCTAGAGTTGACACTCTTCCAAACCCACTTTCATCAATGTAATCGTCATAAATAGGAGGCATGCTATCATCATAATAAATTTTCTTATCGAAAGTAGAAGGAATCAAAGGATCATATTCATTAAGCAAAGCATCCCCAAGCTTAGGACAAGCATTATTTCCAGCAAATAAATCTTCAAACATATCATACTCATCAACACATAGCATCCGCAAGCTTGTGGTTTTGCATATCATCACAATCATTCTCATCAATAGAATGAATGTCACCAATAGTATAGCAAACATTATTATCATATTCTTCCAAGCAAGTGCTAAAAAGATTTTCAAGATCATAAGGGATGTCATTGTCTTCCCAATCATAATCATTACATTAAGTAGTACGTATCACAAAATCATACTCAATATCATCATCCTCCATCAACATATTTGATTCACTTTCATGAGGCACAATGGTGATAGGAGCAACATTATTTGGGAGAGATACCTTTTTACCTCTATTTTTTCTTCTTTTCTTCTTCTTCACCACACCATGTGTGGGTTTAATTATTTTTTTCAAGCTTCTTGTTGTAGAGATTGATTGGATAGGAAGCTCCTCCTCGTTACCTGATTCATCATAATAAACAATAGGAGGGTATTGGGAAACATTTTCCCTTTCATTAGTACTCTCTTCATATTCTATTGGTTTTCTTGACTTTAGATAGTTGGCAATATAAGGATTCTCAATGCAATTTACCGCACAAAACATATAAATTTCCTCTAGATCAAAATCAAGAAATCTCTCGAGATTAAATTTTGGAATACCCTTAGTTATACGTTTCATTTCTTCATACCCCAAAAGAAAACTAAGCTCTTTATGATGCTCAAAGGTAATCAAGTTATTACAAATTTTGGACACTATTTGATCATGAAAGAATTTGCAGAGATTTAAATGACCATGTTCATTGCAAAGTTCACAATGATGGCGAAAAAAATTAAATCTTTCAGCACAATTATCTAGCCTCTCTTGCAACTTTCTCGTTTCTAAATATTTATGGTTCTTACAAAATCTATCTTCCATTTTTGATGTGCAATTGCACTCCCAATTCACTCCACAAAAAGTGACATGCTTATAAGAAACATTTTTGTCATGACTTGTGCAATCATCATTAGCATTTTGGATATTCAAAGAATTCACACTAACAACATTGCAATCATGCTCATCATTCAAATATTTTGTGCCAAGCATTTTATTGACTTATTCTTCTAACAATTGAGCACAATTTTCCGAACCATCATTTTCACTAATTGAGAACAACATATTATAAAGATGATCAATAATAGGATGCAACCTAAATTCCATTTTTTGTAGTTTTCTTTTATAAACCAAACTAGTGATAAAACAAGAAACTAACAGATTCAGTTGCAAGATCTAAAGATATACCTTCAAGCACTCACCTCCCCTGCAACGGCGCCAGAAAAGAGCTTGATGTCTACTACGCAAATATATTCTTGTAGACACGTGTTGGGCCTCCAAGCATAGAGTTTTGTAGGACAGTAGAAATTTTCCCTCAAGTGGATGACCTAAGGTTTATCAATCCGTGAGAGCTGTAGGATGAAGATGGTCTCTCTCAAACGACCCTGCAACCAAATACAAGAAATCTCTTGTGTCCCCAACACACCCAATACAATGGCAAATTGTATAGGTGCACTAGTTCGGTGAAGAGATGGTGATAAAAATGTAATATTGATGATAGAAATATATTTTTATAATCTGAATAAATAAAAACAGCAAGGTAGCAAATAGTAAACATGCACAAAAATGATATTGCAATGCTTAAAAGTAAGGCCTAGGGTCCGTACTTTCACTAGTGCAATCTCCCAACAGTGCTAACATAGTTGGATCATATGATTATCCCTCAAAGTGCAATAAAGAATCACTCCCAAGTTCCTATTAGCGGAGAACAAAATATAGGAATTGTTTGTAGGGTACGAAACCACCTCAAAACTATTCTTTCCGTTCGATCTACTCAAGAGTTCGTACTAAAATAACACAAAGCTATTTTTCCTGTTCGATCTATCCTAGAGTTCGTACTAGAATAACACCAAGGCAAATTCATATTCATAATATTCAATCCACACAAAGAACTACATGGAGACCCCAAAGTTTCTATCAGAGAAAGGATAATAAAAACATGCACCAACCCCTATGCAAAGATTACCCCAATATCACCACGGGAATCCGCAAGCTGAGTGCCATAACGTATATCAAGTGAATCAATGAGATACCCCAATGTCACCTCAAGTATTCATACCGCAAGGCATACATCATGTGTTCTCAAATCTAAACATTCAATCCAACATGACAAAACTTCAAAGGGTAAAGATTCAATTCATCATAACAAGAGTATAGAGGGGAGGAACATCATATGATCTGACTATATTAACAAAGCACATGATATAGATCACGAGAGAGAGAGAGATTAAACACATAACTACTGGTACAAACCCTCAGCCCCGAGGGTGGACTACTCCCTCCTCATCATGGTGGCCGCCGGGATGATGAAGATGGTCACCGATGATGATTCCCCCCCTCCGGCAGGGTGCCGGAACGGGTCTAGATTGGTTTTTGGTGGCTACGGAGCCCTGCAGCGGCGGAACTTCTGATCTAGGTTAATCTCGAAGGGTTTCAGAATATTTGGGAATTTATAGTGCAAAGAAGGGGTGCGGGAGGCCACCGAGGTGGGTTGTGCCCCCCTCGGGGCACCGCATAGGTGCTGCTTTGGCCCATCAGGAGTCTTCTGGTCCATAAAAAATCCACAAAAAGTTTCACGGTGTTTGGACTCCGTTTGATATTGATTTTCTGCGATGTAAAAAACAAGCAAAAAATAGCAACTGGCACTGGGCACTGGGTCAATAGGTTAGTCCCCAAAAATGATATTGCTATAAAATGATTGTAAAACATCCAAGAAATGATAATTTAACGACATGAATACTTCATAAATTATAGATACGTTGGAGACGTATTAGTGAGGGGGGCGCACAACCCCTTAGTGGGCTGGTGTGCCCCCTCCCCTTGGCCCATGAGGACCCTCAACACTTGTCGGGGCCCCACAAAACCCTTTTGGGTCATGCTGGTCTTCACCTGGTACCCCGGGAACAATTCCGCACTCCAATACCCTTCGTCCAATATATCAATCTTCACCTCTAGACCATTCCAGAGTTCCTCATCACGTTCGGGATCTCATCTGGGACTCCGAACAACCTTCCATGACCACCATAATGACTCAACTATACTTATATTGTCACCAAACGTTAAGTGTGTACACCCTACGGGTTTGAGAACTATGCAGACATGACCGAGACACCTCTATGGTCAATAAACAATAGCGGAACCTGGATGTCCATATTGGTTCCCACATATTATATGAAGATCTTATCGTTCGAACCTCGATGTCAAGGATTCAGCTAATCCCGTATGCAGTTCCCTTTGTCTATCGGTATGTTACTTGCCCGAGATTCGATCGTCGGCATCTCCATACCTAGTTCAATCTCGTTATCAGCGAGTCTCTTTACTCGTTCCGCAATACAAGATCCCGTGGCTAACTCATTAGTCACATTGCTTGCAAGCTTCTTGTGATGTTGCATTACTGAGTGGGCCCTGAGATACCTCTTCGTCATACGGAGTGACAAATCCCAGTCTTGATCCATGCCAACTCAACATACACCCTTGGAGATACCTGTAGAACACCTTTATAGTCACCCAGTTACGTTGCGACGTTTGGTACACACAAGGTACTCATCCGATGTCAGTGAATTGCATGATCTCATGGTCATAGGAACTTATACTTGACATGCAGAAAGCGATAGCAATAAACTTGATACAATCATATGCTACATTCATAGTTTAGGTCTTGTCCATCACATCATTCTCTTAATGATGCGATCTCGTTATCAAATGACAACTCATGTCTATGACTAGGAAACCATAGCCATCTTTTGATCAACGATCTAGTCCGGTAGAGGTTCACTAGGGTCACGTTGTTGTCTATGTATCCACACATGTATCCGAGTTTCCGATCAATACAATTCTAGCATGGATAATAAACAATTATCATGAATAGGGAAATATGATAATAACCAATTCATTATTGCCTCTAGGGCATATTTCCAACATGTGCTGCAGGAGGACTCGGGCTACTACTTCACCATCGCTCGATGGATCGAGGAGGTGAAGGCGTCATTAAGCCGTACGTGTGTTGAACGTGGAGGTGCCGTACGTTCGGCACTTGAATCGGAAGTTTGCGGGACGGATCATGATTGGATCGCGAAGACGTTCGACTACATCAACCGTGTTTCTTAACGTTTCCGCTTAGCGATCTACAAGGGTATGTAGATGCAATCTCTCCTCTTGTAGATGTTCATCTCCTAGATTGATCTTGGTGAGCATAGGAAATTTTTTTGGTTCCCATGCAGCGTTCCCCAACACATACTTGGTAGACCGTTTTTACGAATTATAGGTGTCGTGATTGATATGAAAGAAGGGAATATAAAATTTCAATTTCCACTAAGAAAGGGTATGGAACACTTCCCTAGAACAAGAATTAAGCCACCATATGAATCAATCATGAGGGCAACATATGGGGAAAAAACCAAAGATGACAATACTTAAATCTATGCATTATGCCTAGCTAGGGGCATAAAACGATAGCGCTTGTTGGGAGGCAACCCAGTGAATAAAATTTATTTTTGCCATTTTCTTTCTGTTCTTGAGTTTTCACACAATTATGCTACTGTTATGATTGTGTTTTTATGTTTTAATTAGTGTTTGTGCCAAGTAAAGTCTTCGGGATCATGTTGGGTGTTAATTGGTTTGATCTTGTTGAAAAACAGAAACTTTTGCGCCCAGTAGCAGAACTGTTAAAAACCACATAAGCGTGATAAAATTCTGAACTTTTTACACAAGATTGATATAAACTTGCCTACATTGTCCTATTTTTCAGAATTTTTGAAGTTACAGAAGTATGGACAAAATCCAGATTACTACAGACTGTTCTGTTTTTGACAGATTTTGTTTTCGTTGCATTGTGTGCTTATTTTGATGAATCTATGGATTGTATCGGGGGGAGGGGTTATAAGCCATGGTAAAGTTGGAATACAATAGGTATAATGCAATAATAAAATATGAATGGGTTTGCAACAATACTTAGAGTGGTGATTTGCTTTATTATAGTAACGGATCTCAAGAAGGTTTTGTTAAGTTTGAGTGATTGAAGTTTTCAAGTTTTGGGTGAGATCACGATAGATGAAGGAATAAGGAGTGAAAAGAGCCTAAGCTTGGGGATGCCCATGCCACCCCAAGTTAATATTCAAGGAGAACCAAACAACTAAGATTGGGGATGCCCCGGAAGGTATCCCCTCTTTCTTCTAACGACCATCGGTAATTTTACTTGGAGCTATATTTTTATTCTGAACTTATTTTTCTAGTACTGCAAATCTCTGGTTCATAGTTGTTCAGGCATGGTCTCGTTGTGTTTTCTTATGTGATTTAAAGAATTGATGAGTAGAGGTTACGACCTTGGTCATATTGATTAATTTTCTTTTTTGTGGTATCTATGATGTGGGCTCTTAGTTGTCGACTAGTGTTGCCGAATTGAACACTACCATATTTTTCTGGAGTTATTTCCATTGTAGCGTAAGTATCCAACTAATAGGAGTTTATTTCATGGTAGCCCTATGTTGCAAACTAGTATGATGGTTTGATCATTTAGCCAAGGTCTCATGATGGCTATGACGAATCAAATTGTTTCTAAGTTTTTAGAATGTGATTTTAAGAATTAATGTTGGCTAATATTTCTCTGATTATTGGGTTGCGAATCGCCAAGCATAGAATTCAGAATTAACCATCCTTAATTTTTAAAACAGATTATAGATGGTTTTGTTGGCTGCCACGACATTATTTAATTTCCCTATTTTTTTGTCATATCCCTCTTATTGAAAGTGGTTATGTTTATCGGAAGTAATACTAGTCAATCACTCATCTGATCTTTTTGCAGCCGCAACACTTGGAAGTGTGGATGGAGTTTGATGGTGATTCTGATGATGTAGCTGCCAACACTTGGTTTCTATAGTAGTTTTGCAAAGTTGGGATGTTCTTTCTTGGTTTTGCATTCGGCACAAGAGATGCCTGCTCATCTGCAGGAGAGCTGCGTTGATGACCCATTGACATCCAACTAGTTGCTCAAGAAGGAAGGATGGTGGTGAGTAGCAAGATGGAAACATCGGCGACTTAGTTAGTTAGCGGTGGTGTGATATGTCTCCAACGTATCTATAATTTTTTATTGTTCCATGCTATTATATTATCTGTTTTGGATGTTTAATGGGCTTTATTATACACTTTTACATTATTTTTGGGACTAACCTACTAACCCAAGGCCCAGTGCAAATTGCTATTTTTTTGCCTATTTTGGTGTTTCGCAGAAAAGGAATATCAAACGGAATCCAAACGGAATGTAACCTTCAGGAGAGTTATTTTTGGAACAAACGTGATCCAGAGGACTTGGAGTAGATGTCAAGAAAGAAGCGAGGCGGCCACGAGGCAGCGAGGCGCGCCTGCCCCCTGGGCGCACCCCCACCTTCGTGGGCTCCTCGCAGCTCCATCGACCTACTTCTTCCTCCTATATATATCCATATACCCCGAAAACATCCAGGAGCAGCACGAAACCCTATTTCCACCGCCGCAACCTTCTGTACCCAAGAGATCCCATCTTGGGGCCTTTTCCGGAGCTCCGCCGGAGGGGGAATCGATCACGGAGGGCTTCTACATCAACACCATAGCCTCTCCGATGATGTGTGAGTAGTTTACCACAGACCTTCGGATCCATAGTTATTAGCTAGATGGCTTCTTCTCTCTCTTTGGATCTCAATACAAAGTTCTCCCCCTCTCTTGTGGAGATCTATTCGATGTGATCTTCTTTTTGTGGTGTGTTTGTCGAGATCCGATGAATTGTGGGTTTATGATCAAGTTTATCTATGAACAATATTTGATTCTTCTCTGAAATATTTTATGTATGATTGGTTATCTTTGCAAGTCTCTTTGAATTATCAGTTTGGTTTGGCCTACTAGACTGATCTTTCTTGCAATGGGAGAAGTTCTTAGCTTTGGGTTCAATCTTGCGGTGTCCTTTCCCAGTGACAGCAGGGGCAGCAAGGCACGTATTGTATTGTCGCTATCGAGGATAAAAAATATGAGGTTTATATCATATTGCTTGAGTTTATCCCTCTACATCATGTCATCTTGCCTAATGCGTTACTCTGTTCTTATGAACTTAATACTCTAGATGCATGATGAATAGCGGTAGATGTGTGGAGTTATAGTAGTAGATGCATAATCGTTTCGGTCTACTTGTCGCGGATGTGATGCCTATATACATGATCATGCCTAGATATTCTCATGTTGGAAATATGCCCTAGAGGCAATAATAAAATGGTTATTATTATATTTCTTTGTTCATGATAATTGTCTATTGTTCATGCTATAATTGTGTTATCCGGAAATCGTAATACATGTGTGAATACATAGACCACAACACGTCCCTAGTGAGCCTCTAGTTGACTAGCTCGTTGATCAAAGGATAGTCATGGTTTCCTGACTATGGACATTGGATGTCATTGATAATGGGATCGCATCATTAGGAGAATGATGTGATGGACTAGACCCAATCCTAAGCTTAGCTCAAAGATCGTGTAGTTCGTTTGCTGTAGCTTTTTTGAATGTCAAGTATCATTTCCTTAGACCATGAGATTGTGCAACTTCCGGATACCGTAGGAGTGCCTTGGGTGTGCCAAACGTCACAACGTAACTGGGTGACTATAAAGGTACATTACAGGTATCTCCGAAAGTGTCTGTTGGGTTGGCATGAATCGAGACTTGGATTTGTCACTCCGTATGACGGAGAGGTATCTCTGGGCCCACTCGGTAATGCATCATCATAATGAGCTCAATGTGACCAAGTGGTTGATCATGGGATCATGCATTACGGCACGAGTAAAGTGACTTGCCGGTAACGAGATTGAACTAGGTATTGGGATACCGACGATCGAGTCTCGGGCAAGTAACGTACCGATTGACAAAGGGAATTGTATACGGATTGATTGAATCCTCGACATCGTGGTTCATCCGATGAGATCATCGTGGAGCATGTGGGAGCCAACATGGGTATCCAGATCCCGCTGTTGGTTATTGACCGGAGAGGCGTCTCGGTCATGTCTGCATGTCTCCCGAACCCGTAGGGTCTACACACTTAAGGTTCGGTGACGCTAGGGTTGTAGAGATATTAGCATACGGTAACCCGAAAGTTGTTCGGAGTCCCGGATGAGATCCCGGACGTCACGAGGAGTTCCGGAATGGTCCGGAGGTGAAGATTTATATATAGGAAGTCAAGTTTCGGCCATCGGGAAAGTTTCGGGGGTAATCGGTATTGTACCGGGACCACCGGAAGGGTCCCGGGGGTCCACCGGGTGGGGCCACCTATCCCGGAGGGCCCCATGGGCTGAAGTGGGAGGGGAACCAGCCCCTAGTGGGCTGGTGCGCCCCCCTTGGGCCTCCCCCTGCGCCTAGGGATGGAAACCCTAGGGGTGGGGGGCGCCACCCTTGCCTTGGGGGGCAAGGCACCCCCTTGGCCGCTGCCCCCCCTAGGAGATTGGATCTCCTAGGGCCGGCACCCCCCTAGGCACCCTATATATAGTGGGGGGAGGGAGGGCAGCCGCACCCAAGCCCCTGGCCTCTCCCTCTCCCTCCCGTGACACTCCTCCATCTCCCTGCGCTTGGCGAAGCCCTGCCGAGATCACCGTTGCTTCCACCACCACGCCGTCGTGCTGCTGGATCTTCATCAACCTCTCCTTCCCCCTTGCTGGATCAAGTTGGAGGAGACATCTTCCCAACCGTACGTGTGTTGAACGCGGAGGTGCCGCCGTTCGTCACTAGGTCATCGGTGATTTGGATCACGTCGAGTACGACTCCATCAACCCCGTTCTATTGAACGCTTCCGCGCGCGATCTACAAGGGTATGTAGATGCACTCCTCTCTCCCTCGTTGCTAGATGACTCCATAGATTGATCTTGGTGATGCGTAGAAAATTTTAAAATTCTGCTACGTTCCCCAACAGTGGCATCATGAGCTAGGTCTATGCGTAGTTACTATGCACGAGTAGAACACAAAGCAGTTGTGGGCGTCGATATTGTCAATTTGCTTGCCGTTACTAGTCTTATCTTGATTCGGCGGCATCGTGGGATGAAGCGGCCCGGACCGACCTTACACGTACGCTTACGTGAGACTGGTTCCACCGACTGACATGCACTAGTTGCATAAGGTGGCTGGCGGGTGTCTGTCTCTCCCACTTTAGTCGGATCGGATTCGATGAACAGGGTCCTTATGAAGGGTAAATAGAAATTGGCAATTCACGTTGTGGTTTTGGCGTAGGTAAGAAACGTTCTTGCTAGAAACCTATAGCAGCCACGTAAAAACTTGCAACAACAATTAGAGGACGTCTAACTTGTTTTTGCAGCAAGTGTTTTGTGATGTGATATGGCCAAAGGATGTGATGAATGATATATGTGATGTATGAGATGATCATGTTCTTGTAATAGGAATCACGACTTGCATGTCGATGAGTATGACAACCGGCAGGAGCCATAGGAGTTGTCTTTATTTATTTATGACCTGCGTGTCAACATAAACGTCATGTAATTACTTTACTTTATTGCTAAAGCGTTAGCCATAGTAGTAGAAGTAATAGATGACGAGACAACTTCAAGAAGACACGATGATGGAGATCATGATGATGGAGATCATGGTGTCATGCCGGTGACAACGATGATCATGGAGCCCCGAAGATGGAGATCAAAAGGAGCAAATGATATTGGCCATATCATGTCACTATTTGATTGCATGTGATGTTTATCATGTTTTACATCTTATTTGCTTAGAACGACGGTAGCTTAAATAAGATGATCCCTCGTAATAATTTCAAGAAAGTGTTCCCCCTAACTGTGCACCGTTGCGAAGGTTCGTTGTTTCGAAGCACCACGTGATGATCGGGTGTGATAGATTCTAACGTTCGAATACAACGGGTGTAAGCCAGATTTACACACGCAATACACTTAGGTTGACTTGACGAGCCTAGCATGTACAGACATGGCCTCGGAACACGGAAGACCGAAAGGTCGAGCATGAGTCGTATAGAAGATACGATCAACATGAAGATGTTCACCGATGTTGGCTAGTCCGTCTCACGTGATGATCGGACACGGCCTAGTTAACTCGGATCATGTTTCACTTAGATGACTGGAGGGATGTCTATCTGAGTGGGAGTTCATTGAGTAATTTGATTAGATGAACTTAATTATCATGAACTTAGTCTAAAATCTTTACAATATGTCTTGTAGATCAAATGGCCCACGTTGTCCTCAACTTCAACGCGTTCCTAGAGAAAACCAAGCTGAAAGATGATGGCAGCAACTATACGGACTGGGTTCGGAACCTGAGGATCATCCTCATAGCTGCCAAGAAAGATTATGTCCTAGAAGCACCGCTAGGTGACGCACCTGTCCCAGAGAACCAAGATGTTATGAACGCTTGGCAGTCACGTGCTGATGATTACTCCCTCGTTCAGTGTGGCATGCTTTACAGCTTAGAACCGGGGCTCCAAAATCGTTTTGAGAGACACGGAGCATATGCGATGTTCGAAGAGCTGAAAATGGTTTTTCAAGCTCATGCCCGGGTCGAGAGATATGAAGTCTCCGACAAGTTCTTCAGCTGTAAGATGGAGGAAAATAGTTCTGTCAGTGAGCACATACTCAAAATGTCTGGGTTGCATAACCGCTTGACTCAGCTGGGAGTTAATCTCCCGGATGACGCGGTCATTGACAAAATCCTTCAGTCGCTTCCACCGAGCTACAAGAGCTTTGTGATGAACTTCAATATGCAGGGGATGGAAAAGACCATTCCTGAGGTATATTCAATGCTGAAATCAGCAGAGGTGGAAATCAAAAAGGAACATCAAGTGTTGATGGTGAATAAAACCACTAAGTTCAAGAAAGGCAAGGGTAAAAAGAACTTCAAGAAGGACGGCAAGGGAGTTGCCGCGCCCGGTAAGCAAGCTGCCGGGAAGAAGCCAAAGAATGGACCCAAGCCTGAGACTGAGTGTTTTTATTGCAAGGGAAGTGGTCACTGGAAGCGGAACTGCCCCAAATACTTAGCGGACAAGAAGGCCGGCAACACTAAAGGTATATGTGATATACATGTAATTGATGTGTACCTTACCAGTACTCGTAGTAGCTCCTGGGTATTTGATACCGGTGCGGTTGCTCACATTTGTAACTCAAAGCAGGAGCTGCGGAATAAGCGGAGACTGGCGAAGGACGAGGTGACGATGCGCGTCGGGAATGGTTCCAAGGTCGATGTGATCGCCGTCGGCACGCTGCCTCTACATTTACCTACGGGATTAGTTTTAAACCTCAATAATTGTTATTTAGTGCCAGCTTTGAGCATGAACATTGTATCAGGATCTCGTTTAATTCGAGATGGCTACTCATTTAAATCCGAGAATAATGGTTGTTCTATTTATATGAGAGATATGTTTTATGGTCATGCTCCGATGGTGAATGGTTTATTCTTAATGAATCTCGAGCGTAATGCTACACATATTCATAGTGTGAATACCAAAAGATGTAAGGTTGATAATGATAGTCCCACATACTTGTGGCACTGCCGCCTTGGTCACATAGGTGTCAAACGCATGAAGAAGCTCCATGCAGATGGACTTTTAGAGTCTCTTGATTACGAATCATTTGACACGTGCGAACCATGCCTCATGGGTAAAATGACCAAGACTCCGTTCTCAGGAACAATGGAGCGAGCAACCAACTTATTGGAAATCATACATACTGATGTGTGCGGTCCAATGAGTGTTGAGGCTCGCGGTGGCTATCGTTATGTTCTCACCCTCACTGATGACTTGAGTAGATATGGGTATGTCTACTTAATGAAACACAAGTCTGAGACCTTTGAAAAGTTCAAGGAATTTCAGAGTGAGGTTGAGAATCAACGTGACAAGAAAATCAAGTTCTTGCGATCAGATCGTGGGGGAGAATACTTGAGTCACGAATTTGGCACACACTTAAGAAAATGTGGAATAGTTTCACAACTCACGCCGCCTGGAACACCTCAGCGTAATGGTGTGTCCGAACGTCGTAATCGCACTCTATTGGATATGGTGCGATCTATGATGTCTCTTACCGATTTACCGCTGTCATTTTGGGGCTATGCTTTAGAGACTGCCGCATTCACTTTAAATAGGGCTCCGTCGAAATCCGTTGAGACGACACCGTATGAATTATGGTTTGGGAAGAAACCTAAGCTGTCGTTTCTAAAAGTTTGGGGATGCGATGCTTATGTCAAGAAACTTCAACCTGAAAAGCTCGAACCCAAGTCGGAAAAATGCGTCTTCATAGGATACCCTAAAGAAACTGTTGGGTATACCTTCTACCTCAGATCCGAAGGCAAGATCTTTGTTGCCAAGAATGGGTCCTTTCTAGAGAAAGAGTTTCTCTCGAAAGAAATAAGTGGGAGGAAAGTAGAACTTGATGAAGTATTACCTCTTGAACCGGTAAGTGGCGCAGCTCAAGAAAATGTTCCTGAGGTGCCTGCACCGACTAGAGAGGAAGTTAATGATGATGATCATGAAACTTCAGATCAAGTTACTACTGAACTTCGTAGGTCCACGAGGACACGTTCCGCACCAGAGTGGTACGGCAACCCTGTCTTGGAAATCATGTTGTTAGACAACGGTGAACCTTCGAACTATGAAGAAGCGATGGCGGGCCCGGATTCCGACAAATGGCTGGAAGCCATGAAATCCGAGATAGGATCCATGTATGAAAACGAAGTATGGACTTTGACTGACTTGCCCGATGATCGGCGAGCCATAGAAAATAAATGGATCTTTAAGAAGAAGACAGACGCGGATGGTAATGTGACCATCTATAAAGCTCGGCTTGTCGCTAAGGGTTATCGACAAGTTCAAGGGGTTGACTACGATGAGACTTTCTCACCCGTAGCGAAGCTGAAGTCCGTCCGAATCATGTTAGCAATTGCCGCATTCTATGATTATGAGATATGGCAAATGGACGTCAAAACGGCATTCCTTAATGGTTTCCTTAAGGAAGAATTGTATATGATGCAGCCGGAAGGTTTTGTCGATCCTAAGAATGCTGACAAGGTGTGCAAGCTCCAACGCTCGATTTATGGGCTGGTGCAAGCATCTCGGAGTTGGAACATTCGTTTTGATGAGATGATCAAAGCGTTTGGGTTTACGCAGACTTATGGAGAAGCCTGCATTTACAAGAAAGTGAGTGGGAGCTCTGTAGCATTTCTCATATTGTATGTGGATGACATACTGTTGATGGGAAATGATATAGAATTCTTGGAAAGCATAAAGGCCTACTTGAACAAGTGTTTTTCAATGAAGGACCTTGGAGAAGCTGCTTATATATTAGGCATCAAGATCTATAGAGATAGATCGAGACGCCTCATTGGTCTTTCACAGAGTACGTACCTTGACAAGATATTGAAGAAGTTCAAAATGGATCAGTCAAAGAAGGGGTTCTTGCCTGTATTGCAAGGTACGAGATTGAGCACGGCTCAATGCCCGACCACGGCAGAAGATAGAGAAAAGATGAGTGTCGTCCCCTATGCCTCGGCCATAGGGTCTATCATGTATGCTATGCTGTGTACCAGACCTGATGTAAACCTTGCCGTAAGTTTGGTAGGAAGGTACCAAAGTAATCCCGGCATGGAACACTGGACAGCGGTCAAGAATATCCTGAAGTACCTGAAAAGGACTAAGGACATGTTTCTCGTGTATGGAGGTGACGAAGAGCTCGTCGTAAAGGGTTACGTCGATGCTAGCTTCGACACAGATCTGGATGACTCTAAGTCACAAACCGGATACGTGTATATTTTGAATGGTGGGGCAGTAAGCTGGTGCAGTTGCAAGCAAAGCGTTGTGGCGGGATCTACATGTGAAGCGGAGTACATGGCAGCCTCGGAGGCAGCACAAGAAGCAGTCTGGGTGAAGGAGTTCATTACCGACCTAGGAGTCATACCCAATGCGTCGGGCCCGATGACTCTCTTCTGTGACAACACTGGAGCTATTGCCCTTGCCAAGGAGCCCAGGTTTCACAGGAAGACCAGGCATATCAAGCGTCGCTTCAACTCCATTCGTGAAAGTGTTCAAAATGGAGACATAGAGATTTGTAAAGTACATACGGACCTGAATGTGGCAGATCCGTTGACTAAACCTCTCCCTAGAGCAAAACATGATCAACACCAGAACTGCATGGGTGTTCGATTCATCACAATGTAACTAGACTATTGACTCTAGTGCAAGTGGGAGACTGTTGGAAATATGCCCTAGAGGCAATAATAAAATGGTTATTATTATATTTCTTTGTTCATGATAATTGTCTACTGTTCATGTTATAATTGTGTTACCCGAAAATCGTAATACATGTGTGAATACATAGACCACAACAGATCCCTAGTGAGCCTCTAGTTGACTAGCTCGTTGATCAAAGGATAGTCATGGTTTCCTGACTATGGACATTGGATGTCATTGATAACGGGATCACATCATTAGGAGAATGATGTGATGGACTAGACCCAATCCTAAGCTTAGCTCAAAGATCGTGTAGTTCGTTTCCTGTAGCTTTTCCGAATGTCAAGTATCATTTCCTTAGACCATGAGATTGTGCAACTCCCGGATACCGTAGGAGTGCCTTGGGTGTGCCAAACGTCACAACGTAACCGGGTGACTATAAAGGTACATTACAGGTATCTCCGAAAGTGTCTGTTGGGTTGGCACGAATCGAGACTGGGATTTGTCACTCCGTATGACGGAGAGGTATCTCTGGGCCCACTCGGTAATGCATCATCATAATGAGCTCAATGTGACCAAGTGGTTGATCACGGGATCATGCATTACGGCACGAGTAAAGTGACTTGCCGGTAACGAGATTGAACTAGGTATTGGGATACCGACGATCGAGTCTCGGGCAAGTAACGTACCGATTGACAAAGGGAATTGTATACGGATTGATTGAATCCTCGACATCGTGGTTCATCCGATGAGATCATCGTGGAGAATGTGGGAGCCAACATGGGTATCCAGATCCCGCTGTTGGTTATTGACCGGAGAAGCGTCTCGGTCATGCCTGCATGTCTCCTGAAACCGTAGGGTCTACACACTTAAGGTTCGGTGACGCTAGGGTTGTAGAGATATTAGCATACGGTAACCCGAAAGTTGTTCGGAGTCCGGGATGAGATCCCGGATGTCACGAGGAGTTCCGGAATGGTCTGGAGGCGAAGATTTATATATAGGAAGTCAAGTTTCGGCCATCGGGAAAGTTTCGGGGGTAATCGGTATTGTACCGGGACCACCGGAAGGGTCCCGGGGGTCCACCGGGTGGGTCCACCTATCCCGGAGGGCCCCATGGGCTGAAGTAGGAGGGGAACCAGCCCCTAGTGGGCTGGTGCGCCCCCCCTTGGGCCTCCCCCTGCGCCTAGGGTTGGAAACCCTAGGGGTGGGGGCGCCACCCTTGCCTTGGGGGGCAAGGCACCCCCTTTGGCCGGCGCCCCCTAGGAGATTGGATCTCCTAGGGCCGGCGCCCCCCTAGGCACCCTATATATAGTGGGGGGGAGGGAGGGCAGCCGCACCCAAGCCCCTGGCCTCTCCCTCTCCCTCCCGTGACACTCCTCCGTCTCCCTGCGCTTGGCGAAGCCCTGCCGAGATCACCGTTGCTTCCACCACCACGCCGTCGTGCTGCTGGATCTTCATCAACCTCTCCTTCCCCCTTGCTGGATCAAGTTGGAGGAGACGTCTTCCCAACCGTACGTGTGTTGAACGCGGAGGTGCCGTCCGTTCGGCACTAGGTCATCAGTGATTTGGATCACGTCGAGTACGACTCCATCAACCCCGTTCTCTTGAACGCTTCCGCGCGCGATCTACAAGGGTATGTAGATGCACTCCTCTCTCCCTCGTTGCTAGATGACTCCATAGATTGATCTTGGTGATGCATAGAAAATTTTAAAATTTTGCTACGTTCCCCAACATCTCATAATTATGCACTTTTCTATCAATTGCTCGACAATAATTTGTTCACCCACCGTAATACTTATGCTATCTTGAGAGAAGCCACTAGTGAAACCTATGGCCCCTGGGTCTATCTTTTATCATATAAGTTTCCAATCTATTTTACTTTGCAATCTTTACTTTCAATCTATATCATAAAAATACCAAAAATATTTATCTTATTATCTCTATCAGATCTCACTCTCGTAAGTGATCGTGAAGGGCTTGACAACCACTTTATCGCGTTGGTTGCGAGGTTCTTATTTGTTTGTGTAGGTACGAGGGACTTGCGTGTAGTCACCTACTACATTAATACCTTGGTTCTCAAAAACTAAGGGAAATACTTATGCTACTTTGCTGCATCACCCTTTCCTCTTCAAGGGAAAACCAACGCAGTGCTCAAGAGGTAGCATGGTGTCAGATTGGCTTGACTTTTGTTAGGGAAATGCTTTGTTAGGATGATGATATGGAATGTTTCATCCAGTGTATCTACTGACTTGCGAGTGCATGAATGAATTTCAGAATGAATGAAACGGTGATTTCGATTCTTCCAATGCGTTATGCTTCGAAATTTCTCATGAAAATCCGTCTGACTTGTCCAAATTTTGTCCTTGTTTGTAAGAAAACAAAAACATTCTGGGTCTTCACTGCAAGATGCTAGGGTCTTTTGCCTGCAAATTTATGTTGTTTGTGGGGCTGGACAGAGAAATATGTGTTTCCCCATTGTCAGATTTATAGCAAATCAAAAGGAAGAACCCAAATGCTATAAATCTGGCGTCAGACTCAACATACACTACAAAAAAAGACACATCCGTGACATTTTGGGCCGAACGAATTTTTTTTCTGTCATACATATGACACTTCTATGACGATAATTGTGACAAAACCCGGTATCATCATAGATGTGGTGGGCTCCTACTTCTATGACAAAAAATCATGTCAGAAAATGGGCTTTTCGTCCTGGGCGGGCCGGAGGCGCAGCTGCATGACATTCTTTGGGCCGTCCATGACGGGAAAAATCGTGGTAGAAGCGAGGGGGAGGAAAATTTTGGGGAGTTCCCGGTTACGGTGGGAGGTCGGGGGCCGAGCGATGCGCGTTTCTCTCGTACACGTACGCGCGTGTGTGCAAAGCGTTGGCTCCAACTGAACCCGAGTGAGGCGTTGGGCTCTAACTGAACCTGAGCTATTGCACTGCAGGCTACGCATTACTAAACCCGAGTGATCGATCGATGGCTGTTAACTGAACCCGATCGAGCGATTCCTTGGCTACTGCTGCTAACTGAAGTCGATCGATGGGATGAACAGTGAGCGTTGTGGGGGGGGGGGTTGGATGAATAGTGAGCGGTGGCGTTGCCTCTGGATGAACAGGACCCCGTGGTGTGGTGGAGGGCTGGATGAACAGTAGACGGTGGAGGGGTGCCCGTGGAGGGATGGATGAATAGGACCCCGTGGTGTGGAGGGCAGGATGAATAGTAGACGGTGGAGGGGTGCCCGTGGAGGGGTGGTTGAACAGGACCCCGTGGTGTGGAGGGCTGGATGAATAGTAGACGGTGGAGGGGTGGTTGAACAGTAGCCGGTGGAGTAGCGCGCGGTGGAGGCTCGATGAACAGGAGCCCGTGGAGGCTGGAGGAGGTCGACGGTGGATGAACAGTAGCTCGTGGAGGCTGGAGGGGGTCGACGGTGGAGATGAACAGTATCCCGTGGAGTCCCGTTTTGCGGTACGCCACACCCCTCCCGATGAACAGGACCCCCGTTTCGACCGTAGCGCTCCAACACAAGTCTGTTTCCTCCGTTTTACGGTACGCCACACACCTCCCGATCAACAGGACCCCCGTTTCGACCGTAGGAGGTCCGTCTCCTCCGTTTTGCGGTACGCCACACCCCTCCCGATCAACAGGACACCCGTTTCGACCGTAGGAGGTCCGTTTCCTCTGTTTTGCAGTACGCCAGGCCTCGTTTCCATCGGCTCTTCCGTCCAAGCCCTCCCGATGACCACGCATTCCGTTCCGACCCATGAACACGACGATGACACTGTTTCTCCATTCCGACCCAGCCATGTACACAAGCCCTCGCCATACGTATGCGTGAGTAGGTGTTCGAGACCCCGCCCGTATGTACACATACGTGGCCGTATTTTATTTTTTGCACCCTGGCCGCCTCTACTACGACACGTGCGCGCCTCTACATCCACCAGTATATATGTACGTACATGTTCGCGACCAGAATGACAACGCTACGTATGCTTCGACCAGGTGGGTCCCGACTGTCAGGCACTTCCTTGCCTGCGAAGATGTAGCTGGTGGGTCCCAGCAGTCAGGGGGGCGAATCGTTTTTTTTGCCCGGATGCACTTCCTTGCGTGCGAAGGTGTAGCTGGTGGGTCCCAGCACTCAGGGGGGAAACATTTTTTGCGCGAAATACAGTGGCCCGTCCGGTGGGTCCCTGCTGTCAGGTGGAGGAATCATTATTTTCCGTGTAATAAGGAGGCACTTCCTTGTTGCCGCCGTGGACCCAGCTGTCAGCCTCTCCACATACAGTCCACGTCCGATGGAAGTCGTTCCTTGACCATGTTGACCACGCCACGCCGAGAGCACTAGGGCGGTGGACGACGGCGAGGCCTAGGAAGGGGACGACGCGGAGCCGGTGAAGACGCGGTAGTGGATGCCCACGCAGAGAGGAGTATGAGGGTTCACTCGTTCGGCTGCGGTGTGAGGCTGCCGTCGCCACAGGGCCTGGCCAGCGATGGGAATGGTAGGGGGCGGTGAGGCCTCCGCGGCAGCACAGCCGGCCACGGGAGGTAGGAGCAGGCAGCACGACCGGCGCTGCTTTGGGCGGCTGGAGCAAGAAGACCAGAGGTTGAAGAAGCACTACTGCCGTTGGATGGACATCGTACGGTCACTGGAGCTAGAATCGTTCATATTGACTAAGTTGATAAAGCCCTTCATCCCCATCAACTTAGTAGGCCCACAAGTCAGCCTCCCACCAAGGTGGGTCCCAGCTAGCCGGGGGAGTATTCATTTTTTTGTGCGTAATAAGGAGGCACTTCCGGTGGGTCCGAGCTGATAGCGGGGGGAACGTTTCGACTGTACGAGGCCTCGCCGTCGCCGGAGAATAACAGCAGGTGTGGGTGAGTAGAGGGATGGCTAGGCCAGCGATGGGAGTACAGTGGGGCGGTGAGGCCTGCGCGGCAGCAGAGCCGGCCGCGTTGAGGAGGGAGCAGGCAGTCCCGCCGGCGCCTGTTTGAGCGGCTGGAGCAGGAAGAGCAGAGATTGAAGAAGCACGACGGCCGTTGGATGGCCATCCAACAGTCACTGCTTGTGCGTCAACCTTTTTTTAGGAAAGCCTCAAATCTGTGGGAAACAGCATACAACCCATCTGCCATTATTTCTAATAATTTACAGCCCATTTGCTAATTATTAAGGGTTTTTTGGAGCACATATTCTTTTTGTTAGCATTACAGCCCATATTGTGGCCACGGTTAAAAAAATATACGAAATTTTGCATATTTCGGTGCGGTCCGAACTGTTTTTAATCCTGAAATTTCGACTCACATTCAAACTGATTTTAAAAATAAATGTATATCAATATAAAATCCAACAAATTCTCCACACATAAAAATTAATGTAATTTCAAATCTCGAAATGAAAAAAAGATATTTGAAACTAATTGCCGGTTTGATGTGTTTTAAAAATGTACATCCCATTTCTCATTACTGATGGGCCATTTTCTCGGCCAGCCGAATGAAAGCTCTCCTCCTCGTCTTGAAAGATTTGCAGCCCAACAGGCCTGACAAAGCGACTTACTTGGCAAATCACAAAAAAACTGGGTTGTGGCCGTGGACCCAGCTGTCAGCCTCTCCACGTACAGTACTCTTCCGATGGAATGTCGTTGACCACGTTGACCACGCCGCGCCGAGAGCACCAAGGCGGTGGACGACGGCGAGGCCTAGGAAGGGGACGACGCGGAGCCGGGGAAGACGCGGCAGTGGATGCCCACGCGGAGAGGAGTACGAGGGTTCACTGGTTCGGCTGCGGTGTGAGGCTGCCGTCGCCGCAGGGCCTGGCTAGCGGTGGGAGTAGTAGGGGGCGATGAGGCCTCATCGGCAGCACAACCGGCCACTGGAGGCAGGAGCAGGCGGTCTCCCCGGCGCTGGTTTGGGCGGCTGGTGCAAGAAGAGCAGCGATTGAAGAAGCAGCAGGACCGTTCGATTCAAATCCAACGGTTACTGCTGCTAGAATCGTTTGTTGACTAAGTTGACAAGCCCTGCATACGCGTCAACTTAGTAGGCCCACAGGTTAGCCTCCCAACCGGTGCGCCCCAGATGTCAGTGGGAGGAATCATTTTTTCGCGTAATAAGGAGGCAGTTGATTGCGTGCGGCCAGGCCAGCGGAGGGAGTAGGGTGGGCCGGGGAAGCCTGCGCGGCATCACAGCGGGCCACAAGAGGAGGGAGCAGGCAGTCCCGCCGGCGCTAGTTTAGGCGGCTGGAGCAGGAAGATCAGAGATTAAAGAAGCACGTCGGCCGTTGGATGGACATCCAACACTAACTGCTGCTAGAATCGTGTGTTCACTGACAAAGCCTTTCGTAAACAAGTCAGCCTCGAAATCCATGGCGTGTACAGCCCATTTGCTATTATTTTTATATTTTTTACTCATTTTCTAATTCATATGGAATTTATTGCAGCCCGTTTTCCATTTTTAGAATTGCTGGCCATTTTCTGGTCAGTACCAGGGTCAAAAAATTAACTAAATATGTGGGAAATTTTGAAAATTCGCAAATTTTTGCTGGGGAACGAAATATTCTTAATCCAAAAATTAATAGCCATAGTAAAACAAATTTAAAAATAAATTAGTACTATGTCATGTTAAATCCAATGAAATACGTATAAGATATCAGTGAAGAACAAAAACAAAAAAAGAAACTTATATCCCATTTGCTATAATTTTTTTGGAATTTTCAACCCCTTTTGATATTACTTTTAACAGACATTGACCATACTCTTAAGCCAGGCCGGAATGCATCCCTCCTCGTCTTGAAAGATTTGCAGCCCAGTAATTCGGAGAAAACAAATAGGCCTAGCTTGGGTATTCTTCAAAAAGAAATACTGGGCTAGCTATTTTCCCAAAGAACTGGTGCATGAGCATTTAGCTTTATTTATTTATTTATTTACTTATTTATGTTTAGGGGACCATGAGCATGTACCTGGGCCGGATTCATGTGAGAGCCTCCCTTCCAGTTAATTATGGGCTTCTCTATTGGGCCTTCATCAGTGGGCTGCATGTTATCAACAAGTGGAAAATGTGTTCCGAGTTTCAAAAAAATGTGTTCCGTACGATAAATAGTATGCGCTACGTACGGTACGGGGCACTAAAGGATCGAACCGTGCAACGACTTCCAAAACATTGTGTTTGTCGTTCTAACAACACATTTATTCAACCAACAGACAAAATATACTACTGATTGTACATTGAAAACAGCAACAGCAACCAGGGCTGGGGGTGCAACAGAAGCAGTAAGCAGGCCAGAAGAGTGAAGACACAGCTCTCTCTTCGAAACCAAACATCAGCCATCATTACAAAAGGGCTACCAAAAAAGAACAAGTGTATGCATCAAACTAAATAAAGTTCCTACTACACCAAGTGTACGCATCTAACTAACTGGCTCAGTTAGACGTTACTATTTATTAAGCTGTGGAGATTGGCTGACGGCTTGAACCAGATGGGTGCCTGACGGGGGAAACTCCAGCCAGCAGGTCGAAGTCTGATACTTGCGACCCTCTCTCCTACTTTGGGCTGCAGAGCGTGGCGGCACATATCAGGGTATGGTGCATGCAGAGACGCATGGTACGCTGTGTACACACAGTTTTGCCTGATGAACGAAACCGCGCTGCCATCATGATCCTTGCCGTCGGTTATCTCCTGGTTAATCGGATAATTCAGTCCGACAAACAGAGAGCGTGTACCAAGGCTACTTACCAGCCTCCAGTCAAAAATTCCTGAAGGCCCAGAGAAGCTGGGATCCTGCTCAAAGACCTTGCAGTGACTGTGATTGTATTCCGCGAAACAACACGTCCGGTACGTGCGAACGATCATCAATCTTTCGCCGTCGTCTGATCGAGCCAGGAACCACCTGCAACTGCCATGCCGCTTTTCTTTGAAAGGTTCTGGGATTAGGAAGGGTAGGGACACCAGGCGGCCTACAACATCATATCAAGTTGGAGTCAAATAAAAAAGGGCTCTTGGTTTAGTTAATCTTAAGAACAGCATGTTATGAGCATGAATATTTTTTCAGCAAATGTTGACAGTAATATAAGCAAGCCATCATGATATCATAGGAAAGTAACATACTGCTGTAACAGCCGTTTGTAGCGATGACTGGAGTAGGCCAGCAATACGTCCAGCCATAGAAGGAGTCGACAGCGTAAATGAAGCCCTTGTGTTCAATTGCATCAGAGAACCATGGAGGATGTATGATCCTGCGATGGACGTGCAGATTTATCCACTTACCGCAGTGACCTGTCAGATAGGCGAGACCGCGGTTGAAGAACGCAATTAGCCTGAAGTCTTTATAATTCGCAGATCTTGTGGGCACTTGGCAGATTACAACCTTGAGCAAATCAAACTTGGTATCATGTTGGCTACTGTAAGATTCCGAGTATTCTGGGCCGCGGTGCCAAAGCAGTGCAGTGTTAATCGAAGGAAGGGGGATCAATCGCCGGGTGTAGACCTCCACGAGCATCCAGCTGCCGCGACCGTCGACGAGCACCATCCAAGACGTGTTCATGCCGACCCAGTACATACCGTTAATGTAGTTGAGGCTGACGGGGATCGGATCGCAGTCAAGGGGGTTGATGCTCGCCACCCTACGATCGTTATGCTGCGTGACATGCCGTTTCTGAAGATCAGGCGGCATCAGCAAGCAAGGAGCTGGCTTAAAAAGCTCCGGCCTGAGGGCTTTGAGTAAACGGTACAGCCCCGACGAGCACGCGGCGAGCGGCATGGTACTGAGATTGTCCACACGCGAAACAATGAGCTTGATTACCTCTGTGGGGAGCGAATTCCAGCCACTCTTTCGGCGGACGCTGCTCGGTTCTGCCATTGTTAGTGCTTGGGTTTCGGACGAGGGGGGAGGCGCCTTAGCGGGGATGGAACATTGGACGAGATTATGTGCGGACAAAGATGGAGAAGCGAATATGTGCTGCGGGAAGTGGACAGGTGATGATGACTACAGCACGCCGCTTGACTTACGAGACACATACCAGCAGCGTAGGGTCATGTCGATGCCAGACAACTTGCTTGAGTGATCACAGTACTGGTACTCCCTGCAGTGCTATGCCCTAACTTGCTTGAGTAGAGTAGTAGAGTAGGACTCTGCTCTACTACTAGCACCGGAGGAGTAGTATATTCTAATCTAAAATAGTTACAAACTTCAATGCCCGAGCGTGGAACGACTACGAACCGTGCTCAAAGACCGTGTCTACGTGGTGTTTGGACATGGGCGACAACCTCAACGCCAACGGTGCTGCTCCCGTTGCACCGTATGTGTTTCTGTCCTTCCTGTTCGAAATCGTGGTAGAATTCATGTTTCTACTCTGTATCCTACTACTATGCTAGTCCACATTATTAGTTTCATCTCTGTTATAGCCGTCATGATTTATTTTGTGCTTATTCGGATTAAATCTCGTAGTAACTTGCTCATATATTCAACTGGCGCAACGTCCCCTACAGCCACTCCCGTTTCATGGACGGCCTGGTCGATGTTGGAATTTTGCTAGTAGGCCTTTATAAGGTGAGCTCTTCTACCACTTGTATGAGCATGAGAAGAGGAGACCTACACGCGTGGGCGGCGACACTGGCTACGCCGAGCATACTTGGACTCTGCGGAGCTGGGACTTTCCCGCCGATGTGGACATGGAAAACCCATGGTGTTATTTGGACTCCAACAATGTGCACGGGGACTCCAAGGAGGTTCACCTGGACATCTGCATTTTCAAGTTAAATGTTGATCATTAGTCTTCGCTCAATGTAATCCGCTGTCTAAGCATGTGGAGACTTCCATGCATGATCTTGCTCTATTGGAGTATCGCGCATGAATAAAAGTGTATCCATTTATGGTTTAGTCTAGAATCTTCCATGTATGAATTTTTACTACAGTACTGGTGAAAGACTTATGATGAACCATTTCTTACATATCCTCTGCCCCCTCCCAAGTCATCCTGATTTAATCCCTCCGTCTAGGTGTATAAGGGCATGGTTAATACTTAAATAGTATAGCCAACTGTTGGCTACAAGAAAGTGCCATGTCATCTGTAGCCAACATGTATAACAATGGATACTCAAAAACTAATTCTTGAAGATCATTTCCTGCAAAGCACAATAAGAGTTATTTCTTCACAAGTTTTGGATGCAGGTTGAACAGTTGAACGCTTTTGTTTGCAAAAGATACTTTTTATCTATTTCACCCGGATGTTTGTGAGCTCTAGAGATGAAATAATATCCGAACAAACCTATCCAAATGAACTAACCGAGGCATCTCCATCTTAATTTTCTCTTGCAAGTCGTGCGTGGTCCCTTCATCGTGAAAATGCTCTGGCCGTCGCATTGATTTGCATGCATGGATAGCACCACCATATTTTCAAAGGAGGAGCGAGCTCTATATTTCAGCCAAGGCATGCATGATTTGAGGAATTATGGTTGGGCATGCATGTAGAAAAGGGAGGAGAGTAATTTGCATGCGAGGGATTAAAGGAAGGGAGGCCAGCGGCTAGGCATTCAAAGGAGGCTGCATGCAAGATTACACGGGATCCAGATACTAGTCCCAAAACCAGTTCCTCTTTTTGCGGACATGCCTTGGTACGAAAGATTGACAAGTTAGGCCCTGTAAAAATGGATGGAGGGAGTAGTAGTACGTGTAGAGGGCGGCGCTGCACGGGAGTCTCACCTCTCACCCCGCTCGTGGCGCGGCAGTAAAGCCGTCATATCACAAAACCCAACCACTCCCAGTAATAAGTGGCCTGGTAAAATAAACGGACAAGCAACCATCACATCCCTCCGTCTTTTTTGCATTTCATCTCTCTGCATTTACTTTCTCCGGTTCATCTCGCACACTCGATCCCTAGCTACTACTCCTAGGGCCAGTTCTTTTGGCGGCTTCCCCAGCTTTTCCCACAAGACTAGTCACAGTGGAGAGTAACAATAAGGCGCCTCACTCATTTATTTGGGCTTCTAAACTACTATTCCGTCCTGGTTTATTCCTCACCATTGTAATTTGTGCTAAATTTTGACCAAAGATTTAACTGGTTTTTCCTCACCATTGTAATTTGTGCTAAATTTTGACCAAAAATTTGACACAGATTACAATGGGGACCAATAAACCAGGACGGAGGTAGTAGTTATGGGATTACTAATCTAGAAGCCTAAAAGAACTGGCCCCTGGTACTCCTACTAGTAGTAGTACTCAAGTTGGAATTCCAATTGCACGGCACAACCTGTTAGGCAAAAAATTCGATACAGGGTGTAGGAAGCGGTTTGGGAATTTGCATGCCTTTCCAACCAGTGAGATACTCCGTACAAAGTACGACAGAGAAATAACCACAGAGAAGGAAGCTAAAAGTAAACAATCAAACGAGCATTTTTGCATTTGTTTTGCATTGAATCGTTTCACAAGCTTGACTAGTGTTGTTTTTCCACTTTTACAAAAACCGCATCGTAATGTTAAAACGTGCATTTGCACGTACATAAGTAATAGTAGTACTCCCTCCGTCTAGGTGTATAAGTCTTCCCTCCTTCTTGGTCACGGTGCACAACCGAAGATGACTTATTGACCTGGACGGAGGGAGTAGCACAGTCTGCAAGCATATATCGAGAGAGACGTGTAGTGTGATAGTATATAGTAAAGTTTGTGCTATATGCACGTACTTGCAAAATGCGTACGAATACACAAGGTTTCCAAACTTTCCCTTTTACATACTTAATTAAGGACGCTAAAAATTCCTGAACGTTCGGGATTTATCATTTGCGTCCCAAAACTAATGAGATCGCCTTACGAAACAAAAATTATACTCCTCCTAAAAGCCACGGCGCTCGCAGGAGCGCTTGCGGCGCGCCACGAGTGCCCTGGTGCGCGGCCGTTTCCCAGCGCGCCGACACAACGCCTCTTCCTCAGCCTCGCAACTCGCGAGGTGCTGATTGGCGGCTTGCCGGCGGGCGAGCGCGATCTCACCGGTGTGGTGATCCGGCGCCAACAGGTACTCCTCCTCGCTGGAAGCGTGCACCCGGTCCACGTACCGCCAAGCGTAGATGAGGCGCTTGGGCCCGACTGCACTCAGGGCGTCGGCACGGGCGTCCTCCGCCACCCTCACGGCCCTCGCACGAGCCTTCTGCCAAAGAGCCAATTGCCTGACTCTCTCGGACGCGACATAGGCCTCCCAGGCAGCTTGTTCCGCGGTGCGCTTCTCTTCCTCGGCCTTCTTCTCCGCCTCTATTTTGGCGCGCTCTGCTGGAGGCAAAGCCTCCCACAAGGCGACATCCATTTCTTTCCAAAGCTCCTCAAGGCTGGGGGGCTCGGCGGGCGGCGCGGCATTCTCCTCGTAGCGGGGAGCCGACGCGTCCTCCGGCGCGCGTGCTGGCGAGATTGGGAACGCCGACGCGTCCACCTCGACGCGTCGCGGCGAGGAGCGGAACGCCGACGCGTCCTCCTCGACTAGTGGCGGCGAGGAATGGAACGGCGACGCGTCGCGTAGCAGCGAGGAGCGGAACACCGACGTGTCCTCCTCGACTAGTGGCGGCGAGGAACGGAACGGCGATGCATGACCGTCCGCGCGGTGCTGCGAGGGGCTCCTAGGGCTTGGGAGGGGCGATGCCATGGTGGTCGACGTGAGAGGGAGGGGGAGGAGATAGCGATGAACGTGAACGTGAGGGGGAGGAGATAGCGATGTCGTGGGAGGCGCAGTATTTATAGCGAGCAATGGCACACCTACGTAAGATATGGACTGAGCTGCACTGACTTAACTGCAGGTCCAGTTGCGTCACTGACATGTGGGCCAGACCCATGTTGGGCCCATATGTCAGTGACCGAATGCACCTGCAGTTAAGTAACAGCTACGTGGGCATATTTGTTGGAGTAAATTACGGGGGAGCGAAGGGGTGGAAATATTGCTGGTCACAACGGATTGGACGAGCGTGGGGGAGGAGAGTCATGCATGCAGATTTTTTCACACGGGGTGGAGTGGTGGGACCGCCGGAGGGAGAAGGAGAGTTTGGCAGGCATATTATTTCCACACATGGAGAGGAAAAGATTTGGAGACGAACGGGCTTCCTGCAGGTATGGGGAACGGTGCATAATAAGTCATCTTGCATGCCGGGCTAGGTATAGTCTCAAGTCATTAAAAACAAACACGCCCCACACATGTTCATATTTCAAGGTGCACTAAATTATTGCATGCGATGATTAAGGCTGGCCATAATGGTGGTATCTTAGCACACGGGAATAGCAAACATGCTGATGTGGCAAAGAATTAAAGAAGAGAGGGGGGTTAGAGTAACTAGTGTTCATGCATGCATTGGTAAACACATTTTTTTGTGGAGAACGACAACACTAGTTGAGTACTTTTGCAGACTTCAAAAACTATTCCACAATGTGTCAACATTCACAATGTCAAATCAATATTTTTACACTCATTATAAAACGTAGTTCTTATACTCATTATAATCAGTACTCCCTCCGTCTAGGTGAGCAAGTCATCTTAGATTGTGCACTGTGACCAAGGAGGAGGGGAAAACGAGAGATCTTAATGTTTATTTGCTAATTAATAGCATTGCATGCAATGAACTAACCACTGCATGTCGTGTTTGGTAGTCTCAAGTCATTAAAAGCATGCACACCCACATCTCCTATTGGTTGATATGTCAAGAAACAAGAAACGAGGTAGAAGTTAATGCACCGCGCCTAAGTGTTTTGGGAATATTGTATCGAATGAGTGTACTGGTGTGGCTGGTTAATTAATATAAGGTGGTGTTCAAAAAAAGTATAAATTTGGTCAAACACTTTGCAAACGGTTGACAGGAGTAAAAAGGACGAGAGGGAGTATCATGCATGCGGAGTAGGCAAAAAAATTGCTTGTCTAAAAAAAGGCAAAAAAATTGCTCATTTATAGCCGGTCGAAGTCTCTAAGGGCGCGACCGCGCGAGGGAGGCGAAGGTCGTGGGAGGCGCGACGTTTGACAGAATTAAGTGAAGTTACATCCACGCGCCGGCATGGCGTGCGAACAGGCAGAAGCTATACCGTCAGGCCTACGATATGGGTCTAGTAGACATGACATCTAGTGGGTCCCGCATAGTTCTCGAGAACTCTTTGGGGGCCTGCAGCCGTTTATCCACCGGGCAAGCCAGCAACCCCACGCCGTTCGCACGCCCTACTTGTCCCCGTCTTCTACCTTACAATAGTTTGCTCCCAGTCGTCCCGTCCTTTCACATTAGTTCGCTCCTAGTTTTTTTTGCGGGGTACAACAGTTCAACTTCTCCTAACCCTCCTCGAAAATCCATGGCCTCCCAAATCTCCATGGTCGCCGCTGAGTACCAGGTTAGAGCCATCACCGGCGATCAGTTCATCGTCATCTACACACGTGGATCCGAGACGGTGAAAGCATGGCTTGCTCGCTTCCTACGCATATTCAGTAGTTCAACGGATGAGTGGGTCGCTGGGCTAGATGTTGAGTACACCACAGTCCTAGGATGAGAGAAGGATCTAAAGGACTAAGAGAGGAAGAAGCCCGCCGTGATCCAGGTTTGCGTACATAACATTTGCTTGTTCTACCACATATGCCATGCCGACGTTGAGTGCCAGGATTTTAAGAACTTCCTCAAGGACAAAAGAGTGAAATTCGTTACTGTAGGCTTTAAGAATGATAGTGACATCCTGCGTCGGATAGGTCTCGTTGTAGGCCAGCCCTTCAATCTCCAGAAGGCAAGCCTGGTGTCCTCCTCTCAACCTTCAATGCTGACCCTGGCAGCAGCCATGATTGATCCTTCGTACACTAAACTGAAGAAACCTCATCACGAGTTTCATCATGCATGCGAGTCGAAGACATTAGATGAAGATCACATCATGTACGCAGCAATGGATGCCTACCTTTGTGTCCGGTTCAAGCAAAGAAGCGTCAGCGAAGAGGAAGAGGAAGAGGGACGAGGACGAAGTCGAGGACGTGGACTCGGACTCCAAATAGGTGGCAGTGCCGTCGCTCATGCTAGTTCTACTCCAGTGTCAAGCGGACTAGTTGCTTATTAGTTTATTTTCAAGGGTGTGTTGTGCTGAGGCCCCAGCAGAACTATGTTTATGTTCTTTCTCGTTATTTGAACTCTTTAGTACGTACAGTAGTACTAGTACTATGTCTTACTACTGTTATTCTTGCAGTTGGTACTACTGCTCGTATCTTTGTGTTCTTACTGTACTTAATACATTCGTACTAGTAGTATAATTTCGGTCAATCGATTTGTGAAAGAAGTTCGATGGAGCGAAGGAGGAAGACGACAGAAGAGGTGGAAGAAGCCCTTCTAGCCATCCATGTTGCATCAAACGGCTCACATGAGTCGACTGGCCCAAATTGCTCCTTCAGATTGCAGGATCCACGTGGCATTCAAGGTCTCGAAGGTAGATTCCACATCCGCACCCAGTTTGCGGGCTCGACGGCGCGCGACCGGCTTCCGCCGCGACAGCCACCATGCGCGCCTCCTCCGCGCGGGCGGAGACGACAATGACACGCTAGTTCCTCCTCGCCGGCGTGCTGGAGCACACGCTCGTCCTCCTCTTCGTACATTGTGTGCATAGACGCGGCTCCACCAGCTGCTCGCGTGCTTGGCAGCACGGCGGCATCGCGAGGAGTGACTGCAGACGATGTGAGCGGGCGAGCCTTTGACTTCATGGCACAGGGATGGCGGCGACACAGCGGTGATGGGCGAGAAATTGTTGGCCGGAGCAGGCGGGCGCCAGCATGCGCAACGGCGGCGTCGGCATATTGAAGAGTGCGCGTGTGGGAGCTTACTTTAGTTTTAAATATAAGGTTGGTCAAAGTTAAAAGAAAACCGTTTAGTACACGTAAACATTAGACTTAGGTAGTGCTTTTATTAGTTGGGCCATTTGCATTTCTGTCCCTAACTCGAACCACCTAATCAGATATACCCCTAATTCGAAAGCCTGCTCAAATTTGCCCCTCCGCCGTTTGGTGCCCTTATAGAAATGCTCTTTTACATTGTTACCGTTCGGTCAAACAGCTTTGACTGTCCTGAAAAAAATAGCAAAAAAATCTAAAATTTTGTGCGATCGAAGATACTCATGTGCCCAAGGTGTGTGCAAATTTTCGTGCTATTTGGACATTCCAGGAGCTCGTGGCAAGGAAAAACAGTTAATCTGCATGCTTGTGAACAATAAATTTGAAATAAAATAGCAAAACAAATTAAAAAAATGAAATTTTTTGGCATCAAAGTGGCTTGGGTGCACAAGGTGCTTGCAAGTTTTTGTGATCAAATGACATGCGAGGAGCTCTAGAAAGAAAAAACAAAATAGTCATTTTTTCCCAAGTTTTTTCCCAAGCAAAATTTTGTTTTTTTCTCCACAAACCCCTCCAATGTCCAAACACAACAAAAATTTGCACGCAGCTTGCAGACCCGAGCCTCTTTGATGCCAATTTTTTTTCATATTTTTTTGAATTTTCTTACTTTTTTTTGAATTTACTGTTCACAGGCTTACATATTTATTGTTTTTCCTCTTACACGAGCTCTTGGAATGTATGAATAGCACGAAACTTTGCACGCACCTTGCGAACCTGAGTATCTTTGATCCCACAAATTTTCAGATTTTTTGAATTTTTTTGCTATTTTTTTTAGGATGGTCAAAGCCCTTTGACCGGCTTTGACCTGCTTTGACCGGACGGTAACGGCACAGAAGGGTATTTCTGTAAGTTCACCTAACAGCGGAGGGGCAAATTTGAGCAGGCTTTGAAATTAGGGGTAAATCTGAGAGTGGGCGCAAATTAGGGGCATAGATGTAAATGTCCCTTATTATTAGTTAGTACCACAACCACGATACGGAATCCTGTGCAAGCGCATGAACCGCGGCCGCGCGGTCGATCGAACGGTGCGTCACCGTGTCGCGCTCGAAGGACATCCACTGAACCTTTTTATGTGTGTGAAAACAATCCTCGAGTATTACTCAACTTTTTTTCCTGTGAAAGTTCTTGACGCTGCAATATTTCCATATATTTGAATTTAGCTGCAGTTCGTGTTTATTTGGATTTGGACATTTTAGGTGCGCCCTAGTTTTTTTTAATACTGATTTTGTGTGTGTGACTGAGAGAGAACGTGTGTATGTGTCCATATGTGTGTTGTGGCGGAAGGGCAATGTGGAGACGGTGTGCGTGTGATACAGACATAGAGAGGTGTGAATGTGCAAATGATCATGCATGAGTGAGACATAAACAGATGCCGATACGTTGTGTATACATGAGAGAACGGTCTTCTATTTTACTTGTGTGTGAGAGAGAGAGAGAGGAGCATCCATAACACAACAACCATCTCTCTCGATTCGTCCGTCCCTCGCACGGTTGCATGCAACACATGCATCAACGCACACATTTTGACACCCTCACCCGGCCCCTGCCCACCTCAAGGCCTGCACAATCTCTTCGTGAATACCCATTTCTCTCCTTAGGTTTGTTTTCTCTCAATATCTAACACACACACACACACACACACACACACACACACACACAGAGAGACACACGCAGCACAACACACGCACACACACTCCCCCGAGCACACAATTCATCCCCATCCAAGGTTATACAGCGACCACTCTTGCTTGTGCTTCTTTGCACTCCAACATGCACAACACCTCAATCTTCAAAGAGGGCAACGAGCAGATCGAAGACGGCGACCACACTGCACTAGAGAATGCGGGGTCATTTGGAAGCAGGGTGATGTGACGACGGCTGACTGACTCCTCCCCCCCCCCCCCGCCCTCTCTCCCTCGCACAAAATTGTCAATCCCTCAACCCACGAGATCCTTCCCCTCTCGTCCATGTTTTTCCTGCTCTCTCATCAAACATGTTGTCTCTTCTCCTTCCACGTATACAGAATCCAGATGCACACGCATCTCATGTATATTACATGTATGCATCTTTCTCACAGACCTAACTTCTTCCTCTCTCTCCTTCTCTCTCTCTCTGTCTTGTTAGGTTTGATTCCTACTCTCTCGTCCACATACATACAATCTTTCCCGCCCTATCTGCTCCATCTTCAAAAGCTCTCTCTGCACGTTTCATTCACACATTGGGATATGTCAAAATGTTGCTTCTATAATGGCTGATGTAGAGTTATGGTTGTTCTTGTTGCATCCTACAAAGTAATAACTATGAAATGCATTTAGATTCTCATTTGACTGGGATTATGTGAGTTTGAGCATGTTGTGAAGTACTATAGACCTTGTATACATCTTGGGATTCGACAATGATTGTAACTATTGAATTGTATAGACCATTACATTCGAAGTCAATAGCCTAATATATTTATTTCACAATTTCAACAAATGATTAGTTCACTACAAACTAAGAAAACAAATGTGTACTCCCTCCGTTTTTATTTAAGTCCGCGTATTAGCATTGGTCAAAGTCAAGTTTTGTAAACTCTCAGAAAGCTTATAACAAAAAATATTAACATATACAATAACAAATAAATACCATTAGATTCATTATTGAATGTACTTTCACATCATACATATTTGTTATGGTAAATGTTTATATTTTTCTATAAACTTGGTCAAACTTTAGGAAGTTTGACTTCGGTCAAACCTAATATGCAGAGTTTACTACTACTACTACTCGCTAGTTGCTTAGCCGAATCACTCAACACGCCACACGGGGAGTCCAGTGTCACAAAATTTTGAGGTCGGCGGGAAAATCTCCCGTGACCCTGATTCGAGCAGTGGGAAGTTACCATCATAGCCTTCAGAACAGGCCTACAGATGACGCTTGGTAGGGGGCTGTTTTCGTAACTTCAGGTTCACCCTACCCAGCCAACCCCACCCAGGCACCCAGAGTAGTACACCTGAATACTCCCCATTTTCTATCCCCACTGCAAAATAGACTTCTCCATGGCACCGCGGCTTTCGTGCTCCTCCCCTTTACATCGGTGCACTCGTCCACCGCAGCGCATCTGCCTCATCGACGACCTCGTACGCCGCATTGGAGCCGGTCCACCGTCGTCGTTGTACACGGAGCCTCTTCCCCGGAATCGTCTTCCACGGTCTCGGATCTGCTTCCCGGAAGCCAACGCCAAGCGCAGAAGTACCACCGTCGTGGACAATGAACTGACTCCCGTTGCCGACCATGACTCATAGAGGCCGCCGCGACCATCGTTCTCCTCCTCGATTGGTAATGTGTGTATTGAATCACTTAGCAGTACATGTGCAGTTTCATACCTACCCTTCAAATTTCCTGGGTGCTATTGTTCCCGTAAAAGTAATTGGTTATAGCCTCCATTGTCCAACAGAATATCATCTTATAATTGTGCATCGCTCCTGTATCACGCTGTGCTTGGGTAGGTTTTTCAGCTGCAACCAGTAGTGTGGCAAATGATGGAAAGGTTTTTAGAACTAGCAAAATGCCCATGCATTGCATGCATCAAGATGCATTTGTATGAGTAGTTTATCTTGTTGGAGATGCTCTAACATGGCAGACGAGTGCTTTAATGTTGCCCACAAGATGTGCGAGTATTACTAGTAGTATATTTTTCTTGCCATGTTGAGATTTTAAAACCACGAGTGCGAACATGCAGAGGAGCAATGAAGACCAAACACGGGATATTCGGGACATCTTCAAGGAGCGTGGCAAGTTAAAGAGGAGCTGCACCGAACCTGTAAAACGAGCTTTGGTAAGTAACACCCTTTCAATTACTTTCATGTAGCCTCGTGTTCTTCGATGTATATATGTTGTAGTTTCTGTTTCTCTTAAGCGTGGTGTTCTTCGATGTGTAATAAGAAGAGTCTTAATCGTCCTAATGCTTTCGTTTTTAGCTTGATGTAGGAAGTGGGTGTTCTCACCTTGTAGTCTGTTTTTATTTATTTTTTCCTTTTGAATTCACTTCTCCGAGTTCTGTTTATCTGGCTTCTACTAAATGGATCTAGGTTGCTCTGAGTATTGATCTAAAAAAGAAGTAACTTCATGTCAGGATGCAGTTCCTGCGAGGAGGGAAGTATGGTCAACCTCGAGATCATGTTTCCAAAATGAGGCTGGATTACACACAAGGTGCCAGTTCCCTAATGATGCTGGATTAGACACAAGGTGCAAATTCCCAGATGATGCTGGATTACACACAAGCCAGGTGGAGTCGTCAGCTATTCATGTCCTCGTGGCATTAGTAAAGGCTGAAAGAAAGCGTGCAGCAGCCCTTAAGAACGTACCTGAGTTCCTGAAGAAGCGAAAAGAGCAATCAGATGCTCTCTCCACCCAAGCCAAAGAACAGATGGAAGAAGCCAGAAATAAGCTAGCAGAGGCAGAGCAGGCTAGGCGTCTCCTGCTATCTAAAACTGTTGTCAATACAAAATTTCCTTCATAATAGCTAGGTTCAAATGTTTATCCAGTCAGCATGCCTGTTGTGATGTCCGTGCATCTACTGATGTGACACAAAATGTTTTTTTCGGGTCATGTAATAACAGCAATTACTTTCCAAACAATAACAGACGAAGCATTGGACATGGTATAGTTCACGAGCAAGCCCGACATTCCAAGTTCAACTTCCACATCAAACTCATGTTCACAGATATCTGCACATTCATACATAATGTCCACAACCATGATTCACTTCAAAGCCAAAAAAATGTGAGGAGAGTTATAAATAAAGAAAATCCTCTACTAGTTCCTGCTACCAGTGCGAGCACAACAAGTCAAGACCATGCGTAAATTAATTATATTTTAGTCATTTTTTGTATTCTAAAATGCCTGCCGGCTCGTGGAAGGACGTGTTGCCGGCACATGCGCGGATTCAATGAAGGCAGGCAGGGCAGTCTTAAGCTGGTTGCACGCGGCGAGGAGGCGTGCTCAGCCGGGCCTGCAGCGAGTGCGGCCCTCTTGGCTGGCGCGCCGGTTCAATGCCTGCGCTATGAGAGGTCGCGTCCGTGTCAGAGCAATCACTCCCTCCAGTCCTTTTTTGTTTGGGTATAACAAAATCTCGTTTTCCATTCACATTTTACAAGTAAAGTTCATGGACAAACTTTGACCCAAAGTACGATGGGGACTAGTAAACCAGAATGGAGGTAGTAGTTTTTTTAATCGAAGAAGGGTTTCCCCTTCCGATTTTCATTAAAGAAAACCAGCATCTAAATCTAAACCATAGTATTTGCCCTAGAACTACCAGGTTCAACATCTCGCAACATAAACCCATACAACCTCCATCGCAAAAAAAACAAACCATACAACCATACGCCAGGAGGTACGTAGTACTATGAATTCCATTTTCGCTCCATACCAATCATTCTAAAAACTACTTACTACTTATAACGCGCCATTGAAAATCGGAACTCTTAAACCCGCTAAAAAACGATATTTTAAACGTGGCTACTCGATCTGTGGCAACTGGCGAGCCACCGCGCTCCAAGTCGTTCACCTGTGGTCCCGACCATCAACTCCTACGGATCAAATTATCACGCGAGCTGACTATTCCTACAAAGGTGCTCCACCACGTACCGTACCCGATGCAATTGCCCTGGGTTTAGGGTTTATTTGTTAACATCGCCTTTACGTAACACTCATGTGTGCGAGACAGCGAGAGGCCGACTGCGTGTGTGCGCCTCTTCTCTTCGTATATGTACTCCACCGTTTGTCTGGTGTCCAAAAAATTATAATAACTACTAGCAATGTGCCAATGCGTTGCCACACGATCAAAGTAGATTAATTAATACATATTCACCGATTTGATAGAAAAAAAGTCTAGCTTTGAAATACGTATATCACTAAAAATATGTTATGTTTCACTCAAAATATATTCCTTTGGCGGTTTTGATGAGATAAGGGAGGAATGTTGTTGGTTTCAAGATTCGAGAAGTGGTATATGTCTAATTTCTACTCTTACTAGCAAGATGCCCGTGCGTTGCACGGAACATCAAGATCTTGTGGGAGAAAAGGATGAACGAGGGATGGCCTTATCTGCAAATGTGGTGAAGAGTGCGGGTAAATTGCCATATTTTCCTTCCTATCCGTCAGATATAAATCAGACGACCTACATTGCAGGATGGCAGGCCCACCATCATCACCAACTCTATTTTTTATCCCTACTCTTATAATAAGCATTGTCGGTGATGATCGTGTGCCTGTCATCCTGCAATATAGGCCGTCCGATCTATAGCTGACGGATAGGAAGGAAACTATGGCAATTTTGCAAAAAGATACCCACACCCCTCTCCACATTTGCAAATAAGGCCTTCCCTCGTTCATCCTTTTCCCCCACAAGATAAACTACTCATACAAATGCATCTTGATGTTCCGTGCAAACGCATGGGCATCTTGCTAGTTGTTGCAAAAATCCCATGTGTGTGTGAGAGAGAGGGCGAGTGGAGGAGGACGGAGTGAATGTGTGACAAAGACACAAGGAGTGTGTGTGCGATAGGTATCAGCTTAAAATGAGGCGATAGTGTGTGTGTGCACGATCGAGAGGGCGTGTCTCAAGAAGGGAAGAAAAATCTACATAGATACAAGGAGCGGGAGAGAGACATGTATGCGATGGTGGAAGCACGAGTGTGCGGGTGTATAAACCTATCTAGAGGCTAGCTAGTCGATAAATGTTTGTGAGAGAAATACGAGTCGGGGTGCGAAAGCGAGAGTTTTGTGTGTGTGTGAGAGAGAGACGGTAGTCGGGAAGGGGAGTGGAAGCAGGAGTTGTGCGTGTGTGTCTGTGAGAGAGAGAGAGGAGACGGTAGTCGGGGTTGTCTGATCGGTAAACAAATGAATAATGTCAGTCTGGGATGGAGACGAAAAGGAGACCGCAACAAATGTTGTGTCTACAGGAGAGATAGAGAGAGTAATTTTAGTGGTATGAGTCATATGTAGAGACATATAGGGTGTGTGAGAGAATCCCATAGAGAGAAAGACAAAGTGAAAGACGAGTGGAGACTGTGTGTTTGGCGGTGAAAAGAAGCTTAGGTACCGAGTGATACCAGAGAACAGTAGAGACGTGAGAGATAATGAAAACCGTGTAATTTATAATGATAGGGAGAGTGTGACACTTCTCAAGGGAGACGTCGAGAGACCATGTTTGCGAGGATAGGAGCAACATGAAGTGAGCGTGCGGGTGAGCTGGAGAAAAGAGAGTGATAGCTACCTGAAGGAGCATGCATGCGAGAGAGATGGGCGTGAAAGGAGTGAACAAAAAAGGGATTCAAATATTTGAATTCGAGATGATGATACATGTAATCCATACTCGAACCAAAATTGATCTATCAAACATGCATACTCATATGAATTCACGCACATCTATGTTATTTAATATGTAGATATTACTGATCCATACATTTTAGTAGAACATAATTTGGTTAAATTTTTTCGAATTCAACCTTAAGGTTTCGAGATCGTTGTATTTGTAAATCATATTATACATATAAAGGAGCAGAATTCTTTGTTGTGCTTTTGAAAGTATATATAAAAAATGATGTATATAGAATGTAATTCCAATTGAAAATGGATCCCGCCCGAAAAAAAATAGAATACAAACGGGATTCGAATTGAGTTGGCACGGTAAACGTGCACTCTGCAAAATTTGAACGAAGCGGGGAAAGTCGCAGTAACCGCCCGAAACCAAAATCTGCGAGATGGAAATCACTACTGCCTATCCCTGCCATGCAAAGCTTATATGCTGGATTTCTATAGGTTTCGATAGGGGTAGGTTTGTAATTTCACCCAAACGTGACGTAACCGCCTCTCACCCGGATTCATACACGGTGGGCGCCAAAACACAGTGTGTCCTCGGCCGAAATCGACTCCCTCCCCGATTCATATTCATACATGGTGGGCGCCAAAAACAAACTCTCGTCGGCAAATATTCGGTGTATGCGAGATTACCGTCCTATCCCCAACCGACTAGTGTTGCTGTGATGTAGTAGAAATTTGAAACGGGGGCTAAGTTTGTAAATTTCCTCGCATTTGAGACAAGCGCGCCCTGAATACATGGTTCCCCCTTCCTCTCTACCTCCCTTTTCCCCATTCGTACTCCGTGGGCGCCAAAACACCCTCTCCACCCCACCCTCCTCCGTCCGCCGCCGTCCGCCACCCCATCCACCGCCGTCCTCCTCCACCATGCCGGAGCTGATACCCCGACGCCGCCGTCCATTACAAGAGATCGACCTCTCTCATCCACGGCTTCGGACCGGGATCCTTGCATCCCGTCCTCTCGCTTCATCCCCGCCGTCGTCCACCTTGCCGGCGCCGCTCCTACGACCGTCTCGTCCACCGCGCCCCGCCGCCACCGTCTACCCTCCTAGATCTGCTTCCACGCCGCCGACAGCCATCGCTACCGCAGCACCGTCAAATTCTCAGCAGATGCGTACACGGCGCCGCACCAGAGGCGGTACTCTTTCGTATCTGCTCAACTTATTTATCGCAGCAAGAAAATAGATCGCCACTGCTTTACTCTGATTTCTTGTCTTGGTTGTGAAGTTGCCTTTGTCCGGTTTGCACCTTCAGATCCGCCATGGCACGCTCAACACCATACTCGCAATGCTTATGGTTTTCCCCTTTTATATTCCACACTAGTTAAATCACAGTAGACTAAATTTCAAAATTGGGTCAGTCGATTTTTCAGAGCTCGCCGGAGTTCGCCGGTGCGATCGAAGGGGCTCGGGTGGGGACGGTGGTTGTGGGGGGCGGTGGTGGGGCCTCGTCGAACGAAGAAAACTCGACGCGGGTGGGGGCGGGGGTGGGGGTGGCGGAGGAACACAGGCGGTGGGGCCGGTGGTTCGGCCGGCGGCCCGTGCGGTGTTCTGTATGGGAAGCACAGTATGTTCCTTGTCAGGAAGGGGAGCAGGGACATCTGCAGTCAACAGCTGATAGAGCTGGCCTGTACGTGATCGATAGGCTTTCAATTACTAGCGGCAATACAACACCGTAATTTCCAGCCAGTTCCACTTTCCCGATTTATATATCCTGGTTATGGTGTACCCCTGTTATGTACACTATGATCTGCCTAGTTGCTGTGTGCTCTTGTTATCATGGTTTGGCAATAAACTCTCTATACAGTATATTATGAACCTATCATCTGCCAGCTATCCTTACTTCTGGAGCCTATTTTTTGTGTACTTGTGCCAGATTATATAAATGCACGCACCATATTACAGCACACATGAGCTCTCTCATCAGAATCCAGTGATAGCACACAAGTGTTTACAGGGGCGCCCCTATATTAGAATATCATCTGCATTACAAAGATAATCTCACAACTATTTATGTTTTCATGGTTCTCAGATATTATACGCAATTACAGTGAATATCAGAATCCGCGCATCAGAAGAATATTGTGGAACACTGCAATGACTTACAAAATTGGCAGCAAGGCATTGAGTGCCATTCTGGAAGCAATGAAACTCGTACGCTCCCCACCTGTTGATTCTTGTTCAGAATATCATCCTAATGACTATTCTAACCTCGAGGAGTCAAAGGCAGATGGCCTGTCCTGTTCACCCATCAAGGTGCCTGTTCTAATTTGGCAAGGTTTTATTGATTGCGCGTATCTTGCATATGTTGTCTTGCATTTCTTCTACTTTGTTGCACCGCCATCTGCTTAGTTTACTCATCATATATGTCGAGATGCCATGCCCATCCATTATCAATACATATTCCATCTGTCATCATACCATGTTTTTCCACTCAAATGTTGTTCTTGTGCATCAGACATCAAAAAGGAAGAGGGTGATTGCCGAACCTGAAGGAGCACCAGCAAAGTCCTTGAAAAACGTGGTGGTGCCGGAGAAATCAGACAGCACCCCACTTATATTGGTTGTACAACCAGTGACACAAAACGTAGGACCGACTCCAGCAGACTGTACCCATACTTCACTGGCCACACCACTAGCCCCACCACACAGGACCTGCACTCCAGCAAAAGGTATACCGATTTCATTTGCCATAGCACCAGCTGTACCACAGAAAAATCCCACTCCAGCAAAAAGTACAGCAAGTCCACCGGCCGAAGACCTATCCCAACTGCAGAGACGGCCAATTCCTGCAGATTGGAACCCCATTCCATTTATTCCCAGTTTAAAAGACAATGCTTTCAATGTTGTTAGGGACTACGTGCATATATTCCCATCATGGGAAGATTATTGTGAAGACAAACACCATTTTCACATCTTCCTGTCCAACTTACGTGTAAGTGCTATTATTCATGGTTATTATTTTCCTGTTTTCTGCTGATTGAACACATCAATGATTTACATTACATTGTTGTAACTAGGCGAGGGTCAATCTGGATAGTCATGACGAGCAAAGCTTGCTTGTGCTTTTCAAGGAAGCATTGCAGCAGTATCGGTGTTACCTGAGGAAATCACACTTTGATGGCAAGTCTATAAACGAATTTCCGGTGAAGTCTCCTGTGCTAAATTTAGAAGACATTGAATGGAAAAACCTTGTTATGCACTGGTCTCGTTCCCAGGATGAGGTACTGTCTATGAAATCACATGACAATTTGAACTTCTACTTTTCCGCATGTGCCTTACGGATCTTTTTTGCAGGAAATCTGCTCGAAGAAGAATTCCGGTTTGACAAGAACGACAGGATATCGCAAATATGCTGCCCGCTGCTTTGCTCTTGTTAGTACCTGTTGTCCTGTATCACTGTACTTGCATACATACCTGGTTCATTATGTGACAGCAGTATGCATGATAGCTTGCTTATCAATTGTTCGCTCCAAATTATCTGATCTGTATGAATGGTTACATTAGTGTAGAATATATCCAATGCCAATGTTTTTTTAGCTCTGCATTGTTCTTGTAAGTACATGATGTCCTTTATCAGTGTACTTATAATGACAGGTAGTTGTTCATGTACCATCACTCTGCAGCTTATTTTCCTTTGCCCTCCATTTTCTACACATCAGATCTATATTTACTCTTACCATAAGGTTGGTACTGAAGAAGTTTAGCTGTGCATTGCTCTTGGTTGTACCTTTTGCCTGTATCGCTGCACTTACATTTATAGCTACTTGGTTATGTAGCATCACTCTTCATCTTATCTTAAATATTCTCCATTTTTCGTATATTATCACATCTATATTTACTCTTAACAAAATGTAGAATAAAGGCAATGCTTTTGAAGAAGATTCTGTGGTAAACTTCTTGAATTGCCCCCCCATCAGCATGGACAAGGCCTTTATAGAGCCTGTCTTCACCAATAATGTAAGTTTGTCCATCTCAAGCCTTCAAACTTTGTTGTATATATTTGGTTAGGCATGACTGCAACAGCTGTTTATTTTTGGTGTTTGCATCAAATTGCTTGTTTAAAGTTTATTATATGTAGTTCATAAACAAAAGTTCGTCCTTTCTCAATTTAAGTTTTCAGTTGTACAACCAAGTTCCTTCTTCATACCATGTAAATTAAACTATACAGAGCAAGTGATCTTCTTTTGCACTGCATGTATGCTTCTGTTCTTCATCTGTAATCCAGTGGTGTGGTGAACCTACCCACTACAGCACAATGTCATATTCTGCAATGTCTTAACTATGAACAATGTCATATCATTCTACTATTATTTAAACCATCTCTTTATTTGCCAATCTGAAATGGTATAAATTGACAGCACACTAACCATTGATACTTATGAGTTCTTGATCTGTAATCCAGTGGTGTCGTGAAGCTGCCAACTCCTTCACAATGTCATTTCCTGCCATGTCTTGACCTGAACAATACCATATTGTGTTAATGCAAATTTAAACTGTGTCACTTTATTCGTCAGTAAGAAATGTGATGAATTGTCAGCACTGATACTTTTATGTGCAAAACCTGTCATCTGTCTGCTTGTTTATCTTTCAGAGTGAGGAAGATATAAGTGTTGAACAAGCGCAGTCTCATCATCTTGCTCAGCTGCTTGCGCTGCAGCTCCCCAGCAGGGCTAACCTTTCTTGAACTCTATTGAAGTGCTGTCGGTTTTGTATATTATTTTGTCGGCGTGTTTATTTGCACTGGTGGCGATCTTTGATGCCCAGTGTATGTAATCTGTTGTCTGCTTGTGCTTTATTATCATAGTGGCGAACTTTGATGCCCAGTGGATGTAATATGCCGTAATTTCTTTATTGTATAGTATAGGTTTTTTCTTATTCACGATGCTGCAGTTATTTTACTGTATATATATCCTGTCTTCGCAGTAAACCGGCCAAACCGTAAAATTACGGTACATAATCGGGCCGTCATGCAATCACGATGTAGGTTGGGCCTGAAACGTGTCGATCAGCTCACGGGCCGGCAGCAGCCCGAAATGAACCCCGGCCCATGATTGTGCGAATCAAATCACGGGCTTTTAACAGGCCGAAAAATTGTCTCGGTCCTTGTTTGGCCCAATCAGATATCGGCTGCGAGCAGGCCGGATGCAAACCGGGCCGTAGTTAGGCCCAACTATATGACGGGCTTTTAACAGGCTGAAATTAATATAGGGCCGAAATGTTAAACGGGCCCTTAACAGGCCAAAACTAATATCAGGCCGAATTACTAAGTGGGCCTTTAGCAAGTGGGCCCAAAAGCATAGTGTCCAGTTGACGGGCCGAATCTGATATGGGCCATAATTGAGGCCCAAAGCCTCTTAAAGGGCCGGACCTGATCTGGGCCGTAATTTGGCCCAGAACGTGGTAGGCTTTTAACGGGCCGGATCTCATATGGGCCACTATTAGGCCCGGAGCGTGGCAGGCCATTAATGGACCGGATCAAATATGGGCCGGCATTTGGCCCAAAACATGGCAGCCAGTTAATGGGCCGGCCTACTAGGGTCCTCAAAATCTTGTGGGCCTACAGCTGGGCCGGCCCATTAATGTCGGCGAAATCTCGTGGGCCTTTAGCTGGGCCGGCCCATTATGATCCGCAAGAATCTTGTGGGCCTTTACCTGGGCCGGCCCATTATGATACGCAAGAATCTTGTGGGCCTTTACCTGGGCCGGCCCATTATGGCCCGCAAAATCTTGTGGGCCTTTAGCTGGGCCAGCCCATTATGGTCCGCAAAATCTCGTGGGCCTTTAGCTGGGCCGGCCCATTATGGTCCGCAAAATCTTGTGGGCCTTCAGTTGGGCGGGCCCATTTAAACTTGATGGGCCGGTCCACGTGTCAACATATCATAGGCGCGTCTCGCCCATTGGATGAGTTGACACGTGTCTCCTCCAGCCAATGATGATTTTACACGTGGAAAATCCCCATTGGTCGTGGCTGTTAATGGGTTATCGGATCCAAAACCCGACCCGATAGCTTAATGGCGTTCCGTTATGGTGGATGCCACGTGTCGGTCACCCTTGACGAAAGCACTTCTGTGACGCGTGATTTATTGTCATGGAAGTGGACACTTCCGTGATGATAATTTTGGTAATGTCATGGAAAACTTCTACGACAGCGCAGGTATGACTATCTTGATTCTGTCATAAATTTGTCATGGATGTACATGCATGACAAAAAAAGCGACCTACTGTGACAAACACGTATCATCACGGAAGTGTTTTTTTTGTAGTGATATTAACTGCAGATTTCACCATCGTGTGCAATAATCTCCTGCAAGGCAGGATCCCTTTCCCACATGATGGATGAAATGATTTAAGTTGATATATTCCCAAATATATTAGCAAACATATTCTTCCATTGCATGTTTTCTACTTAGTGATTTAACCGCTCTTATATTTCTTTACGGAGGGAGTACTGCTCTACCTAGGCGAACTTTCACATTGGAACTACAAATTAAGATAATGATGATCCCGGTCACAAATATACAGTTGTAAGAATTAATTCCTCACAGTCGCAACTTGATTACGATTCGGTACAAAAACTGAAATTTAAACTCAAGCAAAAGCATGGTAGAAACCCTTATCTTAAAGGTGCACATCCTCTCGTGGGTTTGATAACTCAGGGTCTCTCCTAGGTGTTTTAACTTCTAATAGGTTCTAGGTCTAGAGGTTCAGAATCAGTTCTTCATCGGACTTAACATCTTAGTGAAGAAGGACGCCACGATGAACATCATGACGGAGTAATGGAAGTTGGGCTTATGTTGTGAACTGGATTCACTAGATTTGTTTATCTTGTATTTTCTCCGAAGGAAATGTTGTGAAGAGCTTGCTTGCTCTATTTGATCCTTGTTATTGATAGGGTCCCTGATTTGGCAGGAGGAATTTGTGAATTCCAAACATCTTCATTAATTCCTGTTGATTTCATGAATAAAAACCATATACATATCTTTTTTAGTACCTTAAAGCTTGGATCTTTTTATTGAATAAGTAGTGAAAAAAAATTAAAGTTATCACCTTTATTTATTTTTCTACCCACAATGAGCCATGGGCTGACGGCTGATACGTCTCCAACGTATCTACTTTTTCTCACGATTTTCCTCTTGTTTTGGACTCTAATTTGCATGATTTGAATGAATCTAACCCCGGACTAACGTTGTTTTCACCAGATCTACCAGTGTTCTTTTTATGCAGAAATAAAAGTTCTCAGAATGGAACAAACTTTTTGAGGATTTTTTATAGCAATAATAAGAATTTCTGGAGCCAAGACCCACAAGAGAGGGGGCCCTGGGTGGGCACAACCCACCAGGGAGCGCCCCCCCTCTCCTGGCACGCCCAGGTGGGTTGTACCCACCTGGTGGCCCCGCTGATGACCCCCGGATACTATAAATTTACATTATTCCGGAAAAAATCAACCTATCTCCATGAGACGAAGCTGCCGCCAAGCCCTGTTCTTCCTCGGGAGGGCAGATCTGGAGTCCGTTTGGGGCTCCGGAGAGGGGATCTTCGATCTTCGTCATCACCAACCTATCTCCATCACCAATTCCATGATGCTCCCCACCGGGAGTGAGTAATTCCTTCGTAGGCTCACTGGTCGGTGAGGAGTTGGATGAGATTCATCATGTAATCGAGTTAGTTTTGTTGGGGCCTGATCCCTAGTATCCATTATGTTCTTAGATTGATGTTGCTATGACTTTGTCATACTTAATGCTTGTCACTTTGGGCCCGGGTGCAATGATTTCAGATCTAAACCGTTTATGAATTCATCATTATATCCATGTTTTAGATCTGATCTTGCAAGTTATAGTCACCTACTACGGTTATGATCATGCAACCTCGGAGTGACAACAACCGGGCCCACTCCCGGTGATGACCGTAGTTTGAGGAGTTCATGTATTCACTATGTGTTAATGCTTTGTTCCGGTTCTCTATTAAAAGTAGGCCTTAATATCCCTTAGTTTACAATATGGACCCTGCTGCCACAGGAGGGTAGGACAAAAGATGTCATGCTCTTTTAATAAAGCACTTTTGACTATTTACGGAATACATGCCTACATTATATCGATGAACTGGAGCTAGTGATGTATCGCCCTAGGTTATAATTGTCTCATGATGAATATCATCCAACAAGTCACCGATCCAATGCCTATGAATTTATCCTTATTGATTTTGCTGCGTTACTACTGCTATCATCATTGTTAAACTTGCTACAAACTACTGCTATCACTGTTACTGGTACCATTGCTGCTGTCACTATTATCAAAACTATCAAACTACCTTGCTACTGATCACTTTGTTGTAGGTAATTAATCTCCAGGTGTGGTTGAATTGACAACTCAGCTGCTAATACCTTCAAATATTCTTTGGCTCCCCTTGTGTCGAATCTATAAATTTAGGTTGAATACTCTACCCTCGAAAACTGTTGCGATCCCCTATACTTGTGGGTTATCAAGACCTTTTTCTAGCGTCGTTGCCAGGGAGCATAGCTATATTTGTTGAGTCACTTGGGATTATTATCATATTATTACTATGAAGAATCTGAAGGATCCAAAGACTAGGATTTATCCCTCTAAGATGAGGGGAGGTAAGGAACTACCATCCAGTTCTGCTTTAGATTCACCTTCTGTTATGAGTAAAATTGCAACACCACCACATGCTATTAATCCTGATATGTCACAAGTTATTGATGATGCTAATTCTACTATGAATGATGTTTATGATGATGCTAGTACCTTGCTTGATAATGATGACGGGCCACTTGGTGAATTTCTTGATAAACAAATTGCTAGAGTTATACAACATGATGTTGAATCTGATGATGATCTTGAAATTGGAACTCCTGAAACACCTACTAGAACTAGCCTTCCTAGATAGGAATTGCCTAAGATACTAGAAGGTGATGTTATGAATGAAGAAGCAACTAGAGATATTCTTGCTTGTAATGATAGAGATGATCTAGAGAAATTACTACACAAGTATAAAGAAATATCTCTGAAGGCTAGAATGAAGTGTGATCCTAAGTTTGCTACTTCACCTATCTGTATTGATGATAAGGATTATGAATTCTCTGTCGACCCAGATCTAATTACTCTAGTTGAATATGATCCTTTCCGTGGTTATGAAACTGAAACCGTTGTGGCACATCTTACTAAGTTGAATGATATAGCCACCCTTTTTACTCATGATGAGAAAACTCGCTATTACTTTATTCTAAAATTATTTCCTTTCTCATTAAAGGGTGGTGCTAAAGCTTGGTACAATACTCTTGCTCCTGGTTGTGTGCGTAGTCCCCGGGATATGGTTTATTACTTCTCTGAAAAATATTTTCCTGCTCATATGAAACAAGCTGCCTTACAAGAAATATTTAACTTTGTGCAAACTCCCACAAGCTTGGGGGAGGCTTTGCCAGTTACTTAATGCTTTGCCTGATCATCCTCTTAAGAAAAATGAAATACTCGATATCTTCTATAATGGAGTAACCGATGCTTCTAGGGACTTCCTAGATAGTTGTGCTGGTTGTGTTTTCAGGGAACGAACTATTGCTCAAGCTGAAGAATTATTGAATAACATATTGAAAAATTATGATGATTGGACTATTCATGAACCACCGCCTAAACCCACTCCGAAGAAGAGGGGTATATTATATCTCAGTCCCGAAGATATGAAAGAGGCAAAGAAATCTATGAAGGAAAAAGGTATTAAAGCTGAGGATGTTAAAAATTTACCTCCTATTGAAGAAATACATGGGCTTAGTACACCACCAATGCCTAAGGTGGTAGAGGTAAATTCTCTTATGAAGTTTAATGAAAATGATAATCCTCACAATATGCATCCTAGTCAATGCCTTTATGAGTTTGAAAACTATATTAGAAAACAAGATCACTTCAATGCAAATGTTATGAAACAATTGAAATATAATTGTGATATGATTGCTCGCTTGAGTGACTTGTTATTTAGAATATCAAATGATGTTAGACGTGTTGGAAAGCATGCTTCTATGGTTCAAACCCAACTAGAACAAGTTGCTAAATCCCAAAGAGAATTGCTTGATGAAATGAATCATAATATGCATGACTTTGTTGTTAGAGTTGCAACTAGAGGAGGTAAAATGACTCAGGAACCACTTTATCCTAAGGGACACCCTAAAAGAATTGAACAAGATTCACAAAGAGCTAACAGTAGTGCACCTAGTCCTTCTAGAAAGAAGAATAAAAGGAAAAATGGTAGGACTGTGCACACTTCTAGTGAACCTGAAATAGAGAAACCTCCTGATAATGAAAATGAAGTTTCTATCTCAGATGCTGAAACTCAATCTGGTAATGAACACTCACCTAATGATAATGAAAAGATAATGATGAGGTTCATGAAGACACTCAACCAACCAATGATAAAGAACCAGATAATGATGTTGACATAGAACCACCTGTTGATCTTGATAACCCACAACCTAAAAGTAAAAGATATGACAAAAGAGACTTTGTTGCTAGAAAACACGGTAAAGAAAGAGAAACGTGGGTTCAAAAACCTATGCCTTTTCCAGCCGAGTTAACTAAAAAGAATGATGGTGAAGAATTTGAACACTTTGCTGAAATGCTGAGGCCAGTCTTTTTACGTATTTGCTTGACTGATATCTTGAAAATGCCTCCTTATGCAAAGTATATGAAAGACATCATCACAAATAATTGAAAAATACCGGAAGCTGAAATCTCCACTATGCTTGCTAATTATACTTTTAAAGATGGAGGACCTAAAAAACTTGGAGAGCCGGGAATACCAACTATACCGCTCTATCAAAAAGAATTATGTGAAAACTGCTTTGTGTGATTTAGGAGCTGGTGTTAGTGTTATGCCTTTCTCTTTATATAAAAGACTTAACCTGAATAAACTCACACCTACTAAAATATCTTTGCAAATGGCTGACAAATCAACTGCCATACCTATCAGTATCTGTGAGGATGTGCCCGTTGTTGTTGCTAATGTTACTATTTTGACTGACTTTGTTATACTTGAGATGCCCGAGGATGACAACATGTCGATTATCCTTGGTAGACCCTTCTTGAATACTGCAGGGACTGTTATTGATTGCAATAAAAGCAAGGTCACTTTTCATATCAATGGTAATGAGCATACGGTGCACTTTCCGAAGAAGCAATTCCAAGTGAAAGTTATTAATGTTATTGAAAAATCTCCGATAATCACTATTGGAAGTTTTCAAATACCTCTACCTACTGTCAAAAAGAAATATGAAATGCTTATTGTTGGGGAAGTGCAAATCCCCATTGAGGTAACTTAGTGATTTACGAAAGTTCTTCGGTTTCATGCTAATCGAAAGTGGTTGTTAATAAGACTTGATCAGCCTTATTAATGAATCATTTTTGAACGGTATGAAGTTGATGAATTTAGTAAGCACTACCTTCTGTCCTTACTTTTTATTCTCTGTTTTTATTAGTCAAAGAAAATAAAATGTCATGTTTTGTCCGTTTTCTGAATTTCCCGTGCAATAAAAAATGACCCAAAAATAAAAGTTCTCATAATCCCCTGGAAATTTTATATGATTTTTTCTTGAATATTTAAAAAAATTTGGTGCAAAAATAACCAGAGGGGGGTGCACCAGGTGGGCACAACCCACCTGGGCGCGCCAACTCCCCCTGGCGCGCCCAGGGGGGTTGTGGTCCCCACATGGCCCCCCTCACTTATCTCTTCATCCCACATTGTCATCTACATCCAGAAAAAAAATCACTCTCCATCTCTCTCCCGACTTCTTGCTCATTTTGCTGCCAATTTCGATCTCTTTGCTCGAAGCTCCATTTCTGAAACTGTTTCGGAAGATTGTTGCTTGGTATGTGACTCCACCATTTATCCAATTAGTTTTTGTTTTAGTGGTTTATACTTTGAATAATTAGCTACTCTTGGTGCTGCTGTAGATGCGCTTGCACATTGAATTTTTAGTGTTGTAAGTTGTTTGAATGCTTGTTATGGACTATATGTATCCCTATGAGTAGTTGCTATCAATCTTACAAAGTTTTGTTAACAAATTTTTGTCACTCCAATATTTTTATTTTCATAAAATTGTACGCGGACATGATGAACCTATTGGAAGGAGTTCTTCGAGGAGACGATCCTCGAGGGCATCCTCTAGTGATAGTTCTGCCCGCCGGTCTTACGTTGAACCAAGTGAAAGTTCCACGCGAGATGCAGCCACCAAAACATGCTTATGGCCTTGCGATGAGTATATGATGCAGGTGGGCATCAAGGAGGAATTTGAGAAATATGTTCACAATGGCGGTCTCGGTCCCTACCTCTCAGATAAGTGTGAACAGCGCCATCTTCTCACTGAATCATTTGTCAAAGGATTTAAATATTTTCCACGTGAGTCTAGGGTGTCGTTTATGCTTTATGATGAACCATATACCATTTCACTAGAGAACTTTGCTTACCATTGCAAACTTCCATTTTGGGGTTCGCTTGATGAGCTAGCAAAGGCTGAGTATGAGTCTTTCTTGACTAGCCTTTGTTACGGTGAAAATAGGGGAGTGAGACAAGGAAGAATAAAGAGCATTCACTTTCCCGCAATTCAGTACCTTGCATTATTTAATGGAAAATGCATAGTAGACAAGAAAGACTATAGCATACTTTGCTTGCCAGACTTGAGCCTCATTCACAGCGCTCTCACTGGTGAAAGGAATTATAACCTTGGAGCGATTTTTGCACGTAGAGTTCAGCATAACGCCAAAAGTGGCTGGTTCTATGGTGGATTTTATGCCACACATTTAGCATGAGGACTAGGTGTTGCACCTCTTCCCTTTGACCCTATCCTACCCACTCAATATTTAGATTTTGATGCTCTAAAAGAGGATAAGATTCTCTCGGGAAGGGCTGATAACTTCACTTATAATTTGTTGTTTAACCAATCACATGTTGTGGACACATATTTGCATGCGCCAGCTCTCTTTGATTATCACAGCAAGGAAAGATATTTTGTTCTTGAGAGCGAGGACCGAGCTCATGACGCAGCAGTGTTGGCAGCACGGCGTGCTGAGGCCTCCGCCCCGAGAGCCTCCATGAGCTACCACGCCGACTACTACCCTCCAGGCTACTGATTTACTACCAAGTTAGGTTAAAAGCCTAAGCTTGGGAGAGTACGTGTTCTCACCGACATTATATTCATGTTCACATATCATTCCATTTGTTGGTGTTCAAACTTTTTTATTGTATCGTCCATGCTTAGATTTATTTTTTCTTGCTTTCTTCTTGTGTGTTTGAGAAAAATTAGAAAAACCAAAAAAATAGTTGTAGTTAATTTACTTTCTATGCATGCTTGGTAGTAGCACTAAAAAGAAAATCCAAAAAGATTTTCTTGTTCTTCTTTTACTTGTTGGGGGCTTTCCTGTGTATATAGTTTTTCTTGTTTTTGCTTATTAATTTCTTGTTGAAGAAAACCCAAAAATCCAAAAACATTTCAGTGTGTTTCTCTGAAATTCTTTTATTTTATTCGAGTTGTACCGAGGAGAAGACCACGATGAAAATGTTGAGTGGCTCTCATATGAATAACTGTTGAACAATGAGAACCCATTTTACCTTGTCTTCTCCTGTTGAATAAAATGTTTTGCAGATTCTAGCTTAGTCCATGGCACTCTTGCACTATTATTATTTTCATATCATTCGGTCGTGCAAGTGAAAGGCAATAATGACGATATTCGATGAGCTGGCCATGACAAAGAGAAACTGGTATGAACTCGACTTGTCTTGTCTGTGTAAATATGTTTAACCTAGTGCCCATGATTCAGCCCGTTATGATTAAACATGTTTGCAATGACAATTAGAGATTATAGTTTCTCATGACATGCATAAGTAGCTAGGAGTGGATAATGATTTATCTTGGATATCAACATAGCGTTAAAATGATTGTGATGTAGTATGATGTATGGTATCCTCCTCTGTATGTTCGAGTGGCTTGACTTGGTACATGTTCATGCATGTAGTTGAATCAAAACCAACATAGCCTCTATAATGTTTATGTTCATGGTGTTCATATCCTACTCATGCTTGTGTCCAATGTTACTTATGCATAATGGCTGGTTATGATCGTTGTTGCTCTCTAGCTGGCCGCTTCCCAATCTTAAAATTGCTAGCCTTCGCCTGTACTAAGTGGGAATCTGCTTGTACATCAAAAACCCTTAACCCAAAGTTATAACAGATGAGTCCACCATACCTACCTATATACGGCATTACCTTGCCGTCCTAAGTAAATGTGCATGTGCCACCTCTAAAAACTTCTAAAAAATTATCCATTTTGTGTGCCTGGATCGTTCATGGAATGATAGGAGGTGGTCGATATCTTTCGTGCTAAGCATGTTATCCTCAGGTCGAGTGTTTATTCACTCACCACGGCACGAGGAAATGGGCGGTAATAGGGATGCCCAATCCCAAACTTCAAAATACAAAAAGAGTTCATCTCTTACATAATCAAACAAAAACTCCCAATGGAGTCAAAACCTTTACTTTCCACTTGGGGACCGCCACTAGCATGCTTAGCATGGAAGATGTTGATAACTAATGGTTGTGAAGTGAATAAGAAGGGTGCATGTCTCAAAATATCATTTATCTCTTTTTTAAAAATTGAGCTCTGGCACCTCTGCAAATCACTACTTCCCTTTGCGAAGGGACTTTCTATTTACTTTTATGTTGTGTCATCACTGAGGGAGTCCTGGATTAGGGGGTCTCCGGATAGCCGGACTATATCCTTTGGCCGGACTGTTGGACTATGAAGATACAAGATTGGAGACTTTGTCCCGTGTCCGAATGGGACTCTCCTTGGCGTGGAAGGCAAGCTAAGCAATACAGATATGTAGATATGCTCCCTTGTAACCGACTCTGTGTAACCGTAGCCCCCTCCGGTGTCTATATAAACCGGAGGGTTTACTCCGTAGGACAACATACAATCATACCATAGGCTAGCTTCTAGGGTTTAGCCTCTACGATCTCGTGGTAGATCAACTCTTGTAATACTCATATCATCAAGAACAATCAAGCGAGACGTAGGGTATTACCTCCATCAAGAGGGCCCGAACCTGGGTAAACATCGTGTCCCCTGCCTCCTATTACCATCCGCCTTAGACGCACAGTTCGGGACCCCCTACCCGAGATCCGCCGGTTTTGACACCGACATTGGTGCTTTCATTGAGAGTTCCACCGTGCCGTCACTATAAGGCTCGATGGCTCCTTCGATCATCGGTAATGATGCGGTCCAAGGTGAGGTTTTCCTTCCCGAATAGATCTTAGTGTTCGGGCGGCTTCGCACTGCGGGCCAATTCGCTTGGCCATCTGGAGCAGATCGACAGCTACGCCCCTGGCCATCAGGTCAGGTTCGGAAACTTAAACTACACTGCCGACATCCGCGGAGACTTGATCTTCGATGGATTCGAGCCCATGTCAGGTGCACCGCACAGTCACGACGAGCATGACGTAACTCTGCCGTCGGACAATATTCGGGACATCGCATCTGCAACTACTCCGATCGTCAATCCGGAGCAAATCGCGCCATCCGAGAGCGGAAGGATAGACCTCGCCATGGAGGCCGCACTCTCGGTGGCGATAGAGCCGGGTACTGACTTCACCCCTTACGAGAGCCGTGTCGCCGAACAACTGGATTCACCTTCGGCCACGGACTCCGAGCCGCTTACATCCTTGCCCGTCAAATCCGACTAGGCGCCGATCATGGAGTTCACCTCTGCAGATGTCTTTCAGCACTCGCCCTTCGGCGATGTGCTAAATTCATTAAGGTCTCTCTCCCTGTCAGGAGAACCTTGGCCGAACTATGTCCAACTAGAATGGGATGCGAACGACGAAGAAATTCGCTGCCCACCCACCACCCACTTAGTAGCCACTGTCGATGATTTAACTGACATGCTCGACTTCGACTCCGAAGACATCGACGGTATGGACGACGATGCAGGAGACGAGCAAGAACCACCGCCACAGGGCACTGGACCGCTACCTCATCATACGACATATACATGGTGGACACCCCTAAAGAAGGCAATGGCGACGAGACAGCGGAGGATGACCCCTCCAAGAAGCAACCCAAGCGCTGACGTCAGCGGCGCCGCTCTAAGTCCCACCACAGCAAAAGTAGTGATACCGGCACAGGAGATAATAACACTTCGGATAGTGCCGAAGACAACCACAATCCCCTCCAGCACGATGTAGAGCCGGAGGATGAACAAGCTAGCCCTCCAGAGCAGCCAGCGGATGGAGAACCGGAGGAAGACAATTACATGCCTCTCTCCGAAGACGAGGCGAGCCTCGGCGACGAAGAATTTATCGTGCCTGAGGACCCCGTCGAGCAGGAGCGCTTCAAGCACCGCCTTATGGCCACAGCAAATAGCCTAAAGAAAAAGCAACAACAGCTTCAAGCTAATCAAGACTTGCTAGCAGATAGATGGACCGAAGTCCTTGCGGCCGAGGAATACGAACTCGAGCGCCCCTCCAAGAGTTACCCAAAACGCAGGTTGGTACCTCACCTCGAGGAGGAAGCATTGAAACCTCATTCACCAGTGTACGATGCGGCTGACCGGCCACTTCGTGGCCGAGCCAGAGAGGCGTTTCAGCCTGAAGTTCATCCTGCACCCCGCTGCCACTCAATCAAAAATACCAAGGCCCGGGGCAACACACGGGACCTGCGAGATGTATTGGACAGTAAGGCAAAACTTGCAAGGTCAATATATGGGTCACGAGCACGCGCGCCAACACGGGACGATGATCGTCGCGCCGGACACACCAAAAGCAAATCTGGCCGGGCCGAATACAGCAGACAAGACTCGTATGAACTGCGTCGTGATATAGCCCGGCACAGAGGCGTGGCACACCCCCTATGCTTCACTGATGAAGTTATGGATCACGAATTCCTGGAGGGTTTCAAACCCATAAATATCGAATCATATGATGGTACAACAGATCCCGCTGTATGGGTAGAGGATTTCCTCCTTCACATCCACATGGCTCACGGCGATGATCTACATGCCATCAAGTACCTACCACTAAAACTCAAAGGACCAGCTCGGCATTGGCTAAATAGCTTGCCAGGAGACTCCGACGGCAGTTGGGAGGATCTGGAAGACGCATTCTATTGGGGATATAGCTATCAGTTATGACCCGCCCAAGAGGGGCCGGGTCAGCCCCAATGGCGGGTCACAAAGGAAGCCCAGTAAACATTCAAGGCGATAGTTTATTAATTCTTATAGAAGGCCTAAAGGCCTAGAGGCGGCTTAAGGCCCAATATTGTAAACCGCCGTATGTAAGGAAAGGCTTGTGAAGAAAGGCATGTAAAAGAAGTCACCGAGCCGGACACGATTTATGAGCCGGTCGGGACTCTATAGGCCACCAGGCGTCAACCCATGTATATAAGGGGACGACCCGATGGCGGCTTAGGGCAAGAAACAAGAGATCGATAACCAAGCCGGCGAACTAGCCTCTTGGTGATCGAAACCCCAGCAATATCAACACAACTAGACGTATGCTTTTACCTTCATCGTAAGGGGCCAAACTAGTATAAAATCTCTCGTGTCCTTTGTCCCGATTAACCCCTTTAAGCTTCCTAGTTGCGATGGCCCTGCAACTAAGTCCTTTCGCTAGGACATCTGCCGTGAAAATTCCACGACAGCTGGCGCCCACAGTGGGGCCAGCGCACGGTGGATTTGAGTTCTTGAAGGGCAACTTCGAAGGGCTCAAGGGATACGCTATGGGCCAGATGACCACGAGTCGTCACGGCAAGCTCTACATCGACGATGAAGGCTGGGGCCCCGAGGCCGGCTCAATCGAGTATGGGTACTGGGTCCCCTTCAGCAGGATTCATGTCTTCATCAGCCGGATCGGCGAATCAGGCCCTGAGCCAGACATCTACACCGGCATCATCGAGACGGCTCAGCGTGCGAGACCTGCCCAGGCCCGACCCACCGTAAAACGTGTCTTTGTGGGCTGCATCCATGGAGGTGAATATTCAGAAGGATCAGTGGATGGTGGTGAGACAGCCATCTGTTCTGACGCTACGTCATCCACAGGCGAGACGAACTCGTTGTATCAACTGCAGGATGGCATGCTTGGGGGATGTTCCGATGGCAGCAGTATTCCGGACCCCTTTGAGCCGCCAAATCAAGCTGGAGTCTTCATGGCAGGCACCCAGCCCGGACAGAACTCCACGGCTGCGACAGCAACGGCCACCGGTTCGGCAGCGGCCGTGTCAGGAGACCCCGCGCGCTCCCTGGCTCAGATACTAATGGACCTCACGGATAAGCTGACGGCCCTATTGACTCCATGGTAGAACTGGCAGACAAGGTCCAGCATGATGCGGAGGTGGCACGGGTGCGCGAAGAGATGGCACATGCCAAGGAAAACTTAGCAGCTGAAGAGGTCAGGATGGCTGCGGAACGGGCGGCTTTGGACGCTCGTGCTCAGCAGCTTCAAGCGGAGACTTTCTGGCTCTCGGTGGATCTGAACACGTCAAACGAGGTCACTACAAGAAGGCATCAGAAAACTCAATCACGTCTACCTCTGACACTCGATCCTAGGAACCTTTTCCATACACCTGGGGCCGGTACAAGTAACCCACTGAAGGCAAATAGGATCACGACACCCAAAGCACCGGTTCAGCCGCGGGCCATGGAACCACCTCGCATGCATACCGCTCCACCTCATTATACACCAACCCCGCCAGGTTACTTCTCCAATCCTTTGAAAAACCTCATTGCTGCGTTGGCTCGTTTGGCGGCTCTCCCGACGGAAGGCGACTCTTCGACAGCAGTCGAGACACGAAGGGTGAGGGAGCTTCTTCAGACAGCTTTGGCACAGTAGGATGCGTACTCTTACAGTCGAGACAGAATCCATTCAACCCCTCGCCCGAGCCGGAGCCCGAGCTATAGCAGGCATATGGACTCAGCTGATATGTCAAGCAACACTCAACGCCGCAACCAGCCGCGCAGGCATGGGCCGGTGCAGGTAGGAGCCCTTAACTTAGCGGATCAGAAGAGGATTCAACAAGAGGCTGAGCGGGCGATTCAACTGGCAGTTGAGCAGGCGGCTCATCAAACTTTTCTGGCTTATCCAGCAACCTCTGTTGAGGCAGGAGTAGCCACAAGGACCGGAGGCGTTCCTTGCTTGGTGCCGGCTATATGGAATGAATGCTTACCTAAGGACTTCAAGGGACCTCGTAAAGTGCCTAACTACACGGCCGATTTGCAGCCTGGGGCATGGATTGAGAGTTACGAGATGGCAATGGAGCTTTTGTAGGTCAGGGATGCATCGATGGCTAAGTACTTCACCAAGATGTTGGATGGAACGACTCGCACTTGGTTGAAAGGGTTGCCACCCAATTCCATCGGCTCATGGGCGGAGTTGAAGGCCCGGTTCATTCAAAACTTCAAGGACACATGTAAGCAACCTATGTCAATCGTGGACCTTACTAATTGTAAACAAGAGGAAGGTGAGTCCACAACCCATTGGGTGCGTCGGGTCAAGGAGATAATTCATTCATCTGATAAGATGGATGCCGGCTCGGCAGTCTTAATGTTGGAGAAAAATTGCCGTTTTGAACTTCTGAAGCAGAAGCTGGGGCGGCTTAAACGTGACTGCAATGGCATGGGGCAGTTGATGGTGGCTCTCATCAAGTATGTTGATTCTGATAGTACCAAGGACCCTGTGTCTGATGAAGAAAAGACAAGGAAGGGAAAGAAGAACGACAACGACAAGGGTCACCAGCATAACCCAACAAATCAAGGAGGTAATAAACATAAGGCTGACGAATTTGTGGCTAACACCAATGCGCAGGGCAACAATCAATGGCACAAGGGTGGGCAACCCCCTCGGTCGGGCGAGTCAGGTCCCACCCTTGAGAAACTATTGAATGAACCTTGTCCAAGACACCGCACCCGGGAAAAGCCAACCACCCATCTGTGGAAGGACTATACAATCATGAAGGCGTTTAAAAATTCAAATGCATTTGATGGAAGTCACGACCCTGGCGGTGGTTCAGGTGGAGGCGGCTTTCATGACCCGGGTGCCGGTTCAGGTGGAGGCGGCTTTCACGGTCAGAGTCATACGGGTAACCAAGGAGGTTATAATCCACAAACCGGCCAAGGTAATCAGCAGCAACAGTCCGAATATCAGAGCAACCCAAAACAGTTAAATAGTGGGCAATATCATGAGTTTACCACTAGCTTGTGCAAGAGGGACCAGAAGCCTCACAAGAGGGTTGTCAATGTCGTTGAACCGACGATTCCACGGCACTTACGGTGGTCAGAACAGCCTATTGTGTGGAGCAGAGAGGATCATCCTCCCCGGGTTGATAATCCGGGTCACTTGGCCTTGGTAGTAGTGCCTCAGGTTGGTGGATATAAATTCACTAAAGTACTCATGGATGGAGGCAGTAGCATCAACATCCTCTACTATGAGATGTTTCGTCGGATGGGGTTGACTGATAAGAGTCTTAAGCAATCCAACACTGTTTTCATGATGTGGTACCTAGCAAGTCGGCATACCCAGTTGGTAAAATTGAACTGGAAGTAGCCTTTGGGGATGAATATGATTCCAGAGCGGAGAAATTAACCTTTGAGGTGGTTAAGATCAAAAGCCCATATCATGCTCTGTTCGGACGGCTGGCTTACGCCAAGTTCATGGCTCGGCCGTGTTATGTGTAATTGGATCTCAAGATGCCGGGTTATAAGGGCACCATTATAGTACATGGAAGCCGGAAAATAGCCCTGGAGTGTGAAGAAGGAGACGCTGCATATGCTGAGTCTGTTTGTGCAACAGAGGAGTTAAAGTTTTATAAAGATAATGTTGACCCAGCAGACATGACATCTTTAAAGAAGCCAACAACGGAGCATGAGCCGGTGTTGAAATTCAAGTCAGCTGATGACACCAAGATGGTTGATTTTGTGCCCGACGACTCATCCAAGCAGTTTATCATCAGTGCCAACTTGGATCCAAGATAGGAAAGCGCGCTCATCGAGTTCATCCGTGAGAACCGGGATATCTTTGCATGGAAACCTTCTGACATGTCGGGTGTCCCGAGAGAACTCGCTAAGCACACTCTCAATATTGATCCAAAGTTTAAGCCGGTCAGGCAGTTTCTCCGATGGTTCAACGAGGAAAGGCGCAAGGCCATTGGAGAAGAGGTGGCCCGGCTCTTGGTGGCCGGTTTCATTGTGGAAGTTTTTCACCCAGAGTGGTTGGCTAACCCGGTGCTTGTACTCAAGAAGAATGGCACCTGGCATATGTGTGTGGATTACACTGATTTAAACAAAGCTTGTCCAGCTGACCCTTTTGCCCTCCCTCGTATTGATCAGATCATTGATGCTACGGCGGGTTGCGCGCGTTTGAGTTTTTTGGATGCTTATTCAGGTTATCATTAGATCAAAATGGCAGTTAAGGACCAGGAGAAGACATCCTTCATTACTCCGTTTGGAGCCTTCTGCTATGTGTCTATGCCTTTTGGGCTTAAGAGTGCCCAGGCGACTTATTAACGGTGTATGCAGAATTGTCTTCACAATCAGATTGGGCACAATGTTCATGCTTATGTAGATGATATCATGGCGAAGTTCAGAAAATAGGAAACCTTAGTAACATATCTGAAGGAGACCTTTGATAACCTTCGGGTCTACAAGATGATGCTTAACCCGGCTAAGTGTATTTTTGGAGTTCCCGCTGGCAAACTCTTGGGTTTTTTGGTGTCTAACAGAGGTATTGAAGCTAACCCGGAGAAAATTAAGGCAATCACCTCCCTGGCCAAACCGGTATGCATCAATGACGTTCAACGGCTGGCGGGTCGTGTCGCTGCTTTGAGCTGGTTCATAAGCCGGTTAGGGGAGAAGGCAATGCATTTGTATCAGATGATGAAAAAGACAGATGATTTCGTTTGGAGCGATGTTGCAAACTCTGCTTTTGAGGATCTGAAGAAACAACTTGCTGCGCCACCGGTTCTTGCTGCTCCGGTCGAGAAAGAGCCGCTATTGTTATATGTAGCCGCTAACTCCCGAGTTGTTAGTGTGGCGATTGTGGTGGAACACAAGGAGGCTGGCAAGGAACATCCGGTCCATCGGCCGGTTTACTACGTCAGTGAAGTGTTGATTGAGTCTAAACAAAGATATCCACATTGGTAGAAACTCGTATATGGGGTATTCATGGCAAGCCGAAAGCTCAAGCATTACTTTCAAGGTCACCCAATCACTATGGTTAGCTCTGCTCCATTGGGAGACATCATTCAAAATAGAGAAGCCACTAGACAAGTCGCCAAGTGGGCCATTGAGCTTGGGTCTCATGGGTTGAAGTATGTACCACGTACTGCGATCAAATGTCAAGCGCTGGTTGACTTTATTAATGATTGGACAGAACTACAGATGCCAGAAGAGAAACCAGATAACACGTATTGGACGATTCACTTTGATGGGTCCAGACAATTGGAAGGCTCGGGGGCTGGAGTTGTTTTAACTTCCCCTCGAGGTGACAAGTTTTGTTATGTGTTGCGACTGATGTTTCCCTGTACTAACAACGCAGCTGAGTAAGAAGCCTTGCTCCATGGTATTCGAATGGCCAAAGAGATGAGCCTGAGCCGGGTCCGGTGTCTTGGCGATTCAGATCTGGTGGCTCAACAGGTGTCAAGCAAGTGGGATTCAAAGGACCCTCTCATGGCGGCTTATCACCGTGAAGTCGATGCTATTGCAGGACATTTTAAAGGTTATCAGGTGGACCACATTGACCGTAGGAAGAACGAAGCAGCGGATGCTCTAAGCCGGTTGGGGTCTCAGCGTAAGTCGGTGCCACCTAACACCTTTTTGGATGTTTTGCATAACCCATCTGTTAAGTTACCTATAGAGGAAGATTTGGCTGTTCCTGACCCAGAGGCACAGTTGGTGGCGGCTCTTCACGTCATCCCAGATTGGACAGTACCGTTCTTGGCTTACATGACCCGGGGCGAGTTGCCAGCGGATGAGACCCTGGCCCGGCAGATAACCCGGTGGTCTAAGTCAATGACGATTTCAGACGGAGAGTTATACCATTGCAGCGTCTCCGGAGCGTTTCAGCGGTGTGTTTCTCCTGAAGAAGGCCAAGAAATACTTCGTGAGATCCATGAAGGCGGCTGTGGTCATCACGCCGGGTCAAAATCTCTTGTGGCCAAAGCTTTTCGTCATGGTTTTTACTGGTTAACGGCTCATGCCGATGCAGAAGATCTGGTTAGTAGGTGTGATGGATATCAAAAATTCGCACGGCGAGCACATGTGCCAGCTCAAGAGTTGCGGATGATTCCAATCACCTGGCCGTTTGCGGTCTGGGGACTTGACATGGTTGGACCTTTCAAAAGGTCTAAGGATAAAAAGACACATCTTTTAGTGGCAGTTGACAAATTCACAAAGTCGGTTGAGGCAGAGCCAGTGAGTAAGTGTCATGCGGCCACGACGGTTCAGTTCATGAAAAAGGTGATTTTTTTTGTTTTGGTTTTCCACACAGCATTATCACTGACAATGGCACTAATCTATCCCAAGGGGCTATGGAGGAGTTTTGTCAACGTGAGCATATCCGGCTTGATGTTTCTTCTGTAGCCCATCCTCAATCCAATGGTCAAGTTGAGAGAGCAAATCAGGAAATCTTAAAAGGTCTCAAACCCCGGCTTATGGTTCCCTTGCAGCGAACGCCGGGTTGTTGGGTAGAGGAGTTACCCTCGGTGCTGTGGAGTATCAACACCACTCTTAACAGGTCTACAGGTTATACACCTTTGTTCATGGTTTATGGAGCGGTAGCAGTGTTGCCTAGTGACATCCGTCATGACTCGCCCCGTGTAGCGGCTTATGTTGAAGCTAATAACGAGCAAGCCAGACAGGATGCACTTGACTTATTGGATGAGGAAAGAGACTTAGCAGCGGCTCGATCAACAATCTATCAATAGGACCTGCGCCGTTATCACAGCCGCCGGGTTAAGTCCATGACTTTTCAAGAAGGTGACCTAGTGCTCCGGCTCATCCAGGACCTGTCAGATGCACACAAGCTATCCTCGCCTTGGGAAGGACCCTTTGTGGTTAGCAAGAACTTAAACAACGGGTCATATTACCTCATTGACGTTCGAGAGCATAAAGACTCACGTAAGTCGGAGGAAGAGACCCGTCGGCCGTGGAACATTGCTCAACTTCGGCCATACTACACCTGAGCCACCGGCTCTCATTATGTACATACTTTGACATTGTATATATCATGATAAGTAATAAAGCAGGACCTCTGTCCTTTTCCTTTTCAAAGATTTTAAATCTTTACTCTTTTTTACTATTTAAAATGACTATTAAGGAGCTGATCATATTTGAATCAAGTCTAACCTTTTTGGTTCGGCTTATGATCGTATTCAAATCTAGCTAAAAATCTCAAGGTCACTTGGGGGCTTCCTGTTCAAACATAGGCCGTCTTCGAACCAAAGAGAACATAGTTGTCGTAACCCTCTTGATCGGCTTGAAGCCAAACTCACTAGGGGGCTTCTTGATCGTATCTGAATCATAGCTTAACCCCTTTTGGGTTCGACTTGGATCGTATTCGAATCAGGGTCGTTAAAAACCTCTCAAGGTCATTTGGGGGCTTCCTATTCAAACATAGGTCGTCTTCGAACCAAAGAGAACATAGCTGTCGGTACCCTTTTGATCGGCGCAACGCCAAAGCCACTGGGGGCTATTTGATCGTATTCGAATCTTAGCTTAACCCCTTCGGTCCGGTTTACTGATCGTATTCGAATCAGAAACCCCCAACCTTTCATTACAAGGTTATTTATATTATTTACCATCTGGTGTTTTTGGATTTATTGGTTTTTTATTGTCTCAATTTTAGAAAATAAAATAAAATAACAACAATCAGCATGGTCGTTTCACCGGCTTGACTATTTGACAATAAGCCGCCAAGGCATAAGAATCATCAGGTGTTTAGAAGCATTGACTTCTCAAAAAAAGGACTGGATGTTGGGGAATGTAGTAATTTCAAAAAAAAAATCCTACACACACGCAAGATCATGGTGATGCATAGCAACGAGAGGGGAGAGTGTTGTCTATGTACCCTCGTAGACCGGCAACGGAAGCGTTGACACAACATGGAGGAATTAGTCGTACGTCTTCCCGATCCGACCGATCCAAGTACCGAACATACGACACCTCCGAGTTCTGCACACGTTCAACTCGGTGACGTCCCTCGAGCTCCGATCCAGCCGAGTGTTGAGGGAGAGTTTCATCAGCACGACGGCGTGATGACGGTGATGATGTTCTACTAACGCAGGGCTTCGCCTAAGCACCGCTACGATATGACCGAGGTGGAATATGGTGGAAGGGGGCACCACACATGGCTAAGGAACGATCATGAAGATCAACTTGTGTGTCATGGGGTGCCCCCTGCCCCCGTATATAAAGGAGGGAGGGGGAGGTGCGGCTAGCCCCTAGGGGTGCGCCTGGAGGAGTCCTACTCCCACCGGGAGTAGGACTCCCCCCTCTTGCCTTGTTGGAGAAGGAAAGGGGAAGGGGGAAAGAGGAAAGGGGGGCGCCGCCCCCCCCCCCTTCCTTGTCCTATTCGGACTAGGGGGGAGGGGGTGCGCGGCCTGCTCTGGCCGGCCCTCCTCTTCTCCCTTAGGGCCCATGTAGGCCCATTAACCCCCGGGGGGTTCCGGTAACCCCCCCAGTACTCCGGTAAAATCCCGATTTCACCCGAAATGATTCCGATATCCAAATATAGGCTTCCAATATATCAATCTTTATGTCTCGACCATTTCGAGACTCCTCGTCATGTCCGTGATCACATCCGGGACTCCGAACAACCTTTGGTACATCAAAACACAAAAACCCTAATTACGATCGTCACCGAACTTTAAGCATGCGGACCCTACAGGTTCGAGAACTATGTAGACATGACCGAGACACGTCTCCGGTCAATAACCAATAGCGGAACCTGGATGCTCATATTGGCTCCTACATATTCTATGAAGATCTTTATCGGTCAGATCGCATAACAACATACGTTGTTCCCTTTGTCATCGGTATGTTACTTGCGCGAGATTCGATCGTCGGTATCTCAATACCTAGTTCAATCTCGTTACCGGCAAATCTCTTTACTCGTTCCGTAATACATCATCCCGCAACTAACTTATTAGTTGAAATGCTTGCAAGGCTTGAGTGATGTGCATTACCGAGAGGGCCCAGAGATACCTCTCTGACAATCGGAGTGACAAATCCTAATCTTGAAATACACCAACCCAACAAGTACCTTCGGAGACACCTGTAGAGCACCTTTATAATCACCCAGTTACGTTGTGATGTTTGGTAGCACACAAAGTGTTCCTCCGGTAAACGGGAGTTGCATAATCTCATAGTCATAGGAACATGTATAAGTTATGAAGAAAGCAATAGCAACAAGCTAAACGATCAAGTGCTAAGCTAACGAAATGGGTCAAGTCAATCACATCATTCTCCTAATGATGTGATCCCGTTAATCAAATGAAAACTCATGTCTATGGCTAGGAAACATAACCATCTTTGATCAACGAGCTAGTCAAGTAGAGGCATACTAGTGACACTCTGTTTGTCTATGTATTCACACATGTATTATGTTTCCGGTTAATACAATTCTAGCATGAATAATAAACATTTATCATGATATAAGGAAATAAATAATAACTTTATTATTGCCTCTAGGGCATTTTTCCTTCACTGGATCATCAGCCTCACCACCCGGGTCATATAAACCGGTGGTCTAGAGGTCGAAGATACATGTATGACTGTTGTTTATGAACAGTTTCTTTATGTGTTACTCCAAGGCTATTTCAAACCTGTTTTTTCCTTTACATTTAGTTCTGCTCATCTACTATGATAAAACTTTTGGTCATGAACCGGGTCTTCTGACCCGTTCGGTGTTAAACCGCCAAGCAAGTATTTCCTTTTTGTTACAGGAAGAGAGTGGAGATATTACAAGGATAACCATGATTTTTATGCATATATTGAAACAAGGAAGCATAGAGTCACACACGGTGTTTTATGCACGATGGCATAGGCAAAATATGCAGTGTTTCAAAGCTAATTCTATTACAAGGCTTCTTAAAGCCCACAAGGATGGTTCTCACTCTTCCCTCGCCGGTTCACCTCCTTCTACTAATTGAAAGCTGGGATTGGACCAATCAAAGCCGTTCACATCAACAAACTCTGATTCATCGTCAATCAATCCAGTCGGATTAACCTCTAGAGTGAAAGTGTGTTGACGAACGGGCGGGATAAGGTCTGTCACTTTGTAGGAAGGAGTCGCCATGTTCTTATTTTCCAAATCAAAACCCGGCTGGTATTTATCGATGTTCGTTTCATCTCCGAGAATGGTGGCCTGAGGTCGCACCTCCCTCACGCAAGCAATGAAGTCATCCTGTTCAAACAGAGACCCGTCTTCTTTCACCGTGGGGTACCCTCTGGCTACATCCGCCGGGTCTAGATCTGGCACCCAAGCCTTGGAGAGGCTCAGGGCAGTCAAAGCTCCAGCTCTGGCACAGGATCGCTTGACTTCTTGGAACCTGGCGGGTAAGATTGACAGCTTTTCAAGACATCACTGAGCCGATTGGGTCCTTGATTGGCAGGAGAGATAGCGGCAAGTGCCCGTTGTGCGCCAATGTACAACTGCTCCACTAAGGTATAGACCGCCTTCAGTTTAGTCACATTATCTTGGCTCAGATTCTTGCTTCGCGGGCCTGCACATATTTTGTCCACAAAGGGTCAGCTAGCGGTTTATATTCCGGGTCAGCAGAAGGTACAAAGATCAGTACAGATGACATACCAAAGATGGTGGCAACCATCTGTGACACCCGGTCTTTTAATCCGGTCAGCTCCGTACTAACCTCTTCAAGAGCTGCTTCAGCTTTTTCGGCGCGTTGTGTCACCAGCGTTTTCTCTTCAGCCCAGGTTTTCTTCTTAGCGGCCAAGCTGGTTCTCAATTGCTCCGTCTCAGCAAGACTTAATTGTAGTTTGGAGTCAGCAGACTTGATTTCTGCCTCCTGATCCGCCAGCCGGGTCTTCGCATCAGTTAATTGTGAGCTTAGTTCAGATAAGGCATTCTACAAAACATACACAAGTGTGTCAAGGTTTCAATTAAAGTTCAAAGAGTCAAGATTCAAGTCTCAAGTACTTCGCACTACAAAACACTTGACACTTGGGGGCTAATGTATGCCAAAACAAATTCTTATGACTATACTATACTTCAAGTCCCAAGTACTTTACAAAGTAACAGCACTTGGCACTTGGGGGCTAATGTATGATATTCAGGAAGTATCTCAAGGTTAGGCCGGACTACAATATTTGTTGAGTTCGGCAGAAGACAGTTATGAAATTCAAAGTACCGGCTCATTTATGGTCAAGTGAACCGGCCCTTGGGGACTACCCGTGAAATTTATTCTATTCTATTGGACTCCAGAAACATCTAAAGGTAAAGCTTTAGCCTATATCATAAGTCTACAGATCATTGAAGGTTTTATCATAATCTGAAGACTTGGGGGCTGGCAGAATATAAGTAAGATGGAAGAGCATACCTCATACTTCAGCTGCAACTGCTTGACCATTTCGATTTCTGAGTCACGACTGGAGTGCACATGGCTCAGATAGCCAGACAATATGTCATTGGCGTTCAGATGGCTATAACGAGAAATGCCAAAACACACTTTTTGTCTCTCCAAAGCCTCTTGTTTAGCCGTGTGACGAGCCAACACGGTGGGATTCCCCGGCTCAACAAAGCGGCTCCCAGTAATCAGAACATCCTGGGCAGACAGCGATGGCGGGTTGGCTGAGCTGGATGGTCCGGTAGCAGAGGGATCAATGATGGTAGCGTCAGCTGACGGCTCAGGAGGATTTGATTGAGTATTGATAGCCGGGTCTTCTGGTGCTTCCGTCTGAGGGGGAGAAAGTGGCATGGCTAGTTCAGGTGCAAGAACTGGCAGGTCTTCCGCCGGCCTAGTCACCATGGCCTTCTTGGACTTGGCTTGGCCACTAAGAAAGATATTATGAAACAGTCAGTATAAAAAAGCAGTTTGAAAGACACGAAGGAAAGATGATTTCTTCCTTACCCAGGGGCAGTCTTAAAGGCCGGGAATTGAGTTTGAGATGAGTCGCCAGAAGAGCGAGACACCTCCTACAAAGATAAAATAAAGTTAGTAATGCAAGGGAGAAGATCCATTAATAGAAAGTAAAAGCGAAGGAATAAACCTCATTCTCGCGCTTTTGAGGAGTTTGTTGAAGAGCAACAGGTGGTTCATCGACGTTCCGGGCCTGATGGCAGCTCCCATGTTGCTGCTTTTTCAAAAGAAAATGAGGGTCCAGATAAGCCAAAGGGTGTGAAAACCTTACTTTTCGGGTTACGACTCGAAGTTTCTGTCTTGGCAAATGGGATGAATCGGAGGAAATAGTTACCTCTTCTTCCATGGCCTGACTGGCCCCCGTGTCGTCCTGGCAATAATCAGTGTTAATAAGATTGTTAAAAAGCTGGCCAAGGGAGTCAAGGGCTACCTCTGACTCAGAAGTATCATCATCAAGCTTCAACAGATCTTCAGCGGTGCTTTTATTCTTCTTCTTAGATCTCCGGGTCGTCTTTTTGGCGGTTATGGCGGCAGCTCTGGCTTTCTTGGCAGCTTCGTGATCGTACTTGGCTTTCCAGAAATCAGATTTGGCCTATAAACAAACAAGCAAGATTAAAGGTCATGCAAGTATTTAAAACAGCTGAGAAAAATGCAAAGAGGAAGAGAGCAGAGGTTCTTTACCTCTGGCACCGGGTTAAGCTTGCAGAAAGGGTTTAACCCGACTTTACTGCAGTCTTCGTATTTACCGTTCACCAGAAGAGTTGACATTGAAACAATATCTTCTTCAGTTAATTGAACAGAGCTGTGATGAAGAGAGTCATCTAGGCCTCCACCATATTCGTACATCAGTTTGGATTGGCGGCTTAGAGGGATGACCCGCCACGCAACCCAGCAACGGGTTAAGTCGACTCCGGTTAAGCCGTTCCCCAGTAAAGCATTGATCCTTTTAATGGATGGTATCAGCTTCTTGTGTTTGGCGGCAGTGAGCTTGTCCGGGAGTGCAAATTTAGAGTCAAGATGCTCTGAGCGATAACCCGGCAGTGGATGCTCGTTTGTTGGTGAAGTGTCTTGACAATAGAACCAAGTCTGATTCCAGTCCTTGGGATGACTTGGCAAGACTATTAGGGGGGATACAGCGCCTTGTAGACGCTGAATTGAGATACCCCCAAGTTCCAGGCTAGGGCCATTGGTGCACTCATTTTTGCGGTTCAGATAAAAATACTCTCTAAAGAGTTCCATAGTCGGTTCTTCTTGAAGGTACACCTCGCAGAGAACTTGGAAGTTGCATATATTGGATATGGAATTAGGCCCGATGTCTTGAGGGTGGAGTTTGAAAAAATGGAGGACATCTCTGAAGAACTTTGAGCCGGGTGGGGAAAAGCCACGGTTCATGTGATCAGAAAAGACGATAACTTCACCATCTTTTGGATTGGGCCGTTCCTCCTCCGGGTCAGGCACATGGTAGGACATAACATTCTTCCCTGGCAAAAAACCTATGGTAAAGAATTCCTTCAGATTGTCTTCAGTGACTGTTGAGGGAACCCAGTTGCAGACAGTCGGTGCTTTGGACGGCATGATGTTCAAAACACGAACTGAAAAGAAAGCAACATATCGGCTTAATTCAATAACAATGGTGAAAGTAATTGAGGATGATATAGGGGAGTAATGGCGGCTTAAGTAAGGGCTAATGTCATATAAGGAAAAGTAAGCTGGCACAATAAGCCACCATGACTACAGACGTTTGAGAAATACCAGCAACAAGATTGGTTAAGTGCTGAGACAAACAGGTTTCTTAACTTTTGGATATTATTATGGATCAAATGGCCGTTCAAAATGAAGAAAAATCTAGACCTAAAAATATAGCACAGATGAGTTCATCAGTCCTAATGCGGCCTTTGTACTAGAAAAAGGGGTCTACTAGCTTCAGGAGTAGGCACCAAACAGCTACCGCACAAAGCATATATTTCTTTTTTGGATCAAGAAGAGGAGGCGGTGTAAGAACTACGAAGAAGCCGCGATGAACTGCGAAGAACATGCGGAAAACCTAGAAGTCCTAAATGCGGATCTGAGGAACAGGAGGACGAAGACTTACAGCCACGGATCCTCCATGGAAGATCGCCGCCATTCTCTGAACTGATTCTGGTTGATGCAGCAGCCAAGGTCGATGACGGCGAGGTGCTCTGCGATGGCGGCGGGGCTCGAGATGCAGTGGGGTTGCGAGAGGAATAAGACGAGGAAGAGAGGAAATGAGAAAGACCGGGGCATGCCTATTTATAAGGGATAAGCGAACAGGCGGGCGCGAAAATCTAGGAAGACCCGAATAATGATTATCTAACTAAATGGACGCCTCGATTCTTGGAAGGTATTAAAGATGAAGATCCATTGAGAGATGACGTCATAAAAGTTTTTCGTGTTTTCCAGAGATGACGTCATGGCGGGTTACAGAAACTTCTGCGAGGAAAGGAAGATGGATTTTTGTTTAACTGTTGGAGATTGACAAAGAACAAAGTTCAAAGTCAACCTGGGGCCTAATGTTGGGGATATAGCTATCAGTTATGACCCACCCAGGAGGGGCCGGGTCAGCCCCAATGGCGGGTCACAAAGGAAGCATAGTAAACATTCAAGGCGATAGTTTATTAAATCTTATAGAAGGCATAAAGGCCTAGAGGCGGCTTAAGGCCCAATATTGTAAACCACCGTATGTAAGGAAAGGCTTGTGAGGAAAGGCATGTAAAAGAAGTCACCGAGCCGAACCCGATTTATGAGCTGGCCGGGACTCTATAGGCCACCAGGTGTCAACCCGTGTATATAAGGGGATGACCCAGTGGCAGCTTAGGGCAAGAAACAAGAGATCGATAACCAAGCCGGCGAATTAGCCTCTTGGTGATCGAAACCCCAGCAATATCAACACAACTAGACGTAGGCTTTTACCTTCATCGTAAGGGGCCGAACTAGTATAAAATCTCTCGTGTCCTTTGTCCCGATTAACTCCTTTAAGCTTCCTAGTTGCGATGGCCCTACGACTAAGTCCTTTCGCTAGGACATCTGACATGACAATTCCACGACACATTCCTTGACAACTTCCAGGGCACTTATGTGCGACCACCGGATGCTGATGACTTGAGCCATATATCTCAGCAGCCAAGGGAATCGGCCAGACAATTCTGGACTCGGTTCCTGACTAAGAAAAACCAAATTGTCTTCTATCCGGACGCAGAGGCCCTAGCGGCATTCAATCACAACATCCATGATGAGTGGCTTGCCCGCCACCTTGACCAGGAGAAGCCGAAGTCTATGGCAGCCCTCACGACACTCATGACCCGCTTTTGCGCGGGCGAGGATAGCTGGCTGGCTCGCAGCAATAACACATCGAGGAATCCGGGCACTTCGGATACTAAAGATGCCAACGGCAGACAATGTCGTAACAGACCAAAGCGCTGCAATAACGGTGATAACCACGAGGATACGGCAGTCAATGCCGGATTCAGAGGCTCTCGATCCGGTCAGTGGAAAAAGCCATTTGAAAGAAGTACTCCAGCTCCGTCCAGTTTGGATCGCATACTGGATCGCTCGTGTCAAATCCACGGCACCCCCGACAAGCCAGTCAATCACACCAACAGAGAATGTTGGGTGTTCAAGCAGGCCGGCAAGTTAAATGCCAAAAACAAGGACAAGGGGCTGCATAGTGATGACGAGGAGGAGCCCCGGCCGCCGAACATGGGAGGACAGAAGGGGTTACCCCCACAAGTGAAGATAGTGAACATGATATACGCAACCCACATTCCCAAGAGGGAGCGGAAGCATGCACTAAGGGACGTCTATGTGATGGAGCCCGTCGCCCCAAAGTTCAACCCATGGTCTGCTTGCCCGATCACCTTTGATCGCAGGGACCACCCCACTAGTATCCGTCATGGCGGATCCGCTGCACTGGTCCAGACCCCATCATCGATGGATTTCACCTCACTCGAGTCCTTATGGACGGTGGCAGCAACCTGAACCTGCTCTATCAGGATATAGTGCGAAAAATGGGCATCGATCCCTTGAGGATCAAACCCACCAAAACCACCTTTAAGGGCGTCATCCCAGGTGTAGAGGCCCATTGCACGGGCTCAATCACACTGGAAGTGGTCTTCGGATCACCGGACAACTTTCGAAGCAAGGAGTTAATCTTCGACATCGTCCCATTTCGCAGTGGCTATCACGCACTGCTCGAATGAACTGCATTTGCAAAATTCAATGCAGTACTGCATTACGCATACCTCAAGCTCAAGATGCTAGGACCTCGGGGGGTCATAACAGTGAATGGAAACACAGAACGCTCGCTCCGCACGGAAGAGCATAGTGCGGCCCTCGCAGCAGAAGCACAAAGCAACCTTTCAAGGCAAACCACTAATTCGGCGATACAGCCCCCGAACACCTTCAAGCCTCTCCGGAGTAAACTACAACAGGATCACCTGGCACGTTCAGAGCTCGCCTAGCAATTCGGCCCCCATCCCAGTCCCAGTCAAGCGACGAAATCCGTGCCGCGCGTACATAATTACGCACTGAAAATACAATGGACATAGGTGGGGGCACGATCAGGGCACATCCTGCAATGCGGCTTAACCACCCTAGGGGCTGTATATCTTTATCATTTCTTTTCTCTTTCAGGGCCTAACTCTCTGGAAGCCCTTTCCAGCAGTATGATTGCCAAACACATTACGGGAAGGAACAACCAAGGCGGCAAGAAGCTAAGATGTACACGGGAACCCCCAGGTGGTCTCTAATAATAATACCCGCTTTCTACTATCCATACGCAGCTTACCCTTGGATAGGACACTTCGAATAGTCCTACTTTCTGCTTATTTCACTACCTGTACCAGTACACTTCGACATATTATTTAAATAACAATGCATAGCATTAGTCTATCATTGCATTATTCATTCTTTTTTTCCTTTATGTCCATTTGCGACAATCCGCACCCGTAAATTCGGGTACGGTCAGTACGCCAGGGGCTTTCGTTTACCCCATAATATGGTGCGAGAAGTCCGAACACTTTCGACAGTGCGGCACCCCAAACTTATAGCATTATATGCATCAGCTCCGAATCATGTCTTGGGTCAATAGTTGGGTTTGCCCGGCTCCCATGCTTTGGTACCTTACGTTCCGCTATATCGGCTAAGGTAGCGGTGGGAGAACTACTGCGATTGTGTCCCGATTCTTCCGGACAAGCACCTCAGTAGAGAAAGCCAAAAACTGACTGTCATGATAAGGCGAGAGACTGGTCGCTGTTCGAGAGGTCTCAAGTCCTTAAAGACTTTTTCCGCTTCGGGCGAGGAGTCGGCCTTGTCCGGCTTAGGCATGTATAGCGCCCGAAATTCGGCCTTCCGAATACCAGGGGCTTCGCCAAAATTTAAAATTGTAGACTTCTATGGCTAAGTGAGAGTGATAAAGCATTATAGTCCAATTTTCTGGTTCGTTGCGCTGAACACCTCCCTTGAAGGACCCAAAATTGGAGTAAAGAGTGCTCAGGTTTATCCCGAACACCCCAGTACTAGTTACATGGGGGCAGAAGCCGACGACTGGCCAACTCTCAGATTTTGTAAACGGCCGCATAGACGGTAATATTTTAAATTAAAAAGCGTTGCATAGCACAGATGAACTTGTTTCACATTACAGGATCACACGAGCATGTTCATTCGAAAATTACATCCCCGGCACATTCATCTGCCACAAGGCGGGAACCCTTCAGGACACTCTCATAATACATCTCGGGGCAACGATGCTCCTTGCCCTCCGGCGGCCCCTCCTTCACCAGCTTCACGGCGTCCAGCTTCGCCCAGTGCACCTTCGCCTAGGCAAAAGCCCTGCGCGCACCCTCGATGCAGACGGAACGCTTTATGACTTCAAGCCATGGGCAGGCGTCGACGAGCCGCCTCACCAGACCAAAGTAGCTGCTGGACAGGGGCTCGCCAGGCCACATCTGGACTATAAGGCCCCTCATGGCTTGTTCAGCCGCCTTGTGAAGCTCGAGCAACTGCTTCATCTGGTCGCTCAAGGGCACTGGGTGTTCGGTCCCAGTATACTGAGACCAGAACAACTTCTCCGTCGAGCTCCCCTCCTCAGCTCGGTCAAACTCCACGGCATCCAGTACACTGCAGGGAAGATCTGCAAATGCTCCTGGAGAGCTCCGAACTCGGGTAAGAAAAAGTAAAGTTTCCTTCACATGCTTGCTTTGCATAATGAATGCCTTGCCCGCTGCTATCTTCTTCTCCGCATCAATCTCCTGGAGGGCCTTGTGGGCTTCAGCCTTGGTGCTCCGGGCGCTTTCGAGCGCCTTCTCAAGCTCGGACTCTCGCGTCTTAGAGTCAAGCTCCAAGGACTCGTGTTTCTTGGCGAGAGCCTCGAGCTCTTGCTGCACCTCACCCACTCGGGCTTCTTGTTTCTCCCGCTCAATGCGCTCCTTGTCCGCTTTGTCTTCGGCCTCGGGCAGCGCCTTCTTCAGGGTCGCCACTTCGGTCGTGGCCCCTGGAAAATTCATGATGATCCTATTACTTTACACCCGAACTTCTTTTATTTTATATAGACAAGGTATTTCTTACCTTTGCTCTCCTCGAGCTGCCTCTTGGTAAGGCCAAGCTCGTTCTCGGACCGCTCCAGGTCCTGCTTCAGCGCAGAGACCTCCACAGTAAGTGCGGCAGCAGCCAGCAGTGAAGCCTGCACATACACATAGATATATTCTGACTAGACTCCTGAGTCATCATTTGATCCTCTATTTCGGCCTTCTACTCGAACGCCGAACAGAGCATCAAGGTCTATTATCTATGCGGTAATATTTTCTTATATTTTGATTGCTTACCTCAAAGCCTGTTAGGAGGCTGGCGCGAGCTTCAGTCAGTCCATTTTTGGTGGACTGAACTTTCTCGATCACCGCACTCATGATAGTACGGTGCTCTTCGTCGATGGAAGCGCCGCGAAGCGCTTCCAGCAAGTTGTCCGGTGCCTCTGGATTGACAGAGGACACCGGCATGGGGGGCTTGCCCCCCTTAACGGGGGGTCGCCCGCCGGAGTCCGGAACCACCGAAGATTCCGGTGCAGTGTTCGGCTAGGGGCCGAACCTGGAGCCCATGGGAGTCCGGCTCCATTTGCGCCCAGGGTCCGGAAGGTCACCTTGAGGCGCCCCCAGGACTGCCTCCCCTTGGCCCGGTGCCTGTTGAGACAACACCTCGACATTGTCCATAGGGCAAGGAGTGGAGGCGGTCGGAAGAGAACTGTTGTTCATATTCGACAAGTCCAATGGACTGCATAATCATGTTCAGCATGAGGAGAAGCAATGCAGTAAAACATACCATGAATTACTATGGTGTCCGGATCCTTACGACTTCGCCAGGGGCTTGACCCTGGGTAGCCACTCGTCGCTGCTGTAGGCGGCCGTCGTGGAGCAGTCCGGAGGGAGGGTCCTGCCCTTCTTGGACCCTTCGGCCTCCTCGGTTGGGTCGGCCTTCCTTTTCTTGTCTCCCCTGGCTGGGGGGGAAGAACTTTCCTCTTCCTCCTCCTCGTTTTCGTGGGAGGAGGGCGCGTTGGAGTTATCGGACGATGAGTCCGATACAACCTTGCGCCGGAGACCCTTTCGGGTCCCCGCGGCCTTCTTCTTGGCCTTCTTCACCGGCACCTCGTAAGGTGCCAGAACCAGCATCTCCGTTAGGAGAGCATCTGCAGGATCTTCGGGCAAGGGGCAGGGCAATCGATCTGATCTGCTTTCTTCACCCAGTCCTATTAAAGGCATGGAAGGCTTAGATCCTGCACATGATTAAACTAGGGAAAATGGATACCCTGTGAAATATAAAAACTTACCGGATTGGCACGGCGCTTTGCGCCGAGTCCGCGGTCCTCGGTGAGGGAAGGAGGTACCTCGGCACCCTTGAACAGCACCCTCCAGGCGTCCTCGTGCGTCATGTCATAGAGCTCTTGTAGCGTCTGGTGCTTGGCCGGGTCGAACTCCCACAAGTTGAATACCCGTTGTTGACACGGGAGAATCCGGCGGAAGAGCATGACCTGGACCATGTTGACGAGCTTTATTTTCTTGCTCATCATGTTCTTGATGCAGGTCTGGAGTCCGGTCAGCTCTACCGAGGAACCCCAGGACAGGCCCTTCTCTTTCCAGGAGGTGAGCCGTGTGCGGATTCCGGATCGGAATTCGGGGGCCGCCACCCAGTTGGTGTCATGCGGCTCGATGATGTGGAACCACCCCGATTGCCACCCCTTTATGGTCTCCACATAGGAGCCTTCAAGCCAGGTGACATTAGGCATCTTGCCCACCATGGTGCCTCCGCACTCCGTTTGTTGGCTGACCACCACCTTCGGTTTGACATTGAAGGTCTTCAGCCACAGGCCGAAATGGGGCTTGATGCGGAGGAAGGCCTCGCACACGACGATAAACGTCGAGATGTTGAGGATGAAATTGGGGGCCAAATCATGAAAATCCAGCCCGTAGTAGAACATGAGCCCGCGGACAAACGGGTGGAGAGGAAATCCCAATCCGCGGACAAAGTGGGTAAGAAAAACTACCCTCTCATGGGGTTTGGGCGTTGGGATGATCTGCCTTGCATCTGGCAGCCGGTGCGTGATATCCGCGGCCAGATATCCGGCTTCCCGTAACTTTATGATGTTCTCCTCCGTGACGGAGGAGACCATCCACTTGCCTCCTGCTCCGGACATGCTTGGAGTGGTTTGAGAAGAAAAACGCAAGCTTGGGCGCTAGAGCTCGAGTGTGCGGGAATGGGTAAGCGAGGAGGAAGAAGGCGTGGGTGAGAAGAGTGAATCCTTGTCTCTTTATAAGGGCGGAGGAGGCGATGCGCCTCCCCACTTGCCTGGTAAAATCGCTTATTCCCCAAGCGCCGTAATTGATGGCGCGGTTGGGTTACCCACGTCCGTATTGATGAGAATCCCGTAATAAGGGGAACACGATCTCTGCTTCGACAAGACGTGTCAAGAAAACCGCCTCGCGATATGTGCGGTGCTGGTTGAGAAAAACGGTTCGAATAATGACCAGGCCATGGCATGATGTCATGCTGTCAAAACGTGTCAGCGGGTTAGATTTGTGGAAGTATAATTCTCCTACAGTGGTACATGGAATTTGTTTTGCAGAGCCGGACACTATCCTTGTGTTCAAAATCTTCCGTGGAGTATTCGGAGGAGGAACCCGCCTTGCAATGCCGAAGACAATACTGCGCATCGGACTCATCATCATTGAAGTCTGGTTTAGGGGCTACTAAGGGAGTCCTGGATTAGGGGGTCTCCGGACAGCCGGACTATATCCTTTGGCCGGACTGTTGGACTATGAAGATACAAGATTGAAGACTTTGTCCCGTGTCCGGATGGGACTCTCGTTGGCGTGGAAGGCAAGCTAGGCAATACAGATATGTAGATCTCCTCCCTTGTAATCGACTTTGTGTAACCCTAGCCCCCTCCAGTGTCTATATAAACCGGAGGGTTTAGTCCGTAGGACAACATACAATCATACCATAGGCTAGCTTCTAGGGTTTAGCCTCTTTGATCTCGTGGTAGATCAACTCTTGTAATACTCATATCATCAAGAACAATCAAGCAAGACGTAGGGTATTACCTCCATCAAGAGGGCCCAAACCTGGGTAAACATTGTGTCCCCTGCCTCCTGTTACCATGCGCCTTAGACGCACAGTTCGGGACCCCCTACCCGAGATCCGCCGGTTTTGACACCGACAATCACCTTCTATAAATAAGCGCCAGAAACTGAGAAGAGCACAGCGGTCATGATTTATGCATTGTGTATAGCTAATGTTGGGTGCATCATGACTGGATCTTTTCTACCATGAATTACAATGTTTAGTCGCTGCTTGAACTTCAAAGGTGCTCTGCATTTATGTTTTGCGGTCTCAGAAAGGGCTAGCGAGATACCATTATTGTCATATTATATCATATTGTTTTAACAACGTGTTGCTGTTTGAGATATCTTATTATTGCTCGCTAGCTGATTATGTCATTGATATGAATCATTATAATCTTTAAGAGTTATTGTTGACATGGTTAGTTATAATGTTGGCTGAAAACCTGGGTGTTGTTTAAGCTTATTTATGCAACCAAGAGCAAAAGAGTTCGTAAAAGTTTTTCTTTCTCACTTTCAGTTTATCAACTGAATTGCTTGAGGACAATCAAAGGTTTAAGCTTGGGGAGTTGATACATCTCCAACGTATCTACTTTTTCTCACGCTTTTCCTCTTGTTTTGGACTCTAATTTGCATGATTTGAATGAAACTAACCCCTGACTGACGATGTTTTCAGCACAACTACCATGGTGTTGTTTTTATGCAGAAATAAAAGTTCTCAAAATGGAACGAAACTTTTTGAGGATTTTTTTATATCAATAATAAGAATTTCTAGAGACAAGACCCACAGGAGAGGGGGCCCTAGGTGGGCATAACCCACCAGGGCACGCCCCCCTCTCCTGGTGCGCCTAGGTGGGTTGTACCCACCTGGTGGCCCCGCTGATGACCCTCGGATACTATAAATTTACATTATTCCAGAAAAAAAATCAAGGAGAAAGAATTATCGCGATCCACGAGACGGAGCCGCCGCCAAGCCCTGTTCTTCCTCGGGAGGGCAGATCTGGAGTCCGTTTGGGGCTCCGGAGAGGGGGATCTTTGATCTTCGTCATCACCAACCTGTCTCCAGCACCAATTCCATGATGCTCCCCACCGGGAGTGAGTAATTCCTTTGTAGGCTTGCTGGCCGGTGAGGAGTTGGATGAGATTCATCATGTAATCGAGTTAGTTCTGTTAGGGCCTGATCCCTAGTATCCATTATGTTCTTAGATTGATGTTGCTATGACTTTGCCATGCTTAATGCTTGTCACTTTGGGCCTAGGTGCCATGATTTCAGATCTGAACCGTTTATGAATTCATCATTATATCCATGTTTTTGATCCAATCTTGCAAGTTATAGTCACCTACTACGGTTATGATCCGGCAACCTCGGAGCGACAACAACCAGGCCCACTCCCGGTGATGACCGTAGTTTGAGGAGTTCATGTATTCACTATGTGCTAATGCTTTGTTCCGGTTCTCTATTAAAAGGAGGCCTTAATATCCCTTAGTTTCCAATATGGACCCCACTGCCATGGGAGGGTAGGACAAAAGTTGTCATGCAGGTTCTTTTAATAAAGCACGTATGACTATTTACGGAATACATGCCTACATTATATCGATGAACTGGAGCTAGTGCCGTATCGCCCTAGGTTATAACTGTCTCATGATGAATATCATCCAACAAGTCACCGATCCAATGCCTACGAATTTATCCTTATTGGTTTTCCTGTGTTACTACTGCTATCATCAATGTTACACTTGCTACAAACTACTGCTATCACTATTACTGTTACCGTTGCTGCTGTCACTATTATCAAAACTATCAAACTACTTTGCTACTGATCTCTTTGTTGCAGATAATTAATCTCCCGGTGTAGTTGAATTGACTCAGCTGCTAATACCTTCAAATATTCTTTGGCTCCCCTTGTGTCGAATCTATAAATTTGGGTTGAATACTCTACCCTAAAAAACTGTTGCGATCCCCTATACTTGTGGGTTATCAACAGCTGATTGTCGTACCGTGAATCTACTGACTTGCGAGTGCATGAATGAATTTCAGAATGAATGAAGTGGTGATTTGGATACTTCCCAATGCATTATGCTACCGAAATTTCTCCTGAAAATCCGTCCGACTTGTCTAAATTCTTTCCTTGTTTGTAAGAAAACAAAAACACTCTGGGTCTTCACTGCAAGATGCTAGGGTCTTTTGCCTGCAAATTTATGTTGTTTGTGGGGCTGGACAGAGAAATATGTGTTTCCCCATTGTCGGATTTATAGCAAATCAAAAGGAAGAACCCAAATTCTATAATCTGGTGTCAGACTCAACATATTAGCTGCAGATTTCATCGTCGTCTGCAATAATCTCCTGCAAGGCAGGATCCCTTTCCCACATAATGAATGAAATGATTTGAGTTGATACATTCCCAAATGTATTAGCAAACATATTCTTCCATTGCATGTTTGCTACTTAGTGATTTAACCGCTCTTATATTTCTTTACAGAGGGAGTACTGCTCTATCTAGGCGAACTTTCACATTGGAACTACAAATTAAGATAATGATGATCCGGTCACAAATATACGGTTGTAAGAATTAATTCCTCACATTTGCAACTTGATTACGATTCGGTATAAAAACTGAAATTTAAACTCAGGCAAAAACATGGTAGAAACCCTTATCTTAAAGGTGCACATTCTCTCGTGGGTTCGATAACTCAGGGTCTCTCCTAGGGGAAAGAGGCCAGGAACATTTTCTGCTATCCGTTACCGGATCACCAAAGGGACTCATCTGGCAGCGAGCCCAACTGGCGAATAGCGGAAAACGCGACACGATTGTGGATCAAGAAGGGGTCATGAAATGTGGCGTGAGGCTTGGTTGGAGGCGTCCGTGATGGCCCAAGCAGAAAGAAGTACTAACACGGACCAAACTAAGTTGTAGGGATCCGGTGTCGCGGAACTGCCGGTGTCGCGGAACTTAGCCCCAATCGTAACCCAAGCCATTGCTGCTGGTCCTCAACCTGCAGTCCTACATGTAGTCATCACCGTCGTTGAGAAGTGCCCTCCTCCCATGCCATGCTCCATTTGTCCCACGAGTGCATTAGAAGGTTGATCTACCACGATTGCCCCCTCCCAAAGTCGAGCCACCTTTGTTGTTTCCCTCTAACAAATCTCGGGGTGATACCAATGCCAATTGTGTCGGCTCAAACCGTCGCTGGGGAAGGAAAGAGACACTAAAACTAGCTAGTTGCCAACTTTTTCTCTTTTGCGTCCTTAGTGATGGGTCCCAGTTTTTCAAAAAGAGGAGTACCCCAGCCTCTGCATCATATGGTGCACACATTCATTATACTAAACATGAACCAATTTCAAGTCAACGAGTACCAAACAACAAGAAATTGAGAATAGATGATATATTAAAAATGCACACATTCTAACAATTTCATATTGCCCATAGAATGACACAAACTCCACATGGATTTGGCCCTTAGGCTTATGATGAATACCACCCAACCAATTTCTAAACATATTTGGAATGCTCGTTGACGGCGGTAAATTGTAGGCAACATGAATCATGCAAACAAATCAAGATAGTAAACGGACAAGATAAAAATAAATGATGAATCGTCTCCTCCTGATTTAAAAATAACAATATTTTTTGCTACCATACCAATTACACTTAGCAAGATTATGTTTTGTAAGAACTACCTCCCTCTGCAAAAGCCACATGAAAACTTTGATCTTGCAAGAACATTTTATATTTTAGATATTTTTTCTATGAAAAATAGGTCCAGAATTCATAAGATCCTCATACATAAACTTCACGATGAAGACACCATCAGTAGTTAACCTCCACTGAAACTTATCTAGCATTTTAGTTAGATTGATTAATATCAACCTACAAATCAAATATATCCACTTAGTCCATTTGTTGTCAGCAAAACCCTGCAGAACTATATGTTCAAAGCCTGACATGGCTAGCCCAAGAACAATGATGTGCCACATCATGTGTATTTCTCTGTATATCGTTGTTGTATAAAAAGGAACTCAACAGCTGCTATGGAGCCCATCTCGCCTGGGCCAATGATAGCACAACTCGCGACCGGTGCAAATGCCGGTCGGTTCAACCTTGAGCTGGCCATTTGGTCCGTGCCAGCTAGGCTGGCCCGCTAGCACGGGACGACATGGGCTTGACACGGCACACCAAGGGTTGTGCATGGGCCATGAGGCTGTATGCGGGGCGGCACGACACAATCCATTGTATATATACGGCCTAAAAACTGCCCATTATGCCACATCCAAACAACACGTGGACCTACATGCTTGATGTTTCAACGGGTTGGCCCGATTAGCAAATGAGCCGTGCTCGGGCTTGAGAGCGCAACACGCATGCCGGCACGACACGACACATTTACTAATCGGGCCTCGATGGGTCATGCTGTGGCACAGGCCGGGCCGGCCCATTTGGCCATCTCTGGTTCAGCCAGGCATTTTCATGGTTTCATGACAGCTATGCTCTTGACACCTAAAAAAAAGACAGCCATGCCCTTTTGCATTTCGAAAACACTAACGCTTACACGTGTGGACGTTACCCAATTTGCCCACACGCCTGTATTATCGTTCACTGTCTTTTGCATGAATCTTGATACGAAAAGGTAGATTTGATGTGCCACGTAGGACGGGGGTGGTGTGTGGGCGTTGGAGAGTTTGCCCACACGCCCGCACCATACTGTTTGCCAGCTGCATTGTGTGGGCGAACTGCTTTTCGCCTACACAGCCACCAACTAGATCATGCGCGCCCACACGACACTATTACCTTGTGAATGGCAACTGCAATTACGCGAACGTGGCAACTCGGTATACACGCATGGCAACTGTGATTCTTTGCTACATGGCAACTGTAGTTACGTGAACGTGGCAACTCGGTACACACACATGGCAACTGTGATTCTTTGCTACACGGCAACTGCAGTTGCGCGTACGTGGCAACCAGATAAACACACATGACAACTGTGATTAACAATACATGGCAACTATAGTTGGACCACACGTGGCAACTAGGTAAACACACATGGCAACTAATGTTTTGACCATATGTGACAAGTAGTTAATCACACACGGCAACTACAGTTTGATTACACGCGGCAACTACCATAAATTAGACATGATAACTATAGTTAACCAAAACAGATAGAGTTGCCATGCTTTTACAACTATACTTGCCATCCCGGATAACTACATCTGCCAACCAGGATGGCAACTAAATCATCATCTCGCGGGTACCTAACGTAGCTGCGTCAAGACGTGTAGGTATTTTTGCTTTGTGCCACACGCATGGGGTGAAGATAAGTAGTATTTGTTGAGCGTGTGGCACGAAGTAGCCGCGCCCAAACGCGTAAACAATTCTAATGTCCACTCACACACTGCACGTGTGGGCTGCCTCCTACTCACACCACACACGGTGTGTGGACGTATATCATATATGCCACACGTGTGGCAGTTATCGGCGTCTTTGCATTTTGGAAGGACGCGACGACTCCGAGTCAACTCTTCTTCCCCGATAAGAATGCCATCTCGACCTGCTCCGCGATGCGCGTCTGCTGCTCGTAGAATACACACACACAACGCCAAGCAGTCAAGCAGCCAGCCCAAGGAGAGCGGCGACCGAGTCGGCAGCAATGGCGGACCTCGCGGTGGGCTTGGCCAAATCGGTGGTGGAGGGGGCGTTGACCAAGGCCCAGTCGGCCATCGAGGAGGACTCCAAGCTGCGGCAGAGCGCGCAGCGCGACCTCGTGTTCATCACTGGCGAGTTCCAGATGATGCAGTCCTTTCTGAAGCTCGCCGACGACGAGCGCACCAGGAACATCGTGGTCAGGACCTGGGTGCGGCAGATCCGGGAGCTCGCCTACGACGTGGAGGACTGCATCGAGTTCGTCCTCCACCTCGACAAGAAGTCCCAGTGGTGGCGCCGCCTGCTCCCGCCCTTCGTGTCGGCCGCCAGGCAGCCGCTCGACGAGGCCATCGCCGAGATACGGCAGCTCAAGATCCGGGTGGAGGACGTGAGCTCCAGGAACGCGCGCTACAGCCTCATCAGCGACTCCGGCTCCAAGCCCGTCGTCGTGCATCAGCAGCCGCCGTCGGCCGCCCGCGCCGCGATGGGCGCCACGGCGTTCCACATGCTCGTCGAGGCGACGGACATCACGAAGCGGCAGCATGGGGATCTCACCCAGCTCATCACCAAGAAAGACGGCGGCCTCCAGGTGGTCTCCGTGTGGGGGACGGGCGGCGACCTCGGGACGACGTCCATCATCAGGAAGGCCTACAGCGACCCGGAGAGCTGCCAGAACTTCGCCTGCCGCGCGTGGGTGAAGCTTGCGCATCCTTTCAATCCCCACGACTTCATCCGGGGATTGACGGCGCAGTTCTACGCAAACACTTGCCAAGAGTTACACGAAGAGGCACTCAGAGGCGTCCTGACGAGGTCGGAGGCCACCCAAGACGATTACCTCAAGGAGTTCGTGCGGCAAGTCAATGATGTGAGGTATCTCATCGTCTTGGAAGACCTGTCCACCATGGCTGAGTGGGATGCTATCAGGACTTTTCTTCCTGACAAGAAGAATGGCAGCTGGATCATCGTGTCCACGCAGCAGTTTGAAATTGCAAGCTTGTGCGTGGGTCATTCGTACCAAGTATTGGAGCTGAAGCAGTTCTCTGCTGACCACTCGGTTTATGCCTTCAGAGAGGTAAAGCCTAGAACATCGTCAACTACATTCAGCAAAATTACTGCCTTCAATTCTATTTTCGACATTAATTAGCAGGATTGCAAATGCACTCATTCTATCATTATCTTATCATGCGAGAAGCTTCTTTAAAATCTATCGACATGGATAACTTTTTGGGCAACAAATCTGCTGCTACCATCCTGAGGTCACAAATTGTGTGCATCAGGGCTTCTTTCCAAGTTTGATTGCTGCAATTCTAGGATAACACAAGTAAAAGAGAATGAATCTGTACTTGATTATACTTATTTAAAGTGTGTAATATATTTAGAGTTTATCATCTAAACATGTATTATTTGTCATAGAATTGACCACTAAGTTGTTTGTGGCGCAAGTTGATACTTGTAGACTTTGTTCATTATCAGGTTCCAGCTGAGAAGGAAAATGAACTTTATTAGTAATCAAATACATTTGAAATGATCAATTCAACTTCAATTGATATGAGAGCCTCAACTTGCAACCCATGAGCATTCACCTCTTCTAACTTACAAATTAAATGAATTTTTCAGTTGGAGGCATCAACTTTCCAAACAAAGGTTTTTGATTTATTCTGCAAGGCCTACCCGGGCTCATCAATTTGAATTTGTTCTCTTATTTTCAGGGATCTCAAGGTGATAGAGAGAAAGCAGAGGAGAGACCAGCAGAGCAAGGAGTGAGCTCTGAAAATATACTCACCTGTAAAAATAGTGCAGCCACCGAATGGATGCAAGAGTACCCGATCATTGGACGTGAGTCAGAAATGAATGAGCTTCGTCAACATACAACATTTGCACGTTTTCACTCTTTTCAAGTTATATCTGTTTGGGGAATAGCTGGTGTTGGGAAATCAGCTCTCGTAAGAAACTTGTTCTGTGATAGAATTCTTGCCAATGGCCTATTTGTTAAGTATGGTTGGGTGGATGTATCTCATCCATTCAATTTAAGGGACTTCTCTCGGAGCTTACTTTTGGGTTTTCATTCTGAATCACTTCAAGCCAATGAGACTATTAACCGTGGAACGATCAGATTCGAAAACCCCATTCAAGAGTGTCGTGATCTTCTGGAACACCATCATTGCCTTGTTGTTATTGATGATCTGCAGTCCAAGAAAGAATGGGACTTGATAAAAGCTGCCTTATTGCCTAGATCCTCTAAAAAAAGTGTTATCATTGCCATTACGTCAGAAGCAAGCATTGCCACATGTTGCGCGGACAAGGAAGAGCTCATATTTAATGTCAAAGGTCTTCAAGCTGATGCAGCGTCTAGTCTCTTCCACCAAGAGGTATGTTCATTCACAAGAAACTTTTCTCTGTTTTAGCTTCTCCTGACTGATTTTGTGCATTCCTGTTTTTACAACTGTTAGTGCTCGTGCATTAGTTTGCTTTGTAACTGTTTAAGGAGATAATAAAACACATTAGACTAGGTTTTTTCTTTTTGCCAACATTTTGAAAATTCATATATGCCATAAGAATTGGTCTCGGATTGTGTTTGAAATTGGCAGTGTTCTAAATCTATTGTATAAAAGACGCTAGGATGCCTCTTGTAGCAAACAAATAGCGGTACTTTTTCTTGCTCCCCTGGCATTTTTTCATTAATTATTTACGCATTGTGAACGAGTAATTTCATTTTTAGTTCCTATTATTAGAGCTCATGCATGTACTTACTATGTTTGCGTCCACTACTAACTGTATATTTTGCAACTGAAACATCATCAAATGCAATTTGTCTTTACCATACTAAGAATGGTCAGTTCTTGATTAATTTAACAATAGGTACAAAGGAAGAACCCAGACTCCTCTCTGAAGGATCTCAGAGAAGAAGAAGCAGCTAAACTACATGAACTTATTCTCAAGTGTGGCGGGCTTCCACAAGTAATAGTTGAAATAGCTGGCATATTGGCAAAGAAGACTGTCACACTAATGGATACGGTAGGTTCTACCAATGACAGGTTCATGCACACATTGGAGAACAATCCAGAGTACGACAGTCTACAGGGCCTATTCAGTTGGATGTATTCCTACTTCCGCAGTTGCCCAGATTCCCTTAAGCCATGCATCTTCTACATGTCACTTTTCCCCCGAGATCAGAGCCCCCGGCGGAGACGTGTTGTGAGGAGGTGGGTCGCGGAGGGCTACTCCAGGGACAGCGAAGACAATTCTGCAGAGCAAAATGGGGAGAAGTTCTTCTCCAATCTCCTTGACCTGAGTATTATCCAGCATCCACCTCAGTTAGTCACCGCTACTTCAGGAGATAGAAGGATGATCTCGTGCCGCGTCAATGGTTTCATCCGGGAGTACATCGTCTCGCGGCGGATGGAAGAGAACCTTGTCTTTGAGCTGGAGGGTTGTTGTGAGATAACCACACAACGCACGGGACGTCACCTTATCATAAGGGAGAGCTGGGACAGAGACAAGATTGTGTTCGAGAGCATGGACTTCTCCAAGCTACGGTCACTGACGGTGTTTGGGAAGTGGAGACAATTTTTCGTCTCTGAAAGCATGAAGCTGCTCCGGGTGCTCGACCTGGAGGATTCATTGGATGTACAGGATGCCGATCTCGAGAAGATGCTAAAGCTGCTGCGTCGTCTCAAGTTCCTCTCGCTGCGAGGATGCCGTGAGATTCACCATTTGCCAAGTTCAGTAGGTGATCTGAGGCAGCTCCAGACTCTGGATATCAGACACACATTGATTGTGAACCTACCAGGGAACATCAAAAAGCTACAGAAGCTGCAGTACATCCGTGCCGGCACCTCTATCCAGGCACAGGAATCATCAACACCATGTCTTTCAGTACCAAAGTTCTGCGGACGTCACCGCCAATTTGGTGTTGTGGTTCCTAGAGGGATTAACAAACTGACAACGTTGCACACATTCGGTGTTGTCAACATTGGTGCATCAGGCGGGAAAGCCATCCTTAAAGAGCTCAAAGATCTGACTCAATTGCGCAAGCTCGGAGTGTCTGGCATCAACAGGAGAAACAGCAAGAAGTTCTCCTCTGCAATCTCACGCCATGTCCATTTGGAATCCTTGTCGGTGCAGCTGGACAAGGGCAGTCAAAGTTGTTTGTCTGGCATCGTCCTGCCTTTGAAGACGCTGCAGAGTTTTAAACTGCATGGGCCTGTGGAGAAGTTGCCAGTTTTGAAGATCGACGAGCTTAGCATGCTGATAAAGTTGGATTTGGAGATGACCATATTGACAGAGGATGACATAAAGCTCATTGGGAGTCTATCCAAACTATTCACTCTCCGTATCAAGCTGCTCCAAGATAGTAAGGTCCATTTTTGTGTTAAAGAGGCTGGACTTGAGGTGCCAACTTACCAAATGGTCAAGGTCCTAGACATCGGTTTCAACTCAAACTTCGAAGTTACTTTTGGGACAAACACAATGAGAAGTCTTGAGCTGATAAAGGCTCACTGCTGCAATGGTTCTTCAGTGAAGTTCTCCGGCCTGAATAACGTAACTGAACTCAAGGTACTCTTGCTGAAGGGTTGCTGTGACAACGCACTGAAGGAAGAGCTGGAGAGCCAACTTGCCCAGCATCCAAACGAACCAGTTTTGGAGCAGGAGGAATAGCCACGTTTATCCTGATGGATACTGACTGATTGCTGATTGGTCATTGTCATTGTCCTTGTTCATTTCTGTTTGTCCCCCCACCCCACGCCTACTACGCGATCCTGTTGTTTCAGTGGGAATACAGATGTGTAACTGTCCTGCGCGTAAGAAAGAATCATGCCAATGAACGCTGGAACTTTGTCATCATTTGTTTTAAATTTCCTTTTTCATTTTCTTTCTTCTTTTAGAGCAATACCATTGTAATGTTTCAAAAACTCTTTCTCTCTTATTACTGAATCGACGCACAATTCTCATGCGCGTTCCGAAAAAAAGAGTAATACGGTTGTACATAATATTTGTTTGGTCCTTGTATTTATTTTAGTTGATGTTTTGTTTATTGAGAAGAAAAGAGAAACCGACTGATTCGGATAAAATTCAGACATCCAGTGGTCTGACTAATAGAGGTTTAGTAATTTCAGTTTGTTTGTTTGTTTTTTTTTTTTTTTTTTTTTTTTTTTTTTGCTTTAGATCGTGAAGAGAAGCAAAAAGAAACATGCCTCATTTACCTTCTAGTAGTAATAAAGGATGTAACTGGAGATGTTGACGGGGGAGGACAGGATCGGCGGAAATCCTGGAATCGCCCCGATGGACCAAGTGGGAGAGGAGACAGATCTCAGATCTTGTTCTTCTTCGCTGGGTCCTATGTCCCCAAACAACAATCTGTGTGTGCTCCCTCGTTGTTGGCTCATGCCGGCGAGACCACATCGGAGCCTTTGGGGTTTCCGAGTGGGCTGGTCTGAGCCGAGGGCGGCACAAACAGCAGTTTTTCTTCTTCTGGCGCCTTGATTTTGTTCTTCCAATGAATTTTCTTTTCTCGTATTTCTTATGCACCGGATGAGGGCTGGCTTATTAGAGCATCTCCAGCTGCGTCCCCGACAGGCCCTCCAGGACGATCTTTTTCACGCCGGCGCCGAACCCCCCCCCCCCCCAACAATTGCGCCCCCAAGATGCTGAAATCCGCCGGCTCGGTCCGTTTTTGTGCCCGGCGATCCCAGGCCCAACCCAGCGCACTGGGGGGGGGGGGGCTTGGGTGCTCCGGCGGAAGGGAAAACCGCGTCTGGGCCACCATTGTCAGGCAAAAACACATCGCTAGGTAGGCCATTCCCTCGCCGGAAAAGAGAGAGAGCCTCGCCGCGGCATACATCCCGTTCCTGGGCGAGCTTTCTTGCGCTCCGGCCGCGCAGGGCGGGATACCGGCGCTGCACGCCTACCACGGTCGCCCGTGAAACGCCTAGCTTGGCGATGGACTCGGACGCCGAGGAGGCGCTCGCAGCGCTGCTGGAGGAGGAAGCCGATGCCGACGCCCAAGACGAAGAGCATCTCATGGTCGTCGCCGCCTGGCCAGCCTTCTCGCGAGCAATGCAAAGCCGCGGCGAGGTGGCTCGGCGCCGGGCCGGCTGAAGGCAAAGCAGAGGCATCGACTGGAAGGCTACTGCTTGCTCTACCCCGACTACTTCGCCGACGCTCCACTGCACGGTGACAAAGTATTTCGGTGTTGTTATTGGATGAGCCGAAAGCTGTTCCTCAGGATTGTGAATTACATCCGGGAGTTCGACAGCTACTTCAAGGGCGAGAAGGATTGCACCGGCACACTTGGATTCACCTCACTCCAGAAGTGCACGACAGCTATGAGGATGCTTGCATATGGAGCTCCTGGTGATTCACTGGAAGACTATGGGCGCATGGCTGAGTCTACGACCATTGAGTGTTTCTACAAGTTCTGCAGGACAGTGGTGGCAGTGTTTGAACCGCAATACTTGCGATCACCCAATGCTGAAGACACGGCTCGAATCCTAGCACAGAATGCGGTAAGAGGATTTCCTAGGATGCTTGGAAGCATCGACTGCATGCATTGGAAATGGAAAAACTGTCCATTTGCTTGGCAGGGGATGTAGAAAGGCGCCAAAGGCGGTTGTAGTGTGGTACTTGAGGCAGTGGCCACACACGACCTCTGGATTTGGCACTCCTTCTTTGGTATGCCAGGAACTCACAATGACATCAACGTACTGCAGTGCTCCCCTGTCTTTGCCAAGTTTGTTGAAGGTCTTTCTCCTCCTATGAACTTCGAGGTCAATGGGCGGCACTACAATAAGGGATACTACCTAGGAGATGGCATCTATCAGAGATGGTCCACATTTGTGAATACTATCTCAAACCCTGTGCTAGAAGGTAAGAACTCCCACTTTGCGAAGGTTTAGGGGGCTTGCAGGAAGGATGTCGAGCACATTTGGTGTGCTTCAATCTCGATTTACTGTTGTCCGGTACCCCGCTCAGACCTGGTCAAAAGATCAAATGTGCGAGATCATGACTTGTTGTGTCATCTTGCACAACATGATCATTGAGAGCAAGCAGAAAGAGTCAGTGTTTGACACTGAACCATATTACAGGCAGGGTCCTCTTGCCCAAGTTGATCACCACCTACCGACAAACTGGACGGCCTTCCTCAATATGCATCAGGAGATCCGAGGCTCACTGGTGAATCAACAACTACAACAAGATCTGGTGAGCACCTATGGAGGCTAAAGGGCAACGCCTAGCTCGACGTGTGATTAAATATGAGTTTTTTATTTGTTGAACTATATAATTTGTATTGAACTATTTGATTTCTATTGATTTTCTGTGATGAACTATGTGATATAAAATAGCTCCTGTTGAATTTACGCCAAAGCACAGCGAATATGGGCCGAAATTGGTCAATTTGTGCCGATAGCGGGCCAATTTGCACCGAAAGCCGGCTAAAAAGTGGGCAAATTTGCGTCAAAAGTGGGCCGAAATCGGTGCCTGGGGCAGCGGCTGGAAACCCGATCGCCCCACGCCGATTTTAGCACCGGTTAGCCCCCAGGCGGCGATATTTCAAGCCCCCTGGAGGGTGAACGAGAGATGCTAGACTCACCAGCTGTTTACGAGGGGTTTAACGGAGTGGTCAAAAGTGATTGGCTGAGATTTGGGTTAATGAGGTGGGTCCACCACTGAAATCAGGGGGGGCAATTAGTGGAGGGCACGCAAGGGGAGTTCGTAAGAGTCCGTTGTTTCTCTTCGTGCGTGTAGTATTATCGGGGGCAAACGGCCGGAGATTCTCTTAGAGCATCTCTAGCAGACCCCATATAATGCCAACCCGCAAAACGCGTTTGCAGTTCGCAGAAAAACGACTTTGCGGGCCGACACGGGCGAGGGCAGAGTCAGACCCCGCAAATGGACCCTGAAAAAAGGATATTCGTAGTAGATGCTCTTTTACGGGTCGGCTGCACGGGGTCTGTTCGGGTGCCGCCGCTTGGACCCGCAAACTGAAACCCCCAAATTGAGCGAATTTGACAGCAATTTCGATAAATTTGACAACAATTTTGTCCCGCAAGCTCGATGTCTTGTGTTCCCTCTTGATCTTCTCCTTTGTCTTCTTGTCACCATCGGGCTTGTTCAAGTTTCTTGGGCCATCATTATCTTCATCTTCATCCATGTTTACAAGTGACCCTCTCTTCGGTGGGGATTCTTTGTCAATCAACTTCCACTTCTCGCACTATTTGAGCATATCCCAACAATGCTCAAGTTTAAAAAATTAGCTTTCGGAAGCTTCCATGTCTTTGTATCTTTGTTGGGCAATTTTGTCCTACGCATTTAAAATAAGGTCAAATGATGCAATCACTTCATATGATGCAAATGAAATGCACAACTTGGGACGTGTAAATTAACTCACATAGTCGGATTCCACGGTTCCACTTGGAGGTGCATTGCGAACTTGTTCCAAGCAAGCTGTCCAACGACTACAAATCGGCTTGATCACGTGTCAACGACCTTGAATTGACCGAAAGGTCTGTGATGTCTTATTGTGATACTTGGCCATCATGCCGAAGTATTGATCTCGGATTCTTTGCCAATATCTCTTCGAGGTTTGAGACGTACCCCTGCAAGCATCAAGAGACACCGCACTCCAAGCCTTGATCAAGATTTGATATTCCAAGAGCGTGTAGTTCTTCATCTCACGCTTTTTCTTACTTGCGCTTGCTCAAAAGCACCCTCATCTACCTCCTCCACTTCTTCCTCACCACAGTGATCATCCACACCACCCTCCATTTCATTGTAATCAAAAGCAGCGAACGGGGCTTGATCGATGTCGACGGCGTTGGTGTCCAACAAGTTCACGAACTCGGCAGTGGCATTGTTCGAACCGCCGCTACATTGAGTAACATTAAGTCACGAAAACCACAATGGCGAAAAGAAAAGCAAGACAAAAGATCAAAGATGCATACCTTCCGGCCATTTCATCGAACACCTCGCCTATGGTAGAAGCAGCTCCGTTGAACGGCATCGTCGGGGAACATGTCGCCAGGGCGGGGGGAGTGGACGAAGGCGCCGGCCTTTTCGTTGGAACCTTCTTCCGCTTCACGCCCGAAACCTTGCTCACCTTCTCCGCCGGCGGCCGGGCAGATCGCGCAGCAGCGGAGGCGCCCAGTGCGCGTGCCTTTTCGGCGGGGCCAGCCGGATTGCCGCACTGAACGACGACGTTGCCCTGCCGCTTCCTCCATGGTGTCGGGGGACGGCTGGAAGGCTTCCATGGCGGGGAAGACGAAACGGAGCGCGCGGTGGCGGGGCAATGGCGGCCGAGGAGGGGGGGAAGCGGGAACGGCCGTGCGGAAAGTTCTCTCCCGCCAAATCTCGCTGCTGATAGGGGGCGAGCTCGGTCGGCCTCCCATCCTGTGAATCTAGAGGTTGAGGTCGAACTTTTGCCGCACCCCGCAAAATCTTCTACGGATCGGTCGCGTTTGAGGAGTCTGCTCGGGCAGAATTTTCCACGCCGACCCATATTTTAACGGTTATTTTACGGGTCACGGTCTCACGGATATATACGGGGTCTGCTAGATGCTCTTACCCTCTAGCATTAGCCTCTCTCGTTTTTCCAAAAGCAACGCGACTACTGGAGACGCGCTTTGTACACGGACACTACCTCGCAGTGTTTTGGATCCTACCTCGCAGTGTACACGGACACGCCGACGTCCACCCCAGAGGCAGACTCACGGTGGAGGTCCTCACGCGCTACAGATCCCCCGTTTTCTTTTCAAAGAAGGAGAAATACTCGAGGGAGAGTCAAGTCAAGTCAACTCAATCCAGATCTCGTTGGGTTCATTTATAAGCAACTTTTCTTTTTTGCGATGGATTTATAAGCACCTTCGGCCAGCAGAAACCATTCATCTCACAAGCCTCTCACCCCCATTTCGCTGTCCCCTTCCCAGCATCTATAGCAGCATACCTAAGTGTTGGATCTTCTCCAGGTCAGTGCTGTCTATTAAGAACCTTGTTGTTTTTCAGATGATTGTAGCACAACCATGCTTATAGCTCAGTTAAAACAAGATGTTATGGCTTACATGTTTTTTCCTTTCTTAAAAAGGGTAGATTTTATTTCCATTGTTTCAATAAATCCATGGCTTGCAGCAGCTCACATCTATCACTTCTCATACCATCAGAAATGGCCACTTACGCTGGAGGAGCCAATACGGAGGAGAACAATCAGACTGTTCTAAGCACATTACCCAAGGAACTGCCGTTGGACTTCTTGAGGACTATCACAGATCAGTTCTCAGACCATCGCATTCTTGGTACGGGTGCATTTGGAACGGTTTATACGGTATGTTCATGCCTCGACAACTTTTCGCATTTTCGGAATTTGTTGACGAAAATGACAATGATTGCTGAAAAAGTATCTTTGAGGTTGAACAGGGAGTTATGCCAGATAGCCAAAGGATTGCCATGAAGAAGCTTGCAGAGAGTGCACCGGTTGCACGCGACAAAGCGTTTACCAATGAGGTCCAGAATATCATGGCTCTCCACCATAAGAATGTGGTAAAGTTGGTTGGGTACTGCCATGAAGGACAAAAGAAAGTTGTTCAAAACAATGGAAGATATATTGTTGCAGATGTTTATGAAAGCCTACTCTGCTACGAATATTTACCTATGGGAAGCCTTCAGAAGAACCTTTTTGGTATGTGATGATAAATTTCTATTTTAGTTTCATCTACTCCCTAAGTACAAAAATGTCTTATATTTTGATACGGACGGAGTAATATTTAGTTATTTTACAATGTTTGGAGCACGGATTACCTTCTCATGTTCTATTCCTTGAACTACTATCTTAGCTACTGAAATAACTTAATCTTTAACTTCAGACAAACCCATTAACATGGCTTGGGATGCGCGCTTCAAAATAATTAAGGGGATCTGCGATGGTTTACTCTTTCTTCATAGGATTCCTATTACCCATATGGATTTGAAGCCTCAAAATATACTGTTGGACAATAACATGATACTGAAAATTGCGGATTTTGGACTTTCCAGGCTCTTTGGTCAAGAACAAACACGTGCAAACACACAGAATGTTGTGGGATCATAGTAAGCTGACCAGAACTGTTCTAATATTTTGTTGTAAATTGCATCTTCACTTTCTAGCAATGCGTATTAAATTATCACTGCTAATTATATGCAGCGGATACATAGCCCCAGAATACCTATACAGAGGTGAAATCTCCGCTCAGTCAGACATATATAGTTTAGGCCTATTAATCATCGAGACTACCACCGGCGAGAAGAATAACCCCAAACAGAACGAACCTTCAGCAAGGGAGTTTATCGAAAGAGTAAGAAAGAATACTACATGCTGATTTAATTGTTGAAATCAAGAAGCTTATGTTAGAGTTTAACTTTATGTTGTCACCTAGGATAACTGTTCGAAATTCTTTACATAGGTACGTCAAAATTGGACAGAAGGACACATAGCATCCAGATACTCAAAATTAAATGCAAATGGCCTCCAGGAAGTAAAAGTATGCATTGAAATTGGTCTAGATTGTGTGCGCATTGATCGGAAGAGCAGACCCTCAATCGAAAGCATTGTTCAGAGGCTCGATGGCCGCTGTGCAAGCAAAAGGGCAAACCAGGTATGAAAATTAAATATGGACTAGATCAGAGGCTCCGTTTTGAGATCACTTTGTTTCATGCAAGTGAAGAGAGGAATTTCTAATATCTTTCAGTAGTCTACTCTGGCCGCTTCTGAGAAACCCACCGCTTAAATTGTTCGCTTGCTGCCTATACACTAATGTTTCAAGTGGCAAAATTCCACAAAAGTACATCTGCATATTTTGAAATCTGTGTAGTTATGATGTACCCTCCAAAATCCATATTGATTGATCAAATTAGACTATGGCTGGGATCGAGGTGGATCTTAAAAACTCGTTTGTGTAACTAGCCTGCCAATTTTATTCAAATTTTGCGGCTAGTTTCTCACGATGGATAGTAAAATACATTCACCACAGCACAAATAACCGGACAGTCAAAATCTTAATATGCTGCATAGTTTTTGTTTGTGAAGTTACCTGATTGCATTCAAACTATTTGCCTGGTATGGCTAGTTAAGTTGCATAAGGCTTTCAAAAGAATTGATTTTTTCTCTCATTTGCAGCCCCAAAATGCTTGGACTAAGATACTGCGACCCCATCCTTTTCTAAAAGGAAGGAACATAATCAAATTTGCATACTTGGTTTCCTTTGGTTTTTGCCGACTATCCATAGTTTACTTATAGTGTAGATTTTCATTGTTATTATGTGTTTACCCTGTTTACATAATTGCATTTAACTTATGTTGTATTTAAGCTGGTGTTGCTTACATATACTCTACAAAATTTCAGTTCTCCACTACTTCCATGCGATCATAAACTGGGATCTTCTATTGACGAAAGAAGGGCAACATGGAAAGAAAGAGCTTGCTCTGTTATTACTAGAATGAATTTATTGCGGAAATAATGTTGCATGTCATCGTGGAACTTGTTAAATTTATTATGGTAATTGCTAATCCAGTATCTCTTGTATCAAAAAATTTATACTCCAAATGTAGTGTTGTTGCTTCTGTTCAGTGCAGTTTGAAATAAGAATTTGAAATTTCATGATGCAATGTTATTGTCTCTGTTCATTGTACCACCGATCCCTCATCATTGATCCATCTGTGGCCACTGGTCAGAGATGAAGCTCATCACAGACAGGCTCTGAAAGTGGCGTCAGTATGAGTCTCTGAGAGCTAACTAGGCAGTTTAACACTGACAAGGCTAGTCTTGACCGGTCAGTGCTAAGGGCACCGTCCACCTCAAATTGACAATATGGCAGCACGGACTGACTGTTATAGGTGGCTAGTCAATGATATTGCGTCATCACTAACCATCCTATTTAGTAGCCGATCATTGGTGTATGTTCTAAATTTATGAGCAGCATCTTCCCATGTGGAGTGACGGTGCAGAAAACCGTCAGATCCCTGCACATGGTTCTTCATGGGGTGGAGCGCGCATAGAGGATTAGATTGGGGTAGACGCGAGACAAGGGTTTACCTAGGTTCATGCCCTCATGGTGAGGTAATTGTTGGGGAACGCAGTATTTTAAAATTTTTCCTACGATCACGCAAGATCTATCTAGGAGATGTATATCAACGAGAGAGGAGAGTGTGTCCACGTACCCTCATAGACCGAAAGCGGAAGCGTTAAGTAACGCGGTTGATGTAGTCGAACGTCTTCGCGATCCAACCAATCAAGTACCGAACGCACGACACCTCCGCGATCTGCACATGTTCAGCTCGGTGACGTCCCTCGTACTCTTGATCCAGTTGAGGCCGAGGGAGAGTTTCATCAGCACGACGGCGTGATGAGGGTGATGATGAAGTTACCGACGCAGGACTTCGCCTAAGCACTACAACGATATGACCGAGGTGGAAATCTGTGGAGGGGGGCACCGCACACGGCTACGACAACTGCCAACTTGTGTGTCTATGGGGTGCCCCCTCCCCCATATATAAAGGAGTGGAGGAGGGGAGGGTTGGCCCTCTCTATGGCGCGCCCCAAGGGGGATTCCTACTCCTAGTAGGAGTAGGTTTCCCCCCTTTCCCTTGTTGGAGTAGGAGAAGAAGGAAGAGGGAGAAGGAGAGAAGCAAAGGCGGGCTAACCCCTTCCCCAATTCGGTCAATAACCAATAACAGAACCTGGATGCTCATATTGGTTCCTACATATTCTATGAAGAACTTTATCGGTCAAACTGCATAACAACATATGTTGTTCCCTTTGTCATAGGTATGTTACTTGCCCGAGATTCGATCGTCGGTATCATCACACCTAGTTCAATCTCGTGACCGGCAAGTCACTTTACCCGTTCCGTAATGCATCATTTCGTAACTAACTTATTAGTCACACTGCTTGCAAGGCTTATAGTGATGTGCATTACCGAGAGGGCCCAGAGATACCTCTCCGACAATCGGAGTGACAAATCCTAATCTCGATCTATGCCAACTCAACAAACACCATCGGAGACACCTGTAGAGCATCTTTATAATCACCCAGTTACGTTGTGACGTTTGATAGCACACTAAGTGTTCCTCCGGTATTCAGGAGTTGCATAATCTCATAGTCATAGGAATATGTATAAGTTATGAAGAAAGTAATTGCAACAAACTAAACGATCATCGTGCTAAGCTTACGGATGGGTCATGTCAATCACATCATTCTCTAATGATGTGATCCCGTTAATCAAATGACAACTCATGTCTATGGTTAGGAAACTTAACATCTTTGATTAACGAGCTAGTTAATGTAGAGGCATACTAGTGACACTTAGTTTGTCTATGTATTCACACATGTACTAAGTTTCCGGTTAATACAATTCTAGCATGAATAATAAACATTTATCATGATATAAGGAAATATAAATAACAACTTTATTATTGCCTCTAGGGCATATTTCCTTCAGCAATACCCTACATCCTGCATGTTTTTTATTGATGTGGCCTCATATGAGGTGTACATGTGTTGGATCTGTTCAGTGCCTCCTTGGGAGGTCCCTACCTCCCCTTGTATAGATAGATGAGGGGTAGGGTTACATGGCTTGTTGCCCAAGTTTTCTATGAATCATGTCTTACGGTACAAGTAATAATATATCCTTCTAGAGGAGGCCCACCATTAGAGGTGAGGGGCCCAAACAATAACCAGGCTCCGGGGCCGGCCTGGCAGCCATATTTCCCAGAGGTCGGGTACCCCCAGTGTATTGCAACGGAAGTAGACCCTGAATGCATGTGGAGTTGGATTCTTTTGTATTCAAAAATGAGAACCCAGGCGTGCTCCTGTTGTTTTGGCGACAGTGGTGGTCCGTCTGCATGAATCCGACCTTGGAAATACTTAGGTTCGCTAGGTGTGCTGCCTCCTAGGCACCCTCAGCGTACTGATCCGTCAGTAGCTGCTGCATAGGGGTTAATGCCGAACCCAATGTGTCGTCTTAGACTGCTCGGCAAGGTCTTGAGGGATTCCTTTGAATGAAGAATGATCTTGTGCCGACCCCCCTAAAGGTGTTGGAGGTGACATAGTCCGCCGGGCTTGTTGATCCTAGGAGGAAGTTGAGGACACCGTGCTTGGTGAGTTCGGTGTCTTACCTCCCCTCTTCCTTGTTGTTGTAGACATCCAGATTCAAAGATCTTCGGCTTGGCGGGCGTGCGACCTCCTCGAAGAGGTCGAAGATGACATGATCCATCAGGCTCATCGCCTCTAGGAGGAAGTAGAGGACAACCATGCATGGTGAGCAACGTATCCATCCTCCCTATCTTTGTTGTTGGAGATATCCGGCAGATCGACCGCAAGGATGGAGTTGGTGTGGTCTATTGGCCTTGAAGCCCCGAAGGGGAGACTGGAGCCCGTTGTGCAGGGTGTGCCTGGCATTGTTTTGTTGTTGAAGATAGTAAGATCCATTTTTGTGTGAAATAGAATGGACTTGAGTTGCCTACTTTATCAGAAGGTCAAGGTCCTGAAGATTGCCTTCAACTCCTCCAACTTCGATGTTACTTTTGGGGCGAACATACTGAGAAGTCTTGAGCTGCTCAAGGCTCATTGCTGCAATGGTTCTTCAGTGAAGTTCTCTAGCCTAAATAACCTAAGGGTGTGTTTGGTTGCCTACATGAGGCCCAACCAGGCCCGCGCGGGAAGATTCCGACCTGTTTGGTTGCTTGCATGCACTGTTCGGCCTGCATCGCACGAAGTTTAAAGCACCTCCTAGCTAGGCCCAACTATGACACCCGAATCTGCAGTTTCTAGAGAGCCAGGCTCGGTCGAAGTAGGGGAGGGGAATGCGGTGCTGAGCTCGTGATACCATGGAGATGGCATGAGCTCACGCGCGTCTCCGAAAAATCGGAGGGAGCATTTCGGCTCACCTCCCGCCAATTCGGCCGCCCCTATTTACCCCCTCCTCTCACTGCCCAAACTCCCGCCATCCTTCTCCCCCTTTTGAGCTTTTCCGCCGATGCGCATCGGCACCGATGAGCAAGTAAGTGACGCTCCTTCACCGATGGGCGGTCCACGACGTAGGTGACTCCTATCCTCAACTTCTTCGCCCGTTCCTGCTTCCCCCTTGAGCTGCAGCCATGGCCTCTATGAGTTCAATCACCACCTTCTCTTTGTTCATTGTAGCTAGATCTGAGAGCATGTGGTCGTGGTGTTTGGTGTGCAATCATGTGGTAGGGTTGATTTGTGCATTGATCTATGAGAAAATGGTAGATTGTGATGTTGTGGTAGCTATTGGTGGTGGATTTGTAGCATGCTAGAGTAGTATGATAGTGACGAACACAATGGATTCGTAGCTAGTTGTGATGTATGCTCCTCCTTTCATAGATCATCCAGTAATGTGTGTGCTATGCTTACTGTCAATGAGTCCTACGATTATAGGACATAACCACGTAGACGCAAGATCTTAGTCAGACACTTGTCCTGTCCGACAGCCAGTTCGCCGCGTCCTATGTCGAGGACTCCCAGCCCCCCCCCCCCCCCCGATGAATACATGCCTGCCGATTCAAAGGTTTTTGAGGTATCAGCTAGTGGTTCTCTTTTTGTGCCAATTGTGCTTGTTGAGCCAACTGTTGCTGCTGCCAGTGCACTGACGTCAGCCGCAAAGGCAAAGAAGGATGGTAGGGGGGACAACATGAAGTGGCAGCCGTTCATGTCCACGTATGTGCTGAACAGATGTGTGAGCTCATCTCTAGTGGGGTTAGGACTGACAATGGCTTCAAGGAGGTGCACTTGAACACCGTTGTGAAGTAGGTGTTCGAGTTCTGCAGCTAGGAGGTGGCCGCCATCCAGGTGTACAAGCACCCCAGGAGGTGGAGAGCTTGATAGATCCAACTGTCCAAGCTTAGAAACCTTAGCGATGCCTCATGGGATCAGAACACTTGCTTGATAGTTCTAGAGGCAGAGCGCTACACCGGCCATGTCGTGGTTAGCTCACTACCCCCTGATTTTTCACACTGACAACCATTGCCTGCTCGCAATTAACAACACTTATGCTTCTTTCTTAGGACCACCCCAAAGACGACGAGTTCCTCAACACATCCGTCCAGGGCTACAACTAGATGCAACACATCTTCTCCTTTGGCACGGCAAGCATGCCATGGGCTGCATGAGCCTCTCGGTTCTCCCATGCTAGAGTTCCCAGACACACCGGACATAGAGGCAGTCCTTGATGGCCCTGACAAGCCATTTGAGCATGTCCCTATGGTCAATAGGAAGAGGAAGAGGGGTGGCATGATGGAGGAGGAGATCAGTGTCTTCACTAGCATGACTGAGGCTGTGAAGGAGGTGGCAATCGCCATTAGGGAGAGCAAGTCCCTCTACATCCACCCTGACCTATACAACGTCGTCATGGAGCAAGGTGGCTTCAGCGATGAGGCTCTCACGATAGCTCTGAGCCATCTGCTGGACAACAATGTCCAGGGTGTTGGGTTTGTTGCCATGGCAGACGCCCACAGGGTGCTCTGGCTTAGGAGCTGGCAAGGCAAGCACTACTACTAGAGCTTGGTGTTGGTTACTGCGCGCATGATCCTGGACGACAATGGTGATGGCGATGGCGACGACGACGACGATGACGACGTATATTTTGTGTAGCTAGGGCTTGAAACTTGTTTGATGGTCTGTATATTTTGTTGAGGTGGTATATACTAACCCCTCATGATGATCGTGAACTTGCGGTGGTAGGATGACACCCTCTTTTTGATGTGGTGGTAGGATGACACCATAGTAGTGATAGGTTGAACTTTCTACGCCATATTATCATGCATGCTTACTACTTCTCCATTGCTTGTTGTTTTGTCTGCTCCTTTGCTTGTTGTTTGCTTGCTCCCTCAATTATTACTCTTTGTGCACAGCTAGGACAAGTAGTATGTGGTGTTCGTTGGGAGGGCACCAGGGGTTTATACTTCATGGGAACCTTGCAACCAACAAGTTTTAGGGTACAACGACAGTAGCCATAGAGGGTTTAAACTAGGCAGGTGGCAGAACATGCTTACGCCAAGTTTGTGCGAAAGCAAGCATGCAAGGTTGAAGTTGGCAAGGCAGCACTGCACTTTGGGGTGGAGAACTTCATCATCATCGTGTAGTTCATTGCCATTGTAGTGTTGTGGTGTTGGTGTGGTAGCTATGAACGTGCAAGGTAATCTCACCACATAGGGTACAATGTTAGCACACCTGAGAGCATCTCCAACAGGCGCGCCAAACTAGCGCCATGCCGCAAAATCCCCCCTTTTAGCGCGCACAACCGGAATAGTTGCTCCAGCGGGCGTGCGAAAACCGAGCGCGACATACGTAGTCCAGCGCGCGGGCCGAAATGCAATCGCGCGCCGCTTATTTGCTGCGCCCGCTCCCGCGCGCTGGACTCTCGCGCGCTCGCTCGCACCTCCCACCCCTCATCCAGCCACGCCGCCGCCGCCGACCGCGCTACCCGGCGACCGTTCCGGCGCTTCCTCGGCCTATCCCCGCCCCGCGCGCGCTTTCTCCGGCCCCCTCTAGGCCCGCCGCCCCGCGCGCGTGCTGGTCCGCCGACGAACAGCGCCCGCGCGCTCGGCGCCGCTCGGCGCCCGCAAGGTGTTCGACAAAACGCCTAGAAGGTATGTATTGCCCAAAAGCCATGAATTTCGTGCATGTTGATTGTAGTTTTTTATTTATAGCATAGTATTCAACATTGTAGATGAGTTCTCGTATGATTCTTCTGAAGAAGAACTTGATATGGAAGAGGAGGAGGATCTTGCAATGATCCTAGCTATGCATATTAATAAAAAACCGAAGCACGGTGGTTCGGTTATGGGTCGGCAAAATTTTTGGAGGGATAGGATCGATGACCACAATAGATTGATCAGGCATTATTTTGTGGATAATCCCACATACCCCGAGTCGTATTTTCATCGCCGGTGTAGGATGAGCACCGAGTTGTTTAGGCGCATTGCAGAGAAACTAGCGAGCCATGACCACTTTTTTCAGCAAAGGAGGAATGCCACAGGAGAGCTCGGGCATAACACCTTTCAGAAGGTGACAGCCGCTTTGCGTATGTTGGCATACGGTATACCGGCTGATCTAGTTGATGATCACTTGGCTATGGGTGAGAGCCAATCCATCATGTGTGTCAAGCGCTTCGCAGTTAGAATTGTGCAAGTCTTTGGCGAGGAGTATTTGAGATCTCCCAATGCTGAAGACGTCGCAAGGTTTTTAGCGATGAACAAAGCTCGTGGTTTTCCTGGCATGCTTGGCTCAATAGATTGCATGCATTGGACTTGGAATAATTGTCCAAAGGCATGGCATGGGCAATTCCACGGCCAAAAAAAGGGTTCCACTATAATCCTTGAAGCGGTGGCCGATCAAGAGACTTGGATTTGGCATGCATTCTTTGGAATGCCTGGATCTTTGAATGACATCAATGTTGTCAACCGGTCACCACTGATGAGTAAGATGGCAAATGGGGAGTTGCCACCAGTGCAGTTTATAGCAAATGGCCGTACATACAACTATGGCTATTATCTAGCGGATGGCATCTATCCAAAGTGTCAAACCTTTGTCAAGCCGTTGAAAAAGCCAGAAGGTAAGAAAAATCTTGATTTCCACAATGCTCAGGCGGCGGCTAGAAAAGATGTGGAGAGAGCTTTTGGGATTTTGCAAGCCCAATTTGCTATTGTGAGAGGACCGGCTAGATTTTGGGATCAAAAGATGCTTTGGTACATAATGCACGCTTGTGTGATCATGCACAACATGATCATCGAGAATGAGCGTGGCCAAGATGTAGACTACTCTCAGTATGAGCTCTTGGGATATCCCGTGCGAGTGCGATGGAGGGCTGAAAGGGTGGCCCGTTTTGTTGCCTCCTATCATGCCATTCGACGTCCTGCAACGCATAATGATCTTCAGAAGGATCTCATTGAGGAGTGGTGGCATGGAATGGACGACAAAGAGCATCATGATTTATGCATTCGTTATTGTATTGTTGAACTATTTGTTGTGTTTAATCGCACTATTTGTTGTATTGAACGATAAACTGTTTGTTTGAGTTGTAATAAACGAAATTGAACTATTTATTTTTGTTTGTTTTTGATTTTTTTGCTTTTGTTTTCGAATGCATATGTTGTTTGTGCGAGTCGCGTGCGCTACATTTTAGCGCGACTGCTGGAGCCAGCGCTGCGCGCCGCGCCAAACCAGGCGATATGCGCGCGGCGTGACCGGCGCCTGTTGGAGATGCTCTCATACCCTATGTGCAACCAAACAATGTGCTTATGTGTGAGTTCAAAAAATGCAGGTAACCAAACACCGTGCGCAAAGATACCCCCTAATGCAGGAAGTGTCGATGTAGACAACAAAACATGTTGCAGATGTTGGTTTTAATGTTGTTTGTACTTAGCCAGACCCAACTCACAATGTCATGCAATGCAGCCTAGTTGAGAGATGGCAACCAAACATGCCCTAACTGAACTCAAGGTACTCTTGCTGAAGGGTTGATGTGACAACACACTGAAGGAAGAGTTGGAGACCCAACTTGCCCAGCATCCAGACGAACTAGTTTTGGAGCAGGAGGGATAGCCACATTTGTCCTGACTGGTCATTCTCCTTGTTCATTTCTGCTAGTCCCAGCAACCCCCGCCTACTACGCTATCTATCCTATTGTTTTAGTGAAAAGATGTGTAAGAGCATGTACAATGGTTGATAAGATTGTTTTATCTTAAGTCTTACATGTAATTTAGAGATGACAAAAAACATGTCTACAATGGGTCATCTCTTAGCCTTATCTTTAATAATTAGCTATTCCTAGAAACATGATGAGACATATTGTGCTAAGAGATCATCTCTTGTCTTCTCTTAAATAGGAGAGGGCAAGTATTTTCTTATGATTTCTCTCTGGTACGTCTCTGTCGTATCTACTTTTCCAAACTCTTTTGCCTTGTTTTGGACTCTAACTTGCATGATTTGAATGGAACTAACCCGGTTGATGCTGTTTTCAGCAGAATTGCCATCGTGTTATTTTTGTGCAGAAATAAAAGTTCTCGGGATGACCTGAAAATTCACGGAGATCATTTTTGGAATTAATAAAAAATATTGGCGAAAGAATCAATATAAGGGGGCCCACACCCTGTGTTGGAAATATGCCCTAGAGGCAATAATAAATTGATTATTATTATATTTCCTTGTTCATGATAATCGTTTATTATCCATGCTAGAATTGTATTGATAGGAAACTCAGATACATGTGTGGATACATAGACAACACCATGTCCCTAGTAAGCCTCTAGTTGACTAGCTCGTTGATCAATAGATGGTTACGGTTTCCTGACCATGGACATTGGATGTCATTGATAACGGGATCACATCATCAGGAGAATTATGTGATGGACAAAGACCCAATCCTAAGCCTAGCACAAGATCATGTAGTTCGTATGCTAAAGCTTTTCTAATGTCAAGTATCATTTCCTTAGACCATGAGATTGTGCAACTCCCGGATACCGTAGGAGTGCTTTGGGTGTGCCAAACGTCACAACGTAACTGGGTGGCTATAAAGGTACACTACAGGTATCTCCGAAAGTGTCTGTTGGGTTGGCACGAATCGAGACTGGGATTTGTCACTCCGTGTAAACGAAGAGGTATCTCTGGGCCCACTCGATAGGACATCATCATAATGTGCACAATGTGATCAAGGAGTTGATCACGGGATGATGTGTTACGCAACGAGTAAAGAGACTTGCCGGTAACGAGATTGAACAAGGTATCGGGATACCGACGATCGAATCTCGGGCAAGTAACATACCGATAGACAAAGGAAATTGTATACGGGATTGATTAAGTCCTTGACATCGTGGTTCATCCGATGAGATCATCGTGGAACATGTGGGAGCCAACATGGGTATCCAGATCCCGCTGTTGTTTATTGACTGGAGAGTCATCTCGGTCATGTCTGCATGTCTCCCGAACCCGTAGGGTCTACACACTTAAGGTTCGGTGACGCTAGGGTTATAGAGATATTAGTATGCGGTAACCCGAAAGTTGTTTGGAGTCCCGGATGAGATCCCGGACGTCACGAGGAGTTCCGGAATGGTCCGGAGGTAAATAATTATATATAGGAAGTGCTATTTCGGCCATCGGGACAAGTTTCGGGGTCATCGGTATTGTACCGGGACCACCAGAAGGGTCCCGGGGGTCCACCGGGTGGGGCCACCTGCCCCGGGGGGCCACATGGGCTGTAGGGGGTGCGCCTTGGCCTATATGGGCCAAGGGCACCAGCCCCAAGAGGCCCATGCGCCAAGAGTAGAGGAAAAGGGAGAGTCCTAAAGGGGAAGGCACCTCCGAGGTGCCTTGGGGAGGATGGACTCCTCCCCCCCCTTGGCCGCACCCTTCCTTGGAGGAAGGGGCAAGGCTGCGCCCTCCCCCTCTCCCTTGGCCCTATATATAGTGGGGGGAAGGGAGGGAAACCAGACCTAAGGCCTGGCGCCTCCCTCTCCCTCCCGTGACACATCTCCCTCCTCCCGCAGCGCTTGGCGAAGCCCTGTTGGAATCCCGCTACTTCCACCACCACGCCGTTGTGCTGTTGGATCTCCATCAACCTCTCCTCCCCCCTTTCTGGATCAAGAAGGAGGAGACGTTGCTGCTCCGTACGTGTGTTGAACGCGGAGGTGCCGTCCGTTCGGCGCTAGGATCATCGGTGATTTGGATCACGACGAGTATGACTATATCAACCCCGTTCTCTTGAACGCTTCCGTGCGCGATCTACAAGGGTATGTAGATCCACTCCTCCCTCATTGCTAGATGACTCCATAGATAGATCTTGGTGACACGTAGGAAAATTTTGAATTATTGCTACGTTCCCCAACAGTGGCATCATGAGCTAGGTCTATGCGTAGTTTCTATGCACGAGTAGAACACAAATTAGTTGTGGGCGTTGATTTTGTTCAATATGCTTACCATTACTAGTCCAATATTGATTCGGTGGCATCGTGGGATGAAGCGGCCCGGACCAACCTTACACGTACACTTACGTGAGACCGGTTCCACCGACAAACATGCACTAGTTGCATAAGGTGGTTGGCGGGTGTCTGTCTCTCCCACTTTAGTCGGATCGGATTCGATGAAAAGGGTCCTTATGAAGGGTAAATAGCAATTGGCATATCACGTTGTGGTCTTTGCGTAGGTAAGAAACGTTCTTGCTAGAAACCCATAGCAGCCACGTAAAACATGCAAACAACAATTAGAGGACGTCTAACTTGTTTTTGCAGGGTATGCTATGTGATGTGATATGGCCAAAAGGATGTGATGAATGATATATGTGATGTATGAGATTGATCATGTTCTTGTAATAGGAATCACGACTTGCATGTCGATGAGTATGACAACCGGCAGGAGCCATAGGAGTTGTCTTAATTTATTTATGACCTGCGTGTCAACATAAACGTCATGTGATTACTTTACTTTATTGCTAACCGTTAGCTGTAGTAGTAGAAGTAATAGATGACGTAACAACTTCATGGAGACACGATGATGGAGATCATGATGATGGAGATCATGGTGTCATGCCGGTGACAAGATGATCATGGAGCCCCAAGATGGAGATCAAAGGAGCTATATGATATTGGCCATATCATGTCACTATTATTTGATTGCATGTGATGTTTATCATGTTTATACTTCTTATTTGCTTAGAACGATGGTAGTAAATAAGATGATCCCTCATTAAAATTTCAAGAAAGTGTTCCCCCTAACTGTGCACCGTTGCGATAGTTCGTTGTTTCAATGCACCCCGTGATGATCGGGTGTTTGATCCAAACGTTCACATACAACGGGTGTAAGACAGATTTACACATGCAAACACTTAGGTTGACTTGACGAGCCTAGCATGTGTATAGACATGGCCTCGGAACACAGAAGACCGAAAGGTCGAGCATGAGTCGTATGGTAGATACGATCAACATGAAGATGTTCACCGATGTTGACTAGTCCTTCTCACGTGATGATCGGACACGGCCTAGTTGACTCGGATCAGGTAATCACTTAGATGACTAGAGGGATGTCTATCTGAGTGGGAGTTCATGAGATGAACTTAATTATCTTGAACATAGTCAAAAGGTCTTCGCAAATTATGTCGTAGCTCGCGCTTCAGTTCTATTGTTTAGATATGTTCCTAGAGAAAAATTAGTTGAAAGTTGATAGTAGCAATTATGCGGACTAGGTCCGTAAATTGAGGATTGTCCTCATTGCTTCATAGAAGGCTTATGTCCTTAATGCACCGCTTAGTGTGCTGAACCTCGAACGTCGTCTGTGGATGTTGCGAACATCTGACATACACATTTTGATGACTACATGATAGTTCAGTGCGTAATGCTAAATGGTTTAGAATTGAGGCACCAAAGACGTTTTTGAAACATCGCAGAACATATGAGATGTTCCAAGGACTAAAATTGGGATTTCAGGCTCGTGCCCACGTCAAGAGGTATAAGACCTCCGACGATTTTCTTAGCCTGCAAACTAAGGGAGAAAAGCTCAATTGTTGAGCTTGTGCTCAGATTGTCTGAGTACAACAATTGCTTGAATCGAGTGGGAGTTGATCTTCCAGATGAAATAGTGATGGTTCTCCGAAGTCATTACCACCAAGCTGCTTGAGCTTCGTGATGAACTATAATGTATCTGGGACATATATGATGATCCTTGAAATATTTGCGATGTTTGACACCGCAAAAGTAGAAATCAAGAAGGAGCATCAATTGTTGATGGTTGGTGAAACCACTAGTTTCAGGAAGGGCAAGGGCACGAAGGGATACTTCATGAAACGGAAATTCAGCTGCTGCTCTAGTGAAGAAACACAAGGTTGAACCCAAACCCGAGACTAAGTGCTTCTATAATAAGGGGAACAACCACTGGAGCAGAATTACCCTAGATACATGGTAGATTAGAAGGCTGGCAAGGTCGATAGAAGTATATTGGATATACATTGTGTTGATGTGTACTTTACTAGTACTCCTAGTAGCACCAGGGTATTAGATACCGGTTCGGTTGCTAAGTGTTAGTAACTCGAAATAAAAGCTACGGAATAAACGGAGACTAGCTAAAGGTGAGCTGACGATATGTGTTGGAAGTGTTTCCAATGTTGATATGATCAAGCATGCACGCTCCCTCTACCATTAGACTGGTGTTAAACCTAAATAATTGTTATTTGGTGTTTGCGTTGAGCATAGACGTGATTGGATTATGTCTATCGCGATACGGTTATTCATTTAAGGAGAATAATGGTTACTCTGTTTATTTGAATAATACCTTCAATAGTCTTACACCTAAAATGAATGGTTTATTGAATCTCGATCGTAGTGATACACATGTTCATGCCAAAAGATAGTAATGATAGTACCACCTACTTGTGGCACTGCCACATAAGTCATATCGGTATAAAACGCATGAAGAAGCTCCATGTTGATGGATCTTTGGGCTCACTCGTTTTTGAAAAGTTTGAGGCATGCGAACCATGTCTATTGGTGTATATGCATGAAGAAACTCCATGCAAATGGACCGTTTGGACTCACTTGATTTTGAATCACTTGAGGCATGCAAATCATACCACATGGGCAAGATGATTGAAATCCTCGTTTTCAGTAAAATGGAACTAGAAAGCAACTTGTTGGAAGTAATACATTTTGATGTGTGCAGTCCAATGAGTGCTGAGGCATGTAGTGGATATCGTTATGTTCTTACTTCACAGATGATTTGAGTAGATGTTGAGTATATTTACTTGATGAATCACGAGTCTGAATTATTGAAAGGTTCAAGTAATTTCAGGGTGAAGTTGAAAGATCGTCGTGACAAGAGGATAAAATATCTATGATATGATCATAGAGATGAATATCTGAATTACGAGTTTGGCACAGAATTAAGACATTGTGGAAATTGTTTCACAACTAATACAGCCTGGAACACCATAGTGTGATGGTGTGTCCGAACATCATAACTGCACCCTATTGGATATGATGCATACCATGATGTCTCTTATCGAATTACCACAATAGTTTATGGGTTAGGCATTAGAGACAACCACATTCACTTTAAATAGGGCACCACGTAATTCCGATGAGATGACACCGTATGAACTATGGTTTAGAGAAACCTAAGCTGTCATTTCTTAAAAGTTTGGGGCTGCGACGCTTATGTGAAAAAGTTTCAGGCTGATAAGCTCGAACCCAAAGCGGATAAATGCATCTTCATAGGACACCCAAAACAGTTGGGGTATACCTCCTGTCTCAGATCCGAAAGCAATAAGGGATTGTTTCTAGAATCGGGTCCTTTCTCGAGGAAAAGTTTCTCTCGAAGGAATTGAGTGGGAGGATGGTGGAGACTTGATGAGGTTATTGAACCGTCACTTCAACTAGTGTATAGCAGGGCACAAAGAGTTGTTCCTGTGGCACCTACACCAATTGAAGTGGAAGCTTATGATATTGATCATGAGACTTCGGATCAAGTCACTCCCAAACCTCGTAGGATGACAAGGATGCGTACTACTTCAGAGTGGTACGTAATCCTGTCTTGGAAGTCATGTTGCTAGACAACAATGAACCTACGAGCCATGGAGAAGCGATGGTGGGCCCGGATTCCGATAAATGGCTCGAGGCCATAAAATCCGAGAGAGGATCCATGTATGAAAACAAAGTGTAGACTTTGGCAGAACAGCTCGATGGTCGTAAGGCTGTTGAGTACAGATGGATTTTAAAAGGAAGACGGACAATGATGGTAAGTATCACCATTAAGAAAGCTCGACTTGTCGTTAAGATGTTTTCTGACAAGTTCAAGGAGTTGACTACGGTGAGACTTTCTCACTCGTAGCGATGCTAAGAGTCTGTTGGAATTATATTAGCGATTACTGCATTATTTATGAAATCTTGCAGATAGGATGTCAAAACATTGTTTCCTCGACGATTTTCTTGAGGAAAGGTTGTATGTGATACAACCGGAAGGTTTTGTCAATCCTGAAAGATGCTAATAAGTATGCAAAGCTCCAGCAATCCTTCTGAGGACTGGAGTAAGCATCTCGGAGTTGGAATGATAAGATGATCAAAGTTTTGGGTGTATACAAAGTTTATGAGAAACTTGTATTTCCAAAGAAGTGAGTGGGAGCACTATAGAATTTCTGATGAGTATATGTTGTTGACATATTATGGATCAGAAATGATGTAGAATTTCTGGAAAGCATATAGGGTTATTTGGAAAGTGTTTTTCAATGGAAAGCCTGGATTAAGCTACTTGAACATTGAGCATCAAGATCTATAAGGATAGATCAAAACGCTTAATGGAACTTTCAAATGAGCACATACCTTGACATGATCTTGAAGGTGTTCAAGATGGATCAGTCTAAGAAGGAGTTCTTGCCTGAGTGGTAAGGTATGAAGTTAAGACTTAAAGCTCGACCACGGCAGAATAGAAAGAAAGGACGAAGGTCGTCCCCTATGCTTAAGACATAGGCTCTACAGTATGCTATGTTGTGTACCGCACCTGAAGTGTGCCTTGCCATGAGTCAGTCAAGGGGTACAAGAGTGATCTAAGAATGGATCACAGGACAGCAGTCAAAGTTATCCTTAGTAACTAGTGGACTAAGGAATTTTCTCGATTATGGAGGTGGCAAAAAGAGTTCGTCGTAAAGGGTTACGTCGATGCAAGCTTAACACCTATATGGATAGCTCTGAGTAGAGATACCAGATACGTATAATGGAGCAACAATTTAGAATAGCTCCAAGTAGAACAGTTATTCGGAATGGCTCCAAATAGAACGTGGTAGCTGCATCTAGGAGATGACATAGAGATTTGTAAAGCACACACGAATCTGAAAGGTTCAGACCCGTTGACTAAAACCTCTCTCACAAGCAACATGATCAAACCCAGAACTCATTGAGTGTTAATCACATAGTGATGTGAACTAGATTACTGACTCTAGTAAACTCTTTGGATGTTGGTCACATGGCGATGTGACCTGTGAGTGTTAATCACATGGCAATGTGAACTAGATTATTGACTCTAGTGCAAGTGGGAGACTGTTGGAAATATGCCCTAGAGGCAATAATAAATTGATTATTATTATATTTCCTTGTTCATGATAATCATTTATTATCCATGCTAGAATTGTATTGATAGGAAACTCAGATACATGTGTGGATACATAGACAACACCATGTCCCTAGTAAGCCTCTAGTTGACTAGCTCGTTGATCAATAGATGGTTACGGTTTCCTGACCATGGACATTGGATGTCATTGATAACGGGATCACATCATTAGGAGAATTATGTGATGGACAAAGACCCAATCCTAAGCCTAGCACAAGATCATGTAGTTCGTATGCTAAAGCTTTTCTAATGTCAAGTATCATTTCCTTAGACCATGAGATTGTGCAACTCCCGGATACCGTAGGAGTGCTTTGGGTGTGCCAAACGTCACAACATAACTGGGTGGCTATAAAGGTACACTACAGGTATCTCCGAAAGTGTCTATTGGGTTGGCACGAATCGAGACTGGGATTTGTCACTCCGTGTAAACGGAGAGGTATCTCTGGGCCCACTCGGTAGGACATCATCATAATGTGCACAATGTGATCAAGTAGTTGATCACGGGATGATGTGTTACGGAACGAGTAAAGAGACTTGCCGGTAACGAGATTGAACAAGGTATCGGGATACCGACGATCGAATCTCGGGCAAGTAACATACCGATAGACAAAGGAAATTGTATACGGGATTGATTAAGTCCTTGACATCGTGGTTCATCCGATGAGATCATCATGGAACATGTGGGAGCCAACATGGGTATCCAGATCCCGCTGTTGGTTATTGACCGGAGAGTCATCTCGGTCATGTCTGCATGTCTCCCGAACCCGTAGGGTCTACACACTTAAGGTTCGGTGACGCTAGGGTTATAGAGATATTAGTATGCGGTAACCCAAAAGTTGTTCGGAGTCCCGGATGAGATCCTGGACGTCACGAGGAGTTCCGGAATGGTCCGGAGGTAAAGAATTATATATAGGAAGTGCTATTTCGGCCATCGGGACAAGTTTCGGGGTCATCGGTATTGTACCGGGACCACCGGAAGGGTCCCGGGGGTCCACCGGGTGGGGCCACCTGCCCCGGGGGGCCACATGGGCTGTAGGGGGTGCGCCTTGGCCTATATGGTCCAAGGGCACCAGCCCCAAGAGGCCCATGCGCCAAGAGTAGAGGAAAAGGGAGAGTCCTAAAGGGGGAAGGCACCTCCGAGGTGCCTTGGGGAGGATGGACTCCTCCCCCCCTTGGCCGCACCCTTCCTTGGAGGAAGGGGCAAGGCTGCACCCTCCCCCTCTCCCTTGGCCCTATATATAGTGGGGGGAAGGGAGGGAAACTAGACCTAAGGCCTGGCGCCTCCCTCTCCCTCCCATGACACATCTCCCTCCTCCCGCAGCGCTTGGCGAAGCCCTGTTGGAATCCCGCTACTTCCACCACCACGCCGTTGTGCTATTGGATCTCCATCAACCTCTCCTCACCCCTTGCTGGATCAAGAAGGAGGAGACGTCGCCGCTCCATACGTGTGTTGAACACGGAGGTGCCGTCCGTTCGGCGCTAGGATTATCGGTGATTTGGATCACGACGAGTACGACTCCATCAACCCCGTTCTCTTGAACGCTTCCGCACGCGATCTACAAGGGTATGTAGATCCACTCCTCCCTCATTGCTAGATGACTCCATAGATAGATCTTGGTGACACGTAGGAAAATTTTGAATTATTGCTACGTTCCCCAACACCCTGGCCACAAGGGTGGGGGGCACGCCCACCCCTGTGGGGTGCCCCCTCTGACCTTGTGGGCCCCCCGGACCTCCACCGACCTCAACTCTAACTCCATATATTCATGTTCAGGGAGAAAAAAAAACCAGAGAGAAGGGTTCATCGCGTTTTACGATACGGAGCCGCCGCCAAGCCTGTTCTTCCTCGGGAGGGCAGATCTAGAGTCCGTTCTGTGCTCCGAAGAGGGGAATCCGTCGCCATCTTCATCATCAACTATCCTCCATCACCAGTTTCATGATGCTCACCGCCGTGCGTGAGTAATTCGACTGTAGGCTTGCTGGACCGTGATGGGTTGGATGAGATTTACCATGTAACTGAGTTAGTTTTGTTACGGTTTGATCCCTAGTATCCACTATGTTCTAAGATTGATGTTGCTATGACTTTTCTATGCTTAATGCTTGTCACTAGGGCCCGAGTGCCATGATTTTAGATCTGAACCTATTATGTTTTCATGAATATATTTGAGTTCTTGATCCTATCTTGCAAGTTACAGTCACCTACTACGTGTTATGATCCGGCAACCCCAGAGTGACAATAGTCGGGACACTTCCTGGTGATGACCGTAGTTTGAGGAGTTCATGTATTCAATAAGTGATAATGCTTTGGTCCTATACTCTATTAAAAGGAGGCGTTAATATCCCTTAGTTTCCACTAGGACCCCGCTGCCACGGGAGGGTAGGACAAAAGATGTCATGCAAGTTCTTTTCCATAAGCACGTATGACTATATTCGGAATACATGCCTACATTATATTGCTGAACTGGAGCTAGTTCTGTGTCACCCTATGTTATAACTGTTGCATGATGAATGCCATCCGGCATAATTATACATCACTGATCCATTGCCTACGAGCTTTTCACATATTGATCTTTGCTTCATTACTTTTTCGTTGCCACTGTTACGATTCCTACAAAACTGCTACTGTTACTTTTGCCACCGTTACCGTTACTTCCATACAACTTTGCTACTAAATACTTTGTTGTAGATATTAAGTCTTCCAGTTGTGGTTGAATTGACAACTCACCTGCTAATACTTGAGAATATTCTTTGGCTCCCCTTGTGTCGAATCAATAAATTTGGGTTGAATACTCTACCCTCGAAAATTGTTGCGATCCCCTATACTTGTGGGTTATCAAGACCTTTTTCTGGCGCCATTGCAGGGTTGCATAGCTCTATTCTCTGAGTCACTTGGGATTTATATCTTCTTATCATTATGAGGAATTTGAAAGATCAAAGAACCGAGATATTTCCCTCAACTACGAGGGGAGGTAAGGAACTGCCATCTAGCTCTGCACTTGATTCTCCTTCTGTTTTGAGTAAACTTGCGACACCTGCACCTGCTATTGATTCTGATATGTCACACGTTATTGATGATTCCACTTCTGTTATGCACGATGCTTATTATGAAACTACTTCTCTGGTTGATAATATTGTGCCACTAGGTGAATTTTTTTATGAACAACTTGCTAGTGTTAGAGAGAATGAAATTACTGAAACTAATGATATTTTTGAAACTGAAGATTATGATTCTCCCCCTAGATATGAATTGTCTGTTGTACCTGAGGGGTATGTTATGGATGAAGAGACTTCTAGAGACTTCTTTGCTTGCAATGGTAGAGAGGATCTTAATAAATTGTTGGCTAAGCTGAAAGAAAAATCCTCGAATGAAATATGATCCTAATTTTGCTACTTCACCTATCTTTGTTACTAATCAGGATTATGAATTCTCTATCAATCCTGAGTTAATTACTTTGGTTGAATCTGATCCTTTCTATGGTTCTGAATCTGAAACTGTTGTGGCACATCTTACTAAATTAAATGATATAGCCACCTATTTGCTCATGAGGAAAAAAATTCGCTATTACTATATTCTTAAGTTGTTTCCTTTCTCGTTAAAGGATGATGCTAAACTATGGTTTAATTCTCTTGCTCCTGGTTGTGTGCGTAGTCCCCAGGATATGATTTACTGCTTCTCTTCAAAATATTTCCCTGCTCATAAGAAACAAGCTGCTTTAAAAGAAATATTTAACTTTGTGCAATTTGAAGAAAAGAGTCTCCCACAATCTTGGGGGAGGCTTCTCCAATAACTTAATGCTTTGCCTGATCATCCTCTCAGGAAAAATGAAATACTTGATATCTTTTATAATGGACTAACCAATGCTTCCAGAGATCACCTAGATAGTTGTGCTGGTTGTGTAATGATAACGATTGGACACTTTCTGAACCAACTCCTAAGCCAACTCCAAAGAAAGGGGGTATTCGATTTCTCAGTCCTGAAGATATGCAGGAGGCAAAGAAATCTATGAAAGAAAAAGGTATTAAAGCTGAAGATGTTAAAAATCTACCACCTATTGAAGAAATACATGGTCTTGATAACTCGATATAGGTACTAGAGGTAAACTCTCTCCATATATTTGATGAAGGTGATATTCCTCATAATAAGTCTGCTAGTCAATGCTTAGATGAGTTTGACAATTTTATTGTTAAACAAGAGAATTTCAATGCTTATGTTAGTAGACAATTGAAACATAATGCTTACATGCTTGACCACTTGGGTGATTATATGAGTAGAACTATTAATGATCTTAAGCTTATTAGTAAACATGCTTCCATGGTTAGAACTCAAGTAGAATAAGTACTTAAAGCTCAGGATGATTTGCTTAATGAGTTGAATAATAAGAACAATGATAATGTTGTTAGGGTTATGACTAGAGGTGGTAAAATGACTTAGGAACCTTTGTATCTTGAGGGCCATCCTAAGAGAGTTGAGAAAAATTCTCAAAGAGTTAATACTGATGCACCTAGTCCTAGTAATAAAAAGAAAAAGAAAACCGATATAGCCACCTGCTAGAGAGACACCTGAGAATCCCAATGACATTTCTATTTCTGATGTTGAGACACAATTTGGTGATGAACATGAACCTAGTGATAATGCTAATAATGATGTTCATGCTGATGCTCAACCTAGTAATGATAATGATGTAGAGATTGAACCTGCTGTTGATCATGATAACGCACAATCAAAGAATCAACGTTATGACAAGAGAGACTTCGTTGCTAGGAAACATGGTAAAGAAAGAGAACCATGGGTTCAGAAACCCATGCCCTTTCTATTGGGATCTACGGTAGGTTGCGTCAACTGCAAATTAAAATTTCCTATGCGTAGAACAACCAAGAACATGCTACGGGAGATGGATCACAGTTCGTTACCACTAGACGCGCAGTGCCGTGCAGCGGAAGAAGAGTTGGGGCAGCGCGTCCACGTGGATCGTCTCCTCCTCGTCCGATCTCCCTCGTACAGCCGGTGGTCGGTTCTCATGTACAGGTTCGCTGGAGCGGCGCAAGTGCACCGCCTCTAACGGTATCCGCGCGTGCAGGAGGAACGTCGTGCGGCGGACTGCTAGGTCCGGTCACACAACCGGCGGTGAGTGGAGGTGTCTATTCGCAACACATGCAAACCCTAGTGACAGCGCTGAAGCGATCAACCCCCGTGAGTGTGCGGCACCTCCACTATATATAGGCGTACGTCGCGGGCTTAACACTTGGGCCTCGCACAGACCCTAAAGCCCATAAGTCTACTCAGCCACAATCCGAATATAGTTCGGATCACATCCGACCAGTGTCCTCGGATCCGACCTCATAGGTTCCTTCCCTTAAGCGCGCGACCCCTTAGGTTCAAGTCGGCTTGGTCGCAGTTCGGATCACCTCCGAACTGCACGGTTGGTAGCGGCCTCTAGCAAGGCATGCCGAACACCAAGCAGACTATGAAGCTGGTTAGCGAACCTGTACATCATACTTCCATTCCTTTTGCCACACGATACGTGTTGTTGAGCTCAAGGCGAGTCTGCCATCCTAGTGCTAGCCCGACCTCTTTCTCGTTTCAGTGATGCCGACCACAAACCGGATTATCTCATAATCCTTGTCGCATGGCCATGCTTATCCTGGTCGGATCACACGAGGGGCCCAGAGTATATCTCTCCTGATCAGAGGGGCAAATCCCATCTTGCTCGACCACGTCTCGCAGCATGGTTCTAGACAAACCCGAAACCTACCTTTATAACTACCCAGTTACGAAGTAGCGTTTGGTCAACCCAAAGCAAGTCTGTCACCATCCCGAGTACATGCGTCAGCTCAGGTCTTAGGACATAGAACATATGTTGTACTAGAGACTCACAGATGACATATCGCTGCGTCTCATAGTTGGGTCTGTCCGACTTGGACCTTATCTCGACTCGGATCCGACTACGTCGAATCCGACCAGATCCTTCCAAGTCCATATTATCCGGTTAGCATCCAATGCTCCATGGCTAGTGAGACCAAGCCATCGACCGTGTCATATGCTAGTCTAGTTGGTTGCGCGTCCACACAGCCCTTTCGACTAGGGACCTTTTAGGACAGTCATCATACAATGCATAGTCCCACAAACAAGTCACGTACTTGCTGATACACACCATTGATAATGTCCAAGGACTATCTTTATTCATAAACACATAGGAAATATCATCATACATGATTGCCTCTAGGGCATATCTCCAACACTTTCCTCCTAAGCCATCCAAGAAAAAGGATGATGAGGATTTTGAGTGATTTGCTGAAATGATTAGACCTATATTTTTGCGTATGTGTTTGACTGATATGCTTAAAATGCCTCCTTATGCTAAATATATGAAGGATATTGTTACTAATAAAAGAAGGATACTGGAAGCTAAAATTTCCACCATGCTTGCTAATTATACTTGTAAGGGTGGAATACCAAAGAAACTTGGAGATCCAGGTGTACCAACTATACCATGCTCCATTAAAAGAAACTATGTTAAAACTGCTTTATGTGATCTTGGAGCCGGTGTTAGTGTTATGCCTTTCTCTTTGTATCGTGGACTTGAATTGAATAAGTTGACACCTGCTGAAATCTCTTTGAAAATGGCTGATAAATCAACTGTTATACCCATCGGTATTTGTGGGGATGTGCCTGTTGTGGTTGCAAACGTTACTATCTCAACAGACTTTGTTATTCTTGATATTCCTGAGGACGACAGTATGTCGATCATCCTTGGTAGACCCTTTTTGAATACTGCAGGGGCTGTTATTGATTGCAACAAAGGCAATGCCACTTTTCATGTTAATGGTAATGAGCATGCGGTACACTTTCCGAAGAAACAACTTCAAGTTCATAGTATCAATTCTATTGGAAAAATGTCAAATATTACTATTGGAGGTTTTGAATTCCCTTCCTACTATGAAAAAGAAATATGTTATTATTATTGTTGGGAAAATGCATATCCCCATTGATGTAACCTAGTGTTATTCGAAAATTCTATGGTTTCATGTCATTCGGAAGAAGTTTGTTAATAAGGCTTAATCAACCCTGTTAATGGATTCCTTTTCATGAGCGTGAGATGGATGAATTTAGAAAGCACAACTCTCTGTACCCATCTTATACTTTCTGTTATTTAGAATAAATAAAGTAAAAATAGTATTTCCTGTCTGTTTTCTGATTTATCTGTGCAATAAAAAAATGTCCGAAAAATAAAAGTTCTTCAAATTCCCTGAAAATTTAGTATGATTTTTTATATAATATTTTTGAATTTTTGGCACTGAACACACACCAGGGGGCCTCACCAGCTGGCCACAAGGGTGGAGGGCGCGCCCCTGTCCTTGTGGGCCCTATGTGGCCCCCTCCACTTATTCCAGCACCTATCCACTCCTTCCTCTAGAAAAAATCACTCCATATCTCAAACTTGTGTTCTTGCTCATTTTGCTGCCATTTTCGATCTCCTTGCTCAAAGCTCCATTCACAAAACTGCTTTGGGGGATTGTTCTTCGGTATGTGACTCCCCCAATGGTCCAATTAGTTTTTGTTCTAGTGCTTTATTCATTACAAATTTTTGCTGCTGTGGTGACCTTGTTCTTGAGCTTGCATGTCAAATTTATATTGTCCAAAGTAGTTTTGATGCATGATATAGCCTCTAGGCACTTGTAGGAGTAGTTGCTATCTATTTAGTTGAGTTTGGTTCACTTTTATTTTGAGTCACTAAAATTTTCAGAAATTTTTCAGAGAAAGAATAATGTCTAGGCGAATGTACCAAGGTGGTTCTTCAAGGAAGCAAGCACCGAGGCATGCAATACGCGAACTGGACCTTGAACCACAAAGGAAATGTGCAAACACTCAAGAACAGGAAGCAAAAAGCAAAAATAAATTTTATTCATTGGGTTGCCTCCCAACAAGACCTATAGTTTTATGCCCTTAGCTAGGCATAAAGCAAGGATCTAAGCTTTGTCATCCTTGTTCAACTCTTCAATCAAGCACTTATAATTCTTCAAAGATTTAGCATAAAGATTTTCAATGACAATACTCCTAGGAACAATTTTAAAGAATCCATTCCTGCCAAAGGGATCTCTTATAACTTCAACAAAATCCGGGTGAATGCTAATCATCTTAAGATCCTATTTACTATTACTAGAAGTTGCACCCTTGTTCTTAGTAACTTGAGTAGTCTTGCCAATCTTTACGGAAGTTTTTTCGATAGTTTTAGCAGATGCAAAAGCCGTACTCAAATTACTAAAGATTTCTTCTAGTTTATCAATCCGAGACGAACTTTCTTCAATTCTTTCATGAATTATGGTTCCCTTTTCTTTTAACAACTTAAAAAATTCTCCTTCTTTTGCCCCAATTTTAGTAGCAAAATTATGCATCTTTTTATCCAAAATTTCAATATGCTCTTCAGTAAGCATTTTCTTTTCAATAGCATCTAATCTTTCCATAACATGCTCAAGAGTCAAAGTTGTTTCATTAATCATAAGAGGAGGTGATCCCACTAAATTTCCCATAGCATTGAAAGCATCAAGAGAGGGACACATCAAGAAATTTCCACCGGTAATCGTATCAAGGATGAATCTATACCAAGTGGTGATGCCCACATAAAAACAACGAAGAAGAACAATAGTAGATTGCTTACGGATAGATCTATCATGAGCATTGAAAATTCTATACCAAGAATATTTTAGATTTTCTCCTCCCCTTTGTTTAAAGTTGAGAACTTCGTTCTCGGGAGTGCACGTAGTAGAGGATGAAGTATCCATGATGATAATGACGACGAACAAGATTGCACACAAAACAGATCCGACAAGAAAATGGCGAACGAAAAAGAGGGGCGAATAAAATGAAATTTTTTTGTGAAGTGGGGGAGAGAAAAACGAGAGGCAAATGGCAAATAATGTAAATTGAGAGGAGATGAGATTTGTGATTAGGATCCTGGTATATGTTGAAGATCCTTGATCGCTCTCTCACTATAGCGCCAGAAAAGCTCCTGTCTGCTAGGACTACGTCGGTATTTCCCCAAAGAGGGAGGGATGATGCAGCACAACGACAGTAGATATTTCCCTCAGTAAAGAAACCAAGGTTATCGAACCAGTAGGAGAAACAAGCAACACAACGTAAACATCACCTACACACAAATAACAACACCTCGCAACCCGACGTGTTAAAGGGGTTGTCAATCCCTTTCGGGTAATGATGCCAGAAATTGGTAATATATTGAAATAATAGATCGCAAATAAAATAAAGTGCAGCAAAATATTTTTGTATTTTTGGTTTAATAAATCTGAATAAAAATGCAAAAGAAAAGTAGATCGCAAGCAAATATATGAGGAAGAAGACCCGGGGGCCATAGGTTTCACTAGTGGCTTTCTCGAGAAAGATAGCAAACGGTGGGTGAACAAATTACTGTTGCACAATTGATATAACCCCAAATAATTATGATGATATCCAGGCAATGATCATTACATAGGCATCACGTCTAAGATTAGTAGACCGACTCCTGCCTGCATCTACTACTATTACTCCACACATCGACCGCTATCCAGCATGCATCTAGTGTATTAAGTTCATGGAGAAACGGAGTAATGCAATAAGAACGATGACATGATGTAGACAAGAGCCGTTTATCTATTGCATAGATATAGATCCCATATTTTTATACTTAGTAGCAACGATACATACGTGTCGGTTCCCTTTCTGTCACTGGGATCAAGCACCGTAAGATCGAACCCACTACCGGGCACCTCTTCCCCTTGCAAGATAGATAGATCAAGTTGGCCAAATAAAACCCAAATATCGGAGTAGAAATACGAGGCTATAAGAGACTATGCATATAAGAGATCAAAGAAACTCAAATAAATTTCATGGATATAAAAAGATATGACTGATCATAAACTCAAAGTTCATCGGATCCCAACAAACACACTACAAAAGAGTTACATCATATGGATCTCCAAGACACCATTGTATTGAGAATCAAGAGAGAGAGAGAGAGAGAGAGAGAGAGAGAGATGAAGCCATCTAGATACTAACTACGGACCCGAAGGTCTACAAAGAACTAGTCATGCATCATCGGAGAGGCACCAATGGAGGTGGTTGTAACGCCCCGTATGTAACCTGCCATATTTGTATTCCAACTCTTACCATTTCCGGCACTAAGTTATGACATTTCTTCGTTGTCGGGTTTTGTATTCGTGTTGTTTTGCCTTTGTCATGTATCTCATATCATGTCATCATGTGCATCGCATTTGCACACGTGTTCGTCTCATGCATCCTAGCATTTTCCCCGTTGTCCGTTTTGCATTCCGGCGCTCCTATGTCCTCCGGTGTCCCTTTCTACCTCTTTTCGTGTGTGGGTGCTAAACGTTCTCAGATTGGACCGAGACTTGTCATGCGACCTTGGTTTACTACCGGTAGACCGCCTGTCAAGTTTCGTGCCATTTGGACTTCGTTTGATACTCCAACGGTTAACCGAGGGACCGAAAAGGCCTCGTGTGTGTTGCAGCCCAATAGCTCTCCAAAGTGACCCAAAACCCACCTAAACCCCTTCCATCATCTAGATCGTTCGATCTGGCCGAAAACCGTGCTCAATTTGGAGCCTCCTAGCTCCCTCTACCTATAAATATAGCCCTCCTCCGAAATTTTCGGATCAATCCACCCCCAAACCCTAGCTCCCCGCACCTCCGCGCGGCTGGACACGTCCGGTCCGGCGGGACACAACCACCGCCGCCAACCGGGAGCCGCCACCTGTCGCCACCGCCTCCTCCCGCAGTCTACTCCCGCCGCCGCCCGCGGGTCAACGCCCCGACCCCGCGCCCGGTCGCCTCGCCGCCGTTCCGCCCGGACGCCACGCCGCCCTTCGCCGGAGAGCTCCGCCCTGCCAGCCGCCCTCGCCTCCGCAGCGCCACCGCGCGTCCACACCGCCGGAGCCGCCTAACGCCGCCCTAAGCCGAGCGCCTCGCCGCGCCGCCCGAGTCCGGCGACGACTCCGACCCCTTCCCTAGCTCCGGCAAGTCCCTCCTCGCTCCGGCCATCGCGGCTCCATTTCCGGCGACCTCGAAGTCCGTGCTCCGGCGAGATCCCGATCTAGATCTACAGTGAACCCTAACCTCGGTTGACTTTTGCCTCCGCTTCAGTAATTTTTGCATATGTTCATCGCATCATAACTCTGCAGCCATGGTTCCGTTTTGGGCGTGTAGCATATTAAATTGTTCGTCTCGTTGAGTACTTCATTTTATCTCATTGCATCATGTTCATTTGAGCTCATCTTAATGCCCTAAATGCTGTTGGAAGAGTGCTAGTTTATGTTAGTTTCAGATTCATATTAGTAATTGGACTTTTGTCATTTTTGCCAAGATTCATGTGTGCCTCCTATGAACTTGAGCCCTACATGAGTTTTGAAGTATGCCATCCCATCTTTACAGGGGTGTATGCCATGTCTTTTTTTGATCTTTGTGGTGACTAGCACAAGCATGCAAAGTAGCCCTCTCAATGTTGCTGATTTCAGGGACTTAGAAATATTCTAAGTCATTGCCCTGATAATATTTTTATGCCATGTATTCATGTTGCTTCATAGTGATCCGTGCCTCTTTTGAGCATGATCAGTAAGGATGTTTTGTAGATATTGTGGTGCTCTATCCATCCATGTCTTTGTTTGCAATTATGGAGCACCCTAGCTTGACTCAATCAAGCTCTACTTTTGCTATAAAATATTCCTGGCAGAATGTTTACATGTTAAGCATTTTTGCCGAGCTTGTTGTAATTGATCCATGCATGCTATGTTGATGTTCTTGCCATGTTTAGCTCCTATGCCATGTCTACTTACTGGGTGTATGCTTAGTTTGTCATGCAATGCCTTGTGGTGAGTGCATCGAGCTCGTAAACCTGACTACTTAATATTTGTTTTGCCATGTTCCAATTTTCTGCTAAGTCTGAATCTGTTAACGATAATTGCTATGTTCACATGGTTGCCATTGTATTTTATGATCCCTTTTGGCTTATGGTCAGTAAGGGACTTTTGTTGTATGCTTTGAGTAGCTTCATGCCATGCCTTGCTTTGCCATGACATGTTCCTGTAGCATGTTGATATCTTGCTCTAAACATTGCTTCCTGATGTTAAATTCCTGACTTGATGATATTTTCACTAAGTCTGTAACCTGATATCTTTTGCACTTTCGCCATGCTTGTTTGAACCTGCTATTGAGTGAATTAGCCGTAGCTCAGTGTTCATCTTTTGTCAAGCATCTTGAGTGGATCCCTGCCATGTATTTTGTTGCTATGTTAGAGTGCTGTAGCATGTTGTTCTTGATGAATTTAGATGGCCTCGTGTTGTAAATCGTAGATCGGTGCCATATTTGTTTTGCTTGCCATTTGCAAACCGTGGATCCGATTTCGGTGATCTTTATATCGATTTTGACCGAAATCAACTCATCTTTCCAGTGGCATTCTTGGTTTTCCAAGTTGAGGCCAGGTTCAATCATTCCTTTCCGAAACATGCATATGCATTGCATATCACGTCCCGCATAACATGCCATGTTTTGCATCATGTTGTTTGTGCATTGCACGTGGTTGATTGTGTCTCCCTTAGCTTGTGTTCTTGCTTTGGATAGAGCCGGGAGACGAGTACGTGATCGAGGAGCCCATTGAGTACGTTTACGAGGATCAAGCTAACGTCAACTCGGAGAACTTTGTAAGCAAGATGAACATACGCTCGAAATCACTTCTATCTTTGCCTGCTAGATGCTCGCTCTTTTGCTATGCCTATGCTACGATACCTACCACTTGCTTATCATGCCTCCCATATTGCCATGTCAAACCTCTAACCCACCTTGTCCTAACAAACCGTTGTTTGGCTATGTTACCGCTTTGCTCAGCCCCTCTTATAGCGTTGCTAGTTGCAGGTGAGGCTTGAAGTTTGTTCCTTGTTGGAACATGTTTATTGTTGGGATATCATTATTATATCTTGTCTATTTTAATGCACCTATATACTTGGTAAAGGGTGAAAGGCTCGGCCTTATGCCTGGTGTTTTGTTCCACTCTTGTCGCCCTAGTTTCCGTCATACCGGTGTTATGTTCCTTGATTTTGCGTTCCTTACACGGTTGGGTTATAATGGGAACCCCCTGACAGTTCGCCTTGAATAAAACTCCTCCAGCAATGCCCAACCTTGGTTTTACCATTTGCCACCTAGCCTCTTTTCCCTTGGGTTTCCGGAACCCGAGGGTCATCTTTATTTTAAACCCCCTGGGCCAGTGCTCCTCTGAGTGTTGGTCCGAGCCGAGTAGACTGCGGGGCCACCTCGGGGCAACTTGAGGCACTACAACAAAAACCCACCTTTAACAACGGATATGTAGCAACGAAACATAACATGTGTTGTCGGTGCTCCACCACCTCCCACCTCCCACGAAGAGGTAACCTTCCCGTACTCATCTCCACATTATCTGGAAGCACCACCCCATCCAAATATCACGCAACAAAAAAGAGTGAAATATTTTATATCAATCACCTGTCTGATTGGGTGATTCCTTTCTCACGAGCTTCGTGGCCACAAAAGCTGCTGCCACAACCTCCGACTCCGGCTAGATCCAGTGCTTTTCTGCGCCGCCGCTCAACAGCCCATTCCCCCTTACTGCTTTTCTCTGTTCCTGTGCCGCGGCGAGTTCCTCCGTGCCGCCGCTCAACCTCCTGGCTCCGCCTTACTGCTCTCCTCCAATCCCCAGCCGTCGCGACGTCCTCCACTCCCCCGCTGACCCGCTCATGGGCTCGGGAACCCCTCGTCGCTCCTCTGATCCATTGCCGTGGCGACGTCATCCACGCCCCTGCACGCGCCCCCTCAGGAACCCTAGCCGCCATGGTTTGCTAGCGCAGCTCCCACGTCTCCTCTCGTTTGTCTGCCCATTACCCCGCGTATCCGCGCGCGTGGCTGCCGGCTCGGGCTCGACCGTGCTGTTCCACATCGAGTCCTCGACTACCTCGACCGATGGCAGACGGTTCAGCAAGGCCTTCCTCCTTCTAATAATGTTTGCACAATGTCGAGATAATGGGATCTGTCCCGGATCAAAAATTGATTTTGAAGCAGCATACATCATTTGGACTTATTGATGGATTCTTTCATTTTCTGCTAGATTTATTCAGCATAATTTTGACAAATTTACCCTGTTTCCTAAAGATTATAACACAGTAAGTTCCATGTAGGAAGTTCAAATACCAATGGATTTATCTGCTGCAGAGACAACAACGCTTCTGTTGTCACAGGCTCAAAATTACTGCGTGTAAGATCCCTTGTGTTATTACTAAATCTGCTACCTTTATGTTGTACCAGAGATTTTCTCTAATAGCAGACAATTACAATAATTTGCAATAAATCATCAGTGTAACACCTAGAAGCATATTGCCGCCCCAGTTTTAGATGTTCAGGGGTGGACTTTTTTCTTCTGTGGTTGAACGATTCACCACTTGTCTGTACTCTGTACCTGTTGATTCAGGAATAATGTTTGTAGCATTTCAGCAATAGTTCTTTCTTGTGATGCATTAGGTTCTAATTTCTTGATTCTATGTGCGTGGATAATTAATCAATATCTTTGTGAGGACGATCATGGTAGATTAGTTAAATAAGTCGATAGTACCTCCAGATATCCTAGTTAATAGCCTATATATGACCATGTTATCAAAGAACATTTCTTCAAGTATCAGTTAATATGCGAGCACTATTATCTATAACATCATGATTGTTTTCAAGAGACAAAAACCCCTCCTTATTAGTGTTATGAATCCTTACTGATTTCTGTCACACGCTTCTGTAGGACTATAGGAATAAGCCCACATGCATCTATCTGTCCTAATATTTTTTTATTGTATAATCCTTAGTTTCATCTTCCCTCACAGGTTCTGAAGTTGACTACGTGCTTCAGCCAACATGTGTTTGTTTGTTCTTTCTCTTAACAGGTATATCTACTAGACTTGTGCATACTGCGATTAGGAGATATAAAAATCAACACTTATATATTAAGAGGCCCTAAAAAGAATTTGAAGCCTCTGGAAAATTTAAATATTGAACTATGTATGTATAATCAAGATTATTGGTTACCTATTATCATTCAGTTGGTTCCAGAATTCATATCATTGTTAATATATATAATGTTTGGATAATCATTACTGTAGTAAATACATGCTGATGGTTCAAAATGAATAGCCCCATCCAGTTGTTCAAACATCTCAGGGTGCGTTTGGGAACCAAGTATTTCTAAAGTTTTTTAGAAATACTGTGGTTTCTGAGAAAACTTCAGTATTAAATACTTTGAGGTGTTTGGACAGAAAAAATACTACAGCCTAACAAACCATTTTTTCTCGAATATGCACGAGTGTGCATATCATATATTAAAGAAGGAAAGGCATAGAAAGCCTCAACCAGTCATTTACAAAGGTGAGAACGTTACACCATGCACAACTCCACCTCACGCACGATCGCGCACGCTAACTAGACTACTACTCCCCACTCGTCCACCTAGCTAAGCCTGCAAACACAGCCTCTACATTACCTCAGAAGAGCCCTGCCATCGACCAGCTCCTACCCTCGTTCACAATTCTCTTGATAAGTTGGTTAGCTGATGGCGAAGCACCATCGAAGACAATTGCGTTTCTGTGCTTCCACAACTCCCACAACGTGAGAAGCAGTATAGCGTGCAGATCCTTCCTTGCCACATTGGCAGCCGGTTGCTTGTCACAAACCCACGGCTTAAGAGCATCCTGCGTAGATGGTGCCCACTCTGGCTTTCCCAGAGCCGTACAAATCGCCACCCAAATCTCTCGAGCGAAGACGCATGTTAGCAACACATGATCAATGGTTTCCTCCTCTTGGTCACACAAAGGGCATTTGTCCTGATGCGGCAGCCCCCTCCTAGCTAGCCGGTCCGACATCCAACATCTGTTCCGCAGGGCCAGCCACGTGAAGAATTTGCATTGAGACGGGGCTCGCGATTTCCACATTAACTCCGCGGAGGGAATGACCTCCCTTCCCCAGAACTTCGCTGCGTACGCAGATCTGACAGAGAATTGTCCAGTCGGCTCCCAAGACCAAACTATCTTGTCCGGGACACTCTCCACCGGTTCCCACGCCTGAACCCGCTGCCATAGCTGTAGGAACTGTTGCAATGCCACCATAGTTATGTTGGGACCAAGGCAAGCTGCCCAGGACCCGTCCATCCCCACCTGGCCAAGCATACACGTCTGCCTGATCCGGCGCAGCACCAAGTCATATACCGCCGGCGCAAGCTCCTGGATCCTCATCCCGTCAAGCCATCGATCTTCCCAAAATAAGGTATTCAGCCCGTTGCTTGCCCTGCACCTAGTAGCCGCTTGAAAGATTTGCATCGCCTCAGATGGAACTTTGATTTTGAATTCACTCAAAGGTCTACTCCTATCCGTCCTCTGCAACCATGGCCATTTGGCCTGCATGGCCATGTTCATCCACCTCAAGTTAGGCACACCTAGCCCTCCTGCCCATTTTGGGGTACAAACGGTCTCCCAAGCGACCGCACAGTTTCCTCCATTAGCTTCCGCTCTCCGGCACCAAAGAAAACCTCGACAAATCTTGTTCATGGCCGTCAGGGTTTTGGCAGGAAGGTCCAAAGCCATCATCGCATGGATGGGCATTGCACACAGTACCGAAAGCCTAACAAACCATAGTATCTCCAAAACTGTGGTATTTTTGTAGTATTTGTAAAAGAGGTCGGGACCTCTTTTTTTAAAACTGAGAAACGCTAGTTCATTGGTCTCTCTGAGTCCAACATCTTATGACCAATACTTGCTAGACCATAGATCTATCTGGCCAGAGGTGTGCGTACACGTACGGATGACTTACCGCCGGCCGTAAACATGTGCACGTGGAGGCGATTCTTATAGGGGTGTGTTGCTTCTGATCACTTCTAGACGCACGAGCTGCACCTTCAGTGCCTGTCACAACGCTACGTCTTTGATGGATCACAAGAGATAACTGACTATGTATCCTAGAATCTAAAGAGAACGTGCTCATGCCCAGCATACATAGGGCGGCCGTAAGCAGGAGTTGATTCTGCCGTGAGTGCAGCTCACTTAGGTTCGATCGGCTATAGGTATCGTTAAGATTATCCATGCAACGAGACAACACTCATTCAAAATAAGAGAAACTTAATAAAACAGCCATTTGCCAAACGCCTCCACAGTTTTACCAATACTAAGAAAAAACTACGTTTTTAGAAACTAAAGTATTTATGGCCCACATATTAAAATACTGAGGTTTTAAAATACTATGGTTTTGCAAAAACTGCGTTGCCAAACTAATATGCAGTTTCTGATCTGAACGAGTTCAAAACTTGTGCAAGTCGCAGCTGAGAGAATAGAATGTTATCAGTCTACAGGAATGTTCGAGACTTGAAGTCTCTGTGTTTGTACTTCATAGCATGGTGATGTCCCTTCTGCTAGTGTTTATTACGATGGTTCATATAGTAAGTTGATGCAAGATGCAAAATTTATTTAGTACACTGTACACAGATATAGGTTGCATCTGTATTTTTATTAATAAACTCCTGTTGAAATTTTTTTGTATTCAGATTATTAGCTAGCCCCACATCTATATGTAAATCAATGTGTAAGTAATATTTGTGAGCATGTATCACAATACCTAATTTAGACACACCCAAATTTAGCCAGGTGCGAATTATTTTCTTTTAACTACAGTATCTACATGGTTTTTTTAGGGGGTACCTCGTGTCTTACTTAGTATGTTCTTTTGAGGTTTATGTTACTCAATCGACATATAACATTTTGTTCATAGGAAAACAAGGATCGAAAGTGATTGTTAGATGTAGGCTAGTACTCTCCCTTTCTACATACAGAGCTAGTAATGTCATGACCCTCAACCTTTCTTTGCCTCCTCCATAACTTTCTGCTCTATTGATATTCTCTATCATAAGTTACTAATCTCATTCAATTGTTGTTCTTGATTGCCAAGATAAATTCAAGATGCATGGATGTTGATTGCAAGGTCAAGAATGGCTATTTTACCAGATAATTAGAATGTCATTTTCAAGTGTAATGTTTCAATCACTATAGTTGATTGAATGATCAAGATTTAGGCTTGTAGTAGATGGTTTCACATATGTAATATTTGTATCGTGTTCTTTGTAATGCAATACATTCTTTTTAATATATTATGAGGATTCCTACTTATTGTATTGTCGCTCCTATCCATCTGCATTGGGCTAATTTTGGCTCACAGTATATAAAATAACATTAAATTGTTCATATATGCGAAAGCATCTAGTCATTGCAATGAATGGCATGTTCATTTGAAACTCGTTTGTGTGGGGTAGCCACCAACGCATATGAAACATTGCTAACCTTCAGCTCTATACGTTGCTGTCTTGCAACGCTTCTGCACGTGGTTTACCAACGGATGTATATATGTTGTTGTAGACCATTGCAACGCCACCAACGGCAACGCATACTAATCCGTTGGGGGAGACCTTAGCAACACATATATGGACATACGACAACGCATGGATGCGTTGCTAAAGGAGGGGTTCTTGTTGTAGTGAAGGTTGGTTTTGCTCATAGGATGTCTCATCCGAGTGTGCCCTGAGAACGAGATATGTGCAGCTCCTATCGGGATTTGTCGGCACATTCGAGCGGCTTTGCTGGTTTAGTTTTACCATTGTCGAGATGTCTTGTAACTGGGATTCCGAGTCTGATCGGATTGTCTTGGGAGAAGGAATATCCTTCGTTGACCGTGAGAGCTTGTGATGGGCTAAGTTGGGACACCCCTACAGGGATTTGAACTTTCGAAAGCCGTGCCCGCGGTTATGGGCAGATGGGAATTTGTTAATGTCCGGTTGTAGTAAACCTGAAACTTAACTTAATTAAAATGAATCAACAGAGTCTGTGGCCGTGATGGTCTCTTTTCGGCGGAGTCCGGGAAGAGAACACGGTCTCGAGTTATGCTTGAACGTAGGTTGTTCTAGGATCACTTCTTGATCTTAGTTTCTCGACCGTGCCTTTGCCTTCTCTTCTCGCTCTCATTTGCGTATGTTAGCCACCATATATGCTAGTTGCTTGTTGCAGCTCCACCTTATACCTTTTACCCTTCCTATAAGCTTAAATAGTCTTGATCGCGAGGGTGTGAGATTGCTGAGTCCCCGTGGCTCACAGATTTCCTTCAAAACCAGATGCAGGGACCGATGATACCGCTCCAGGTGATTCGACTGAGCTCAAGTGGGAGTTCGATGAGGACTCAGGACGATACTACATTTCCTTTCCAGACGATCAATAGTGGAGCCCAGTTGGGGAGATCGGGGACTTTGTCGCATTTGGGGTTGTTTTTTATTTTGGTTCCATAGTCGGACCCTGATTGTAACTGGATGAATGTATTGACATTTATGCTATTGTGTGACGTGGCGAGTGTAAGCCAACTATGTATCTTTTTCCCTTATTAATTACATGGGTTGTTGTGAAGATTACCTCATTTGCGACATTGCTTACAATGCGGTTATGCCTCTAAGTCGTGCTTCGACACGTGGGAGCTATAGCCGCATCATGGGCGTTACAGTGGTGAACCCCATCCGAGATGGTGTCTAGATTGGATCTGGTGGTTCTGGACTCTGCGGTGGCTGGATGAATATTTCGTCAACGCTTCGAGGGTTTCTGAAATATTGGGGTATTTATAGAGCAAAGAGGCGGTTCAGGGGGGCACCCGAGGTGGGCACAACCCACCAGGACGCGCCTGGGCCTCGTGGCACGCCCTAGTGGGTTGTCCCCTCCTCGGGACTCCCCCCCAGGTGCAACCAGGGTCCAACATGTTCCTTATGGTCCATAAAAAATCTCTGTAAAGTTTCGTGGCATTTGGACTCCGTCTGATATTGATTTTCTGCGATGTAAAAACAGGAACTGGCACTTGGCACTATGTCAATAGGTTAGTGCCAAAAAATGATATAAAATGATTATAAAACATCCAAGATTGATAACAAAACAGCATGGAACAATAAAAAATTATAGATACGTTGGAGACGTATCAACATCCCCAAGCTTAACTCCTACTCATCCTCGAGTAGGTAAGCGATAAAAACAGAATTTTTGATGTGTAGTGTTGTTTATCATGTCATAACATATTATTTTCTTTATAGCATGGACAATTGGACTTTTATGTGATTCAAAGCAATAGTCTAGTTTTGACATAATAATTTAGATACTCAAGCATATCAACAAGCAAGCATGTCTTTCAAAATATCAACGCTAAAATAAGTTATCCCTAGCCCATCATGCTCAAACATTGATCCATTCATGAAACACACTCGAATATTAGCTACACCCAATACCTAAGTACGATCATATTGCCTCCTAGTTGGTGCTTTTATGAGAGAAGATGGGCACTAAAATTCAAAAATAAAAATTGCATAAAGTAAAGGAAGGCCCTTCGCAGAGGGAAGTAGGGATTTGTAGAGGTGACAGAGCTCAGAGCGAAAAAAATTAGAGATAAAAGCATTTTGGAAGGTGTATCCATCCCACCAACAAAAACGACTTAGAGTTCCCAACACTTTCCAAACAGAAAATAAAGTTTATTCCTTTTTCCACCATACTTTCACTTTCCATGGCTAACCGTATCCACGGGTGCCCTCCATACCAACACTTTCCAAGGAATTTATTATTTGACAACATAAAGTAAACTCATTTTTGCATTTCGGGTCTGGGCATCCCTAAGACCTTTGCCTTACTCTCGTGCAATGACAAGTGAATAAACACTCATCGTGAGAATAACACATCTAGCATGGAAAATATTAGCCACCCATTATCGTTCTGCAAGTGAAACAAACACACAAAATAGAAGTTTATTTTGAAAATTAGAGATGGCACATGCAAATTTGCTTAGAACGGCAAAAGAATACCGCATATAGGTAGATATAGTGGACTCATGTGGCAAAACTGGTTTAAAGGATTTTGGATGCACAAGTAGAGATCATACTTAGTGCAATATGAAGGCTAGCAAAAGATTGGGAAGCGACCAACCAAGAAACGAATAATCTCATAAGCAAGCATTAAGCATAATTAACACCAAATAATGCACCATAAGTAGATATAATTTTCATTGCATGACTATTGACTTTCGTGCATGCATAGGGAATCACAAACCTTAACACCAATATTCTTACTAGAGCACAATTACTCATCAACATAACTCAAATATCACATCATCATATCTCAAAACTATTACTAAGAATCAAGCTTATTTTGTCCAATGATCTTCATGACATTTTTTCTTTCTTTATCCTTCTTGGATACTTATCACTTTGGGACTACTTTTCATAAGCTCAATCAAATGTAAGTGAAGATCATGAGCATAACAAATTTTCTTTCTCTCAAAATAATTTAAGTGAAGCAAGAGAGAATTTCTTCAAAATAACAAAGCACACCATGCTCAAAAAGATATAAGTGAAGCACTAGAGCAAGTCCTAGCTCATAAAAATTTAAGTGAAGCATAAAGAGCAATTTCAACAAGTCATGACATAATTTTGGCTCTCTCAAATAGGTGTGTTCAGCAAGGAGTGATGACATAAAACACAAAATAAAACAATCAAAGGCAGATATCATACAAGACGCTCCAAGCAAAACACATATCATGTGATGAATAAAAATATAGCCCAGAGTAAAATACCGATGGTTGTTAGAAGAAAAAGGGGATGCCACTCGGGGGCATCCCCAAGCTTAGTTGGTTGCTCATTCTTGGATAATATCTTGGGATGTCGTGGCATCCCCAAGCTTAGGCTCTTCTATCCTTCTTTCATCCATCGTAAGATAACCTAAAACTTGAAAACTTCAATCACACAAAACTCAACAAAACCTTTGTGAGATCCGTTAGTATAATAATAATAAATCACTACTATAAGTGATGTATCAAACTAATTCATATTTTGTTTTTGTATTATATCTACTGTATTCCAACTTTTCTATGCCAAAAACTCAGCAAAGAAAACCATAGAGCCATCAAAATAAGCACACAACACAAAGAAAACAGAATCTGTTAAAACAGAACAGTATGTAGTAATATGACTATTTCGAATACTTATGTAACTCCAAAAATTCTGAAAAATTAGGACGACCTGAGAAATTTGTATATCGATCTACTAAAATTGGAATGGGTATTTTATCGCTCTCTGGTAAAGGATGATAAATATTTTGGTGAGCGTAAAACTTTCTGCTTTTTCAGCAAGATTAAACAACTATCACCCAAGAAGATCCTAAAGGCTTTACTTGGCACAAACACTACACAAAAAAACACATTCATAACAGTAGCATAATTGTGCTAACACTTAAGAACAGAAAGAAAAAAGCAAAAAATAAATTTTATTCATTGGGTTGCCTCCCAACAAGCGCTATAGTTTTACGCCCTTAGCTAGGCATAAAGCAAGAATTTAAGTTTTGTCATCTTTGGTTAGAGATCCATAAGATGCCCTCATTATTAATTCATAATGTGGCTTAATTCTTGTTCTAGGAAATTGTTTCATACCATTCCTCAAAGGAAATTGGAACTTAATATTGCCTTCTTTCATATCAATCACGGCACCGATAGCGCGTAAAAACGGTCTACCAAGAATAATTGGACAAGACAGATTGCAACCAATATCAAGAACAATAAAATCTAAGGGCACATAATTCCTATTTGCAAGAATAAGAACATCGTTAATTCTTCCCATAGGCTTTTTAATAGTAGAATCCGCCAAGTGTAAATTTAAAGAGCATTCTTCAATATCGGTAAGACCAAGCACATCACATAAATATTTCGGAATTGTAGAAACACTAGCACCCAAGTCACACAAAGCAAAACACTCATAATTTTTAATCTTTACTTTGATAGTAGGTTCCCATTCATCATGCAATTTTCTAGGAATTAAAACTTCTACTTCCAGTTTTTCTTCAAAAGCTTTCATCATAGCATCAACAATATGTTTAGTAAAAGCTTTATTTTGTTCATAAGCATGGTGTGAATTTATCATGGATTGCATCAAAGAAATACAATCAATCAAAGAGGAACTATCATAATTAAAGTCTTTGTAATCCAAAAGAGTGGGTGCATCACTAGTTAAAGTTTTGACCTCTCCAAACCCACTTTCATCAATTTTCTCAACAAGATTTTCACCCTCCGAAATATTGGGACGCCTTCTACCTAAAGTTGACTCTTCTCCAGTCCCTTTTTCATCAATCTTAACTTTACTAAACAAGGAATCAATAGAAGAAACACCAATCATTTTAAGATCTTCATCACTTTTGCCAAAGAAATCACTAGAAAACGCTTTTTCCAAAAATTCTCTTTTAGCTCTATGCATAGTAGTTCTTTTCTTACTTTCATCCATAGAAACATAAAGAGCTTTAATTGATTCATCTACTTTAGGCACAAAAAAATTCATCTTGAGATTTTCCACATCATGAGCAATTCTATCAATACTTCTATACAAATCATCAATCTTATTCAACTTTTCTTTTATGGAAGTGTTGAAAACTTTTTGTGTGTTGATAAATTCTTTAATATTATTCTCAAGATCAGAGGTGTTCCTATTATTATTATAAGATTGATTTCCATAGGAATTACCATAATTATTAGAGGAATTACTAGGAAAAGGCCTAGGATTAAAATTACCTCTATAAGCACTGTTATTGAAATTATTGCGAGAAATAAAATTCACATCAATGGCATCACTATTTTGCTAAGTCAAAGTAGACAAAGACATATCATTAAAATCAATAGGAACACTTTTACTAGCAAGCAATTTCATAAGAGTATCAACTTTTTCACTCAAAGAAGAAATTTCTTCAACCGAATTAACTTTTTTTTACTAGTAGGAGCCCTTTCAGTATGCCATTGTGAATAATTTTCCATGATATTATCAAGAAATTTGGTGGCTTCACCCAAAGTAATTTCCATAAAAATACCACGTGGCGGAATCTAAAATATTACGAGAAACAAAATTCAACCCCGCATAAAAAGTTTGTATGATCATCCAAAGATTTAACCCATGAGTTGGGCAATTCCTTAGCATCATTTACATCCTTTCCCAAGATTGTGCAACATGCTCATGTTCAGGTTGCTTGAAATTCATGATCTGGGTTCTAAGGGAAATAATTTTTGCGGGAGGAAAATACTTAGTGATAAAAGCATCTTTGAACTTATTTCAAGAATCGATACTATTACGAGGCAAAGAAGAGAACCAAATTTTTGCAGAATCACGCAAAGAAAACGGAAATAATTTCATCTTGACCACATCATTGTCCACATATGTTTTCTTTTGCATATCGCATAATTCCACAAAGGTATTAAGATGGAACGCGACATCCTCATTGGGAGTACCGGAAAATTGGTCTTTCATAACAAGATTCAGCAAAGCAGTATTAATATCACAAGTCTCCACACTAGTGGCGGGAGGAGCAAGCAGAGTGCCAATAAAATCATTGTTGTTGTTATTTGAGAAATCAAATAACTTGGTGTTCTCTTGAGTCATGATGACCACACAATAAGATTGCACTCAAAAACAGACCCTACAAGAAAACAGCGAACGGAAAAAGAGAGGCGAATAAAATGGCAATGTTTTGTGAAGTGGGGGAGAGGAAAATAATGTAAATTGCAAGGAGATGAGATTTGTAATTAGGAACCCGGTATATGTTGAAGATCCTCCTCGGCAACGGCGCCAGAAATTTCTTTTGATCGCTCTCTAACTATAGCGCCAGAAAAGCTCCTGTCTGCTAGGACTACGTCGGTATTTCCCCAAAGAGGAAGGGATTATGCAGCACAACGACGATAGGTATTTCCCTCAGTGAAGAAACCAAGGTTATCGAACCAGTAGGAGAACCAAGCAACACAACGTAAACAACACCTGCACACAAATAACAACACCTCGCAACCCGATGTGTTAAAGGGGTTGTCAATCCCTTTCGGGTAATGATGCCAGAAATTGGTAATAGATTGAAATAATGGATCGCAAATAAAATAAAGTGCAGCAAAATATTTTTTATTTTTGGTTTAATAGATCTGAATAAAAATGCAAAGGAAAATTAGATCGCAAGCAAATATATGAGGAAGAAGACCCGGGGGCCGTAGGTTTCACTAGTAGCTTCTCTCGAGAAAGATAGAGAACGGTGGGTGAACAAATTACTATTGGGTAATTAATAGAACCTCAAATAATTATGACGATATTCAGGCAATGATCATTACATAGGCATCACGTCCAAGATTAGTAGACCGACTCCTGCCTGCATCTACTACTATTACTCCACACATCGACCGCTATCCAGCATGCATCTAGTGTATTAAGTGCATGGAGAAACGGAGTAATGCAATAAGAACGATGACATGATGTAGACAAGATCCATTTATCTATTGCGTAGATATAGATCCCATCTTTTTATCCTTAGTAGCAACGATACATACGTGTCGGTTCTCTTTCTGTCACTGGGATCAAGCATCGTAAGATCGAACCCACTACCGGGCACCTCTTCACATTGCAAGATAAATAGATCAAGTTGGCCAAACAAAACCCAAATATCAGAGAAGAAATACGAGGCTATAAAAGATCATGCATATAAGAGATCAAAGAAACTCAAATAACTTTCATGGATATAAAAAGATATGACTAATCATAAACTCAAAGTTCATCGGATCCCAATAAACACACCGCAAAAGAGTTACGTCATATGGATCTCCAAGACACCATTGTATTGAGAATTAAGAGAGAAAGATGAAGCCATCTAGCTACTAACTACGGACCTAAAGGTCTACAAAACACTACTCACGCATCATTGAAGAGGCACCAATGGAGGTGGTGAACCCCATCCGAGATGGTGTCTAGATTGGATCTGGTGGTTCTGGACTCTACGGCGGCTGGATGAATATTTTGTTGACGCTTTGAGGGTTTCTGGGATATTGGGGTATCTATAGAGAAAGAGGCGGTCCGGGGGGCACCCGAGGTGGGCACAACCCACCAGGGCGCACCCGGGCCTCCTGGCGCGCCCTAGTGAGTTGTCCCCTCCTCGGGACTCCCCCCAAGTGCAACCAGGGCTCAACATATTCCTTCTGGTCCATAAAAAATATCCGTAAAGTTTCGTGGCATTTGGACTCCGTCTGATATTGATTTTCGGCGATGCAAAAAACACGGAAAAAACAGGAACATGCACTTGGCACTATGTCAATAGGTTAGTACCAAAAAATGATATAAAGTGACTATAAAGTGATTATAAAACATCCAAGATTGATAACAAAACAACATGGAACAATAAAAAAATTATAGATACGTTGGAGACGTATCAATCCTCCCGGCAACGGTGCCAGAAATTGGTGCGTGGCCGGGAGACTATCTTGACTTGATCCTCCCCGACAACGGCGCCAGAAATTCCTTTCGATGTCGCTTGAAGCTATGTCGTTATTTCCCCAAAGAGGAAGAGATGATGCAACACATCGGCGGTAGGTATTTTCCTCAGATATGAAATCAAGGTTATCGAACCAGTAGGAAAACCAAGCAACACAATGTAAACAGCACCTGCACACAAATAACAACTACTCGCAACCCAACGTGTAAAAGGAGTTGTCAATCCCTTTCGGGTAGCGGTGCCTCAAGATAGGCAAACGAACGTGAGAGAGTTGTAAATATTAATAGATCGAACGCCAAACAAAATAAATTGCAGCAAGGTATTTTTGTATTTTTGGTTTAATAGATCTGAAAATAAAAGCAAAGGAAAATAGATCGCAACAAGAACGATGACATGATGTAGACAAGATCTATCTATGTAGATATACCCTATCGTTTTATCCTTAGTAGCAACGATACATAAACCCACTACAAAGCACCTATTCCCATTGCAAGATAAATAGATCAAGTTGGCCAAACAAACCCCAAATATTGGAGAAGAAATACGAGGCTATAAGCAATCATGCATAAAAGAGATAAAAGAAACTCAAATACTTTCATGGATATAAAAAAAGATAGATATGATCATAAACTCAAAGTTCATCGGATCCCAACAAACACACTGCAAAAAGAGGTACATCATATGGATATCCAAGAGACAATTGTATTGAGAATCAAACGAGAGAGAGGAAGCCATCTACCTACTAGCTACGGACCCGAAGGTCTACAAAGAACTACTCACACATCATCGGAGAGGCACCAATGGAGGTGGTGAACCCCATCCGTGATCGTGTCTAGATTGGATTTGGTGGTTCTGGACTCTGCGGCTGCTGCAATTGATTTTCGTTGACTCCTCTAGGGTTTCTGAAATATTGTGGTATTTATAGAGCAAAGAGGCGGTCCGGGGGGCACCCGAGGTGGGCACAACCCACCAGGGTGCGCCTGCGCCTCCTGGCGCGCCCGGGTGGGTTGTGCTCTCCTCGGAGAACCCCCCAAGCGCAGCCTTGGCACATTAGGTGTCTTCTGGTCCAAAACAATCTCTGTAACATTTTGTTCCATTTGGACTCCGTTTGGTATTGATTTCCTGCGATGTAAAAAACATGTAGAAAATATCAACTGACACTTGGCGCTATGTTAATAGGTTAGTACCAAAAAATGATATAAAATGACTATACAATAATTAGAAAACATCCAAGATTGATAATATAACAGCATCGAACAATAAAAAATTATAGATACGTTGGAGACGTATCAGACCTCCACCGACTTCAACTCCAACTCCATATATTCACGTTCAGGGAGAAAAAATCAGAGAGAAGGATTCATCGTATTTTACGATACGGAGCCGTCGTCAAGCTCTGTTCTTCCTCGGGGGGGGGGGGGGGGGCAGATCTGGAGTCCGTTCTGGGCTCCGGAGAGGGAATCCATCGCCATCATAATCATTAACCACCCTCCATCACCAATTTCATGATGCTCACAGCCGTGCGTGAGTAATCCCATTGTAGGCTTGCTGGACTGTGATGGGTTGGATGAGATTTACCACGTAATCGAGTTAGTTTTGTTAGGGTTTGATCCCTAGTATCCACTATGTTCTAAGATTGATGTTGATATGACTTTGCTATGCTTAATGCTTGTCACTAGGGCCCGAGTGCCATGATTTCAGATTTAAACCTATTATGTTTTCATGAATATATTTGTGTTCTTGATCCTATCTTGCAAGTTATAGTCACCTACTATGTGTTATGATCCGGCAACCCTGGAGTGACAATAGTCGGGACATTTCCCGGTGATGATCGTAGGAGTTCATGTATTCACTAAGTGCTAATGCTTAGGTCCGGTACTCTATTAAAAGGATGCTTTAATATCCCCTAGTTTCCAGTAGGACCCCGCTGCCACGAGAGGGTATGACAAAAGATGTCATGCAAGTTTTTTTCCATAAGCACGTATGACTATATTTGAAATGCATGCCTACATTATATTGATGAATTGGAGCTAGTTCTGTGTCACCCTATGTTATAACTGTTGTATGATGAATGTCATTCGACATAATTATCCATCATTTATCCATTGCATACGAGCTTTTCACATATTGATTTTTGCTTCATTACTTTTCCGTTGCCACTATTACGATTCCTACAAAACTGCTAATGTTATTTTTGCCACCGTTATCGTTATTTCCATACTACTTTGCTACTAAATACTTTACTGCAGATATTAAGTCTTTCAGGTGTGGTTGAATTGACAACTCAGCTGCTAATACTTGAGAATATTCTTTGGCTCCCCTTGTGTCGAATCGATAAATTTGGGTTGAATAATCTACTCTCGAAAACTGTTGCGATTCCCTATAATTATGGGTTATCTCTCTCTCCTCCACCTCATCATTTATCCTACGTGACATTCTTAAGATAGAACTATTGTACATGCCCTAACCATCTTGTGTTGTAAGAATAATGAACACCGAAACTTTGTCACCATTTGTTTTAAATTTCATTTTCTTTTTTTAGAGTAATATAAATACTCCTTCCGTCCCACAAAGTAAGACGTCAGCTTCCAAAAATGTCTTATATCGTGAGACGGAGGGAGTACCTGTACTCAATTCATTCTACCTTAGAAAAACATATGTTTTTATTTTGTTCGGTCCTTGTATTTATTTTAGTTGATGTTTTTGTTTATTTGCAAAGAAAAGAAAAACAGATTGATTTGTAATTTCAGCTATTTGTTTTGCGCCGTGAAGAGAAATAAAAAGAAACATATTATTAGCTCATTTACGGAATATCCAATTCGGCTCCCAAACTCATCTACACCCTATGAAAGGCAAATTGAAAACAAATACTAGCAAAATTTAAAAAATTCCAAAAGAAATGTGGTGAAAGATGCTTGAGTGTGTGATGTCCGTGCCAAGTTTCAGATCATTCGTACTGATATGGTCATAACTAATAGGCATGCTAATTATTGCATCGGCAGAGATCTTGTTGGGATGAAAGAAAGAAAAGAAAAGGACGTGGCGCATGCAAATTCTGGAAGAGACTTGCTAGATGCAAATCAGCATGAGGACGTGGCCTCACATGCGGTATGGAAAAATAATACTCCTCATTTATGTGCTAATGCAGCATGGAGATCAGTCAAGCATTCTTTTTGTTTCAAAGGAATGCACACACATATTTTTTGGGATGAAAGGAAGGAGAATTGCTTTGAACGGAAGGAGATCAAGATGTTACCTATCTTTCTATTTTTACCAAGGAAAGAGAAGGATCAGTCTTACACGTGTTTTGTATGGGATCTGTTGTGTTTAAAGGCTGTTGGGTGGGGTCCACCTACACGCATATTGCACGAGAAAGAGACGCCACGACCAAAATAAGGAGTCTAGTTTGTTATCAGGTTGGCGAATATTTAATTAGTTAATTCTTTGTTAGTTAGGATAAAAGTAAGAGTCCACGTGAGTTTAGCTTTGTTTCTAGGCCGGCTACTACTATAAAGCCAAGTTATGCGTCCCATGTAATGCAGGTTATATTTTGATATGAAATAGACAGATGTGTTTTTAGGGGTAGACACCCGTATCAAGTTTTTGAGGTAGCTTTAGAAAACCTCTTTGTTGCGATTTCTGTGAGGAAATTGTTTTGCGCATGAGGTGCTGTCGTCCAGATTGTTTCTCTCGTGCTGAGCCGCAAGGTTCAAACCCTCTACTTCGGGTACATCGCGTGCGCGGGCGAGAGATTACTGCTCTGAAGGTGGAGTACCGTGAAAGATCGGGCCGCAATAACAGATCGGATCTCGCCATCGAGGTTCGGTGAATATCAGTTGGTATTCAGAGCAAAGGTTGTTCACGGTACAATATTTTTCTTCGAGTTCTATTGAATTTTTTATCATGAGGAAAGATTATAGCTCGCAAATGATGATGTCGGTGGAAAAGGATCCATTGCGTGCCTTGCCGTGGTACCAATGCTTTACGCGCGTGCGTGTCGGGCCGGCGAGTTGTGCAACTTTGATGAATTGTTATTCGAGTATGAATTTAGTAAGTAAGACTATGGTTGATGCTTTGAACCTGTTGTTGATTGAACATCCAGAACCTTACGAGCTTTGGTGGAAGGACAGGTTTGTCAATATCATGCATCGAATCGAGGTACGGTTTACTCTATGCGGATATGGTGATCGGGTCATGTGTGATGTGCTTCCTGTGCACATGCATACATGTTCGATACTGCTAGGAAAACCATGGACAGATAAAAGGCAGTTGACATATCATTCGGTTGGTGAATTTTCTTTTGTTCATGGCGGACAGTACGTACCACTTGAGTTGTACACATCAGAGAACTATATGGCTGATCGTCGAAAGCGAGATATTGCTCAAGCTGCATCAGAAGTGAACACAAAGAAGGTTGAAGCCGCTGAAATTTTTATGGACATTGTTCCGTCTGTAAATAAAAGTACTACAGAAGAGAACGAACCGAAACCGAGGACGGTTTTGCTTCAAGGGGGAGAGGATGATATGGTCATAACTAATAGGTATGCTAATTATTGCATCGGCAGAGATCTTGTTGGTATGAAAGAAAAAAAAGAAAAGGACGTGGCGCATGCAAATTCTGGAAGAGACTTGCTAGATGCAAATCAGCATGAGGACGTGGCCTCACATGCGGTATGGAAAAATAATACTCCTCATTTATGTGCTAATGCAGCATGGAGATCAGTCAAGCATTCTTTTTGTTTCAAAGAAATGCACGCACATATTTTTTGGGATGAAAGGAAGGAGAATTGGTTTGAACGGAAGGAGATCAAGATGTTATCTATCTTTCTATTTTTACCAAGGAAAGAGAAGGATCAGTCTTACACATGTTCTGTATGGGATCTGTTGTGTTTAAAGGCTGTTGGGTGGGGTCCACCTACACGCATATTGCACGAGAAAGAGACGCCACGACCAAAATAAGGAGTCTAGTTTGTTATCAGGTTGGCGAATATTTAATTAGTTAATTCTTTGTTAGTTAGGATAAAAGTAAGAGTCCACGTGAGTTTAGCTTTGTTTCTAGGCCGGCTACTACTATAAAGCCAAGTTATGCGTCCCATGTAATGCAGGTTATATTTTGATATGAAATAGACAGATGTGTTTTCAGGGGTAGACACCCGTATCAAGTTTTTGAGGTAGCTTTAGAAAACCTCTTTGTTGCGATTTCTGTGTGGAAATTGTTTTGCGCGTGAGGTGCTGTCATCCAGATTGTTTCTCTCGTGCTGAGCCACAAGGTTCAAACCCTATACTTCGTGTACATCACGTGCGCGGGCGAGAGATTACTGCTACTGAAGGTGGAGTACCGTGAAAGATCGGGCCTGCAATAACAGATCGGATCTCGCCATCGAGGTTCGGTGAATATCAGTTGGTATTCAGAGCAAAGGTTGTTCACGGTATAATATTTTTCTTCGAGTTCTATTGAATTTTTTATCATGAGGAAAGATTGTAGCTCGCAAATGATGATGTCGGTGGAAAAGGATCCATTGCGTGCCTTGCTGTGGTACCAATGCTTTACGCGCGTGCGTGTCGGGCCGGCGAGTTGTGCAACTTTGATGAATTGTTATTCGAGTATGAATTTAGTAAGTAAGACTATGGTTGATGCTTTGAACCTGTTGTTGATTGAACATCCAGAACCTTACGAGCTTTGGTGGAAGGACAGGTTTGTCAATATCATGCATCGAATCGAGGTACCGTTTACTCTATGCGGATATGGTGATCGGGTCATGTGTGATGTGCTTTCTCTGCACATGCATACATGTTCGATACTGCTAGGAAAACCATGGACAGATAAAAGGTAGTTGACATATCATTCGGTTGGTGAATTTTCTTTTGTTCATGGCGGACAGTACGTACCACTTGAGTCGTACACATCAGAGAACTATATGGCTGATCGTCGAAAGCGAGATATTGCTCAAGCTGCATCAGAAGTGAACACAAAGAAGGTTGAAGCCGCTGAAATTTTTATGGACATTGTTCCGTCTGTAAATAAAAGTACTACAGAAGAGAACGAACCGAAACCGAGGACGGTTTTGCTTCAAGGGGGAGAGAATGATATGGTCATAACTAATAGGTATGCTAATTATTGCATCGGCAGAGATCTTGTTGGGATGAAAGAAAGAAAAGAAAAGGACGTGGCACATGCAAATTCTGGAAGAGACTTGCTAGATGCAAATCAGCATGAGGACGTGGCCTCACATGCGGTATGGAAAAATAATACTCCTCATTTATGTGCTAATGCAGCATGGAGATCAGTCAAGCATTCTTTTTGTTTCAAAGGAATGCACGCACATATTTTTTGGGATGAAAGGAAGGAGAATTGGTTTGAACGGAAGGAGATCAAGATGTTATCCATCTTTCTATTTTTACCAAGGAAAGAGAAGGATCAGTCTTACACATGTTCTGTATGGGATCTGTTGTGTTTAAAGGCTGTTGGGTGGGGTCCACCTACACGCATATTGCACGAGAAAGAGACGCCACGACCAAAATAAGGAGTCTAGTTTGTTTTCAGGTTGGCGGATATTTAATTAGTTAATTCTTTGTTAGTTAGGATAAAAGTAAGAGTCCACGTGAGTTTAGCTTTGTTTCTAGGCCGGCTACTACTATAAAGCCAAGTTATGCGTCCCATGTAATGCAAGTTATATTTTGATATGAAATAGACAGATGTGTTTTCAGGGGTAGACACCCGTATCAAGTTTTTGAGGTAGCTTTAGAAAACCTCTTTGTTGCGATTTCTGTGTGGAAATTGTTTTGCGCGTGAGGTGCTGTCGTCCAGATTGTTTCTCTCGTGCTGAGCCGCAAGGTTCAAACCCTCTACTTCGTGTACATCACGTGCGCGGGCGAGAGATTACTGCTACTGAAGGTGGAGTACCGTGAAAGATCGGGCCGCAATAACAGATCGGATCTCGCCATCGAGGTTCGGTGAATATCAGTTGGTATTCAGAGCAAATGTTGTTCACGGTACAATATTTTTCTTCGAGTTCTATTGAATTTTTTATCATGAGGAAAGATTGTAGCTCGCAAATGATGATGTCGGTGGAAAAGGATCCATTGCGTGCCTTGCCGTGGTACCAATGCTTTACGCGCGTGCGTGTCGGGCCGGCGAGTTGTGCAACTTTGATGAATTGTTATTTGAGTATGAATTTAGTAAGTAAGACTATGGTTGATGCTTTGAATCTGTTGTTGATTGAACATCCAGAACCTTATGAGCTTTGGTGGAAGGACAGGTTTGTCAATATCATGCATCGAATCGAGGTACCGTTTACTCTATGCGGATATGGTGATCGGGTCATGTGTGATGTGCTTCCTGTGCACATGCATACATGTTCGATACTGCTAGGAAAACCATGGACAGATAAAAGGCAGTTGACATATCATTCTGTTGGTGAATTTTCTTTTGTTCATGGCGGACAGTACGTATCACTTGAGTCGTACACATCAGAGAACTATATGGCTGATCGTCGAAAGCGAGATATTGCTCAAGCTGCATCAGAAGTGAACACAAAGAAGGTTGAAGCCGCTGAATTTTTTATGGACATTGTTCCGTCTGTAAATAAAAGTACTACAGAAGAGAACGAACCGAAACCGAGGACGGTTTTGCTTCAAGGAGGAGAGGATGATATGGTCATAACTAATAGGTATGCTAATTATTGCATCGGCAGAGATCTTGTTGGGATGAAAGAAAGAAAAAAAAAAGGACGTGGCGCATGCAAATTCTGGAAGAGACTTGCTAGACGCAAATCAGCATGAGGACGTGGCCTCACATGCGGTATGGAAAAATAATACTCCTCATTTATGTGCTAATGCAGCATGGAGATCAGTCAAGCATTCTTTTTGTTTCAAAGGAATGCACGCACATATTTTTTGGGATGAAAGGAAGGAGAATTGGTTTGAACGGAAGGAGATCAAGATGTTATCTATCTTTCTGTTTTTACCAAGGAAAGAGAAGGATCAGTCTTATACATGTTTTGTATGGGATCTGTTGTGTTTAAAGGCTGTTGGGTGGGGTCCACCTACACGCATATTGCACGAGAAAGAGACGCCACGACCAAAATAAGGAGTCTAGTTTGTTATCAGGTTGGCGAATATTTAATTAGTTAATTCTTTGTTAGTTAGGATAAAAGTAAGAGTCCACGGAGTTTAGCTTTGTTTCTAGGCCGGCTACTACTATAACGCCAAGTTATGCGTCCCATGTAATGCAGGTTATATTTTGATATGAAATAGACAGATGTGTTTTCAGGGGTAAATACCCGTATCAAGTTTTTGAGGTAGCTTTAGAAAACCTCTTTGTTGCGATTTCTGTGTGGAAATTGTTTTGCGCGTGAGGTGCTGTCGTCCAGATTGTTTCTAGCCGCAAGGTTCAAACCCTCTACTTCGTGTACATCACGTGCGCGGGCGAGAGATTACTGCTACTGAAGGTGGAGTACCGTGAAAGATCGGGCCGCAATAACAGATCAGATCTCGCCATCGAGGTTCGGTGAATATCAGTTGATATTCAGAGCAAAGGTTGTTCACGGTACAATATTTTTCTTCGAGTTCTATTGAATTTTTTATCATGAGGAAAGATTGTAGCTCGCAAATGATGATGTCGGTGGAAAAGGATCCATTGCGTGCCTTGCCGTGGTACCAATGCTTTACGCGCGTGCGTGTCGAGCCAGCGAGTTGTGCAACTTTGATGAATTGTTATTCGAGTATGAATTTAGTAAGTAAGACTATGGTTGATGCTTTGAACCTGTTGTTGATTGAACATCCAGAACCTTACGAGCTTTGGTGGAAGGACAGGTTTGTCAATATCATGCATCGAATCGAGGTACCGTTTACTTTATGCGGATATGGTGATCGGGTCATGTGTGATGTGCTTCCTGTGCACATGCATACATGTTCGATACTGCTAGGAAAACCATGGACAGATAAAAGGCAGTTGACATATCATTTGGTTGGTGAATTTTCTTTTGTTCATGGCGGACAGTACGTACCACTTGAGTCGTACACATCAGAGAACTATATGGCTGATCGTCGAAAGCGAGATATTGCTCAAGCTGCATCAGAAGTGAACACAAAGAAGGTTGAAGCCGCTGAAATTTTTATGAACATTGTTCCGTCTGTAAATAAAAGTACTACAGAAGAGAACGAACCGAAACCGAGGACGGTTTTGCTTCAAGGGGGAAAGGATGATATGGTCATAACTAATAGGTATGCTAATTATTGCATCGGCAGAGATCTTGTTGGGATGAAAGAAAAAAAAGAAAAGGACGTGGCGCATGCAAATTCTGGAAGAGACTTGCTAGATGCAAATCAGCATGAGGACGTGGCCTCACATGCGGTATGGAAAAATAATACTCCTCATTTATGTGCTAATGCAGCATGGAGATCAGCCAAGCATTCTTTTTGTTTCAAAGGAATGCACGCACATATTTTTTGGGATGAAAGGAAGGAGAATTGGTTTGAACGGAAGGAGATCAAGATGTTATCTATCTTTCTATTTTTACCAAGGAAAGAGAAGTATCAGTCTTACACGTGTTCTGTATGGGATCTGTTGTGTTTAAAGGCTGTTGGGTGGGGTCCACCTACACGCATATTGCACGAGAAAGAGACGCCACGACCAAAATAAGGAGTCTAGTTTGTTATCAGGTTGGCGAATATTTAATTAGTTAATTCTTTGTTAGTTAGGATAAAAGTAAGAGTCCACGTGAGTTTAGCTTTGTTTCTAGGCCGGCTACTACTATAAAGCCAAGTTATGCGTCCCATGTAATGCAGGTTATATTTTGATATGAAATAGACAGATGTGTTTTCAGCGGTAGACACCCGTATCAAGTTTTTGAGGTAGCTTTAGAAAACCTCTTTGTTGCGATTTCTGTGTGGAAATTGTTTTGCGCGTGAGGTGCTGTCGTCCAGATTGTTTCTCTCGTGCTGAGCCGCAAGGTTCAAACCCTCTACTTCGTGTACATCACGTGCGCGGGCGAGAGATTACTGCTACTGAAGGTGGAGTACCGTGAAAGATCGGGCCGCAATAACAGATCGGATTTCGCCATCGAGGTTCGGTGAATATCACGTACATCTGACTAGCTCTTAGAAAAAAAAATCAAGTCTGAACAGTGCAAAACAGTAAACATTTCTCATAGATCCTAAATTTGTCTTCTTTGCTGAGATCCCATCAGATGTTCAAATGTGCTGAATTTTTGCATGGACAGCACAAACTCAAGCATCTTTCATCACATTTTTTTGATTATTTATTTTTTAAAACATTTTTTGACGAATTTACTGTTCACTACTGGGCTCAGATGAGCCTGAGAGCTAAAACGCCTCGTCCGCTCATTTACCTTCTAATAAAAGATGTTGCTGGTGATGTTGATGGAGGATGACAGATTGGCGGAAATCCTGAATCGTTCATGGACCAAGTCGATTAGATATGAGATCTTGTTCTTCTTCGCTTAGTCATTCGACCCAAATACTTTCTCTGTAATCTAATAGTATAACAATCTGTGTGTGTTCCCATTTTGTTGGTTCATGACATCGAGACCACATCGGTGCCTTTTCTTTTTCTGGGTGTTCTGAGTGGGCTCGTCCGAGGGCGGCACAAACATCAGTTTTTCTTCTTCTGGCGCCCCGATTTTGTTCTTCTGATGATTTTCTTATCGTATTTCTTATGCACCGGATGAGGGCTGATTCTAGCCAGGTTGTTACGAAAAAGGTTTTCGTCCCGCTTTATTATTAAAGCAAACCACCACCACATCCAACAGATACAATAAGGTTCACATCCACATACACAGAAAACGAAACAAGACAAGCAGTACGGGTTCTACTAAGGATATAGCTCAACAAGCCCAAAAAACAAAAACAAAATCACAACAACGCGGGCAAGCCGCTTACCCTCTAGCATTCACTTCTTTCTTCTTTTTGCCAAAAGAAATGTGATTCAGGTACCAGAGACGCACTAAATTCGTCGATCTCAATATGTTGTACCGGCTTAGAATTTTGGAGGTGTTCACAGGAACAAGAATATGATGTGCCTGTGTGTGATTATAGGGGTGAATGTATATATGCGTTGTGACTATCTGCGATTGTATTGTGTTAAAAATAAATTAGCCTACTTCATGGGTCACAAGGCTGTGAAAATAATACTTTTATATTTAATACCACTCCCTCCGCTCCAAGATATAGTGCTTTCTTTATTTCCGTGCTTCAACTTTGATTATAAATTTAACCAACGAGATCGACTGCGGCGCGAGCAAAAGTTATACCAATGAATTCGTATTCAAAAGAAGTTTTTAATTATATAATTTTTCTCCCGCCGCAGTCGGTCTCGTTGGTTAAATTTATGATCAAAGTTGGACCTTAAAAAACGCGGGCATATTATATTTTGGAATGGAGGGAGTGCCTCTGTAACAAAATATAAGACGTTTTTGCAGTTAATTTGGTACAGAGGTAGCAGTGACCTAGGTACGAAGACTTCATTTTTGTATATCGCCTAAATTTTGCGTTTTCATTTGAGCCACGCGCTGCGAAGCTCAAAAAGAAATAAAAGAATCTAGCGCGCTCCGCGTCCAGCGCGTCGTCAGATCTGACCCCAGACCCAGACCAGAGGCCGAGGCAAGGTCACGCTGGAGGTCCTCACGCGCCATACGCGCTAATAGATCCCCCGTTTTCTTTTGAAAGAAAGACTTGAGGGAGAGTCAAGTCAACTCAATCCAGATCTCGTTGGGTTCATTTATATGCACCTTCGGCTATCAACGAACCATTCAACTCACAATCCTCATCCCCATTTCGCTGTTCCCTTCCCAGCATCTATAGCAGCATACCTCAAGTGTTCCATCTTCTCCAGGTCAGTGCTTTCTAATAAGAACCTTCTTGTTTTTCAGATGATTGTAGGCTTGTAGCACAACCCTGTTTATAGTTTTTTTTTTAAAGAAAGGGGTTGCCCCCCCCCCCCCCCCCCCCCCCGCCCCAACTTTATAGATCGAAGCAGCACAAGTAGTTCCAACAGCACCTAAACAAAGAAATAAAACAACTACTTCTAGGCGACTACGCTGCCTAGAATCTCGAGAGCAGAAGTTCTCTCCAACAGAATATGAGAATGAAACTGAGTACTACTTATTACAGAACCAGGTCAGAAGGAAAGGGAACAAAGAAGATTTCTTCCACGCGCGTCTTTCATGCTCCCCTCCCACACCTCACTTCCAGGCTATCCGCATCAGCTCTCCACGTCGCTTGTCCAACAGGAGGATACACCTTTGCAACAGGCTTGCTTGAGCATCGTCGCAGAAACATTCCACTGATGCAAATAAGAGCTTAGTCTTGCAAGAATGCAGTTCACGTTTCTCCATTTTTGCCCCTGAAAACAGAAACTGTTTCTTAGTCTCCATAAGCTCCATAAGGAAGCAGCAATAACCATGTTAAACACATGTTTCTTTTTATGTATTCGCCAAAAAGCAAAGATATCGTCAAAGCTAGCAATTCTATCAATCTAAAAGAAATCGGATACAAATCCCCACACATGTCTAGCAACTACACAGTCAAACATCAGATGCTGTACAGATTCGAGCTCTGCACAAAAGAGACAGGAAGGGTCCTCCACCTCCCTCCTTTTAGACAGATTATCCCTAGTCAGAATTTTATTATAAGCACACAACCACAAGAATACATGTATCTTGTGAAGGCAAACAATTTTCCAAAGATCATCTTTGATAGCAGAAGCTATCCCTCCAAAGTTGATGTTTTTATAAAAAGATTTCACAGAGTATAATCCATTAGGTTCCAAGGACCAGTTCAGCATATCAGGTTCATCTGATAAGATACATTGTTGAACAATTCTCAACAACGAATCCCATCTGTCAAGCCCACTTTGGTCTACACATCTCCTAAAGATAGCTTAAGTTCTTGTCCATCCCATACCTGAGCCACAGAACATTCCGTTTGGTTGCAAATACTATATAAGTCCCATAATTGTACCTTCAGGGAACATTCCCCGACCCAGGTATCGTGCCAGAAACTAATTAACTCACCATTACCCAACTTCCATCTATAGAAGTTTTTAGCAGCAGCTAACGCCCAAGTGATGCTCTTCCAAAAGGTAGAGCCACCATCTCCTTTTGCCCAAAGAAGGTTAGGAGAATTTACTCTATACTTGTAATGAATGATTTTTTTCCAGTCTGCATCAGATTCATCAAAGAACCTTTTGCCCTAGAAAGCCAGCAAGGCCATATTAAATTCTTTGATATTAGGAATCCCCAATCCACCATATTCTTTCCACCTAGTGACAAACCCCCAATTAGCTAAATGGTATCTGTGTTGATCCCCAATATTTCCCCAAAAGAAGTGAGCCATTTGTGAATTAATGGCATTAATAGCCCACTTGGGAAACTTAATGACAGACATGAGATAGGCAGGTATGCTAATCAAGCATGCACACAGCAAAACAATTTTGCCTCTATAAGTGAGATATCTCCCAAGCCATCCAGAAATGCCCTTAATAATTCTATCTATAATGGGCTGGAGATCCTCCATTTTCAACTTGTCATAGTGCAAAGGCACGCCTAAATACTTAATTGGAAAACATCCTTTTTTGCAACAGAAAATCTGGGCAAAATCATTGGCCACTTCCTCATCAATATTGATGGTCATCAGGTCACTTTTATGAAAATTAATTTTCATTCCTGAAAGAGATTCAAAACATGATAAAAACCACTTAAAATTCCTGGCTTTATGAGCTGAATTCTCCAGGGAAAGAATAGTGTCGTCTGCGTATTGTAGACTCACCACACCTCCTGGGATTATATTGGGCAGAAGCCCAAAAATCAGGTTTTGGGAAGCTGCTTTTTTAAGCATTTTTGTAAACACATCAGCTACTAAGTTAAACAACAAGGGGGAGTGGGGGTCCCCTTGTTTAAGTCCTTTCCCACCAACAAAATAGTTCCCATTAGTATCATTAATTCTCACAGCAAATGTACTATTAATTAATGTATTTTTAATCCAAGCAATCCACTTGGGGAAAAAACCCCTAGACTGAAGCATTTCAAATAAGAAATCCCAGCTAACCCGATCATAGGCTTTTTCATAATCTAGTTTAAGCACTAGACCCTGAGCACCAGATTTCTTTACCTCATGAATCACTTCACGAGCCATGACAACACTTTCTAAAATATATCTCCCCTTAATAAACGATGTTTGGTTAGAAGAGATTAATCTACGACCAATAGGGGAAACCCTATTGGTCATGGCTTTAGAAAAGATTTTAATCACACAGTTGCTCAAACTTATTGGCCTAAATTTCTTCAAATCCTTGGCGCCAGGCTCTTTAGGAATAAGGACTATCAAAGCAAAATTCAACCTCTGCAAATCTAGCTTGCCTTCTTCAAAATCTCTCACTAATGCCATAAAATCAGTTTTGATAACATCCGAGAAGGTTTGATAAAAAAGAAATGACAGCCCATCTGGTCCAGGTGCACCATGTGCATATGACCCAAATATGGCCTCCTTAATCTCCTCCTCAAAGAAGTTACTTTGGAGACGTTCATTCTCTTCTTCGGTAACCAGATCATCCTCCTCCCAAAAGGAAGGTCCAAGATGCACATGAGGTTTATTTTCAGCTCCAAATAAATTCTTATAAAAGATAGTAGCAACTTCCAGCATCTCGTTGGTACTATAGACAGGGCCATTGTCCCCATTAAGTTCAGAAATGTGATTCTTTCTATGCCTATAATTAGCTAGCGTTTGAAAATAAGCACTGTTCTTGTCACCATCTACAATCTTACGATCTCTGGACCGCTGCCAGAAAGCAGTTTCTTCTTTACTCCAAATACTATTAAGCTCATTTCTAATCTCTTCCATCCTATGTCTATCCACTTCATTGACTTGATTCCTTTCCGAAAAGACATCAAGGATATCAAATTCGAGCAGAAGCTCTCTCTTCCTCTTCTTAATACCTGCCTCTATATTAATGCTCCAGCGTTTAACTTTCTTCCTAAATAGTCTACTTTTATTCAACCAGATATCTATGGCCGTCCTGCCAGGGACGGGGGTGTTCCAAATCTTGCACACTAGATCTTTGAAATCAGGTTGGTCAAGCCACCACTTTTCGAACTGGAATATCTTGGGGGAGGTAACCCTCTGCACACCCGTGTCAATAACCATAGGGGCATGATCACTCCCAACACGTGGGAAAGCTGTCACAACAGACAGAGGAAATTTGGTATCCCAAGAACCCGAAGCAAAAACCCTATCTATAGTAGCAAAAATAGGATTATTCTGATTATTACTCCAAGTAAATTTCCTATTGTCGCTCTTGATCTCCACAAGGGACCATTTATTGATCCAATCATTAAACAAGTAGGAAAACTGGTTATTAATAATCCCATTATTTTTGTCGTCAGCCGATCTGACCAAGTTGAAATCCCCTCCCACCAAGACTGGGTAAGTGAGGGTATCCATAGTATCATGTAGTTCAGCAATGAACTCAAGCTTCTTATCATTGTAAGAAGTGCCATAAACAGTCACTAAGTGCCAAATAAAACCATCACATTTATTCTTAACCGTAGCCACAATACAAAACTCTTTATTAATAAAACCTATCACCTCAAATAAGTAACTCTTGAGACCCACAAGGATCCCCCCAGCAGTGTTCACAGCCGGTAAAAAATGCCAAACGAAATCCTCCTTTCCAGAAATGTATCTAAGCACACAAATATCAATATTTTCTTTCTTAGTTTCAAAGAAACACACAAAATCCAGACGATTATTATTAATAAAGTCACTTAGGCACTAATTTTTCCCAGTTTGGCCCATTCCCCGAATGTTCCAAAAGGCCCCTATCATTTAACCTTAAACGGGTGCGACAAGCCACAAGGCTTTTTTTTGTGTTCAAGACAGGGCTTTCCATTAATGGTCCAGCAGTGCCATCTGAGCCATTAATGTGAAGGTCGTTGTTATTAGATTCAATCTCATCACCCCCTATTTCTAAGTCAAGATTCTCAACGAGAACAATCTCTGGATTATCATCCGCAAACTTAAGGCAACGGTTTTTCTCCTCATCTATCATATCCATGACAATATCTATTTGTTCTTCAATGTTATTCCCAATGCATAAATCAATTTTACTAGTGTTAGAAATCAGAACATCAGGGTTAAGGACAACAAACGATTTACCTTTGAAGGTAGTAGGAATTTCCAGATTCTTCTTCTTCACGTACGCAGCTGCTTTGTCCATGATCCTAACGTCCCCATGATTCCTGGTATTTGGTTTGTTTGTGAGAACTGCCCCCCAAACAGGAGAGTTTTTGACACTTGGTTTTTTCTTCTGCACCGATTCCACGCTCTCCAGAATTTCCAGTAAGGATCTCTTGACAGATCCCATCGCCAAAGCCAAATCATCAGGTAAACATTGCATTTCATCCACTAATTCTTCCTCTTCTTCATCAGTCTCAGCCATTTCAAACTTGCTTAGTTGTGTAGAGAAATATTCCATATGAGCTGACAAGGAATCAGGTCTTCCAGAAGAAAAGGTTTTTGTAGGTGTGGATTTTTCACTTTCTGCCTCTTCCCTCTTCTCAGGAGTTTTGCATCTAATTTCTTCCACAAAGTCCTCATGAATTGTGTCCAGCATGTTGGGAGGGTGAAAATCCACTGCAGAAGCAGTTCTCTGTGATTTTGGCTGACTAGAGCTTGTAGCCAGATTATTCTTGGAAGGAAAATTAGCCTTGTCCAGCTCATCAATAGGTTCCCCCATGTCTTCTTTCTGAGTTTTATCCTTGCTAGGCATGTCTTCATTGTTATCTTCTTCCTCTTTCTCCATACTGTCAACATCTGGGTCTAGATCATCTCCATCAGAATCCTCCCCCAGTTGTTCAAAACCCTCAACAGTGAAGAACAGAATGTATAGCTTCCTTTTCATTTCCACTAACCTCTCAAAAGGGATTTTCCTGGGGTCTCTACAAGCCACTTTCACTCTGATATTCTCATAAAAACTCTTGAATATACCATTCCAGTCTACATCAACCAGGATCCCTAAGCAAGTTGTAATCTGTGCAAACACCTTCTAGGCACACCACTTTGGAGGAATCCCTTCAATTTGAACCCAGGCCTCAGTAAGTCCTCCAAATTCATCCAACATCCCAACCCATTCACAAATCTTGACAGAAACACCATCAATTGGGAGCTCAAATGCAGGAAACTCAATCAGGTCTTCCACATTCTTCCAAGGTGGAAATCTCAGCAAGAATTTCTTCTCTCCCAAGTCCCTAATATGCCAAGGCCATTCCTTATTTTTACAAAAAATTCCCATTGAGCTGAATCAGTAACTCTGAGGCAGAAACTTCACCCTTCACAATTTTGAGAACTGCACAGTTCTTGTAGTTGAGCCAGTTCAGTTCTGATGCAGTAGGAACATCAATGTGGTAAAAACCTAGACCAGCTGCTACACTACCAAAGTACGTCGCTGTAGGGTGTGGTTTCGCCCAGGCAGCACAGTTATTGACGTTATGGCCTCCCATGCAAATAAAGCATTTCTTCGGCTCAATGCAGTTCCCCACATAATGCCCTGGCCAGCTACAGTTAAAGCAGATCATGTCTTTGTACCTGGGATCCAGTGCTTGAACTATAACAACAGGAGGAGGAGGAATTGGAGCTGGGACTGTCGCATCGGCTATTTGCTGCTGTTGGATCCCCCGCGACGCCTGCTTGGGGGGTTGCTGCCCCTGCTTGACAGCACTTGCCACCATAGCCGCACCTCCGGCCGGCGGGCCCGTGGCTTTCCCATCCTAAGGCGCCGACTTCTTCCCTGGCAGTGGACGGTGTTGCCGCTGCCCTCCCTGCCCTCGCTCCATCCCTCCCTTGACCACCTCAACAAACGATCTAGGAAAATCTAGCTTCTCGGTGGAAATTTTAAAGATGGTAGGAGTCGGATCAAATCTACCCACTGCCCGAATAGGGAAACAATCTTGAGCAGAGAAATTTCTATCCCTAAATAGATCTTTTCTCACCCAAAACAATTTGGGAATCGCAAAGCTAGGGTTCGGCGGTGACCGCTTCTCTTTTTGTAGGCGCTGGCGGCGGCTGGGGGAGGGAACCACCCATAGATGGCCATAGAACTCCGTCACTTCCTCCCCGTCCCCGCTAATAGAGGTAGAAAGCGTATTCTTACGGCACGTTTTCTTCCCAACCACACAACCCGAAATCAACGGTGGTGGTTGAGGGATCGGTCCTGGTTGTGGGACCAACGAATTCGAAACCAGTCCCGCCCCTCCCGCAAAAGCGAGCTCGTCGGCGGCGGACTGGCTCGCCGGAATCACAGATTCATAAGAATCTCTCACTGATTCAGGGAAAATAGAAGTAGATTCACACCAATTCTCACAAGGGACAACCCTATCTTCCTTAACACTCAATTCAACTCCAAATCATTATCAGATCTCGAACAAACATGCAAATTGGGTCTGGATTTCCTCACCTTATCAGGGAGATGTGGTATCTCCCCGTGGTCGCCCGGCCATGGTGGAAGGTTGAGGAAGCGCGCCTCGCTCCTCCCATGCCGCGCCCGCAGGTTGGAGAGGCCCCGCGGGGCGTGCACGCCGGGCATCCCACGATTCAGGGGACCCGTGGCAGGACGGTCCCCGGCGGCAGGTACTCCGGGGGGATGCTGGCGATCTGCACCACCGACGGTGGCCGGATGTTGAGTCGCGACGGATTCCTTGTCCTGAATCTCGCCCACTTTGCCGCCTGCCTTGGATTCGCTGACTCCGCCTCCTGGATGGCCCAGAAGATGAGCTCGTAGTCCATCCCTCCATCGTCGCCGGCGAACCGCGTGCGTTCCTCGAACGTCGTGTGCTGGATGACCTCGATGAAGATCGTTAGCCAGTTGTCGCGGTTCGGAAATCGCTCCTCCACCACGCGAACCATCTCCGCATGTGCCTCTGGCGATCCCCGCTCGGTCACCGGCAGTTGCGACACCGGCACCGGTGGCGGAGGAGCCATCGGCGCCGCCACCTGGTGGTTGGGGCGCACCCGCCGCGCCCTTGCACCCCTCCGCGGCCCCCCACCATCTCTCTCACTCAACTGGCCCGTGGGAGCTGACGATGAGAAGCCGCCAAGGGAGGAAGACGATGTGGTGAGGGGGGGGGGGAAGGACTAGATAAGCCCGCGCGGCCATTAATGGCGGCTGCGGCGCCATTACTCATGGTAGGTGAGACGAGCGGGCGTGTGGTAGGTGAGGAAGCTTCCATTAATGTAAATAAAGTTTGTTAAAAAGAAATATAAGAAATGTTTGTTCAAAACATCATGGCTTACCGACATGAAATATAGGTTTGTTAAACACTAGCACTCCCCCTGTTTATAGGTTTGTTAAACACTAGCACTCCCCCTGTAAATAAAGAAATATAAGAGTGTTTGAATCACTACTTTAGTGATCTAAACACTTTTATATTTCTTTACAGAGGGAGTATATGTTATGGCTTTACTCATGTTTCTCATTTCTTAAAAAGGAAGATTTTGTTCCCCTTGTTTTGATATATCCGTAGCCTATAGCAATTCACATCCATTACTTCTCATATCATCAGCATCAGAAATGAATACTGAAGATGACAAGCAGACTGTTCTAAGCACGTTACCCAAGGACCTACCTCTAGACTTCTTGAAGACCATCACAGATCAGTTCTCAGACAACCGGGTTATCGGTAAAGGTGCATTTGGAACAGTTTATACGGTATGTTCATGCCTTACATTTTCTGCCATTTCGAAAAGTGGTGCATATTTCTGAATAAGTGTCTGTGTGGCTGAACAGGGAACTATGCCTGATGGGCAAACGATTGCTGTGAAGAAGCTTGCGGAAAATGCGCCGATTGCACGCGATAGAATATTTAATAACGAAGTTCAAAACATCATGGCTTACCGACATGAAAATATAGTCAAGTTGGTTGGGTTTTGCCATGAAGGACAGAAGAAAGTAGTACTGAACAATGGGCGATATATTGTCGCAGATGTTTACGAAGGTCTACTTTGTTACGAATATTTACCTAAGGGAAGCCTTCAGAGGAACCTCTTTGGTATGTGACGCTTCTGATATAGTTTTTATCTTAGTTTCATCAAATATTTATGTTCTTCTGTTCTCTTCCTTGAGCTATTAAATCTTAGGTACTGAAATAACTTGCTCCCTAACTTCAGATAAACCCATCGATATGGCATGGGACGTCTGCTTCAAGATAATTAAGGGGATATGCGATGGTTTACATTTTCTTCATAGCATTCCTCTTATCCATATGGATTTGAAGCCTCAAAATATATTGTTGGATGATAACATGACGCCGAAAATATCGGATTTCGGACTTTCCAGGCTATTTGGCAAAGAACAAACACGTGCGAATACACAGAATGTTGTGGGATCATAGTAAGCTAACTGGAGCTGTCATGATATTCTGTGGTTAATTGCATTTTCACCTTCTAGTAATGCTTATTATTACTGCCAACTGTATGCAGCGGATACATAGCTCCAGAATACCTATACAGAGGTGAAATCTCCACTCAGTCAGACATTTACAGTTTAGGCTTATTAATCACCGAGACTACCACTGGCGAGAAGAATACCCCCAAACAGAACGAACCATCAGCAAGGGAATTTATTGAAAGAGTAAGAAAGAATACTAGATGTTGATTTATGTGAGAGTTTATTTTTATAGTCACCTAGGATAACAGTTCGAATTCTTAACATAGGTACGTCAAAATTGGACAGAAGGGCACATAGCATCCATATACCAGTTAAATCCAAATGCCCTCCAGGAAGTAACAGTATGCATTGAAATTGGTCTAGAGTGTGTGGACGTTGATTGGAAGAAGAGACCTTCCATCGAAAGCATTGTTGAGAGGCTCGGTAGATGCTGTGCAAACCTGGTATGAAAATTAACTGTGGACTGGATCAAAGGCTCTGTATAGTTTCTTGCAAGTGAATAGGAGGAACTTCTGTCTTCTGATTTCTTTCAGTAGTTTGGCTACTTTTGAGAAACCTACCACTGAAATTGTTCGCTTGATGCCTATATACTAAAGTTTCAAATGGCGGAATTCCACAAAAGTCCATGTGTACATTTTGAAATCTAGGTAGTTATTATGTACCCTCCAAAATATATATTAATTGTTCAAATTGGACTATGGATGGGATCGAGATGGATCGTGACAATCCGTTTGTCTAGCCAGCCAGCCAATTTTATTCAATTTTTGCGGCTAGTTTTTCACAACGGATAGTAAAATACATTCACCACAACAAAAAACAACCGCACAATCTGAGCATTAAGGTTCTGCGAACTTTTTCTCGTGATGTTACCTGATGCATTCACATTATCTGCCTGTCATGGCCAGTTAGGTTGCATTAGGCTTTCAAAGAATAGATTCTCGTGATTTGCAGCCCAAAATGCTTCGATTAAGATATTAGTAACCCATATTTTTCTAGGAGGGAACATAATCACATGTGCATGCTTCGTTCCTTTGGTTTTTGTCGGCTATCCATATTTTACTTATAGTGTAGATTTTTCACTGTTACTATGTTTTTTACCATGTTTACATAATTACATATAGCTTATGTTGCATTTAAGCTATTGTTGGTAACATATCCTCTACAAAAATTCAGGTCTCCACCACTTCCATGCGAACGTGAAACTAGGGTCTTCTATTGATGAAAGAAGGGCAACATGGAAGAAAAGAACTTTCTTCGTCATTACTATAATGAATTTATTTCTGAAAGAATCATTTGTGTTGTCACGTCACCGTGGAACTTGTTAAATTTATTATGATAAATGATATTCCATTATCTCCTATAGTCCATTGTTTTATACTCCAAACAAATGCAATGTTGTTTTTTCTGTTCAGTGCGGTTTGAAATAAGAATTGAAATTTCTCCAGTTGATCAAACATGAGATCCCTCTGATCGATCAAACATGAGATCCACCTCGGTATCAACGTCTCCATAGGCAAAGAAGAAGGGCATATTCTGGCTAGCCTCATGGCTTGGTAGGGCTCCTTTACGGGCCAAATTCCCTAGCTTGTTTGTGATTTGCTTGGACCCAATGCTTTTGGTAGCCTCTGGCGCCTACAATTGGGTTTGGAACATCCTGTTCCGACGAACATTTGGCCCTGAGGAAACCTCGGCCCTCACAACGGCATTGTCAGGATCTTTGGATGTTGTGTCTTGGCACCTGCCCCATTGGCGTTTTTCTCTACTGGTTCGGCACATTGGGCCTTATGTGGTCTGCCAAACCTTATGTGGAGCATTCTCTTGTGGAAAGCATCACTTCTGATGAAGATCAAGATTTTCGTATGCTAGCTTCTGCGCGACAGATATGGAGGTGGCCAAACAGCATGGACCCGACGATAGTCTGTGCCCCTTTTGTGGTGTCCCCGATTTCGAGGCTAACATTTTCTTCTCTCGTCCCGTTGTTCACTTCCTTTGGAGCGTTTCCATGATGGTCTGGGTACTAAGTGGCAGGCTCTGTACTTGGGTGAGTTATTGGAAGCTCAAACCAACTGTGCAAGTAAGAGGAGGCATCTCTTCTGGCTAGTGTCCGCGGCAGTGACCTGGACCCTTTGGACTACCCATAACAAGAAAAGTGTTCCGCCTTAGAGGGAAACAACTGCGCTCACTGAGTGGTTTAACCTTTAAACAAAGTAGGAAAGGGATTTGTGTCTGAAAGCTTTGACCAAGAGTTTACCTCCAAAATGAATTTTTTTCACTGTGGGCAGGCAATGTATATGTGTTTTGCTTGATCCCCAACTTCCTCGAACTGTCTTGACCCCTCCTAATAGTGTAGATGTTCTATGACTCAAATTAAACGGAAAGACCTTCAAGTATTCAAAAACTGATGTCTTTTTCCTTTTTGAAATAGGGGGTCAAACATGTGCGTAGAAAATCACCTAGAGATTGATAGACGACTTTAGTTCACTTTCAATCACCAATGGTCATGTTGACATATTTTCAACTCTGTCCAATATCCTTTTTCTGGCCATGGCAGCATGGACATTGAGGAGCCCCATGATTTGTTTCACCGCAAACCCAGCAAGGACCCTTCTCTGTGTTGCTCCTTTTTCGGTCATTCTTCCTTTTGAAGTTGGTAGTTGGAGACTTTGCTCTTTCTCTTGAACTTGTGGGAATGTATGTGCACCACATTGGTAACAACATGTCCCTCTACTCCTTAGGTCGTGTATCATTTGCCCTTACCTTCTCTTCAACATCCAAAGATCCAATGAGGCTCTCAATAGAGAAGTGGAAAAGATCCTTCAAGGAGGAAGCTTAGCAACAATGCTCACATCAACAAAATTGTTGGTAACACACACTTAATGAGCTCGGATTCCTTTGCCACCCACTGCAGCTCATGAATTTGTTCGACCATGGAACAGTTCTCAACCATTCTCTATGCCATACTGTTCACCACCGACATCAGTGGAGCCAAACTTGGGTTCAAATGCAAACAACAACTTTTTGACACCCCACGTATGCAAATATGCATCAACTAAGTTGTCACCCACCACATTGGTGACAACACACACGCAAAGATTACAATGGCCCCAAAAAATGCTTTGTCCTATTCAAGAGTAAGCGGCCCTCTTAGAGTGCTAGCCAAAACCTAGTACATGTTCATTGCAACGAGCCACAAGAAGGTTTCGGTCTGCCTTCTTTTGAAACAAGCACCTGTAAACGGGCTCAGTTTCACCACATGACATATGTGGTAAGCAATTCAAACTATTCCAAAAATGGGCTCAGTTTCAAAGCAACAACAAAGCCGGTCAATGTTAGGAAATTAACCAGTTTTTGGTTAAGCTTAATCCATATTAGCACCAACACAAGATTACTTACATAACAAATCACATATGACAAACTAGGAACATCCAACATATACTCATATGGGCCAAAGGCATGATACGTCTCCAACGTATCTATAATTTTTGATTGTTCCATGCTATTATATTATCTGTTTTGGATGTTTAATGGGCTTTAATTTACCTTTTTATATTATTTTTGGGACTAACCTACTAACCAAAGGCCCAGTGCAAATTGTTTTTTTCCTATTTCATTGTTTCGTAGAAAAGGAATATCAAACGGAATCCAAACGGAATGAAACTTTTGGGAGAGTTATTTTTGGAACAAACATGATCCAGGAGACTTGGAGTGGACGTCAAGAAATAAGCGAGGAGGCCACGAGGCAGGGAGGCGCGCCCAGGGGGTAGGCGCGCCCTCACCCTCGTGGGCCCCTCGTAGCTCCACCGACGTACTTCTTCCTCCTATATATACCCATATACCCCGAAAACATCCAGGAGCACCACGAAACCCTATTTCCACCGCCGCAACCTTCTGTACCCGTGAGATCCCATCTTGGGGCCTTTTCCGGCGCTCTGCCGGAGGGGGAATTGATCACGGAGGGCTTCTACATCAACACCATAGCCTCTCTGATGATGTGTGAGTAGTTTATCACAGACCTTCTGCTCCATAGTTATTAGCTAGATAGCTTCTTCTCTCTCTTTGGATCTCAATACAAAGTTCTCCTCGATTCTCTTGGTGATCTATTCGATGTAATTCTTTTTGCGGTGTGTATGTCGAGATCCGATGAATTGTGGGTTTATAATCAAGATTATCTATGAACAATATTTGATTCTTCTCTAAAATCTTTTATGCATGATTTAAATATCTTTGCGAGTCTCTTCGAATTATCAGTTTGGTTTGGCCTACTAGATTGATCGTTCTTGCAATGGGAGAAGTGCTTAGCTTTGGGTTCAATCTTGCGGTGTCCTTTCCCAGTGACAGCAGGGGAGCAAGGCACGCATTATATTGTTGCCATCGAGGATAAAAAGATGGGGTTTATATCATATTGCTTGGGTTTATCCCTCTACATCATGTCATCTTGCCTAATGCGTTACTCTGTTCTTATGAACTTAATACTCTAGATGCATGCTGGATAGCGGTCGTTGTCTGGAGTAATAGTAGTAGATGCAGAATCGTTTCGGTCTACTTGTCGCGGATGTGATGCCTATATACATGATCATGCCTAGATATTCTCATAAGTATTCGCTTTTCTATCGATTGCTCGACAGTAATTTGTTCACCCACCGTAGAATTTGCTATCTTGAGAGAAGCCACTAGTGAAACCAATGGCCCCCGGGTCTATCTTCCATCATATTATTTTCATATCAATTTGCTATTTCTATTACCATTTATTTTGCAATCTTTATTTTCCAATCTATATCATAAAAATACCAAAAATATTTATCTTATTATCTCTATCAGATCTCATATTCGTAAGTGACCGTGAAGGGATTGACAACCCCTTTATCGTGTTGGTTGCGAGGTTCTTGTCTGTTTGTGCAGGTACTAAGTGACTTGTGTGTTACCTCCTACTGGATTGATACCTTGATTCTCAAAAACTAAGGGAAATACTTACACTACTGTACTGCATCACCCTTTCCTCTTTAAGGAAAAACCAACGCATGCTCAAGAGGTAGCAAGGCACATGTCAACAAAGAGAGGTTCAGATCATACAAGTTCGCCAAAACTCGGGTACAACAACATCGTCGGCCATGCATGGTGGTGAAGACAAGGTGGTCGTCCGCCGTAGAGGAGGTAGTAGAATCAGGCAGATGGACAACGAGGACATAGTCGATTAGAAGCAAGCAGTGGTGCCGAGACGGTCCCCAAAAACCTTATGGCCTCTCACCCGGTTCAGGTTTTCTAGGTACGCGATTTTGGAGGCCTTCTCTCTTGGATGAATGTGCATGGAGTTTCCGAGATGGTTTCACCGGAGAAGCAACTTAGGACAAGAAACTAGCCCAGTGTGTGTGTTTGTTCTAATGCTATGTCTTCTCTGTAGCCTCTCTCCACGGTATTGCCTCTACATAGAGTGGACGCGTGGGAGAGTGGAGAAATGCAACTCATGAGTGGTGAAAGAAAATTGTGGATGTAAAAATTGTGTCCATGATGTGCTCGATTATTGACACGTACACTTAAGAGTTAGGCAGTGCACTACCATGTCAAATTTTAGTTCTTCCAACAAGGCACATAACATTAGTTTGAACTTAAACTTGATTCACAAAATGTGATGCGTGTGTGTTGCATGGCATGAAGTGAGCGATTGAGCATGCACTTTATTGCTCTATTTTCTCATGCACAAGGAGTACTGGAACAATCCACCTTACATGTTGGTGTTTCTTCAACTCAACTAGCAGTATGAGACTAAACTTACACACAAGTCATGTATTTGAATGAGCCTCTGAGATTTTTGTATTTTTTTGCAAAAAGAGATTTCAAAACTTAAGTTGGGCCGAGATACAAGATTTAGTTAGATGAGATCCATAAAATTTTAAAATGTGTCCACCAACATGCTTTTGTTGGGCGACAAGCTGGCGGTGTTCTAGCTCTGCACTCTTTCTTCCCTTTGGCAAAAACAATGCGGCTCTGAATTCCTTCGGCCAAAACAATGTGGTTCTATGAGAACATCTCCAACAGATGATGAAAAAAATCATATGTTCGCGAAACGGTCGTTTAGGGCATTTTGGGCCCAAAACAATGCTCTAGCAGATGATATATCTTTAAATGTTGATGATTTTCTGGGGGAGGGGGGATAACCCAAAATTTTGGCTCATGTTGTTGCATATTACTGAAAAAGGCTTTCGTGCCGCTTTATATATAAAGAAACCTACCAGATCACAAGGTTCGACAAACGTTCACACCGCACACACACACACAAAAGTACCAGACAAATAGAGTACACATGGTTCTGCTGAGGGCACAGCTCAACAAGCCTTATAAGAAGATGAAAAGAAAAGCGGCGGCACAGGCCTCGAGGCCGCTAATACGGCTCAGGTGGTGATGGAGGAAGCGACAACGCCAAGCGGGCAGCCATCGAGCGAAGATCTGCAATGATGATGTTGATGACGTCTTGATCCTGGGCCGGCTAAGTGGCCACCAAAGCTGCAAGTAACCACACATTTTGAAAATAACGTCAGTAACATGTCGTAGAGGAACACGATGGATCATAAGTTTATTACGCACGGTCCAAAGAGTCCAAGCAAGGACCCCAATACACAACCACCTAATATGGCGGTCATGCTAAGGGGTGGCCTGGATTTCCGCAAAGAGGTCGAGGAAGTTGTTGTTGCATGATATCTACTACACAACCTTCTTCTTGTAGACGTTGTTGGCCCTCCAAGTGCAGAGGTTTGTAGGACAGTAGCAAATTTCTCTCAAGTGGATGACCTAAGGTTTATCAATCCATGGGAGGCATAGGATGAAGATGGTCTCTCTCAAACAACCCTACAACCAAATAACAAAGAGTCTCTTGTGTCCCCAACACACCCAGTACAATGGTAAATTGTATAGGTGCACTAGTTCGGTGAAGAGATGGTGATACAAGTGCAATATGGATGGTAGATATAGGTTTTTGTAATCTGAAAATATAAAAACAGCAAGGTAGCAAATGATAAAAGTGAGTGAAAATGGTATTGCAATGCATTGAAACAAGGCCTAGGGTTCATACTTTCATCAGTGCAAATTCTCTCAACAATAATAACACAATTGGATCATATAAAAATCCCTTAACATGCAACAAAGAGTCACTCCAAAGTCACTAATAGCGGAGAACAAACGAAGAGATTATTGTAGGGTACGAAACCACCTCAAAGTTATTTTTTCTGATCGATTTAATATCTTTCGTGAGTATGATGGAAAGGAAAATTGTGCCAAAGTGTTAGAAGAAGAATGCATTAAAATGTTCGGCACTAAATCTTTGAATGATGAGCATGATTGCAATGTTGTTAGTATGAATTCTTTGAATATCCATGATGCTAATGATATGCAAAGCAACAACCTTGGCGAAGCTATCTTTGATGAAGATGGTATTTTTTGTCTCCCAAGTTTTGATGAGCAAATTTATTATGATGATAGCATGCCTCCTATTTATGATGATTATATTGATGAAAGTGGGTTTGGAAGAGTGTCAACTTTAGGAAGTGAAGATCCCACTATTTTGGAAGATGTTGAATCTTCTTGTGATAGTTATAAAAGTGGATTTGGAGAGGTCATGATTTTATTTAGTAATGATTCCACTATCTCGGAAGAGGTTCCAATTGATTATGAGAATAAAGTTGCTATCTATGATGATTATTGTGATGACTTGTATGCTATTAAGAATAATGATAACCATCAAACTTGTCATCATGATTTTAGTTTTCAATTGGATTATGCCTCATATGGTAATTATTTTGTTGAGTTTGCTCCCACTATTATTCATGAGAAGAAATTCGTTTATGTGGAGGGTAATACAATTTATATGCTTGGGGATCATGAAAAGAATGCTTTATGTGATAGTTATATTGTTGAATTCATTCATGATGCTACTAAAAATTATTATGAGTGAGGAATAAGTGCTTGTAGGAATTGCAATAATACCAAGTTTCCTCTCTATGTGCTCAAAATCTTGAAGTTATGCTTGTTTTGCTTTCCTATGCTAGCTGATTATTGTTCTCATAAATTTTTTGCTCATAAAATACCTATTCATAGGATGTGGGTTAGACTTAAATGTGCTAGTCATATTCTTCGTGATGCTCTCTTCATGTTTCAGTTCTTATCTTTTATGTGAGCGTCATTGAAATCATCATGCCTAGCTAGGGGCGTTAAACGATAGCGCTTGTTGGGAGGTAACCCAACTTTATTTTTATTCCTTGCTTTTTGCTCCTGTTTAGTAATAAATAATTTATCTATTCTCTGTTTTGCTTGTGTTTTTGTGTTTAATTAGTATTTGTGCCAAGTAGAACCGTTGGGAAGACGTGGGGAAAGTCTTTTTGTTCTTGCTGTAAAAAACAGAAACTTTAGCGCTCACGAGAATTGCTGCCATTTTTATTTAGATAGTGCTATTTAGTTAATTATTTTTGCAGATGATTAATATATAAATTCCTCACGTCCATCAATGTTTTTTAGAATTTTGGGGGTTCCATAAGTATTCGAAACCTACATATTACTACAGACTGTTCTGTTTTTGACAGATTCTGTTTTTCGTGTGTTGTTTGCTTATTTTTAATAGATAAATTCTTTATTTTGATGAATATATAGTGTTAAACCTACTATATTCCAACTTTTCTATGGTTCATAAACTCTATTACTAGCCATAGATTCATCAAAATAAGCAAACAACACACGAAAAACAGAATCTGTCAAAAAAAGAACAGTCTGTAGTAATCTGTAGGTTTCGAATACTTATGGAACCCCCAAAATTCTAAAAAACATTGATGCACGTGAGGAATTTATCTATTAATCATCTGCAAAAATAATTAACTAAATAGCACTATCCAAATAAAAACGGCAGCAATTCTCGTGAGCGCTAAAGTTTCTGTTTTTTACAGCAAGAACAAAAAGACTTTCCCCACGTCTTCCCAATGGTTCTACTTGGCAAAAACACTAATTAAACACAAAAAACACAACCAAAACAAAGGATAGATAAATTATTTATTACTAAACAGGAGCAAAAAACAAGGAATAAAAATAAAGTTGGGTTACCTCCCAACAAGCACTATTGTTTAACGCCCCTAGCTAGGCATGATGATTTCAATGACGCTCACATAAAAGATAAGAATTGAAACATAAAGAGAGCATCACGAAGAATATGACTAGCACATTTAAGTCTAACCCACTTCCTATGCATAGGTATTTTGTGAGCAAAAAATTTATGAGAACAATAATCAGCTAGCATAGGAAAGCAAAACAAGCATAACTTCAAGATTTTGAGCACATAGAGAGGAAACTTGGTATTATTGCAATTCCTACAAGCACTTATTCCTCACTCATAATAATTTTTAGTAGCATCATGGATGAATTCAACAATATAATTATCACATAAATCATTCTTTTCATGACCCCCAAGCATATAAATTGTATTACTCTCCACATAAGCGAATTTCTTCTCATGAATAATAGTGGGAGCAAACTCAACAAAATAATTACCATATGAGGCATAATCCAATTGAAAACTAAAATCATGATGACAAGTTTGATGGTTATCATTATTCTTAATAGCATACAAGTCATCACAATAATCATCATAGATAGCAACTTTATTCTCATAATCAATTGGAACCTCTTCCGAGATAATGGAATCATTACTAAATAAAGTCATGACCTCTCCAAATCTACACAGACGAGGAGGATTATTGGCGCCAACAGGGGACCCAAAAGTGGGTCCTCAAAGGTGATGCCAATACAGCTTACCTCCAGGCCATAGCTAACGGCCGGAGACGCTGGAACACCATCCCTCTCCTTTGGGATGGCGACCGCCTCCTCCAGCGGCCGGTTGGCATTCGCACCCACGTTGATGGCATCGACAAAGTGCTCTTCTCCGCCTCCCCTAGGGGAGGGGCGACCTTGGCCCTGGACATTTGGGCTGATCACTGGCATGTGTCGACGGCCTACAATGAGGCCCTTATGGCTCCATTTTCCGAGGAGGAGGTCTAGATGGTCATCAAGGGCATGAATCCAACATCCGCCACGGGGCCTGATGGCCTCCCGCTGAAGTTCTTCCAAACTTTCCGGGACATCGTCAAACCCAAGGTGATGGCGATCTTTGAGGAGTTCTACGTGGGCTCCATTGACCTGCCCGGCTTAACAACGGGATCATCACTCTCATGCCCAAACTGCCGGGGGCCTCAGACATTCGCCAATTCCGCCCAATCACGATGATCAATGTGATCTTCCGCATTTTGGGGGAAGGGGGTACGCCAATAGGATGACCCAGTTTGTAGAACACATCACCCATCCGAATCAGTCGGCCTTCATTAGAGGAAGGTACATTCTCGATGGGGTGTTGGTGTTCCATGAAGTCCTTCATGAGGTACGCCGAGGCAACTGAAAGTGGTATTTCTGAAGATTAACTTCCATAAGGCCTACGGCACTGTTCACTGGCCCTTCTTGCGGGAGGTCCTCCTCCGTCAGGGCTTAGACGATAGATGGGTTATGCGCGTGATGCATATGGTATCTTGCGGTCGCACTGTGGTTAACATCAACGGGGAAATCGGGCCCTTCTTCCCCACCCTATGTGGGGTCAGACAGGGTGACCCCTTCTCCCCATTCTTGTTTAACATGCTTGCCGAGGCCTTGGCCACCTCCTTGATAGAGCTAGGACCGCGGGCCATATCCACGGTGTGGTGCCCCATCTGGTAGATGGAGGAGGGGTTTCCCTCCCGCAGTATGCCGACGATACCATTATCATGTTAACCGGCTCAGCGGAGGACATCAGCCCCCTCAAATTCCTCCTCCTATGTTTCCAACAAATGTCGGGTCTCGCCATCAACTTTGACAAGGGTGAAGTGATGGTTATGGGCTACTCGCCTGATGATAACCAGAGCATCGCCGATCAGCTTAGTTCATGCATATTTGCAGCGCCACTATGATTACCACAAAAAACCAAAATGCATGCCCCAACTTGCAACTGCCCATGAATTTTTTCTAGCCTCCAGCCGCGTCATCACCCTCCAGCACCACCATCGATTCTGACTGTTCCCACTCCCCAACTGCCACGATGCCGCTAAGATCCATCCCTATTTCAACCTACCTCGAGTTGCATCCCCGCATCACCCGCAACAGCCGCCGCCCATTACCGTCCAAATTCAGCCTCCCCCATTATCGTCGTCAATGGATTCATTGCCCCCATCCGCGATCTATCGGTTCCAGCTGTGGGGTGGTCGATTCGCTGCCACTCCATTGGGATTCGCTCAACGTCACCTCCAGCTTTGTTTCTTTCAAAATGCCGTTGTGCCAGCCGCCGCCGCCTCCGTGCAAAACCATATCGCGGCATTCACGTCTATAGTCTTTCAGGCAATCGGCTAGAGATGCTCTAATGAAAAAATTAACTAAACCCTAAACCCTAAACCCTTAGGAGTACTCTCAATTTACGTGGACTTGTCGATGGCCAAGCCTAGAGTGTGGAAATATACTACTCCTATTTAGTACTCTACTGACCTACTAGGTACCGAAGACCCCGTTTTTTTACATAAGCTAGTCAAGTACTATCGAGGCAGACGTACACCAAATATGGTTTTTCCCTTTGGAGACACGAGCGACTAGAAAGCCTAGCAACCCTCCGCCAATGACCTCTCGGTCATCGATGGTAAGGGGGTCGCTGGATGCCGCGCGTGCAGATCGTTTGGCTTTATGTTTAGGCCCTAGTAGCTTAGGTTTTTGGGTCCTTCATCATCTTGACTTCGGTGATGGCGATGGCGGCGCTGAATAAAGAAGCTTCAAATCCTTCCCTGACGAGGCGATTGTCCCATGGTTATAGATGGATTTGGAAATCAGTATGTTCAAGTAAGGATGGTGTGGCGACAACATCCTCGTGGTGGATTTGTGTCCTCAGACTCCGTCGTTGCGAGGAGGTTTGCTCCAACGCCGACGAGAGCTTGGGAGGTAGTCCAGGAGCAGATGCAAATTGTGGTCTGCATCAGTGGCATATTGAAAATAGCGGATCATGTGATGGGTTCGTAGTTCGTGGTTCGTGGCTGGTAGGTATGGCTTCCTCCTCTGAGGTCTTAGTCGTGCGGGGTGTTAGATCTGGAGTTCAATGGCGTGTCCGTTGTGTTTCCCCGGTCTGATTCGTTCAACGGCGATAGCTTCGCCTTTGGTGAGGTACCTTGAAGGTCTGCAAAGCTGCATATCAGCGATGCAGTCGCGTTGAGCTTGGGTGATGAGGTGATTCGTCATTTTTCTCTTTGGTGGTGCCGGAGGCAGGTGACGGACGTTGGTGTCAAGCTCAAGGAATTTTTCGGTCCTGATTGTAATTTTCTTTCTTGGCTGATGTTTCTTTGTGCAAAGACTAGCGTTTTGCTCTCTTTTCAGTTTTGTCATATCGGTGTATACGTGACTTGTAGTATGGTCTTTATGATATACTAAATGAGACATGTATTATCATGAAAAAGAAATAGTCAAGTAGTGCTACCTAAGCAAACCAACATGTTGTTGGATGGTTAGAGGGTCAGTGGTATCCACATTCTACTAGGGTTCAAGTCTTGTTGCTCGCATCCTCGGCAATGCGCTTTTAGTGGCGGAGATGTTCCCGTCGACGACGAGACGCTCACGGTGACTTTGTAAGAGATATGTCGTCTTAATCTCTTGAAGGTGATCATAAGGATAAGATATGCGTGTGTGCCTTCATAGGGGTGAGTATATAGACATATGTAAGAGCGCTTGCGTCTGTACTGTGTTAAAAAAAAGTAGTAGTACCTAAAATTTGTACGTACTATTTTCTTTTGAGCAGTATAATCCAGCGCGCACCGCGTCCAGCCGGCTCGGTCCAGCGCGTCGCCGGATCTGGCGGCCAGCGGCTAGCGGTCCTCACGCGCTACAGATCCCCCGTCTTCTTTGAAAGTAAGACTTGAGGAAGACTCAAATCAACTCAACCCAGATCTCGTTGGGTTCATTTATATGCGACTCCGGCTAGCAACGAAACCATTCATCTCAGAATCCTCATCCCCATTTCGTGCTTCTGTTCCCAGCTTCTAGCATAGCTCAAGTGTTCCACCTTCTCCAGGTCAGTGCTTTTCACTAACATGCTTGTTATCTTCAGATGCTCGTAGCAAAACTATGTTTATAGCTTAGTTCAAAGGAAGGTTTTGTTCCCCCTTGCTTAGATAAATCCATATCCATAACTTCTTATATACAGTACTATATATATCGTCAGAAATGAACACCGAAGGGAACGGGCAGAGTGTTCTAAGCACATTACCCAAGGAACTACCGTTAGACTTCTTGAGGACTATCACAAATCAGTTCTCAGAGGACCGTGTTCTTGGTACAGGTGCATTTGGAACAGTTTATACGGTATGTTCATCCCGTACCATTCTCTACCATTTGCAAAGTTGCAGAAAATGCCAGTAGTTCTTGAAGAGGCTTGCCGAAAATGCTCCCCTCCCACGTGACAAAGCAATTACCAATGAGGTTCAGAATATCATGGCTCTCAAACATGACAACATAGTAAAGCTGGTTGGGTTTTGCCATGAAGGACAGAAGAGAGTGGTACTGAACAATGGGAGGTATATTGTTGCAGATGTTTTTGAAAGCCTACTCTGCTATGAGTATTTACCCAAGGGAAGCCTTCTGAAGAATCATTTTGGTGTGTGACGCTTTCCGATACATTTCTATTTTAGTTTCATCAAATGTTTGCAATGTTATAGCGGATTGCATGAACCTGTTCTATGTTCCTTCAACTGTTAAATCTCAGACACTGAAACAACTTGATCTTTAACTTCTTCAGACAGATCCAATAGCATGGCTTGGGACACACGCTTCAAAATAATCAAGGGGATCTGCAATGGTTTACTTTTCCTTCATAGGATTCCCATTATCCATATGGACCTCAAGCCCGAAAATATATTGTTGGATGACAACATGAACCCAAAAATCGCGGACTTTTGACTTTCCAGGCTCTTTGGCCAAGAACAAACGCGGGCGAACACAGAATGTTGTGGGATCATAGTAAGCCGGTTACAACTGTGATAATATTTTGTAGTAAATTGCATTTTCATCTTCTACTAGTGCTTATATTGAATTATTACTGCTAATTATATGCAGCGGATACATAGCTCCAGAATATTTGTACAGAGGTGAAATCTCCGCCCAGTCGGACATATATAGTTTAGGCCTACTAATCATCGAGACTACCACTGGTGAGAAGAATCAACCCAAACAGAACGAACCGTCAGCAAGAGATTTTATTGAAAATGTAAGAAAAATATTACATGTTAAAATCTGGAAGCTTATGTTGGAGTTTACTTTTATATTATCAAGGATAACAGTTTGAAATTCTTTTACACAGGTACGTCAAAATTGGACAGACGGGCGCATAGCATCCAGATACTCAACGTTAAAAGCAAATGACCTCCAGGAAATAAAAGTATGCATTAAAATTGGTCTAGAGTGTGTGCAGATTGATCGGAAGAAGAGACCTTCCATTGAAAATATTGTTCAGAGGCTCGACGGACGCTGTGCAAACTGAATGGCAAACCAGGTATAAGATTAACTGTGGGCTGGATCAGGGGCTCTGTATTGAAATCACTTAGTTCCATGCAAGTGCACAAGGGGAACTTCTAATCTCTTTCAGTAGTCTGGCCGCTCTGGAAAACCTACCGCTGAAATTGTTAGCTTGCTTCCTATACACTAATGTTTCAAGTGGCAAAGTTCCACAAAAGTCCATGTGTATATATATTTTGAAATGTATGTAGATATGGTGTACCGTTCAGAATTCTTTATTGATTGTTCAAATTAGACTATGGATGGGGTCGAGGTGGATGGTGATAATACATTTGTCTAACTAGCCAGTGGATTTTATTCATTTTTTGCGGTTAGTTTTTCACATCAGCTAGTTTTTGTAGAGTACATTCACCACAACACAAAACAACCGCATTCTATTCTTTGTATGCTGCAAACTTTTTCTCGTGAAGTTACCTGATTGCACTCAAACTATCTGCCCGGCATGGCCAGTTAAGTTGCATCATGCTTTCAAAATAATAGATTCTTCTCTCACTTGCACCCCAAAATGCTTGGATTAAGATATTAGCAACCTATTTTTCTAAAAGGAGGGAATATAATCGTATTTACCTACTTGGTTTCATTTATTTTTGTTGACTATCCATAGTTTATTTATAGAGTAGATTTTTCATTGTTATTATGTTTTTACCTTGTCTATATATTTTACATCTAGCTTATGCTGCATTTAAGCTGGTGTTCGTAACATATGCACTACAAAATTTCAGGTCTCCAACGCTCCCATGCAAGCATGAAAGTAGGACCTTCTCACAAAACAAGGGCACCATGGAAAGAAAAGAACTTGCTCTGTTATTACTATAATGAATTTATTTCCGAAGCAATAAGCTGTGTTGTCACGTCACCGTAAAAAAAACTTATGTTGCATTATCTCTTGTAGTCCATGGTTTTATACTCCAAAGGCAATGTTGTTTTTCTATTTAGTGCGGTTTGAAATTTCTTGATGCAATGATATTCATTATCTCTTTCAATGTCAGTTTGAAGAAAGAGTTTTATTTTTCTTCAGTAGATGATAGCATGGGTATATGCGTCGGAGCCTTATCGATCAATCATTTTCCAATATGTAGTTTTATTGATCAATTGAACAAAGTATATCCAATAAGAGGCAATTCACCACAAAAGTTTTGTTGGGTCCAATTTTAATCTTTATTAGCTGAAGTGATGTGATACAAAACATAGGATGTGACATCTGATAGGCGGTCAATGGGCACCAGAAATGCCATATGGTTAAGTGGACTGATATCTGTTTTTGTAAGGACCTAGGCAGTCTAGGTATTCTGTCGCCACGCTAGATATGTGGCCCTTATGCTGAGATGGGTGTGGCGGATTCTCAAGGATGAGGAGGGCCTATGCTTGCCGATTATGAAAGCTAAATACCCGTAGGTCCGTCCTCTCCTCGACTATTATCGACGGGAGGGTTCCCAATTCTGGAAATCCCTTCAACTGATCAAACATGATATCCCTCTTAGTATCAATGTCTCCATAGGCAAAAGCGAGGGGGCTGATTCTGGCTGCCCTCATGGCTTAGGGTTCTTTTATGGGCCGAATTCCCTAGCCTTTTTGCGATTTGCTTGGACCTGATGCTTTTGGTTGCCTCGGTCGCCTTCAATGGGGTTTGGAACATCCCGTTCCGATGAACATTTGACCCTAAGGAAACCTTAGCTTAGGCTGATTTGCAAGCTGATAGTGCAATACATTGGGGGTGGCCCATCGGCTAGGAAGCCCGGTGTTGAGTTGGCCTCGGGGCCAGGAGCCCTGATGGCAGCATGGCTCCAGGAGGCACTCCAGGGGCCGGCTTGAAACAAGAAGTTTATCTTGGTGTGCAAGCCGAGAAGCCACCGGCATGAAGTCGATTAGGGACCCTGTAAACCTTACCTCTCGCCCCCTATATAAGGTGAGGCTAGGGGTAGCCATTCCAATCTATTCCATAGACCACATTGTCGACAGTGATATCCATCATCATCTTGTACCCCCCCCCCCCCCGCACGAGGTGCTCCCACATCAATACCAAACAAAGCAGGACATGGGGTTTTGCCTCACCATGAGGGCCTGAACCTGGGTGAACTCCTTGTGCGAACTCCCTTTTGGTGCTTCTGGCCATGTTCGCCACCCTACCGAGGGTACTGGCGGTTTTTTGTACCGTCAGTTGGTGCGCCAAGAAGGGGATGCGTCGGTCCAACCAACTCTCAATCGTATCTTCCATCATGTCTGGGTACTTCACGCTAGGAGAGAGCTTGACCTTCGGATCCCTTACCTTCATCATGGACAGGGCATACCGGTTTGACATCAACTCGACGCCCTCCCCTGCTCGCACCACCTTCTTCAGGTCACTTGCATTCATCATCGACCTCTACAGTGATCTCCGACTCTGTGTTCCACCGCCTTGTTGGGCCATGGATGAGGCCCCATTGAAGCTCGTCTCACCTACACCATTGGCCTCCTACTTGAAGGAAGACGACCCTGTATCAACAACCCTTGCGGTCGAAGCCTGTATTCTGACCTCGAGATCGGAATGCTGCATCGATTTCCCTAATCAAGGAGGTCTTCTAACTAGGCAAGGTTCTTCTCCTAGAAGGGAGGAATCCCATTAGCGGAGATACATAGAGCAAAGCTCTCTCAAGATCTATTTTATGCCTTTCTTACCCTAGAATGGAGGAGGATTATAGTTTATATAGTTTAGCCACGAAGAGGTAGGTGGGAGGCGAAAACTAAACGTGCCCGCGGCCGCCTTCACTACGAGTAGGAAGATCGGGCATTCTAACTTAAGTCAGACGTTCCGAGGTGTCTACCAATTGGGCGAAATGTCCATTGCAGTCCATAGAGCTTCTACATAGGTCAAACATTTGGTTGGAAATTTGGGCCGGACATTTGGACAGAATGTCCAACATTTCCGCACTTGTCTCTCTGGTCGTCATCTTCTGGTTCCTTCCCTGCTTCCATGCTTCCCTCACGCAAGGTGTAGGCATTCTCTTGTTCTTGACCGTCATTTGGCTCAAACCTATAGGTGCAAGGGCTCAGTGGGTCAAGTAGAATACCACCCAAGAAAGGACCAAGAAGACACGCATAAAGGATATAGTTCACCTTAGTATGTGCGATGTGAAGGAAATATGCCCTAGAGGCAATAATAAAGTTATTATTTATTTCCTTATATCATGATAAATGTTTATTATTCATGCTAGAATTGTATTAACCGGAAACATGATACATGTGTGAATACATAGACAAACAGAGTGTCACTAGTATGCCTCTACTTAACTAGCTCGTTAATCGAAGATGGTTATGTTTCCTAACCATGAACAAAAGAGTTGTTATTTGATTAACGGGATCACATCATTAGAAGAATGATGTGATTGACATGACCCATTCCATTAGCTTAGCACCCGATCGTTTAGTATGTTGCTATTGCTTTCTTCATGACTTATACATGTTCCTATGACTATGAGATTATGCAACTCCCGTTTGCCGGAGGAACACTTTGTGTGCTACCAAACGTCACAACGTAAATGGGTGATTATAAAGAAGCTGTACAGGTGTCTCCAAAGGTACATGTTGGGTTGGCGTATTTCGAGATTAGGATTTGTCACTCCGATTGTCGGAGAGGTATCTCTGGGCCCTCTCGGTAATGCACATCACATAAGCCTTGCAAGCATTGCAACTAATGAGTTAGTTGTGAGATGATGTATTACGGAACAAGTAAAGAGACTTGCCGATAATGAGATTGAACTAGGTATTAAGATACCGACGATCGAATCTCGGGCAAGTAACATACCGATGACAAAGGGAACACCGTATGTTGTTATGCGGTCTGATCGATAAAGATCTTCGGAGAATATGTGGGAGCCAATATGAGTATCCAGGTTCCGCTATTGGTTATTGACCAGAGACATGTCTCGATCATGTCTACATTGTTCTCGAACCCGTAGGGTCCGCACGCTTAAGGTTTCGATGATAGTTATATTATGAGTTTATAAGTTTTGATGTACTGAAGGAGTTCGGAGTCCCGGATGAGATCAGGGACATGACGAGGAGTCTCGAAATAGCCGAGACATAAAGATCGATATATTGGACGACTATATTCGGACATCGGAAAGGTTCCGAGTGATTCGGGTATTTTCGGAGGTACCGGGGAGTTACGGGAATACGGGGAAGAAGCAATGGGCCTTAATGGGCCTTAGTAGGAAGGACCAGGAGGTGGCGCGCGCCCCTCCCAAGCCCAGTCCGAATTGGACAAGGGGTTTGGGGTGCGGCCCCTCTCTCCCTTCCTTCCCCTCTTCCCCCCTTTCCCCCCTTCTCCTAGTTGGACTAGGAAAGGAGGAAACCTACTCCAACTAGGAGTAGGAATCCTACTCCCCTGGCGTGCCTCTCCTAGGGCCGGCCTCCTCCCCCCTTTCTCCTTTATATACGGGGGCAGGGGGCACCTCTAGACACACAAGTTGATCTTCATGATGGTTCTCTTAGCCGTGTGCGATGCCCCCCTCCACCATAATCCTCGATAATATTGTAGCGGTGCTTAGGCGAAGCCCTGCGACAGTAGAACATCAAGATCGTCACCACGCCGTCGTGCTGACGGAACTCTTCCTCGACACTTTGCTGGATCGGAGTCCGGGGATCGTCATCGAGCTGAACGTGTGCTAGAACTCGGAGGTGCCGTAGTTTCGGTGCTTGATCGGTCGGACTATGAAGACGTACGACTACATCAACCACGTTGTGCTAATGCTTCCGCTGTCGGTCTACGAAGGTACGTAGACAACACTCTCCCCTCTCGTTCCTATGCATCACCATGATCTTGCGTGTGCGTAGGAATTTTTTTGAAATTACTACGTTCCCCAACAGTGGCATCTGAGCCTAGGTTTTATGTGTTGATGTTGTGCACGAGTAGAACACAAGTGAGTTGTGGGCGATATAAGTCATACTGCTTACCAGCATGTCATACTTTGGTTCGGCGGTATTGTTGGATGAAGCGGCCCGGACCGACATTACGCGTACGCTTACGTGAGACTGGTTCTATCGACGTGCTTTGCACACAGGTGGCTGGCGGGTGTCAGTTTCTCCAACTTTAGTTGAACTGAGTGTGGCTACGCCCGGTCCTTGCGAAGGTTAAAATAACAGCAACTTGACAAACTATCGTTGTGGTTTTGATGCGTAGGTAAGAACGGTTCTTGCTCAGCCCGTAGCAGCCACGTAAAACTTGCAACAACAAAGTAGAGGACGTCTAACTTGTTTTTGCAGGGCATGTTGTGATGTGATATGGTCAAGACATGATGAGATATAAGTTGTTGTATAAGATGATCATGTTTTGTTGAAGTTATCGGCAACTGGCAGAAGCCTTATGGTTGTCTCTTTATTGCATAAGATGCAAGCGCCAAATAATTGCTTTACTTTATCGCTATGCGATAGCAATAGTTGCAAGAGCAGTAGTTGGCGAGACGACCATGTGACGACACATTGATATAGACCGAGATGATGGAGATCATGGTGTCATGCCGGTGACGATGGAAATCATGACGATACTTTGGAGTTAGAGATCAAAGGCACAAGATGATGATGGCCATATCATGTCACATATTTTGATTGCATGTGATGTTTATCTTTTATGCATCTTATCTTGCTTTGATTGACGGTAGCATTTTAAGATGATCTCTCGCTAATTATCAAGAAGTGTTCTCCCTGAGTATGCACCGTTGCGAAACTTCTTCGTGCTGAGACACCACGTGATGATCGGGTGTGATAGGCTCTACGTTCAAATACAACAGGTGCAAAACAGTTGCACACGCGGAATACTCAGGTTATACTTGACGAGCCAAGCATATACAGATATGGCCTCGGAACACGGAGACCGAAAGGTCGAGCGTGAATCATATAGTAGATATGATCAACATAGTGATGTTCACCAATGAAGCTACTCCATCTCACGTGATGATCGGACATGGTTTAGTTGATTTGGATCACGTGATCACTTAGAAGATTAGAGGGATGTCTTTCTAAGTGGGAGTTCTTAAGCAATATGATTAATTGAACTTTAATTTATCATGAACTTAGTCCTGGTAGTATTAGCATATCTATGTTGTAGATCAATAGCTCGCGTTTAGTTCCCTGTTTTATTTTTGATATGTTCCTAGAGAAAACTAAGTTGAAAGATGTTAGTAGCAATGATGCGGATTGGATCCGTGATCTGAGGTTTATCCTCATTGCTGCACAGAAGAATTATGTCCTTGATGCACCGCTAGGTGGCAGACCTATTGCAGGAGCAGATGCAGACGTTATGAACGTTTGGCTAGCTCAATATGATGAGTACTTGATAGTTTAGTCACCATGCTTAATGGCTTAAGAATCGGGACTTCAAAGACGTTTTGAACGTCATGGACCATATGAGATGTTCCAGGAGTTGAAGTTAATATTTCAAGCAAATACCCGAGTTGAGAGATATGAAGTCTCCAACAAGTTCTATAGCTAAAAGATGGAGGAGAATCGCTCAACTAGTGAGCATGTGCTCAGATTGTCTGGGTACTACAATCACTTGAATCAAGTGGGAGTTAATCTTCCAGATAAAATAGTGATTGACAGAATTCTCTAGTCACCATCACCAAGTTAGTAGAACTTCGTGATGAACTATAGTATGCAAGGGATGACGAAAACGACTCCCGAGCTTTTCATGATGATGAAATCGATGAAGGTAGAAATTGAGAAAAACATCAAGTGTTGATGGTTGACAAGATCACTAGTTTCAAGTAAAGGGACAAAGGGAAGAAAGGGGAACTTCAAGAAGAACGGCAAGCAAGTTGCAGCTCAAGTGAAAAACCCAAGTCTGGACCTAAGCCTGAAACTAAATGCTTCTACTACAAAGGGGCTGTTCACTGGAAGCGGAACTACCCCAAGTAATTGGCGGATAAGAAGGATGGCAAAGTGAACATATGTATATTTGATGTGTACTTTACTAGTGTTTATAGCAACCCCTCAGTATTTGATACTGGTTCAGTTGCTAAGAGTAGTAACTCGAAACGGGAGTTGCAGAATGAATAGAGACTAGTTAAGGGCGAGGTGACGATGTGTGTTGGAAGTAGTTCCAAGATTGATATGATCATCATCGCACACTCCCTATACTTTCGGGATTAGTGTTGAACCTAAATAAGTGTTATTTGGTGTTTGCGTTGAGCATGAATATGATTTGATCATGTTTATTGCAATACGGTTATTCATTTAAGTAAGAGAATAAATTGTTGTTCTGTTTACATGAATAAAACCTTATATGGTTACACACCCAATGAAAATGGTTCGTTGGATCTCGATAGTAGTGATACACATATTCATAATGTTGAAGCCAAAAGATGCAAAGTTGATAATGATAGTGCGACTTATTTGTGGCACTGCCGTTTAGGTCATATCGGTGTAAAGCGCATGAAGAAACTCCATACTGATGGACTTTTGGAACCACTTGATTATGAATCACTTGGTACTTGCGAACCGTGCCTCATGGGCAAGATGACTAAAATGCCGTTCTCCGGTAATATGGAGAGAGTAACAGATTTGTTGGAAATCATACATACTGATGTATGTGGTCCGATGAATATTGAAGCTCGTGGCAGGTATCATGATTTTCTAATCTTCACAGATGATTTGAGCAGATATGAGTATATCTACTTGATGAAACACAAGTCTGAAATATTTGAAAAGTTCAAAGAATTTCAGAGTGAAGTGGAGAATCATCGTAACAAAAATAAAAGTTTCTACGATATGATCGCAGAAATAAAATATTTGAGTTACGAGTTTGGCCTTCAGTTAAAACTATGTGAAATAGTTTCACTACTCACGCCACCTGGAACACCACAATGTAATTGTCGTGGATTTGTCATGGCAAATGTCCTAGCGAAAGGACTTAGTCGTGGAGCCATCGCTACGAGTTTACTTGAAGGGGTTAAAGCGGACACAAAGACACGAGGGTTTATACTAGTTCGGCCCCTTCGATGAAGGTAAAAGCCTACGTCTAGTTGCAATGGAATTGATGTGGTCTCGATGGCTAGGGAGCAAACAAGCTTCGCCTATACTCGAGTTGTCGTTCTCCTCCTGAACCGCCGCCGGGTCGTCCCCTTATATACACGGGTGACGCCCGTCGGTCCATAGAGTCCCAACCAGTCCATACTCGTATCCTGGTTGGTATCTCTCTGTTCCTAACTTACAATACAAGTTGCACATCAGGCCGGTTTACGGCTACAGGTTCTAAACTGGCTACAGGCCTTGGGCCTTCATCTGTTCATACCACTAATGAAGTTATCCCGGCCCAAGCAGGCCGGTTCACGCCTAGTGGTAATATCCCCAACATTAGGCCCCAGATTGATTTGAACTGGTTCATGTCAATCCCTCACAAAATCTGGTGTCTTGGACATCTTCGGGTAATTGGTAAACCGCCGTGTCGTCATCATTTCTGGTTGCTGTAAGCCGGCATGACGTCATCATGAAATTTTATCATTTATAACGCCCTCTTTTAACAATAGCTCCTGGATCCGCGCGCTTGACCTAGCTCTGTTGCCTTATAAATAAGACCGAAGGGTCATTTCTTTCCCTTTCCCTTCGTCCCTTCTTCTTCGTCTTCCTCGCGTCGCCAGCCTTGGAGCTCCGCCACCGCCGTCGACCTCTGCCTCGTCTTGGGCCGCTGCATCAACCTGAACGTACCAGAGCATTGCGGCATCTTTCCGCATCTTCTCCGTTCCCGGTAAGCTTTCTCCTCTTCTTGACCTAGATCTGTTCTTAGGGTTCCATGTTCGTGCTGTGTTCGTCGCATGCTCATACCTGTTTTCTGACCTTGAATGAATCTGTGAATCCCTGCTGCGTTTAGTAGTAGTCTTTAAGCATCCACCTGTAGTTTCTCATCTAAGTCCATATATCTCTCGCACATACCCGCTCAATGGTTCACTTCTGTTTCTGCCTTACTCTTCGGAATATTTTCTGTTTTTGTGAGCTCGCGGTAGATCCGCGGCTGTGATAAGATCATGTGAAACTTGTTTCTGCATACCTAGTTATCCATAGCTTCAATTTCTTCCGATGCTTAGGTCAGGCGGTTTAACTTATCATAGAAAAAAGTTACTAAACCGGTATATACCATTAGTCCCCTGGTTGAACCGCCAGAATCCACATGATGCCGCATTGTGGAAGACCGGTTTATAGGTACTGTCCCCGGTTTATCGTAGTTTAGATCAACACCTTCTTTTACCCAGCGTGTTCTTGAACCGGATCACCTATTTCTTGTAGATCTCGCCATGGCCAAACAAGTGTATGAGTGCAATTGGGTTCCTTCTCGCGTCACGGAATCACAGTTGGACGATCTAGTCTTGATCGGCGCTTTAGACAGTAAAGATACGATCCACTGGAGGGTTCCTGGAAATGAATGTCCTCCCACCCCCCAGGAAGGAGAGGTTGTGGTCTTCGCAGATCACTTGGCTCGGGGCTTCAAACCGCCCGGCTCTAAATTTTACCGGGATGTGTTAGCCAATTTTCAGCTCCGTCCACAGGATATTGGCCCCAACTCTGTTACCAATCTATGCCACTTTCAAGTGCTCTCTGAGGTATACTTTCAAGAGGAGCCTTCAGTTGAGTTGTTTAGAGACCTCTTCCATTTAAACCGTCGCACTGAATTCACCGATGGCCCCAACACTGAATTGGGCGGTATGGCCATTCAGAAGAGGAAGGAGATCACTTATCCCCACGTCAAACTCCATACTCACCCCAAGGAGTGGAATGCAACTTGGTTTTATTGCAAGGATACCTCCCCTGACAATGAAAATCCCTTGCCTGGCTTCCGTCCGGAACGGCTCAGCAACACGCACCCTTTTCCACAAAGACTAAGCGCCAAGGAAAGAATTAAATACGCTCCGCAACTGTCCAAGCTCCGAGCTTTTATGGCCAACGGCTTAACGGGAATAGATCTTGCACGCTGTTGGATATCATGGAGCATACTGCCTCTGAGCCGGCGCTCCAGTTTGATGTGCAAGTATACTGATAGTGTCGATGACCCACTCCGACACACTAAAATCCAACTCCCCGATGATGAAGTCACAGAATCTGTAAAAAAGATGCTGAATGAACCGGAGCACCTCTGTGCTCAAACCGGTCTGCCTCCTTACTGCACCACCAACAAACCGCCAGCGGTAAGATTTTAATTGCTCTATTGTTGAACCGGTTACTGCTTTATCTGTTTGACATTTAATTACTGCTGATCCAGGGCGATAATCCGTTTTGGAGCAAGAAGCTTTCTCAAGACAAAACGGAGAAAGCAGGGCGGCCAATCCGTCCCAAGACCAAGGTTATCAAGAAGCCAGCTCACAAGAGAAAAACCACCGCTTCATCTGATCCAGCTATTGATGACGATGTGGGTAACCCGGACCTTGAGGTAGAACTTGACTCGCTTGGCTTATTTTTTACACGCCTTATTGATGATGATGCTTGTCAGGACGACGCTGAAGCCAGCAATGCGGAATTCGTTGAGGTAACTATTCTCTCTTCCGATTCAGAAATCTTGCCTTTGCCAAAATTTCGACAGGCAAACCGGAAAGTTAAATTTTCTCATCCTCTTGCTTATTTGGATCCTAAATTTCTTATGAAGACTCAGCAACATGAAGCTCGCCGCACAACCCGGCACAGTGGCCAGGTAGTTACCTCCACCGGTTTACCAAACAGTCCGGTTCGAAAACGCCGCTCCGAGGTCTCTGACCTTTTTGTTGATTTACATCCTAAAGCGGGTTTCTTCCGTCAACCTCTTAACCCATCCGACTCCGATTATCAGGTTACTTCTCATTCATCTTCTGGTGAATCGTCGGCCACTCAGCTGCCACCGTTAAAAACGGTTCTTGGGTAAGCTAAGCTGAACATATGCTTCCAGTACACTATGTAATGGCTTATGCTTTTCCTTGACTCTTTGATTTTCTTTCAGGGCCAAACCTAAACCGAGCAAGAAAGCCCGCCTGGATAAAGCGGCTGAAGAAGATGTAGCCCCAGAACATGACAAAACGCCAGATCTTGAAGCATTTGCTCCTGAGGATATTCCCAATGATCCTCCTTTACAAGACGATGCTATCCCCGAAGAGAGGCCTATTAATACTTCAGTCTCTGCTGACCCGCCTGTCAGCTCCGTCCGGATTGAGAAATCCCACAGTCCTGCTGACAAACCGATCGCACTAACACAAACCGGCGAGTCCAAAGATGATGATGTTGTGATTACCGGTGTAGGCCGCTTTGAACCCGGGAATCCTGTCACCTTAACCAAGTATACCATAAAAGAGGATTTTTCCGCTCTGAATAAAGAAAAATGGGATGTTGAACTGGAGACATATGCTGCTCTGAGTGCCCAAGATCTTCATTCCGGCTATCTAAACCGGCTTTATACTAGCCGTGACTGTGAAGCTGGTCTGGTAAAAATGATGAGGGATAAATTTGAGGTAACTTCTTTACTGATTGCCTTTGCATCAATCCTCCTAGTCCCCAAGGGTCGGTTTGTAGCCTTCGTCAAACCGGGACTTGAATATGATCCTCAACACTTTTGAAATCCATTAATATAGCCCCCAAGTGCCAAGTTGAATACCTGTATTGAGCTTGGGACTTTGCAATCTAGTAACTTTTGAAAACTGAAGGTTCATTAGCCCCCAAGTATCAGGCGTATAACTTTGTTATGTGGTTGATACTTCAATTTCTTGGACCGCTTGTTTAAAGCTAAATGCTGTCTGTATGCAGGCTGAGGTGAGAATCAAGGAGGACCGGATTGCTGATTTGCAGGAGGCCTTGAAAACTCAACAAGCTGAAACAGACAAGGCAAAGGAAGAATTAACCAGCGCCTTGAGCACCGCTGAACAGCTGAAGGAAGGCTTCAAGAAAGAGCGGGCTGATTGGGCCACTGAGAAGGCCGCTTTAACCAAAAGAGCGGAAAATGCTGAAGCTGCCCTTAAACCGGTGGCGGATGAACTGACGTCCGTAAAGCGGCAAATACACTCCATGACCGCTGCGATCTTTGGTAAGCTCCTTTTAACTTTTGTGATAATTTGAACCTGCTGCAGCGTAAATCCGGTTTGAAACCGTCCCTATATTGTTGTAGGCACACGCATCGGGCACTTGGGAAACGATGTGCGGAAGAAACTGAAGGCTGCCTACACCTTAGTGGAACAATTATATACCGGAGCCCAGCGGATCATCACCACAGCCTCTCATAACAACCCGGCACCTTCTTTAATCCAGGACACTCTTAACATGTTGTCGATGCTTCCGGCCCGGATGGAGGAGCTGAAGAAATCTGCTGCTCGAACCGGAGCTATTAACGCCTTGATCCGGGCAAAGGCATGGGTGCCAGATTTCGACCCTGTGGAAGCATCTCAAGGCTATCCCAGCCTGAAGGAAGATGGCTCTGAATTCAACGAAGAGGATTTAAGGGCAATAAACCGTGCAGTGCGCCCTCTGGCTTGTCAGCTAGCTGAAGAGGCAGACTTGACGCATTATCAAGCACAATACAATGACCAGAACAAGCGAGTGCCTGCCCCAACTCTTGAAGCGGAGAATCTGATCCCTCCAATCCGTAAGCACACTTACGCTCCTGATATTGAACCATCTTCCCTGATACATGAAGAGGCTATTTTCCAAGCTTTAATGGGAATCGACTGGACCACTGTTGATTTCCAGCCAATGGGTAGGGACGAAGAAGCTGAAGCGGATGATGACGAGGAGCAGGCCTAAACCGGGAGCCGGTTTGTATAGCTGTCCTTGGAATCTTTCCAAAATAACAAATGATCTTTATTTGGGCACCGTGATGCCTTGTAATAGGATAGTTAATACTTCTATCTTCAATATGCCTTCGTGCATAAGTACTGAAGCTTTTTTTCGAAAAAACCTCCATTCATATTTCCTGCCATGTCTTGGCATGAAGCTGGTTTAGCCAAGCTTTGAAGCGGAGGTTTTATAAACCATTACCGTCAACAAGGGGGGAGAAAACAGCTCCCGTATAGACCGTACTGGGTCAATATAAACCCCCTTGTTACTCCATGATGTTAACAGGAAAAAATAAAAATAAACCGGGCATACTTCTCCGGATTAAAGGTGTTTGTTGACATAAAAGGAATCCAACAAAAAACTAAGAACAAACAAGCCATGAAAATACCATGGAAACCAAGGCAATGATAAAAACTGTTTGCAAAAATATGCTATACTGAGCTGATCAGATGGTATTACGATGGTCGGACAGGACCAAGCCCCCAATAGGAGTGACAATGATTCAAGTCAGCCAGGTCCCCAAATGATTCGTGGCATATATGCCAGATCAAGAGGCGTGGCAATGGTTCGGGTTCGACCAAGCCCCCAAGTGATTTTGTGGCCTTAGGCCGACCAAGAGGCGTGACTGGTTCAGACTTGACCATGTCCCCAAGTGATCTGGTGGCTGTCGCCTATCAAAAGGTGTCGCGTTGGTTCGGACACGACCAAGGCCCCCAGTGATGTATAAAAAGCAAATGTCAAGGGGTAAACCGGAGTCCGCTTTAAAAACAGAGCCACTCCATGTAACCACGCATGATAAGAAAGACAGAGACCCCGCTTTAGCTGAGGCTCCGGTTTTATTATATCAAAGATAATATATACACTGTCATGATATGTACATAGATAGAGCCGATGGCTCAAGTGTAGTAAGGCCGAAGATGAGCTATATTCCACGGCCTGTTAGTCTCCTCCTCTGATGTACGTGAGTCTTTATGCTCTCGAATATCAATCAGATAGTACGACCCGTTGTGCAGATTCTTGCTGACCACGAAAGGTCCCTCCCAAGGTGGGGATAACTTGTGTATATCTGTTTGGTCTTGGATGAGCCGAAGCACCAAATCTCCTTCTTGAAAAGTTCTGGTTCTAACCCGGCGACTGTGATAGCGACGAAGATCTTGTTGGTAAATCGCCGAACGGGCAGCTGCTATATCACGCTCCTCGTCCAATAGGTCCAAAGCGTCTTGCCGTGCTGTCTCATTGTCCGCTTCGACATAAGCTGCCACCCGAGGCGAATCATGCCGGATATCACTAGGGAGAACTGCCTCTGCTCCGTAGACCATGAAAAATGGCGTGTATCCTGTGGATCGGTTTGGCGTAGTATTGATACTCCATAGCACAGATGGTAGCTCTTCAACCCAACATCCTGGTGTTCTTTGCAATGGGACCATAAGCCGGGGTTTGATGCCTCGCAAGATCTCTTGATTAGCTCGTTCTGCCTGTCCATTGGACTGGGGGTGTGCCACTGACGACACGTCAAGCCGGATATGCTCTCGTTCACAGAACTCCTTCATAGCGCCCTTAGATAAATTGGTACCATTGTCAGTAATGATACTGTGTGGAAAGCCAAACCGGAAAATCACCTTTTTGATGAACTGCACCGCTGTTGCTGCATCACACTTGCTGACAGGCTCCGCTTCAACCCACTTGGTAAATTTGTCAACTGCCACCAAAAGGTGGGTTTTCTTATCCTTGGATCTTTTAAAAGGTCCGACCATATCCAGCCCCCAAGTTGCAAACGGCCACGTTATTGGGATCATCCTCAATTCTTGAGCCGGCACATGAGCACGCCTTGAAAATTTCTGACATCCATCACACTGTTTAACCAAGTCCTCCGCGTCAGCATGCGCTGTCAACCAGTAGAACCCGTGACGAAACGCCTTTGCCACCAGAGACTTTGAACCGGCGTGGTGTCCACAATCCCCTTCATGGATTTCTCTTAAGATTTCACAGCCTTCCTCAGGAGAAACACAACATTGAAACGGCCCTGATACACTGCGACGATGCAATTCACCATTGACAATCGTCATAGACTTGGATCGCCGGACTATTTGCCTGGCTAGAATCTCATCCTCTGGTAACTCCCCCCGGTTCATGTACATAAGATAAGGAACTGTCCAATCCGGAATGGCATGCAATGCTGCCACCAATTGAGCCTCCGGATCAGGAATAGCCAAATCCGCTTCACCTGGGAGCTTGACTGACGGGTTGTGCAGCACGTCCAGAAAGATATTAGGCGGGACTGGTTTGCGCTGAGAGCCCAAACGGCTTAAAGCGTCCTCCGCTTCATTCTTCCGACGGTCCACATGATCCACTTGATAACCCTGGAAGCAACCCGCAATATTATCCACTTCCCGACGATATGCAGTCATGAGCGGGTCCCTAGAATCCCAAGTGCCAGACACCTGTTGAACCACGAGATCCGAGTCACCGAAGCACTTAGCCCGGCTTAAGTTCATATCTTTAGCCATCCGGAGACCATGGAGCAAGGCTTCATACTCAGCTGCATTATTAGTGCAAGGGAACATTAAGCGGAGAACATAACAAAACTTATCGCCTCGTGGGGAAGTTAACACGACTCCAGCCCCCGAGCCTTCCAGTTGCCTGGATCCATCAAAATGAATAGTCCAATATGTGTGATCCGGCTTCTCCTCTGGTGCTTGTAGCTCCGTCCAGTTATTGATGAAATCAACAAGTGCTTGAGACTTCACCACCATCCGAGGCACATACTTCAGTCCGTGTGGCCCAAGCTCTATAGCCCACTTGGCAATCCGGCCAGTCGCCTCCCGGTTCTGTATGATATCACCCAAGGGAGCTGAACTGACCACTGTGATGGGGTGCCCCTGAAAATACTGCTTCAACTTCCGACTGGCCATGAAAACACCATAGACCAGCTTCTGCCAATGCGGATACCTTTGCTTGGATTCAATAAGCACCTCGCTGATATAATAAACCGGCCGCTGAACCGGATATTCCTTGCCTGCCTCCTTGCGTTCCACCACAATAGCCACGCTAACTGCCCGAGCATTGGCTGCTACGTATAATAATAGTGGCTCCTTGTCGACCGGAGCTGCAAGAACAGGCGGATTGGCTAACTGCCGCTTCAAGTCCTCAAATGCTTCATCAGCAGCTGGACTCCAAATGAAATGGTCTGTCTTCCTCAGCATTTGGTACAAAGGAATGGCCTTCTCTCCGAGGCGGCTGATAAACCGGCTTAGTGCAGCGATCCGGCCCGCCAAACACTGAACATCATTGATGCACTTCGGTTTAGCCAGAGAGGTGATAGCTGTAATCTTCTCCGGATTAGCCTCAATTCCTCTATTAGACACCAGGAAACCCAGTAACTTGCCTGCCGGAACACCAAAGACACACTTGGCCGGATTAAGCATCATCTTGTAAACCCGCAAGTTGTCAAAGGTTTCCTTCAAGTCATCCACCAGCGTCTCCTTCTGCCTTGACTTTACTACAATATCATCCACATAGGCGTGCACATTGCGGCCGATCTGTTTATGCAGGCAATTCTGTACACACCGTTGATAGGTGGCTTGGGCACTCTTGAGTCCGAAGGGCATAGATACATAGCAGAAGGCTCCAAAGGGAGTAATAAACGCTGTTTTCTCCTGGTCCTTAACCGCCATTTTGATCTGATGATATCCAGAGTATGCATCCAAAAAACTCAAACGCTCACAACCCGCCGTGGCATCAATGATCTGGTCAATGCGGGGGAGGGCAAAAGGATCCGCTGGACAGGCCCTGTTAAGATCTGTGTAATCCACACACATACGCCAAGTGCCATTTTTCTTAAGAACCAGCACCGGATTAGCAAGCCACTCTGGATGGAACACCTCAATGATAAAGCCAGCTGCCAAAAGCCTGGCCACTTCCTCTCCAATGGCCTTTCGCCTTTCTTCGTTAAACCGGCGGAGGAATTGTTTCACCGGTTTATACCTAGGATCCACATTAAGAGTGTGCTCAGCGAGTTCCCTCGGTACACCTGGCATGTCGGATGGTTTCCATGCGAAGATGTCCCGATTCTCAAGGATGAACTCGACGAGCGCGCTTTCCTATTTGGGATCCAAATTGGCACTGACAGTGAACTGCTTAGATGAATCGCCGGGCACGAAGTCAACAAGCTTGGTCTCAGCTGCCGATTTGAACTTCAGATCTGAATCATGCTCCGTAGTCGGCTTCTTCAAAGGAGTCATATCCGCCGGATCAACATTGTCCTTATAGTACTTCAACTCCTCCGTGGCACAGACCGACTCTGCATAAGCCGCATCACCTTCCTCACATTCCAAAGCGACCCTACGGCTCCCATGAACCGTTATTGTCCCCTTGTAACCCGGCATCTTGAGCTGCAAGTAGATATAACAAGGCCGCGCCATGAACTTGGCGTAAGCCGGCCGGCCAAACAAGGCATGATATGGGCTCCGGATCTTCACCACCTCAAATGTTAGTTTTTCCGACCGGGAGTCGTGCTCGTCCCCAAAAGCCACGTCCAGGGCTATCTTACCAACAGGATATGCAGATTTGCCAGGCACCACACCATGGAACACCGTATTAGACGGTCTGAGATCTTTGTCTGTTAAACCCATGCGGCGGAATGTCTCATAGTACAGTATGTTAATACTGCTTCCTCCATCCATGAGTACCTTGGTGAATTTATAACCCCCCACCTGAGGGTCTACCACTAATGCTAGCTGGCCCGGATTATCAACCCGGGGCGGGTGATCCTCTCTGCTCCACACGATAGGCTGCTCCGACCAGCGCAAGTAACGTGGTAAGGCCGGTTCAACAGAATTCACCGCTCGCTTGTGGAGTTTTCGGTCGCGTTTATCCAAGCTAGTTGTGAAAACATGATATTGCCCATTGTTCAACTGTTTTGGCTGGCTCTGATAACCCGACTGCTGCTGCTGCTGCTGCTGGCCGTTCTGATTATTCTGGTGATTGTGACCGCCCTGATTGCGACCTGAACCGGAAGCTCCATCGTGATCCGGCCCATGAAAACCGGATCCTGAACCGCCACCTGACCCGTGATCATACCGGAAGGCATTAGAGTTTTTAAACTCCTGCATGATATAACAATCCTTCCAAAGATGGTTAGCCGGCGCCTCCTTCGTCCCGTGCTTCGGGCAAGGCTGATTCAGCAAATAACTCAAGCGGCTTGCGTTAGGATTGGGAGCCCCATTACGATTTGCCGCTTTACCTCTGCGCCGCTGCCCCCTGTCCTGTGCATTAGTGTTGGCCACAAAGTCCATGCTGCCATCCGCCTTGCGCTTGCCTCCGTTTCCATGACCCGCCGGTTTGTACTGCTGCTGTTTGGAGTTGCTATTCTTCCTTCCCTTCCCTGCTTCATCATCATCAGTCTCGGGATCCTTGGTACTGTCCGAATCAGCATACTTCACTAGAGCGGCCATGAGGGTTCCCATGTCATTACAGGAACCGCTTCATGCGTCCCAATTTCAATTTTAAAGGCTCAAACCGGCAGTTGCCTTCCAGGGTTAAGATCGCAGAGTCAGCATTAATCCTGTCGGACGAGTGCAAAATTTCCGAAACGCGGCGCACCCAATGGGTCGTTGATTCTCCTTCCCCCTGGACACAAGCCGCCAGGTCTACTATGGACTTGGGCTGCTTACACGTATCCTTGAAATTCTGGATAAACCGGGCCCGCAACTGGGCCCATGAGCCGACAGAATTGGGCGGTAGGCTCTTCAACCAGGTACGAGCCGTGCCTTCAAGCATCATGGTGAAGTATTTTGCACACGCGGTCTCATCCACGTCTAACATCTCCATGGCCATCTCATAACTCTCTATCCACGCTTCAGGGGATAAATCAGCGGTGTAATTCGGCACCTTGCGTGGACCCTTGAAATCTTTGGGCAGGCGCACATTGCGTAAAGCGGGGATTAAACAAGGCACTCCCAAAGCGGATGCGACTCCTGGTCCGGCGAAGGTGGTAGGGCGAACCGGTGTAAGTTGACCCGCATCATCCTGTGCTGCTAACTCGGCCTCCCTCCGTGCCCGGGCCCGGTCCACCACATCCTGAGCATCGCGAACACCACCTGCCAGGTTATTGCCACGGGCCGCTTCACGGCCTCGCGCATTGCTCGATATGGCCGGTTCATCCAAGCGCCTGCTATAGCTCCGGCTTGGACGGGGCGTAGAGTGAATCCGATCACGGCTGTATGAATATGCTTCCTGCTGAATCAGCGCGGTCCGGAGAAGCTCCTTAACCCGGCGCGTCTCTATCGCTTGCGGAGAGTCCCCTTCAACTGGGATAGCCTCTAATCGCGCGGCAGCTGCAACAAGGTTGTCCATAGGATTAGAATAATGACCTGGGGGCGTCTGGACCGGCGGAAGAATCACAATGTTCTGCTGAGGAGGTTCCATCAGGCGAGGTTGGACCGTCCCCCCTGGTCCTGGTGCCTCAATCCGGTTTGTCTCCAGGTGCTGCGGCGAATTACTGGGTCCAGCTCCTGGAGTGTGAAAGAGATTCCGGGGATCAAACCCTAACGGCAGGCGTGATCTGTGCTTCCGCTTTAAGACCTCCTGTGATGCGTTCTGGTCAAGCATGAGCTTATAAGCCTGGGCGTCCAAAGCGGCCCGCTCTGCGGCCATCCTGTCTTTTTCTGCGGCCAGATCCGCTTTGGCTTGCACGATCTGCTCTCTCACCTTTGCAATTTCTACATTATGGGCCTCCTGATCCGCCGGATTATCCTCTGCCATAAGCGCGGCTAGTGCATCAAACAGATCAGATAGAACTTGAACCGGCGGGTGCACGAGGCCTCCTGCCCCTGCTGATCCGGAGAGCATCGCTGCGGCGGTCGAAGAGTGATTCGCCGCCTGTGTGCCGGCCATGAATATTCCAACCCGGTTGACCTGGCATGGGGGGTCCGGAATACTGTCGCCATCGGAACAGCCCCTAACCTGGTCGTCTTGTAACTGGTATAGTGATTCGGTCTCTCCGGTCGAAGACTCGTCGCCGGAATAGACGACGATCTCGCAACCGTGTTCTGACTCGTCCTCACACCCTCCTCCGTGGATGACTCCAACGAAGGCACGCTTCACGGCCGGTTTAGCCTGGGTAGATCTCGCACGCTGAGCTGTCTCGACGAGGTCGATGCAGATGTCCGGCTCAGGCCCCGGCTCACCGATCTTGCCGATGAAAACGTGTATGCCACCAAAGGGGACCCGGTACCCGTACTCAATCGAATCGGCCTCGGGACCCCATCCTGCGTCGTCGATGTAGATCTTGCCACGACGACTCTTGGTCATCTGGCCCACAGCATAGCCTTCGAGTCCTTTGAGCTTGCCCTCCAAGATCGTCAAACCATCGTGCGATAGCCCCACGGTGGGCGCCAACTGTCGTGGATTTGTCACGGCAGATGTCCTAGCGAAAGGACTTAGTCGTGGAGCCATCGCTACGAGTTTACTTGAAGGGGTTAAAGCGGACACAAAGACACGAGGGTTTATACTAGTTCGGCCCCTTCGATGAAGGTAAAAGCCTACGTCTAGTTGCGATGGAATTGATGTGGTCTCGATGGCTAGGGAGCAAACAAGCTTCGCCTAGACTCGAGTTGTCGTTCTCCTCCTGAACCGCCGCCGGGTCGTCCCCTTATATACACGGGTGACGCCCGTCGGTCCATAGAGTCCCAACCGGTCAATACTCGTATCCCGGTTGGTATCTCTCTGTTCCTAACTTACAATACAAGTTGCACACCAGGCCGGTTTACGGCTACAGGTTCTAAACCGGCTACAGGCCTTGGGCCTTCATCTGTTCATACCACTAATGAAGTTATCCCGGCCCAAGCAGGCCGGTTCACGCCTAGTGGTAATATCCCCAACAGTAATGGTGTGTCCGAACGTCATAACCGTACTTTATTAGATATGGTGCGATCTATGATGTCTCTTACCGATCTACCACTATCGTTTTGGGGTTATGCATTAGAGACAGTTGTATTCACGTTAAATAGGGCACCATCTAAATCTGTTGAGACTACACAATCTGAACTATGGTTTGCCAAGAAACCAAAGTTGTCATTTCTTAAAGTTTGGGGTTGTGATGCTTATATGAAAAAGTTTCATCCTGATAAGCTCAAACCCAAATCAGAGAAATATGTCTTCATAGGATACCCAAAGGAGACTATTGGGTACACCTTCTATCAATCCGAAGGCAAGTTATTCATTGCTGAGAATGGATCCTTTCTAGAGAAGGAGTTTCTCTCGAAAGAAATGAGTGGGAGGAAAGTAGAACTTGATGAGGTAACTGTACTTGCTCCCTTATTGGAAAGTAGTTCATCACAGAAATCTGTTCCTATGACTACTAAACCGATTAGTGAGGAAGCTAATGATGATGATCATGTAACTTCAGATCAAGTTACTACCGAACCTCATAGGTAAACCAGAATGAGATCCGCACCAGAGTGGTATGGTAATCCAGTTCTGGAGGTCATGTTACTTGACCACGACGAGCCTACGAACTATGAGGAAGCGATGATGAGCCCAGATTCCGTGAAATGGCTTGAGGCCATGAAATCTGAGATGAGATCCATGTATGAGAACAAAGTATGGACTTTGATTGACTTGCCCAATGATCGGCGAGCCATTGAGATTAAATGGATCTTCAAGAGGAAGACGGACACTGATAGTAGTGTTACTATCTACAAAGCTAGAATTGTCGCAAAAAGGTTTTTGACAAGTTTAAGGTGTTAACTACGATGAGAGTTTCTCACTCGTATCTATGCTTAAGTCTGTCCGAATCATGTTAGCAATTGCCGCATTTTATGAAATCCGGCAAATGGATAAACAAAACTGCATTCCCTAATGGATTTATTAAAGAAGAGTTGTATATGATACAACCAGAAGGTTTTGTCAATCCTAAAGGTGCTAACAAAATGTGCAAGCTCCAGCGATCCATCTATGGACTGGTGCAAGCATCTCGGAGTTGGAATATGCGCTTTGATGAGATGATCAAAGCATATAGTTTTATACAGACTTGCTGTGAAGCCTGTATTTACAAGAAAGTGAGTGGGAGCACTACAGCATTTCTGATAAGTATATGTGAATGACATATTGTTGATTAGAAATAATGTAGAATTATTCTGCAAAGCATAAAGGAGTGTTTTGAAAGAAGTTTTTCAAAGAAAGACCTCGGTGAAGCTGCTTACATATTAAGCATCAAGATCTATAGAGATAGATCAAGACGCTTGATAAGTTTTTTCAATGAGTACATACCTTGACAATAATTTGAAGTAGTTCAAAATGGAACAGTCAAAGAAAGAGTTCTTGGCTGTGTTACAAGGTGTGAAATTGAGTAAGACTCAAAGCCCGACCACGGCAGAAGATAGAAAGAGAATGAAAGTCATTCCCTATGGCTTAGCCATAGGTTCTATAAAGTATGCCATGCTGTGTACTAGATCTATTGTATACCCTACACTGTGTTAAGCAAGGGAGTACAATAGTGATCTAAGAGTAGATCACTGGACAGCGGTCAAAATTATCCTTAGCGGAATAAGGAAATATTTCTCAATTATGGAGGTGAAAAAAGGTTCATCGTAAAAAGTTACGTCGATGCAAGTTTTGACACAGATCTGGATGACTCTAAGTCTCGATCTAGATACATATTAAAAGGTGGAGCAATTAGCTAGAGTAGCTCCGTACAGAGCATTGTAGACATAGAATTCGCAAAATACTTACGGATCTGTATGTGACAGACCCGTTGACTAAGATAATCTCACAAGCAAAACATGATCACACCTTAGTACTCTTTGGGTGTTAATCACATAAATGATGTGAACTAGATTACTGACTCTAGTAAACCCTTTGGGTATAGGTCACATGACGATGTGAACTATGGGTGTTAATCACATGGTGATGTGAACTATTAGTGTTGAATCACATGGCGATGTGAACTAGATTATTGACTCTAGTGCAAGTGGGAGACTGAAGGAAATATGCCCTAGAGGCAATAATAAAGTTATTATTTATTTCCTTATATCATGATAAATGTTTATTATTCATGCTAGAATTGTATTAACCGGAAACATGATACATGTGTGAATACATAGACAAACAGAGTGTCACTAGTATGCCTCTACTTGACTAGCTCGTTAATCGAAGATGGTTATGTTTCCTAACCATGAACAAAAGAGTTGTTATTTGATTAACGAGATCACATCATTAGAAGAATGATGTGATTGACATGACCCATTCCATTAGCTTAGCACCCGATCGTTTAGTATGTTGCTATTGCTTTCTTCATGACTTATACATGTTCCTATGACTATGAGATTATGCAACTCCCGTTTGCCGGAGGAACACTTTGTGTGCTACCAAACGTCACAACGTAACTGGGTGATTATAAAGGAGCTCTATAGGTGTCTCCAAAGGTACATGTTGGGTTGGCGTATTTCGAGATTAGGATTTGTCACTCCGATTGTCGAAGAGGTATCACTGGGCCCTCTCGGTAATGCACATCACATAAGCCTTGCAAGCATTGCAACTAATGAGTTAGTTATGAGATGATGTATTATGAAACGAGTAAAGAGACTTGCTGGTAACGAGATTGAACTAGGTATTAAGATACCGACGATCGAATCTCGGGCAAGTAACATACCGATGACAAAGGGAACACCGTATGTTGTTATGCGGTCTGACAGATAAAGATCTTCAGAGAATATGTGGGAGCCAATATGAGCATCCATTTTCCGCTATTGTTTATTGACCGAAGACATGTCTCGGTCATGTCTACATTGTTCTCGAACCCGTAGGGTCCGCACGCTTAAGGTTTCGATGATAGTTATATTATGAGTTTATAAGTTTTGATGTACCGAAGTGTTGGGGAACGTAGTAATTTCAAAAAATTTCCTACGCACACGCAAGATCATGGTGATGCATAGCAACGAGGGGAGAGCATGATCTACGTACCCTTGTAGACCGACAGCGGAAGCGTTAGCACAACGCGGTTGATGTAGTCGTACGTCTTCACGGCCCGACCGATCAAGCACCGAAACTACGGCACCTCCGAGTTCTAGCACATGTTCAGCTTGATGACGATCCCCGGACTCCGATCCAGCAAAGAGTCGGGGAAGAGTTCCGTCAGCACGACGGCGTGGTGATGATCTTGATGTACTACCATCGCAGGGCTTCGCCTAAGCACCGCTACAATATTATCGAGGATTATGGTGGAAGGGGGCACCGCACACGGCTAAGAATATGATCACGTGGATCAACTTGTGTGTCTAGGGGTGCCCCCTGCCCCCGTATATAAAGGATCAAGGGGGGGGGTGCGGCCGTCCAGGAGGAGGGCGCGCCAGGAGGAGTCCTACTCCCACCGGGAGTAGGATTCCCCCCTTTCCTAGTTGGAATAGGATTCGGGAAGGGGGAAAGAGGAGAGAGAGAAGGAAGGGGGGGCGCCGCCCCCCTCTCCTTGTCCTATTCGGACTAGGGGGGGAGGGGCGCGCGGCCCAGCCCTGGCCACCTCTCCTCTCTTCCACTAAAGCCCACTAAGGCCCATATACCTCCCGGGGGTTCCGGTAACCTCCCGGTACTCCGGTAAAATCCCGATTTCACCCGAAACACTTCCGATATCCAAATATAGGCTTCCAATATATCAATCTTTATGTCTCGACCATTTCGAGACTCCTCGTCATGTCCGTGATCACATCCGGGACTCCGAACAAACTTCGGTACATCAAAAAGCATAAACTCATAATATAACTGTCATCGAAACCTTAAGCGTGCGGACCCTACGGGTTCGAGAACAATGTAGACATGACCGAGACACGTCTCCGGTAAATAACCAATAGCGGAACCTGGATGCTCATATTGGCTCCTACATATTCTATGAAGATCTTTATCGGTCAGACCGCATAACAACATACTTTGTTCCCTTTGTCATCGGTATGTTACTTGCCCGAGATTCGACCGTCGGTATCTCAATACCTAGTTCAATCTCGTTACTGGCAAGTCTCTTTACTCGTTTCGTAATACATCATCTCACAACTAACTCATTAGTTGCAATGCTTGCAAGGCTTATGTGATGTGCATTACCGAGAGGGCCCAGAGATACCTCTTCGACAATCGGAGTGACAAATCCTAATCTCGAAATACGCCAACCCAACATTTACCTTTGGAGACACCTGTAGAGCTCCTTTATAATCACCCAGTTACGTTGTGACGTTTTGTAGCACACAAAGTGTTCCTCCGGTAAACGGGAGTTGCATAATCTCATAGTCATAGGAACATGTATAAGTCATGAAGAAAGCAATATCAACATACTAAACGATCGGGTGCTAAGCTAATGGAATGGGTCATGTCAATCACATCATTCTCCTAATGATGTGATCCCATTAATCAAATGACAACACATGTCTATGGCTAGGAAACATAACCATCTTTGATCAACGAGCTAGTCAAGTAGAGGCATACTAGTGACGTTTGGTTTGTCTATGTATTCACACAAGTATTATGTTTCCGGATAATACAATTCTAGCATGAACAATAAACATTTATCATGATATAAGGAAATAAAATAATAACATTATTATTGCCTCTAGGGCATATTTCCTTCAGTCTCCCACTTGCACTAGAGTCAATAATCTAGATTACACAGTAATGATTCTAACACCCATGGAGCTTTGGTGCTGATCATGTTTTGCTCGTGGAAGAGGCTTAGTCAACGGGTCTGCTATATTCAGATCCGTATGTATCTTGCAAATCTCTATGTCTCCCACCTGGACTAGATTCCGGATGGAATTGAAGCGTCTCTTGATGTGCTTGGTTCTTTTGTGAAATCTGGATTCCTTTGCCAAGGCAATTGCACCAGTATTGTCACAAAAGATTTTCATTGGACCCGATGCACTAGGTATGACACCTAGATCGGATATGAATTCCTTCATCCAGACTCCTTCGTTTGCTGCTTCCGAAGCAGCTATGTACTCCGCTTCACATGTAGATCCTGCCACAACGCTTTGTTTAGAACTGCACCAACTGACAACTCCATCGTTTAATGTAAACACGTATCCGGTTTGCGATTTAGAATCATCCGGATCAATGTCAAAGCTTGCATCAACGTAACCATTTACGATGAGCTATTTGTCACCTCCATATATGAGAAACATATCCTTAGTCCTTTTCAGGTATTTCAGGATGTTCTTGACCGCTGTCCAGTGATCCACTCCTGGATTACTTTGGTACCTCCCTGCTAGACTTATAGCAAGACACACATCAGGTCTGGTACACAGCATTGCATACATGATAGAGCCTATGGCTGAAGCATAGGGAACATCTTTCATTTTCTCTCTATCTTCTGCATTGGTCGGGGATTGAGTCTTACTCAATTTCACACCTTGTAACACAGGCAAGAATCCTTTCTTTGCTTGATCCATTTTGAACTTCTTCAAAACTTTGTCAAGGTATGTGCTTTGTGAAAGTCCAATTAAGCGTCTTGATCTATCTCTATAGATCTTAATGCCCAATATGCAAGCAGCTTCACCGAGGTCTTTCATTGAAAAACTCTTATTCAAGTATCTTTTTATGCTATCCAGAAATTCTATATCATTTCCGATTAGCAATATGTCATCTACATATAATATCAGAAATGCTACAGAGCTCCCACTCACTTTCTTGTAAATACAGGCTTCTCCAAAAGTCTGTACAAAACCAAATGCTTTGATCACACTATCAAAGCATTTATTCCAACTCCGAGAGGCTTGCACCAGTCCATAAATGGATCACTGGAGTTTGCACACTTTGTTAGATCCCTTTGGATCGACAAAACCTTCCGGCTGCATCATATACAACTCTTCTTGCAGAAATCCATTCAGGAATGCAGTTTTGACATCCATTTGCCAAATTTCATAATCATAAAATGCGGCAATTGCTAACATGATTCGGACAGACTTAAGCATCGCTATGGGTGAGGAGGTCTCATCGTAGTCGATCCCTTGAGCTTGCCAAAAACCTTTTGCGACAAGTCGAGCTTTGTAGACAGTAACATTACCGTCAGCGTCAGTCTTCTTCTTGAAGATCCATTTATTCTCAATTGCTTGCCGATCATTGGGCAAGTCAACCAAAGTCCGAACTTTGTTCTCATACATGGATCCCATCTCAGATTTCATGGCTTCAAGCCATTTTGCGGAATCTGGGCTCACCATCTGTAACACCCCGGATGTAACTTTCCCAATTTCTACTCCAACTCTTCCCGTTTCCGACGTTAAGTTATTTTATTTTCTCGGGTTCGGGTATTTGTCTCCGTGTGTTGTTGTTGTCATGCATCTCATATCATGTCATCATGTGCATTGCATTTGCAGACGTGTTCATCTCATGCATTCGAACATTTTCCCCGTTGTACGTTTTGCATTCCGGCGCTTCGTTCTCCTCCGGTGGTCATTTCTAGCTTTCTTTCGTGTGTGGGGATTAACCATTTCCGGATTGGACCGAGACTTGCCAGGCGGCCTTGGTTTACTACCGGTAGACCGCCTGTCAAGTTTCGTATCATTTGGACTTCCTTTGATACTCCAACGGTTAACCGAGGGACCGAAAAGGCCTCGTGTGTGTTGCAGCCCAACACCCCTCCAATTTGTCCCAAAACCCACCAAAACCCTCTCCATCTTCTAGAGCGTTCGATCACGATCGCGTGGCCGAAAACCGCACCTCATTTGGACTCTCCTAGCTCCCTCTATGCCTATTTAAAGTCCCCTCCCGAAATTCGCGGATCTCCTTCTCCTTCCTCCCGAAAAAACCCTAGATCGTCCCCTCGCACGCGCCGGGCATTGTCCGTCCGGACCGGACGGATCCGCCACCGCCAACCGCCGCCTGCCACGTGGCAACCCGCCACCGCCACCGCCCGAGGCCCGCGCGGCCCAGCCGGGGCCCCCGCGGCCCGCAGCCGCCTCTCCGCCGCTGCCTCCTCCTCCGAGCCGGCCGCCGCCGCCTCCACACCGCCGCCGCCTCCGCGCCCGCCGCCCGGCCGGTCGCCGCTCCGCCGCGTGCTTCGCCGCCTCCGCCCGGCGCCACCGCGAGCCGTCAACCCCGCCGGCCATCCTCTACCTCGCCGCCGTCGGGATCCGGCCGAGGGAGCTCTGGATCTGCCTCCCCGCCCCCTCTCCGGCAAAGTCCCGGCCGGCTCCGGCGAGATCCGGCACCGCCTCGACTTCCGTGCTCCGTTGACTTTTATCTCGGGGTTGATTTTTCCTCCAAGTCCCAAAAATTCCAGATCCAAGTGCTCTTGTTCATAGCCTCGTAACTTTGCATCCGTAGCTCCGATTCATGCATATAGCATATCAAAATGTTCATCTCAGAGAGTACATCATTTAATCCATTGCATCATTTTCATTTGAGGTCATATTGATGCCCGAAATGCTGTTAGAAGAGGGCTACTTGAGATATTTGTCAGATCTGCTACTCCATTTAGAGTTTTGTTATTTTTGCCATGATTATTGTGTGCATGATATGCTCTGATGCTCTACATATGTTTTGTGAAGGGTTTTTCCATCTCCCCAGAGGTGCAACCCATGTATTTTTGTGATGTGTGTGGTGCCTAGTGCAAGCTTGCAAAGTGGTGCACTTGCTAATTCTGTTTTCAGGGACTTAGCATTTCCACTAAGTCCTTGAGCTGTTTTGTTCATGATGCCATATGTTCATGTTGTTTCCTAGTGATCCGTGCCTCTTTTGAGGATGATCAGTAAGGATGTTTTGTTAATCTTGTAGTTCTCTATCCATCCATGTCTTTGTTTGCAATTATGGAGCACCCTAGCTTGAGTCAATCGAGCTCTACTTTTGCTACTTTGTGAATCTGGGCAGATTGTCAACTTGTTTGCAATTTCGCCGATGATGTTGTAGTTGACCCGTGCATGCTATGTTATTGTTCTTGCCATGTCTAGCTTGCATTTTGTGTGTTCTTGATAGATGTATGCTTATCTTGTCATGACTTGCACCGTAGTGAGTGCATCGAGCTCGTAAACATGCCTACTTGATATCTGCTTTCAGCATGCTCCAGTTTTCACTAAGTCTGTGATCTGATTATGTTTTTGCCATGTTCACATGCTTGCAATTGTATTTTCTTATCCCCTTTGGCTCAAGGTCACTAAGGGACTTTTGTTAAGCTATTTGAGTAGCTCCATGCCATATTTTACTTTGTCATGTTGAGGTCCTGTAGCATGTAGTTTTGTTGCTCCAAAGAGTGCCACCTGATCTGAAATTTCAGACAAGTGTTAATTTCACTAAGTCTGAGATCTGTTTACCATATGCATTTTTGCCATGCTTGTTTGAACCTGTTAATGGATGATTTGGCCTAAGCTCAGTGCTAGACTTTTGTTAAGCATCTTGAATGCATCCCTGCCATGTATTTTGTTGCCATGTTTGAGTGTTGTAGCATGTTCATCTCATTGCAATTAGATGGCTACTTGCTGTAAATGGCAGACCGATGTCATATTTGAATCGCTTGCCATTTCCAAACCGTAACTCCGATTCCGGCGTTCTTCATATCATTTTCAAGCGATTTCATCTCATCTTTCCAGTGGCACACTTGGGTTCCCAAGTTGAGGCTAGGTTCATGCATTCCTTGTCATATCTTGCATATGCATCCCGCATCGCATCCCGCATATCATACCATCTTTGCATCGTGTTGTTTGAGTTTGCACGTGGTTAATTGTGTCCTTGTTGCTTGTTTGTCTTGTTTGGGTAGAGCCGGGAGACGAGTTCGCTAACGAGGAGCCCGTTGAGTGTGCTTTCGAGGATCCAGTCAACTCTGACAGCTTTGCAGGCAAGATGATCATACTCTCGAAATCACTACTATCTTTGCTATGCTAGATTGCTCGCTCTTTTGCTATGCCAATGCTATGATGCCTACCACTTGCTTTCAAGCCTCCTAAATTGCCATGTCAAACCTCTAACCCACCATGTCCTAGCAAATCGTTGATTGGCTATGTTACCGCTTTGCTCAGCCCCTCTTATAGCGTTGCTAGTTGCAGGTGAAGATTGGAGACCGTTCCTTGTTGGAACATTTATTTACTTGTTGGGATATCATTATATTGCCATGTTATCTTAATGCATCTATATACTTGGTAAAGGGTGGAAGGCTCGGCCTCTCGCCTAGTGTTTTGTTCCACTCTTGCCGCCCTAGTTTCCGTCATATCGGTGTTATGTTCCCGGATTTTGCGTTCCTTACGCGGTTGGGTTATAATGGGAACCCCTTGATAGTTCGTCTTGATTAAAGCTTTTCCAGTAATGCCCAACCTTGGTTTTACCATTTGCCACCTAGCCTCTTTTTCCCTTGGGTTTCCGGAGCCCGAGGGTCATCTTATTTTAACCCCCCCCCCCGGGCCAGTGCTCCTCTGAGTGTTCGTCCAACCCGTCAGCCGCCGGTGGCTACCAGGGGCAACTCTGGGCTGGCCTACCGGAAGTTTAGACAATCTGGGTGTGCCCTGAGAACGAGATATGTGCAGCTCCTATCGGGATTTGTCGGCACATTCGGGCGGTGTTGCTGGTCTTGTTTGAACCGGCCGAAATGTCTTGAAGAACCGAGGTACCGAGTCTGATCGGAACGTCTCGGGAGGAGGTCTATTTCTTCGTTGACCATGAGAGCTTGTCATGGGCTAAGTTGGGACTCCCCTGCAGGGATTTGAACCTTTGAAAGCCGTGCCCGCGGTTATGGGCAGATGGGAATTTGTTAATGTCCGGTTGTAGATAACTTGAACCTTAACTTAATTAAAATGAATCAACCGTGTGTGTTACCGTGATGGCCTCTTCTCGGCGGAGTCCGGGAAGTGGACACGGTGTTGGAGTAATGTTTGCGCAAGTTGTCCTCTAGTTTCTCGCTCGCGCTTTGCCTCCTCTTCTCGCTCTCTTTTGCGAATAAGTTAGCCACCATAGTCGCTAGTCGCTTGCTGCAGCTCCACTCATATTTACCTTGCCTTACCTATAAGCTTAAATAGTCTTGATCGCGAGGGTGCAAGATTGCTGAGTCCCTGTGGCTCACAGATTACTATTACACCAGATGCAGGGCCTGATGATTCCGCTCCAGGTGACGCGCTCGAGCTCAACTGGGAGTTCGACGAGGACTCTCAATGTTATTATGTTTCCTTTCCTGATGATCAGTAGTGGTGCCCAGTTGGGGGTGATCGGGACCGTGTCGCATGTTGGGTTATCTTTTATTTTGGTGCCGTAGTCGGGCCATGAGTGTTTATGTTATTTATGTACTTGATTGACGTGGCGAGTGTAAGCCAACTATGTTATTCCTTTTTATTATCTATATTACATGGGATGTTTGTGATGATTGCCTGACTTGCGACATATGCCTTCAATGCGATTATGCCTCTAAGTCGTGCCTCGACACGTGGGAGATATAGTCGCATCAAGGGTGTTACACCATCGCTTCTTCATAGTTCGTAGGTTCATCATGATCTAGTAGCATGACTTCCAGAACAGGATTACCGTACCACTCTGGTGCGGATCTTACTCTGGTTGATCTACGAGGTTCAGTAGTATCTTGTTCTGAAGTTTCATGATCATTATCATTAGCTTCCTCACTAATTGGTGTAGGTGTCATAGAAACAGGTTTCTGTGATGTACTACTTTCCAATAAGGGAACAGGTACTGTTACCTCGTCAAGTTCTACTTTCCTCCCACTCACTTCTTTCGAGAGAAACTCCTTCTCTAGAAAGTTTCCGAATTTAGCAACAAAAGTTTTGCCTTCGGATCTGTGATAGAAGGTGTATCCAATAGTTTCCTTTGGATATCCTATGAAGACACATTTCTCCGATTTGGGTTCGAGCTTATCAGGTTGAAGCTTTTTCACATAAGCATCGCAGCCCCAAACTTTCAGAAACGACAACTTTGGTTTCTTGCCAAACCACAGTTCATAAGGTGTCGTCTCAACGGATTTTGATGGTGCCCTATTTAACGTGAATGTGGCCGTCTCTAGAGCATATCCCCAAAATGATAGCGGTAAATCAGTAAGAGACATCATAGATCGCACCATATCTAGTAAAGTACGATTACGACGTTCGGACACACCATTACGCTGTGGTGTTCCGGGTGGCGTGAGTTGCGAAACTATTCCACATTGTTTCAAATGTACACCAAACTCGTAACTCAAATATTCTCCTCCACGATCAGATCGTAGGAATTTTATTTTCTTGTTACGATGATTTTCAACTTCACTCTGAAATTCTTTGAACTTTTCAAACGTTTCAGACTTATGTTTCATTAAGTAGATATACCCATATCTGCTTAAGTCATCCGTGAAGGTGAGAAAATAATGATATCCGCCACGAGCCACGACATTCGTCGGACCACATACATCTGTATGTATGATTTCCAATAAATCTGTTGCTCTCTCCATAGTACCGGAGAACGGTGTTTTTGTCATCTTACCCATAAGGCATGGTTTGCAAGTACCAAGTGATTCATAATCAAGTGGTTCCAAAAGCCCATCAGTATGGAGTTTCTTCATGCGCTTTATACCGATATGACCTAAACGGCAGTGCCACAAATAAGTTGCACTATCATTATCAACTCTGCATCTTTTGGCTTCAATACTATGAATATGTGTGTCACTACTATCGAGATTTAATAAGAATAGACCACTCTTTAAGGGTGCATGACCATAAAAGATATTACTCATATAAATAGAACAACCATTATTCTTTGATTTAAATGAATAACCGTCTCGCATCAAACAAGATCCAGATATAATGTTCATGCTTAACGCTGGCACCAAATAACAATTATTTAGGTCTAATACTAATCCCGAAGGTAGATGTAGAGGTAGCGTGCCGACTGCGATCACATCGACTTTGGAACCATTTCCCACGCGCATCGTCACCTCGTCCTTAGCCAATCTTCGCTTAATCCGTAGTCCCTGTTTCGAGTTGCAAATATTAGCAACAGAACCAGTATCAAATACCCAGGTGCTACTGCGAGCATTAGTAAGGTACACATCAATAACATGTATATCACATATACCTTTGTTCACCTTGCCATCCTTCTTATCCGGCAAATACTTGGGGCAGTTCCGCTTCCAGTGACCAGTTTGCTTGCAGTAGAAGCACTCAGTTTCAGGCTTAGGTCCAGGTTTGGGTTTCTTCTCTTGAGTAGCAACTTGCTTGCTATTCTTTTTGAAGTTCCCCTTCTTCTTCCCTTTGCCCTTTTTCTTGAAACTAGTGGTCTTGTTGACCATCAACACTTGATGCTCCTTCTTGATTTCTACCTCCGCAGCTTTCAACATTGGGAAGAGCTCGGGAATAGTATTATTCATCCCTTGCATATTATAGTTCATCACGAAGCTTTTGTAGCTTGGTGGCAGTGATTGGAGAATTCTGTCAATGACGCAATCATTTGGAAGATTAACTCCCAGTTGAATCAAGTGATTATTATACCCAGACATTTTGAGTATATGCTCACTGACAGAACTGTTCTCCTCCATCTTGCAGCTATAGAACTTATTGGAGACTTCATATCTCTCAATCCGGGCATTTGATTGAAATATTAACTTCAACTCCTGGAACATCTCATATGCTCCATGACGTTCAAAACGTCGTTGAAGTCCCGATTCTAAGCCGTAAAGCATGGCACACTCAACTATCGAGTAGTCATCATCTTTGCTCTGTCAGACGTTCATAACATCTGGTGTTGCTCCAGCAGCAGGCCTGGCACCCAGCAGTGCTTCCAGGACGTAATTCTTCTGTGCAGCAATGAGGATAATTCTCAAGTTACGGACCCAGTCCGTGTAATTGCTACCATCATCTTTCAACTTTGCTTTCTCAAGGAACGCATTAAAATTCAACGGAACAATAGCACGGGCCATCTATCTACAATAAACATGCAAGATACTATCAGGTACTAAGTTCATGATAAATTTAGGTTCAATTAATCATATTACTTAAGAACTCCCACTTAGATAGACATCCCTCTAATCCTCTAAGTGATTACGTGATCCAAATCAACTAAATCATGTCCGATCATCACGTGAGATGGAGTAGTTTCATTGGTGAACATCACTATGTTGATCATATCTACTATATGATTCACGCTCGACCTTTCGGTCTCCATGTTCCGAGGCCATATCTGTATATGCTTGGCTCGTCAAGTATAACCTGAGTATTCCGCGTGTGCAACTGTTTTGCACCCGTTGTATTTGAACGTAGAGCCTATCACACCCGATCATCACGTGGTGTCTCAGCACGAAGAACTTTCGCAACGGTGCATACTCAGGGAGAACACTTCTTGATAATTAGTGAGAGATCATATTATAATGCTACCGTCAATCAAAGCAAGATAAGATGCATAAAAGATAAACATCACATGCAATCAATATAAGTGATATGATATGGCCATCATCATCTTGTGCTTGTGATCTCCATCTTTGAAGCACCGTCGTGATCACCATCGTCACCGGCGCGACACCTTGATCTCCATCGTAGCATCATTGTCGTCTCGCCAATCTTATGCTTCTGCGACTATCGCTACCGCTTAGTGATAAAGTAAAGCATTACAGCGCGATTGCATTGCATACAATAAAGCGACAACCATATGGCTCCTGCCAGTTGCCGATAACTCGGTTACAAAACATGATCATCTCATACAATAAAATTTAGCATCATGTCTTGACCATATCACATCACAACATGCCCTGCAAAAACAAGTTAGACGTCCTCTACTTTGTTGTTGCAAGTTTTACGTGGCTGCTACGGGCTTAAGTAAGAACCAATCTTACCTACGCATCAAAACCACAACGATAGTTTGTCAAGTTGGTGCTGTTTTAACCTTCGCAAGGACCGGGCGTAGCCACACTCGGTTCAACTAAAGTTGGAGAAACTGTCACCCGCAAGCCACCTATGTGCAAAGCACATCGGGAGAACCGGTCTTGCGTAAGCATACGCGTAATGTCGGTCCGGGCCGCTTCGTCCAACAATACCGCCGAACCAAAGTATGACATGCTGGTAAGCAGTATGACTTATATCGCCCACAACTCACTTGTGTTCTACTCGTGCATATAACATCAACACATAAAACCTAGGCTCTGATACCACTATTGGAGAACATAGTAATTTCAAAAAAATTCCTACGCACACGGAAGATCATGGTGATGCATAGCAACGAGGGGAGAGCATGATCTACGTACCCTTGTAGACCGACAGCGGAAGCGTTAGCACAACGCGGTTGATGTAGTCATACGTCTTAACGGCCTGACCGATCAAGCACCGAAACTACGACACCTCCGAGTTCTAGCACATGTTCAGCTCGATGACTATCCCCGGACTCCGATCCAGCAAAGTGTCGGGGAAGAGTTTCATCAGCACGACGGCGTGGTGACGATCTTGATGTACTAACGTCGCAGGGCTTTGCCGAAGCACCACTACAATATTATCGAGGATTATGGTGGAAGGGGGCACCGCACACGGCTAATAATATGATCACGTGGATCAACTTGTGTGTCTAGGGGTGCCCCCTGCCCCCGTATATAAAGGATCAAGGGGGGTGCGGCCGGCCAGGAGGAGGACGCGCCAGGAGGAGTCCTACTCCCACCGGGAGTAGGATTCCCCCCCTTTCCTAGTTGGAATAGGATTCGGGAAGGGAAAAGAGGAGAGAGAGAAGGAAGGGGGGCGCCGCCCCCATCTCCTTGTCCTATTCGGACAAGGGGGGGAGGGGCGTGCGGCCCAGCCCTGGCCACCTCTCCTCTCTTCCACTAAAGCCCACTAAGGCCCATATACCTTCCGGGGGGTTCCGGTAACCTCCCGGTACTCCGGTAAAATCCCGATTTCACCCGGAACACTTCCGATATCCAAATATAGGCTTCCAATATATCAATATTTATGTCTCGACCATTTCGAGACTCCTCGTCATGTCCGTGATCACATCCGGGACTCCGAACAAACTTTGGTACATCAAAAAGCATAAACTCATAATATAACTGTCATCGAAACCTTAAGCGTGCGGACCCTACGGGTTCGAGAACAATGTAGACATGACCGAGACACGTCTCCGGTCAATAACCAATAGCGGAACCTGGATGCTCATATTGGCTCCTACATATTCTACGAAGATCTTTATCGGTCAGACCGCATAACAACATACTTTGTTCCCTTTGTCATCAGTATGTTACTTGCCCGAGATTCGATCGTCGGTATCTCAATACCTAGTTCAATCTCGTTATCGGCAAGTCTCTTCACTCGTTTCGTAATACATCATCTTGCAACTAACTCATTAGTTGCAATGCTTGCAAGGCTTATGTGATGTGCATTACCGAGAGGGCCCAGAGATACCTCTCCGACAATCGGAGTGACAAATCCTAATCTCGAAATACGCCAACCCAACATTTACCTTTGGAGACATCTGTAGAGCTCCTTTATAATCACCCAGTTACGTTGTGATGTTTGGTAGCACACAAAGTGTTCCTCCGGTAAACTGGAGTTGCATAATCTCATAGTCATAGGAACATGTATAAGTCATGAAGAAAGCAATAGCAACATACTAAACGATCGGGTGCTAAGCTAATGGAATGGGTCATGTCAATCACATCATTCTCCTAATGATGTGATCCCATTAATCAAATGACAACACATGTCTATGGCTAGGAAACATAACCATCTTTGATCAACAAGCTAGTCAAGTAGAGGCATACTAGTGACGTTTGGTTTGTCTATGTATTCACACAAGTATTATGTTTCCGGATAATACAATTCTAGCATGAATAATAAACATTTATCATGATATAAGGAAATAAAATAATAACATTATTATTGCCTCTAGGGCATATTTCCTTCACGAAGGAGTTCGGAGTCCCGGATAAGATCGGGGACATGACGAGGAGTCTCGAAATGGTCGAGATGTAAAGATCGATATATTGGACGACTATATTCGGACATCGGAAAGGTTCCGAGTGATTCGGGTATTTTAGGAGGTACCGGGGAGTTACGGGAATACGAGGAAGAAGCAATGGGCCTTAATGGGCCTTAGTGGGAAGGACCAGGAGGTGGCGCACGCCCCTCCCAAGCCCAGTCCAATTTGGACAAGGGGTTTGGGGCGCGGCCCCTCTCTCCCTTCCTTCCCCTCTTCCCCCCTTTCCCCCCTTCTCCTAGTTGGACTAAGAAAGGAGGAAACCTACTCCAACTAGGAGTAGGAATCCTACTCCCCTGGCGCACCTCTCCTAGGGCCGGCCTCCTCCCCCCTTGCTCCTTTATATATGGGGGCAGGGGGCACCTCTAAACACACAAGTTGATCTTCATGATTGTTCTCTTAGCCGTGTGCGGTGCCCCCCTCCACCATAATCCTCGATAATATTGTAGCGGTGCTTAGGCGAAGCCCTGCGATAGTAGAACATCAAGATCGTCACCACGCCGTCGTGAAGACGGAACTCTTCCCCGACACTTTGCTGGATGGGAGTCCGGGGATCGTCATCGAGTTGAACGTATGCTATAACTCGGAGGTGCCGTAGTTTCGGTGCTTGATCAGTCGGACCGTGAAGACGTACGACTACATCAACCACGTTGTGTGCTAACTCTTCCGCTGTCGGTCTACGAAGGTACGTCGACAACACTCTCCCCTCTCGTTGCTATGCATCACCATGATCTTGCGTGTGCGTAGGATTTTTTTTGAAATTACTACGTTCCCCAACATGATGCACATGTCCCTTGACGGTGGAACCAAGAACATGATGAGGACCCTAGGATGCTCAGCGTTATAATCCCTACTCTCGCCGGTTGCCCTTTTGAGAAATGTATAAACTAGATGATACCTTGTGTGTTGCTGCAAGAGTCGATTTGCAACATATTTTAGTGAGTTTTTCTTGGATGAAGCATGAATATCTCGGTTAATAAAACTGAATATGCATATTATATATTGTATTTGATTAATGTATAGTTAAAAAATATGTATTGAGTATAAATAGCATGATGAAATGGAAACCTTTTCCAATGCATAATGTGGCGGGCCTTTGATGAGGTGGCATATGTGGTGAGATAAGACATGTGCATGTTGAGACAAATAGAAGTAATGGAGATCAACTACTTACATGTATAATGTATTCTAATAAAGAAAATTTGACTATTAGTTCGGCCTTGTCTCGTGACTGCCAAAGACGATTAGGGTGTCTCCGCCTCCCGTCGGCGGCGCTGCCCCCGATCCGCCTTGTCTCCGGTAGCCTTAATGCTATGGAGGCGTAGTCGACCTCGGCCCTTGCCGGCAGGAGGGTTCCTAGTCCGTTTCAGGTTTTTTTATGTCGATTAAAGTTTGTGCCCTGTTCAGGAAAGTGAGGTGGCGGCGACTTCCTGAAGATCGAATAAGGTCCTCTCTTCCTAGCCCCATCCCATTTTTTTAGAAATGGAGGAGGACCCCCGTGCATACAGCCACATTATTAATTATTCACATAAGACCTTACAAAGTCATACAACAGTAAGACTAAAGCCACTGTCTAGGCAATATCTGTCGCTATTCCTATCCAGTTGATGTAGGGATGCTGATAGTCTGGGCCTAATACCAAATAGACCTCGCAGCCAAACCTAACATCTAAGACCCGAGGTCCCAACCAGGACGCCTTCCGGGTATGGGGCACCCACCAGTCCGGCGCACTCCTCAATCAGGACACATGCCGGGTATGAGGCCGCCGCAGCCATCTGCCACCAATCCATTTTTAGAGTTGTACTGTTGCATCTACCATGCCAGGTCTCTCCGTCATCGACGCCACCACGACACCAGACAACGTCGTCCTCCTGCGCGAGTCCATCCTCGCACATCGGGCGCCGAATCTGCACTGCGCCACGCCATCAAGATCCGTCGCCGTTAATGTATAGGATGAAGCACCGCTCCACCAAAGATGCGGTCCACTGGTTCCTTGAGTCCGTGCACACCTCCAAGAACGACGCCCCTAAGGGGGAAAAGACATAAGAATACCGCCATCTTCCGATCTACTGATCTAGGGTTTCCCCCGGAGGTAGCAGACAGTGACCTTGAAACTCTCCTCGGCGATGCCTTCAAGAAGGGAATGTTGCAAAACAGCGCCGTCACCGCCGGCTTTGGCAATAAGTCGAAAGCAAGTTTTCACCCGGATCTGTTCGAAGGATCTCCATCAAGCATCTCGTGCACGGATCGCCGCCGTCTCTGCCGGGGACTGGACGATGGATCCAGGGCGCCGCCTGACCGGCCACGACACCACCATGGTGCCTAAGCCGGCGCCGTCAGGCCCACCATGCCCGCTTGTAGATGCCCTTCAGATCTGCTGGCCCGTGGACGAGGCCCGCGATCTGGACTGCCGCCACAGGTGCTCCTCAGCCGCGGGGAGAACGCGCCTGCACTGTCGTTGCTGTCACACTCGCCGTTGGGCGCCCGCTGCTCCTTGCTGCCGGTGCACTACCGATCCATGAGCCACGCCGCCGACAGGAGATCGCCACCACCATGCGAGGGGGAGGGCCCCGCCGCCGCCGTCACTGGCCAGGCTACGCCGGCGTGGCCTCGGACGGCGGCACGAGGGGGGAGAGAGGAGCGGAGGCCTAGGGCCGGCAGCTGTAGATCGCCCCCCGTGTCACCAGGGGCTGGCGACGTGGGGGTAGGTGAGGAGATGGATACTATGAGTTGAGGCAACCCCCATCCCAATGGTGCGTCTAACATCGTCGGATGACATGTGAAGGTTTGTCTTCAACGGATCCCGTGGGATTTAGTCGGTGTTGGTCTTCAATGGATCTTCGTGGATCCAGTCTTCGTTTGTGTGTCTACACATTGGATCCTTTAAATCTAAGCTTCTCTTCATCCACGATAGTTGTTCTAGTGCGATGATCTTGTGGAGTCTTATCATGACGACTCTATGTCCGATTACTACTATTGTCAAAAGCGCTCACGGAGGGAGTACCTCCGTGTATCACGACTACTTATATTATGAGACGGAGGGAGTACCTCAGTGTATATGATATGTACACATCTTCATGGAAAAGATACAAAGTCATTTACTATTCAATGTTTATTTTTAGTCATACAACAACACCCCACTACGCCAGCGCGGGAGTTGGACTAGGAGCCACCGAGCGCCGCCAGCGAAATCAAAATATTTCTGAATTACTCCATTGCGTATATCCAGCCAGTATTTTTCTCGTGTAAATGCAAGAAAAATGCATGGCTTTCGTAATAAAAAAAGAAGACACTCTCATTATTGCTCATCGCCGCTACATCAAGATGGTGCGGTCAAAGATATGGTTTACTAGACCATAAAGGCACGCGTTGCCGCGCCCTCCGATCTTAGAGACATTTTTACGGAAGAATAAGACATTTTAATGAAAGAATAATATATATATATATATATATATATATATATATATATATATATATATATATATGAGAAAATTTAGATATTGGACTATTCGAAAGTACCATGCATCTAATTTAAGATTATAGAGTCAGTACAAAAGTAAGTCATAATATGTGCAAAAGCTGGCTAAAATGAACTCTTCCAACTTCTTCACATACAACTTACAAAAATAACATCTTGACACGCGTTGCCACACCCTTCTCCTAACAATACCTGGGAGAGTTGGACTTGCATATATAGAACATATATTCCTGTTCTTTTTCTATAGCTCCCGAATTGCGGGCTTTTAGTAAAAAAAGTAACCTAGGAGAACTTTCAGTTATTTTGAACACAAAATCATTCAAAAATAATATATTTTTAAATGGATATTTTTGTTGTTGAATTTGAGCAAATCTGATCAAAAATGTAAAATACCGGCAGGTATTTGGTTCTACCGGTGGTGGCCAAGAAAGCATCAAGAGTTGGTTGTGTAGTACCTCATGAATCTCTGTCGTGACGTGTGAGAAGTAGAGAGGAACATGAGTACTCGCATCAGGCTACATGTAGTATCCAAGAACAAATTTATCATCATTTTTTTACAGAAACAAATGTATCATCATGAGAATGTGGCCAGCCGACCGAAGAATCTCTCGTATGTGTGAAGGGGCGAGAAATAAAGAGGCTCGCAAGGAAGACTTGGTTCTCCCGTTGTGTACCACCATCCTAGGCCCGGCCCATCTTTTATTTCAAGCCCAATTGACCATAATAGGCCTAGGTAAGTGTGTGGAGCAGCGGCCCTAGAAACACCAAACTGATCGAGGACAACTGTCCGATCTAATCTGACGGTTACGGACGTCAAAACGCTGTGAGCAGCCGTAGCTCAATCCATTATACTGTTTCTTAATTTAGATCTGTTACGTTGTCAGTTGCACTTTTGCCTGAAGGCACACGATATAACGAACTCAGACTTCTTCAGTGGTTGCAGTTGCCTGTGAACACTTGAGGAAGTCTATTGCTCTGTGCTGCAGCGTCAAGACGGCCCGGCCGAAAATTGCTGTAAAAAAATGCTGTCCACAAAGAAAAAAGACGGCGCGGCCAAAAATGCCTTCTGCAATTGTCACAGCCAAAGTAGACGTTTAGGGCTCTTTCGATTCACAGGATATGAAAAACATAGGAATGGTAATAGTAATGCATGCACAAAACAAAGGATCGGAAAATAAGAACTCGGCAATATTGGTGTGTTTGATTTGTAGGACAAACAAAGAGGTAGAGATGATCGATCCTTGTGTGAAATTGTATCGGAGCGTCTCAATGCCCATACACAGGCACCCGCATGTTATATATTGATATTATGGTTTGTGATACAGGAAAGGTTGTTGGGATCAACCGCATGAGAGAATACAGGGGGTTTAAGATAGAGATAAGAAAAAGATTACAACCTATCTCTAGTTACAACTGAACCAGCGCAGACCCACCTGTACCTATACGTTTAACACCCTCCCATAATCATAACTTTGTCAAGTTAAGATTACGCTTGAATTCTTCAAATGGTCTAGTTGGTAGTGCTTTTGTAAAGCCATCTACGACTTGATCTTTTGAATGCACAAACCGTATCTCCAATTCCTTGCTTGCAACTCTTTCCCTTACAAAGTGATAGTCAATCTCAATGTGTTTAGTCCATGCATGAAAAACAGGATTAACTGAAAGACACGTTGCACCAAGGTTGTCACACCAAAGACATGGAGTTGGAGAACAATATATCCCAAGTTCCTTGAGCATGGACTTAACCCATATAACTTCTGCTGTTGCATTTGCCAATGGTTTATACTCTGCTTCAGTACTTGATCTGGACACCGTAGCTTGCTTCCTTGCACACCATGAAATTAAATTTGGTCCAAGGAATATGGCAAACCCTCCTGTAGACTTTCTATCATCCACACACCCTGCCCAATCAGAGTCAGAGAAAGCACTAACCAATGTGGACGATGATTTATTGAAAGTCAAGCCAAGCCCCAAGGTGCCCTTTACATATCTCAGTATGCGCTTAGCTGCTGTCCAGTGTGATGTTGTAGGTGCATGAAGGAATTGACAAACTTTGTTTACAGCAAAGCAAATATCAGGCCGATTCAAAGTCAAATACTGAAGTGCACCAACTAAACTTCTATTCCTGGTGCCATCCTCTTGATCCAAGAGTTCTCCTTCTGCAAGAGACAATTTTTCTGTGCTAGGTAGTGGAGTAGGTGATGATTTACATCCTTGCAAGCCATCTCTTGTTAAAAAATCCTTTGCATATTTTTCCTGAGACAGATGAAGGCCACCTTCCCTGTTTCTCTGAACTTCTATGCCAAGAAAGAAATGCAAGTCTCCCAAGTCCTTAAGAGCAAACTCTGAGTTCAAATCCTTCAACAAGGTTGTCACTGCTTCATTTGATGAACATGTAACAATTATATCATCAACATAAATAAGAACAAAAACAGATGTATGTGACTTATTATAAATAAACAGAGATGTGTCAGATCTTGAAGGAGCAAAGTCAAGTGCTTGTAGCTTTGAACTCAAACGAGAGTACCATGCTCTAGGGGCCTGTTTGAGCCCATAAAGAGACTTATCCATCCTGCATATATGAAAAGGTTTGTTCTTATCCTCAAAACCAGGAGGTTGCTTCATGTAAACTTCCTCTTCCAGAACACCATGCAGAAACGCGTTCTGCATATCTAGCTGTCTGAGGCACCATCCTCTGGATACGGCAATGGACAAAACAAGGCGTATAGTAGCAACTTTAACAACATGACTGAATGTATCTTCATAGTCAATGCCATACCTGTGCTTGAATCCCTTTGCAACCAGTCTGGCCTTATATCTGTCTATGGTACCATCTGACTTTTTCTTTATTCTGAACACCCATTTACAATCAATCAAATTTTTACCTTGCTGTGAAGGAACTAGATGCCAGGTTTTATTTTTCTGAAGTGCTTGAAATTCTTCTTCCATAGCTTTTCTCCATCTTGCATCCTTGCATGCTTCCTGGAACAAACTAGGTTCTCCTGTGGAACAGGTTAAGCCAAACTTTACTTTATAATTGACAGGTTGGATTACACCAGCTTTTAACCTTGTACGTGATGGAGTTATAACATGCTGCACCACTGCATCAGACATTGGCGCAGAAGATTCTCAAGACTGGTTCGCTACAGGAGTTCTTGGCGATCCCGGAGTAGATTCGCTCGTGGCGGCAGCTGCGGGATCTTCTGCGACTGAGCCAGGACATGATGTGGAGGTGCGCGGCGCAGAAGATCCGGGCACTCTGGTTGCTGGGCCCGACCCGTGCGCCTCCGTGCCCGCGCGGGATGGATGGCTGGCGCGCCTGGCGTAGACGCGCGGGGTCGCACCGAACCGGTCGGGGACAGGCGGGTCCCCACCCTGACGCGTGTCGGACGTAGATGGGTCGCTGCCATCCGTGCGAGCCTGTTGTCACGGCATCGATCCCAGAGCGGATGCTGTCGGGTCTACAACTTCCGATCCCGAGGAGGATCCGGGTGCAGAATTGGCATGTAGTGGCCACATGAAATTGAGGCTGTTTGGACTATTTTCTTCACCGTTTTTCCTCAAAAAAATCGGATGCATCCTAAGTCGACCCTGCATCATCACAATCCTCATTTTCATGGTTAGAAGCATTAGTCATACGATCAGTACAATTGTCATCCCCATGCTGAAAACCGGTCAAATGAGAGGGTAAGAGAAGGATCTCTTTCCGGAGCAAGGCACCAGCATTAGGGTGTAAATGAGCAAAAGGGAAGACTGTTTCATCAAAGACCACATCGCGTGAGATGTATACCTGACCAGTGGAAATATCTAAGCATTTAACGCCCTTATGCTTCGCACTATAGCCGAGAAAAACACATTGTTTGGAGCGGAACATAAGTTTGTGGCTGTTGTAGGGACGCAGGTTAGGCCAACATGCACAACCGAACGTTTGAAAAAATGAATCAAGTTTCTCATATTCACCGCCCAATCAGATTGGACGGCGAGAATTTTTGTATCGAATTGACGTTCAACAAGTGCTTGAAAATTTTGAAAAACTTGAAAAACGTCAGAATGTTTTTTGAGAAGATAAATCCAAGTATACTTACTAAAATCATCTATGAAACTAACATAGTAAGTATGACGTCCAACAGACATAGGGGCAGGACCCCAAACATCAGAAAAGACAAGTTGTAATGGTCTAGTAGAAACACTAGTAGAAATTGGATATGGTAGCTGATGAGATTTTGCTTTCTGACAAGAATCACATATAGTTTCAAGACTACGCTCACCAACACATGGGAGCTGATTATTTCTAAGCACTTGCTGAACAATAACAAAAGATGGATGTCCTAATCTTGCATGCCACCGCTCCGAAGAGAGTTTGATGACACCAAAAACTTGTTTATTGAAGCTTGTAAATTTGGGGATCAATGGATAGAGCCCATGCACGCATCTACCTCTGTAGAGAATGTTCCTCGTGACCTGATCTCGAATCAAAAAGAAATATGGGTGAAATTCTAGAAACACTTTGTTGCCAAGAGACATACAATGAACAGAAAGAAGGTTTTTTTTTCTGTTTTCGGAACATGCAAGATATTTCTAAGATGGATATTGCGACTAGGGGTTTTGACAATTGCATGACCAATATGATTAATCTCCATACCTTCACCATTTGTATTGTGAACTTGATCTTGGCCATGGTACTTCTCGCTCATCGTCACCTTCTCGAGCTCGTTGGTGATGTGGTTGGTAGCCCCTGAGTCGACGTACCAGTTTGTGTCAACTCCGTATGACGTGTACGCTGCTGCTACAACTTTCTTTTTGGAGTTGCTCCCGGCATACCGCCAATCACAATCCTTGGCGATGTGGTTATTTTTCTTGCAAATCTGACACTTATTTTCATATTCCTTTGAAAGGATCGAGAAGAGGTGTCTAGAGGGGGGTGATTAGACACTAAGTGCCAAAAGTTGCAGTTTTTAATATTCTTAAGTTTAAGTAGAGTTTAAGAACAAGTTTAACAAACACAATACATATCAAGCAAGCATGCAATGAGTATATGAGCAGCGGAAAGTAAAGCAGGCAACTTGCAAGAATGTAAGGAGAAGGGTTTGGAGTATTCAAACGCAATTGGAGACACGGATGTTTTTGTCGTGGTTCCGATAGGTGGTGCTATCGTACATCCACGTTGATGGAGACTTCAACCCACGGAGGGTAACGGTTGCGCGAGTCCACGGTGGGCTCCACCCACGAAGGGTCCACGAAGAAGCAACCTTGTCTATTCCATCACGGCCGTCGCCCACGAAGGACTTGCCTCACTAGCGGTAGATCTTCATGAAGTAGGCGATCTCCTTGCCCTTACAAACTCCTTGGTTCAACTCCACAATCTTGTTGGAGGCTCCCAAGTGACACCTAGCCAATCTAGGAGACACCACTCTCCAAGAAGTAACAAATGGTGTGTTGATGATGAACTCCTTGCTCTTGTGCTTCAAATGATAGTCTCCCCAACACTCAACTCTCTCTCACAGGATTTGGATTTGGTGGAAAGAAGATTTGAGTGGAAAGCAACTTGGGAAGGCTAGAGATCAAGATTCATATGGTTGGAATGGAATATCTTGACCTCAACACAAGTGTAGGTGGTTCTCTCTCAGAAAATGTGTATTGGAAGTGTAGGTATGTTCTGATGGCTCTCTCCACGAATGAAGAGTGGGTGGAGGGGTATATATAGCCTCCACACAAAATCTAACCGTTACACTCAATTTACCAATCTCGGTGAGACCGAAGGGAAAAACTCGGTCGGACCGATTTAGTAAACCTAGTGACCGTTAGGGTTTTCGGTGGGACCGACTAGTTCAACTCGGTGGAACCGATGTGCTAGGGTTAGGGTAAAACCAAAACTCGGTTTGACCGATTACTCAAACTCGGTGGGACCGATTTGGGTAATAAGCGAAACAGAGAGTTGGCCAAGCAAACTCGGTGGGGCCGATTGCATATCTCGGTGGGACCGAAAATATTGCAACAGGTAACAGAGAGTTTGCAAGCCCATCTCGGTGAGACCGAGATCCCATCGGTGAGACCGAACTGATTAGGGTTTCTGGCAGTGGCTATGTTAACTGAACTCGGTGGCTCCGGATAGAAAGAATCGGTGGGGCCGAGTTTGACTTTTGGTTTAGGTCATATGTGGATGTGGGAAGGTAGTTGAGGGTTTTGGAGCATATCACTAAGCACTTTGAGCAAGCAAGCCATTAAGCAACACCTCATCCCCTCTTGATAGTATTGGCTTTTCCTATAGACTCAATGTGATCTTGGATCACTAAAATAGAAAATGTAGAGTCTTGATCTTGAAGCTTGAGCCAATCCTTTGTCCTTAGCATCTTGAAGGGGTTCCACATCCTCTAGTCCATGCCACTCCATTGTTGAACTTATCTGAAACATACTAGGTAAAAGTGTTAGTCCAACAAGAGATATGTTGACATTAATTACCAAAACCACCCAGGGAGCACTTGTGCTTTCAATCTCCCCCTTTTTGGTAATTGATGACAACATACATCAAAGCTTTAGATAAAGATATAGAGAATAGCAAGTAAAGCTTTGGAAAGACATGTAACATGCATAGGCTCCCCCTACATGTATGCAATCATGTGAATATTGAATATAGGAGCATGTGAATGCGTAAACATGACAGAGTAAGCAATGTGTTACATGTATCTTGGCTATATGCATCAGAGCAAATGATGTGAATGTGAGAAATGTACCTTCATGCTCATGAGTCCTTCTTGCAAACAGTATGTACATCAGCAAGAACTTCTCATTCACATGACTGTGATGCATATACTTACCTTGTGGTCTTGAGTTGGCTTAGGATGGGATGAACCTGCGCAAACAAGGTTAAATAACACAGATACACCTACTGACCAGAGCAAACAAGAGAAACCACAAGAGAACCAAGACTGGGATGACATGTAGAGTGAGTACTAAGTACCACATTGGATATAGACATGCCCCCAAAGGTAAAGATATGCAATAAAATCAGAGATTTCCTTCCCTTAGATGTCTTGCTCCCCCTGAATCTGCATGGGATATTGGGAGAAGATAGGGAACAGAAAATCAGAGCAACAAAAAAGAAACAACAGAGCTTGAGCTAAAGCAAGCAACCAAACATGTCTTTCCCCTCTTAAAGACATGTGACATCTCTCCTCTTGAACACCAAGCATCTGGGGTCTTTGATGATATTACTTTCTCCTAGTTGAGAAACTCTCTCCCCCTGAGTACTCTCTCTTTCTCCCCCTATAGGAAGGATTAAGCTTTGATGTGATCTCTCTCTCCCCCTTTGACATCAATTTCCAAGAAGGGCTCTTCTGGACATGTGATACAAATGGGTTGGTCCTTGAGTCACAGAGCAAAGCAGCATGTCTAATATGATGCTGGCAGAGGACAAGAATCATTGAGTGGAGCTGGAGCAAACAGAAATCAGGAATAAGTGGCAAGTTGGTTTTCCTGTGATGAAATCGGTGACTCCGAGTTGTGTGCTTCGGTTGCACCGAAGGATTTCGGTTGGGCCGAAGAGAACAAACCGGTGTGACCGAGTTCATCAGAGTGAAACCACTTGTCACCTCAGCTCACTAGACAAGTAAGATCTCACAAGGATATGCAAGGAATTAACTGAAAGATTTGCAATGAATTGGATGCAGAAAATGCAGAACAAAAAGGAAAGAAAAGAAACTAAAAGTTCTAGATGAAGTTTTTTTGAAAGGGGAAACAAATATGCAAATGCAAAAGCACGGAGAAACACTAGAGAACTTCATCTAGAAATGGTCGGTGACAAAGTCACCTATGTTAGAGTATATTGACTTAGGAGTCAAGTGAGAGCACTTGATCATAGGTCATACTCATCGTTTAAGCTCAAAATGGGGTTACCATTTTTCGTTTAAGCCTTTTGATGTATTCACATCTTGTCGAGTTGCTTTGACTCATGACTTGGAGTAAAGCTTCTCTAAGATGGAATAACATACCTTGGGTGGTGGTGTTGATCTTGTTCATGTAGTTGAACTTGTGTGGGTTGCTCAAGGTTGATGTAGTTCATCAAGGGTTGGGAGCACCACTTGGAGTTTGAGTTCATCTACCTACATGGGTTAGCTTTGCAAGGAAGAGCACTTGTGTATCCAAAATGACAATCATGAGACTCAACATGGAATTTGCCAAAGGATATGTTTGAATGGTTTCGTGCTTCCTTGTCTTCAACCACCATTGTGTAGAGACTTGGTGATGTAGAGATTGCTCAAGATGTGAGTGAGTTGCAATCTCATAGATTTAGATTCAACCAAGTACCTACACGGGTTAGATAACATGCAAGGTACAAATATATCCAAGACATATGAATAGCATCATAAGAGAAATATCGAGGATTAGTCATAGGCTCATGCCCCGCATGTATCAAATGGAGTTCCTACTCCAAGTTTGAAGCATCAATGATGTTCAATTCACCTCTCAACCTGCAAAACACTTTCTCATCAAGTGGTTTAGTGAATATATCCGCCAATTGCTTATCGGTGCGAACATGCTTAAGGTTAATGTCCCCTTTTGCAACATGATCTCGAATGAAATGATGACGAACTTCAATATGCTTAGTTCGAGAATGTTGCACGGGATTGTGAGCAATCTTAATAGCACTTTCATTGTCACATAGCAATGGAACATGTTTCACATATATCCCATAATCTTTAAGAGTTTGGGTCATCCAAAGTAATTGAGCGCAACATGAACCAGCGGCAATGTATTCCGCTTCGGCGGTGGATAAGGATACCGAGTTTTGTTTCTTGGAAGACCAAGACACAAGAGATCTACCAAGGAATTGACAAGTACCCGAAGTGGACTTTCTATCAACCTTGTCTCCGGCATAGTCCGAATCGGAGTAGCCAACAAGATCAAAAGAGGACCTCTTAGGATACCAAATGCCAAAATTTGGTGTATGGATTAGGTATCTCACTATCCTTTTCACAGCCTTAAGATGACATTCTTTAGGAGCAGCTTGATATCGTGCACACATGCACACACTTAGCATAATATCGGGACGAGAGGCACATAGATATAACAATGAACCAATCATAGAGCGATAAACCTTTTGATCAACCGGTTCACCATCTTTGGTCAAATCAAGATGTCCACTAGTAGGCATGGGTGTAGTCATACCTTTGCATTCTTGCATATTGAACTTCTTGAATAAGTCATTGGTGTACTTCGTTTGAGAGACAAAGGTACCTTCCTTAGTTTGCTTGATTTGCAAACCGAGAAAGAATTTGAGTTCACTCATCATAGACATCTCAAACTTCTCCGACATTAGCTTTCCAAACTTCTCACTAAAATGAGGGTTAGTTGAACCAAATATGATATCATCAACATAAATTTGGCACACAAATAGTTCTCCATTAACCCTTTTAGTAAAAAGAGTAGAATCAATTTTACCAATTTCAAAGCCTTTTTCAATAAGGAACTTGGTCAAGCATTTATACCATGCTCTAGGAGCTTGTTTAAGACCATAAAGGGCTTTGTGAAGTTTGTAAACATGATTAGGTTTCTTAGGATTGACGAAGCCGGGAGGTTGCTTAACATAAACTTCCTCTTCGATTTTGCCATTTAGAAAAGCACTTTTAATGTCCATTTGGTACAAGGTGATATCATGGTGATTAGCATAAGCAAGTAAGATGCGAATGGACTCAAGTCTAGCAACGGGAGCATATGTCTCACCATAGTCCATACCTTCAACTTGTGTGTAGCCTTGGGCGACGAGACGTGCTTTGTTGCGAACCACTTGTCCATCTTCATCTTGCTTGTTGCGAAACACCCATTTGGTACCAATGATGTTGTGGTTGTTGTCGGGCTTCTCGACCAATGTCCACACTTGATTTCTCTCAAAGTTGTGTAGCTCTTCATGCATAGCGTTTATCCAATCCGGATCCTCCAATGCTTCTTCAACCTTCATAGGTTCAATGCTAGAGATGAATGAGTAATGTTCACAAAAGTTAGCTAAACGAGTTTTAGAGCGAGTGATTCTCCCGGTTTGGATATCATTGTAGATTTGCTCGACGGGATGATCCTTAGCAATTCTTGCTCGAACTCGTGAAAGCTTTTGCTTGGGTCGGGGTGGAACATCCTCTTCATCTTGTTCTTCTTCTTGGCCTTCTTCATTGTTGACGTTGTCGTTCTCTTGTCGTGGTGGAGAAGGAGGTTGTTGATGTTCATCTTGGTGCGCTCCCTCGTTTTCTTCATCTTGGCGTGTCCCACTTGTGGATGCTTCCGTATCAACTCTTGGTTCACCTTGTCGTGAGGTAGAAGCTTCCACTTGGACGGACGAGGTACTCTCCTTCACTTCCGTTGGACGAATCTTGCCAATGGACAAGTCTTGAATTGCTTCCGAAGGGTCTTTGTCTCCTACATCAATTGGCAATTGCTCTACTTGCGAGCCGTTAGATTCATCAAACTTCACATCTACCGTCTCTTCAACCTTTCGGGTGAAATTGTTGTAGACACGGTAAGTGTGAGAGTTTGAGCCATAACCAAGTAGGAAACCTTCATGAGATTTAGGAGCAAATTTAGAACGACGATGCTTATCAAGAATGTAGCACTTTGAGCCGAATACTCGAAAGTATCCAACTTGGGGTTTGTTACCGGTGAGGAGCTCGTATGCCGTCTTGCCGAGTAGCTTGTGAAGATACAAGCGATTTGTTGCATGACAAGCTGTCTCAACCGCTTCCGCCCAAAAGTGCTTTGGCGTTTTGTACTCATCAAGCATCGTTCTTGCCATCTCGATAAGAGTCCGGTTCTTCCTTTCAACAACTCCATTTTGTTGAGGTGTGTACGTAGCCGAGAACTCGTGTGAAATCCCTTCTTCGTCAAGAAAGGTGTCCACATTTGCGTTCTTGAACTCCGTTCCGTTGTCACTCCGAACCTTCTTGATCTTCACGTCAAACTGATTTTGGGCCTTCCTAGCGAAGTTTTTGAAGATCTTTTGGACCTGCGATTTGTCATCAAGAAAGAACACCCACGTAAATCTTGAAAAATCATCAACTATGACTAGACCAAATGAGTTACCACCGAGACTCTTGTAGGCATTTGGACCAAAGAGATCCATGTGAAGTAGCTCGAGTGGTCTTCTTGTGGTCATGATGTTCTTCGCGCGGTGACTTCCTCCAACTTGTTTCCCTGCTTGACAAGCACTACAAAGTCTATCCTTGTCAAATATGACATCTTTTATTCCAAGGATATGATCACCTTTAATAAGCTTATCAAGATTTCGCATACCAACATGACCTAGTCTTCTATGCCACAACCAGCCTTTAGAAGATTTGGCAATTAAGCAAGTTTTAGGTTGAGCCTTTTTAGTGAAATCAACAATGTAAAGATCTCCTCTACGTATACCGGTAAAGACCATTTTATGATTATCTCTACGAAACACTTGGCAGTCTACTTCAGTAAATAGGACATTGAAACCGAAATCAGCAAGTCTAGATACTGAAAGTAAGTTGTAGCCAAGAGATTCAACGAGCATGACATTTTGTATGGAGCTATCATGTGAGATGGCCACCTTACCAAGGCCAACCACCTTACCCTTTGAATTATCACCAAAAGTGACATACTTTCGAGGGCCGTCATTTTCAGCAAGCTCACGGAACATGTCTTTATCTCCGGTCATATGATCAGTACATCCACTATCAAGGACCCATTCCTTTCCTCCAGCCTTGTAGCCGCGAAGATTTGCCATAAGACCAAAGTGTCTCATCGCATCATCGAGATCATAGTCACTATCATCATCATCATCCTCATCTGAGTATTCATGTTCAACATCATCTTGTGATTGATCAATTCCTAGAGAGGGCAATTCATTAGATAAATGATCATTTCTATAGTTATCTTTACGAATTCTAATAGCTCTGGAAATGATATTGCTAATGATTCCAACATCTCCTTTGGCACTCGTAAGATTAGTAAGCTCAAATAAGCAGTCACCAAATTTGGGATCATTGGAACTCATCTTAATCAAAGCAATAGACTTATGGAGGATTTCATCTAGATCTTTCAAGGAGTAATTAGGAAAGAGTTCCTCAAGAAATTTCCATATGGTGTAGGCACACTTAAGAGTCGGCAAACATCCAATCAAGTTTCTAGGCAAGCCTCTAGTGATAAGATTAACAGTTCTAAGATTGCGAATCATGTCAATATCTTCATCTAGGGTAGGGTGCAAAGGATCAACATGAGGTGCACAAGGGCTAGTAATGTACTTGTTCAAATGATATTCATTGAAAATCTCAAGCATTTCATTTTTCCACTCATGAAAATACTCTCCATCAAGAATAGGCACTCTATGTCTAAGACTCCCCAAAGTAGACACATCCATCTTCCTCCAATGGTGTTTAAACCAAGGCAATGGAGACCAAAGCTCTGATACCAATTGAAAGGATCGAGAAGAGGTGTCTAGAGGGGGGTGATTAGACACTAAGTGCCAAAAGTTGCAGTTTTTAATATTCTTAAGTTTAAGTGGAGTTTAAGAACAAGTTTAACAAACACAATACATATCAAGCAAGCATGCAATGAGTATATGAGCAGCGGAAAGTAAAGCATGCAACTTGCAAGAATGTAAGAGAAGGGTTTGGAGTATTCAAACGCAATTGGAGACACGGAGGTTTTTGTCGTGGTTCCGATAGGTGGTGCTATCGTACATCCACGTTGATGGAGACTTCAACCCACGGAGGGTAACGGTTGCGCGAGTCCACGGAGGGCTCCACCCACGAAGGGTCCACGAAGAAGCAACCTTGTCTATTCCATCACGGCCGTCGCCCACGAAGGACTTGCCTCACTAGCGGTAGATCTTCACGAAGTAGGCGATCTCCTTGCCCTTACAAACTCCTTGGTTCAACTCCACAATCTTGTTGGAGGCTCCCAAGTGACACCTAGCCAATCTAGGAGACACCACTCTCCAAGAAGTAACAAATGGTGTGTTGATGATGAACTCCTTGCTCTTGTGCTTCAAATGATAGTCTCCCCAACACTCAACTCTCTCTCACAGGATTTGGATTTGGTGGAAAGAAGATTTGAGTGGAAAGCAACTTGGGGAAGGCTAGAGATCAAGATTCATATGGTTGGAATGGAATATCTTGACCTCAACACAAGTGTAGGTGGTTCTCTCTCAGAAAATGTGTATTGGAAGTGTAGGTATGTTCTGATGGCTCTCTCCACGAATGAAGAGTGGGTGGAGGGGTATATATAGCCTCCACACAAAATCTAACCGTTACACTCAATTTACCAATCTCGGTGAGACCGAAGGGAAAAACTCGGTCGGACCGATTTAGTAAACCTAGTGACCGTTAGGGTTTTCGGTGGGACCGACTAGTTCAACTCGGTGGAACCGATGTGCTAGGGTTAGGGTAAAACCAAAACTCGGTTTGACCGATTACTCAAACTCGGTGGGACCGATTTGGGTAATAAGCGAAACAGAGAGTTGGCCAAGCAAACTCGGTGGGGCCGATTGCATATCTCGGTGGGACCGAAAATATTGCAACAGGTAACAGAGAGTTTGCAAGCCCATCTCGGTGAGACCGAGATCCCATCGGTGAGACCGAACTGATTAGGGTTTCTGGCAGTGGCTATGTTAACCGAACTCGGTGGCTCCGGATAGAAAGAATCGGTGGGGCCGAGTTTGACTTTTGGTTTAGGTCATATGTGGATGTGGGAAGGTAGTTGAGGGTTTTGGAGCATATCACTAAGCACTTTGAGCAAGCAAGCCATTAAACAACACCTCATCCCCTCTTGATAGTATTGGCTTTTCCTATAGACTCAATGTGATCTTGGATCACTAAAATAGAAAATGTAGAGTCTTGATCTTGAAGCTTGAGCCAACCCTTTTTCCTTAGCATCTTTAGTCCATGCCACTCCATTGTTGAACTTATCTGAAACATACTAGGTAAAAGTGTTAGTCCAACAAGAGATATGTTGACATTAATTACCAAAACCACCCAGGGAGCACTTGTGCTTTCATCCTCATACCCTTGGAAGGGACGCCCCCTGTTGTTGTAGTAGGGGTGTCTGTTGTTGCCGCAGCCGTTCTGGTAGTGACCACCGCCGCCGGCGTTCTAGTAGTGGCCGCCGCCACCACCGCCGTCGTTGTTGTAGTTGTTGTAGCCGCCGCCACCGGCGTTGGAGTTGTTGTAGTGACCGCCGCCGCCGTTGCCGCCGTTCTGGTAAGGGCCGCCGCCGCCACCACGAGATCCACCACCACCACTCCTGTTGGAGTTGTGGTAGCGGCTGGAGTTGTTGTTGTTGCCACGACCTCGGGTTGCAACATTAGCCGAGGACTTGAAAGCCCCTGCCCCTGTCCCGTGGAACATCTCAACGCATTGGTCGAAGTTGGAGACCATGCCGAAGAGATCATCCACCGAGAGGGGAGCGATGCGTACGTCCAGCGCCGAGATCAGAGGTTAGTAGTCCATGTCGAGCCCTGCAATGATGTGAGAAAGAAGATCTGCTTCTGTTATGGGGTTCCCGGCGGCAGCTAGCTCGTCCGAGAGTGCTCTCATCTGCCCAAAGTATGCGGATGCGCTCAAGGAGCCTTTCTGTGCATTGGTGAGGGAGTGGCGGCAGTTGTTCACACGAGAACGGGATTGGGTAGCGAACATATTTGCTAGGGCTGACCATATGGCATGCGAGGTTTCTAGGGAGGCGACTTGGATCAGGACCTCCTTCGAGAGATTACGAAGGAGGAAGGCTATGATCTGCTAATCTTGAATCCATGGTTTGTATTCAGGGTTAGGAGCGATTTGGTCCTTTTCTTCTAAGGTCTTGGTGACTATGGTTTTGTTTGGCTCGGGTGTGGTTTGATCTATATACCCATATAGCCCGGCACCCATGATCTAGGAGCGAGCTTGGGCTCTCCATAGGATGTAGTTGGTTCTTGTGAGGGGCTCGGATGTGGTGTTGGTAAGGGCAATGGATGGAGTTTGGCTGGAGGTAGACATGGTTCGGTTTGGTGGATGAGAAGGTAGAAGCTAGGGTTTTCAGCGGGAGGAAGAAAGGTGGTCGAGGCTAGATGTGGCGGAAGAGGGAGGCTCTGATTATCATGTGAAATTGTATCGAAGCGTCTCAATGCCCATACACAGGCACCCGCATGTTATATATTGATATTATGGTTTGTGATACAAGAAAGGTTGTTGGGATCAACCGCATGAGAGAATACAGGGGGGTTAAGATAGAGATACGAAAAAGATTACAACCTATCTCTAGTTACAACCGAACCAGCGCAGACCCACCTGTACCTATACGTTTAACACCTTGTATCCTCTAGCAATGCGCGGCCTTGTTGAACTCCTACCAAGCTCTGGCTCTTGGCCTCTGAAGCAGGGGCTTTAGCCGGAACTGAAAGCTCATGTTCTTCAAAGGCATGTAATTTGCGTTCCTTCTTCCTTTACCACAGAGCAGACCAGACGAACCAAGATGGCACTACTAATTTAGCCTCGATGGAATCGGCGGGCCAAAATACCTGCAAAACACACAGAAGTGCTACTGAAAAGGAAAAAGCCAAGATAGAGATCTTAACACCAAGAAAAACAGACAAATATATAATGGTACCTCTTGGCGAATCAGATGATGGGGTGACATAGTGGCAGAGATCAAAAGATGACAAGATATAAAATGAAATGTTTGACAGGATCAATCACAGAAGATGTTCGATACAAATAATGCATGTTGTTACATGAAATTGGTACTAAAGCATGCAACTTAAACAACACAAACGTACAGAGCACGATCAACATAGAAACAGTACAGAGGCCTCTGAAAGGCAGTGGACATAAATCTTCGAGGAATAAATGGTGTTACAATATACAAGTACGGGCCAAATGCTACTGGTGATTTCAATAGTCACAAACTTATTTGAATGATCAAAAATACGATGCGGCATACAGGAATGAGACTGCAGAAAGAAGCAAAGAACCGACAAAGACACTGCAGAAAGAACCCACTTGCTGCATCTAGACACGAATCTCTGGAACATGCATTATCTTCTGATGCATCCCACTAGTGACCCATTGACTTCTGAAATCCTTGTGCAAGCTCAGCAGCCAGAGCTTCTTCAGGGAGCCAAGTGATTCAATGCCTTGGGGGACCTTATCCAGCTTCAACAGAGACACGATGTACAAACCTTCAATGCATGGAAGAGCGCCATCAATGATGTTCATCTGGCTGACATCAGGCATGTGCTTCAAGACCAGTGTCTTCAGACTGGGGAAGGAACCTGCAGATAGAACCAAAGTATTTGCACTATGCATGTTGTTCAGTTTTAGAAATGTGAGGTTCGGCAGGTGTGGTGCAAGGATCTTCAGTGGATCTTCCCCAAGGTCGCACCAGCTTAGAGCAAGATACTTGAGGTGGGTTCCATGGTCAAGAAATATCGGCCAATTCAGTGTCCCCTTAGCCCATTGCCCTCTGATAATCAACTTGCGCAGATCTGTAGACTTTGGCTTCAGAGCCTCAAAGCAAAGTGTCTCATTCTCATCCTTTGCAGAAAGAAGCAAGCTGGAAAGAAGTGGCATATCTGACAGGGTAGCAAACAGAAGTGCACAGTCAGCAGCACTTATGTTGTCAATCCACAAACTGCTTAGTTGCATCAGTTTCTTCAGCTGCTCAGCCAAGTTGTTACTAGATTCCACAGTCTCAAGAGTTTGCAGTTCTTCCAAGTTGGACAGCTCTTTAGGTGCATGCATTCCCATAAAGTAACGGAACTCTGTCTGCTTCTCATCAGCATATCTATCAGCTAAAAGGTGCCGTAACTTCCTGATCTTAACAATTCCCCGTGGTAGCTTCTCTATTTTGGTTTGCTTAATGTCCAGAGTGTGGAGGTTAGAAAGATTCTCAACAGAATCCGGGAGTGATTTGACCTTGGTGCGTCGTAAGCCAATGTAACGTAGATTGAACAGATGCCCTATCGATGCTGGCACTTCAGTGATTTCAGAGTCTTGAAGCTCAAGAACACTCAGGTAGCTAGATTCAGACAGGATTGAAGACAACATGCCAGGGGAGGATGAAATTACTCCAAGTGACACTACAGTTCTAAGACGTGGAAATTTAAGTGTCAATGCAGTGTTTTCTTTCCATCCACATGCTGATAGCCGGCGAACATCCTTATCCATCTGTATCATTTCACGCTGGTCATTTGCTGAAGCAAATCTCTCTTCTTTAGCAACAGAAATAGCCAGTTCACGCACAATATCATGCATCTTACAGGTGCTAACCCTACCAAGCTCATCAGTCTCCACAACTTCAAGCATATTGCGGTGGATCAATTCCATAAGATTGCCCTCAGCGACCACCTCTGGTGTGTTCTTTTCTTTACTCACCACAAAGCCTTCTGCAACCCACAGCCGCACAAGGCTGTCACGTGGCATGGGGTGGTCTTCTGGGAACAGACTGCAGTACAAGAAGCAGTTTCTGAGATCATCTGAAAGGTCATGGTAACTCAGATTGAAAATTGCTCGGACATGATCATTGTTTGACAGCTCACTTCGAAGCTGATTGTACTTTTGTGTCCAAATGTCTAATCGTGGTCTGGAGGACAACAGGCTACCAATGGTAACAATTGCTAGAGGCAGGCCATGACATCTTTCAACTATAGAGGCAGCAATTATCTCAAAATCCTTGGGGCACATGTGGCCCCTCTGGTTGTAAAAAGCCCTTCTGCAGAAGAGGTCAAAGGCGTCAGAATTACTCAACGGCTGCAGCTCAAGGTGACGGTCGGAAGGAGAGATTCCGGCGACATGGTCCTTCCGTGTTGTAATGATGATCCGACTTCCTTGCAGATTCTGGAAAGCATCACGTATTTGGAAGTATACCTCTTGCTCCCAGACATCATCCAGCACAATCAAGTATTTTCTATTTTCAAGTCTCTTCTGTATTTCCTTTTTCAAGTCATGCACGTCCATTTGAGACGATGGTTGTTCGGTGTATCCGATCTTCCATAGTAGCTTCCTCAACAGGGCATCAACAGTGTAAACCTGTGACACAACGATCCATGCATTTGCAGAGAAGTTGATCTTTTCACGTTCATAAACATTTGAGACCAGGGTAGATTTTCCCAACCCACCCATGCCCGATACTGTTATCACAGTGTTTTCCTGCTCTTCGGAGTACAGCCATTTGGTCAGCAATATCCTGTTGTCTTCAATTCCTACAAGATCTTCATCCTTGACAAATTCAGGGAAGCCGTCTTGGGACCGCTGTCTTTCCATCTCAGCAAGTGTGTTGGCGTCAAGCTGGGAGGGCTGCAACCACTGATCTTTCATCTGTATAACTAGCTGAATCTCCTTCTCTACGTCAACTACATTATTGGCAATTTCACTGAAAACCTTGACATAATGTGTTGCTTTAATGAAGAATTTCTTGAGGAAACCTTCTTCCTTAAGTTGAAGAGCATGGTATGAGTATTTATCCATTACATCTTCAACATGGTAGGCCACATTGCGGACCTCCCCAATCCAACTCTTGACAAGTTCATCTGTGAGATATACCGTGACTATTTTCCTTATAACATTACTCATCATATTCAGTTGCTTTCTTATTTGCTCAATCTTTACTGGCAGTTCCTTCAGATTAGTAACTTTTTCAGACAACTTATCTATAATGGCCATGATGGCTTCATCTGCTAAAATGGAACCAATCTTCGTCACAGCAATGAGTACTGCCTCGGCCATTTGAGCTGAACAGCAAAGATAGTGCATATTACATGATAGAATAGAAAAACCATCAAGAATTCTAGGTACCAAATTAGCTCATGCACTCGTACATAAAGAGTAGCTTTCTAACTTGGCCCTTTCGTTCCATTTACCTAAAAGAATTTATCAATTTACAGCATATCGAAGACTAGAATATAATTTATGATACATTAAGATATCAGGTATTCAGGTACCGCCGCATCAGAGAATACCCCTCTGTCGACTGAAATCTTAACATTGATCAGAATTGATGGTAATAACAGATGGAATTCCTAAATGAACTTGACCCGCCAGAATTAGGAAAACGGAGGAATTTGGCTCATATTCTAGAACAGTAATACCCAATTCAAGAGATAAAAAGTGACACAAAGAAACATTCAGTCCAAATCAATCTCTTTTTTCTAAACTAACATGAAGCACCTAGCACAATCCAAAAAAATGAATAAATAAATAACATAAATGACACTAGGCTGGATAGACTACCCGATCGGCATCCCTTTATAAGGTCATCAGGACTAGAGAAATGAAAATCTGTGATTTTCATCGCAGGGTAGTCAACAAGCCCATGATAGCATGTAAGGACCAGCAAGCAATTGATGCCTGTACTAGTTGAGCGCAAAGCTCTTTGAACGAGCATGAGCATAAAACACAACCGGTATGCAATCTAGCAAATGAATGGACTGTTTGGAATATGGCTTCAATTATCTAGCTAATTTATCACATTCGGGAAACTGCAGTGTGCATAGCTATCTTCTGAACTGCAACATTTGACGCCGGTGGTTCACATGATCAGGGAATGCTCACCTTTGGGATACTTGTAGTAGGCGGTCTATAGAGTGGGACAACAACTTACCCACCAAACGGACCACCAGTGTCAAAAGTTCTGCAGCATAAGAAAAGTAAAGTTGAACATCACAATATGCAGGCAACATCATCCAAGGCTTGTGTCCATACTGGCCTGATTCCTAAGGATTCTTAGCATTAGGTCAGACCTCGTAGATATCTTCCTACTTATAAAGGTTGGAGTTGGTCGTGGGTTCACATTTGAGACCAACAACACAAATAAACAAATACATTCTACCCACATAGTGGACTAGCAACCTTCCAAGAGACATAAATGAACAAATGCACTTTTACTGACATGTTACACCTAGCACAAATAAACAAATACACTACTAATTTAATGCGAGGACACCACTCTTGTGAAAAACACAGGTAACAAATGCAGAGATGTGACTCGAACTCAGAATCATGCTGTTGGTTTTAGTTTCTCTTACCATCCAATTTCTTCAAATTATACATCAAACGCAGAAAGATCTTTCGTTATATTTTTGCTCTCTTTTTAATCGTGAACCGTGCAACAACGGCAAGACACCAACGTCCTTTGACCATCTCCTAAGCCGGTGGTCCAAGTGCTCGCTTTTTATGGCTTCGTAGCAACGCGCGGGCATTGTGCTAGCTTCCAAAGGATTGGAATGTGCATGGCATCCCAATCCTTTACTTTTCCTATTCCTACGATTTAGAAATCCTGCAAACCGAATAAGCCTAAGACTTAAGATAGAGGAGTAGTAGTTACTAGTGTGAAGAACAGGACGAGAGCATTCTTTTACACACTACTCCTATGACGAATAAGATTAACTATCTCGGCGATGCCATCTCGCGTCCACGTGACAGCCCGCATCGACTGGAGGCAACTCTGCTCTCACCTCCCTGCCCGTGGCGGGAGGCTGCGGTGGGGAATTCTATCGAACATGTAGCAGGCGACAACTTTTTCGCTAGTAAAACTGCAATTTGACCATCGAAAGCTCGTTTGGAACTCATGAGCTCCAGATGAAACGGTTCGATGACGACGTCCCCAAGAGCCCAACTTAGTCTAGCGGGTGTGGCAATTCCCAGCGGCCAGGGACACAGCGCGTGGTGAAACTCTGTAGCTCAAACCAACGGTGTTGACATGTACTCCATGCAGGTGAGACGGCGGAGATCTACACAAAAGGGCTGCGCCACGGACTCGATAAAAAGGTAGTACCTGATGGATTCTCGCGCGAGCGCAAAGCATGGAATCTGCAGTGGAGTCGAGAAGGCGGCAGCGATGTGCTCCGTGGCAGACTGGTGGAGGAGAGCGGACTAAATCCGCTTGCGAGACCGACTCATCCGCGGGGCGGAGCTACGAACGAACGAATATTGCGACGACTGGACTCGAGCTCAGTCCGTGGAGCGAGGAAGGAGAGGGGGCGGGATAGGAAGACGGGGGGAAATGCAGCGAGTGCAATCAGTGGGCGACAGCCACTCGCGATGCCCCCTGTCTCTCGGTCGGAACTCGGAAGCTCTCACGCAATCACGCTCGCCTTCTATTGGTAGTAAGTTGCTCCTTTTCTTATTTTTTGCCAGGTCAAGTCGCCTCCGCTGGGTTACTTGCGTCAATAGAAAATGGCGGCTTCGCGGTGCAAGACTTGTCAAAGTCTTTTGGTGCAAGTGCACACCGACCGGTTGGCAGTGGTACTCTCTTCTTTTTTTGAACAACAGCAGTGGGCTAAACAAATAGAGAGAGTAAAAGAACTGCAACTTGATCAATAAAAGATTATTCCTCGATTTCAATAAGGGCAACCGTCCAATAAGTAAATACTAGTAATATTTACAATCGCAAAAAAGAAAAAGAAAAATAAGAGGGTAACAAATATGGTCCGTGTTGTTGGTCTTTTGCAGAGCAGATCCTTGATCTCATGTATGGAGCCATTGGATAATATCACTCTGGTTGCAACAAAGATGATGTTGCGGTCATCCATTGTAATGTGGACGACATTGTGGTTGCAAACCGCAACACAAACAATCTCGGTCATCCAATTGCAACATGAACGATGTTGTGGAATGACGTAAACCTTTATCACCCATTGAAACATGGAGGATGTTGTGCTTCCCCACTGAAACATGAAGGATGTTGAGGTCACCGTGTTGCCACACGATGCAACTGGGCGAGTGACGATGGCATGTATCTAGGGTAGGGTAATAGGCCTGACCTAGACACCCCTCCCAAAGACACTGCCCTAGATTCAAAGGCATTCAAAGTGCAGCAGCATCCACCGACTGAAATCACCTCAGAGTGCAACCCACTCGACCAACAATTTCACTCGGATAACCCAATTCTATTCGATCGGTATATCATCATTCGACCGTACTAGAAACCCCTCGGAGTATAGAAGATCTAAAGTCATTCAGGATGGCAACGGTCAGGCGTTCACTCCGTAGCGTTAATGATCGTTTATATGTCTTTATTGTTGGCGTTACCAGTAACGTCTCACCTTAATGTACATTGAACCCCTTGTAACATGGGCTGGCTGGGGTCCTGGCGCACTCTATATAAGCCACCCCCTCCACTGGCAAAAGGGTTCGCACCCCCTATAACTTCACACGCAATCCAGTCGACCGCCTCCGGGCACCGAGACGTAGGGCTTTTACTTCCTCCAAGAAGGGCCTGAACTCGTAAATCTTGCATGCACAACCTCGTCATAGGTAGGATCTTGCCTCCTCATAACCCACAAGTATAGGGGATCGCAACAGTTTTCGAGGGTAGAGTATTCAACCCAAATTTATTGATTCGACACAAGGGGATCCAAAGAATATTCTCAAGTATTAGCAGGTGAGTTGTCAATTCAACCACACCTGGAAACTTAATATCTGCAACAAAGTATTTAGTAGCAAAGTAATATGATAGTAGTGGTAACGGTAGCAAAAGGTAATGATAACAAAAGTAATGTTTTTGGTATTTTGTAGTGATTGTAACAATAGCAACGGAAAAGTAAACAAACGGAGAACAATATATGGAAAACTCGTAGCCAATGGATCAGTGATGGAGAATTATGCCGGATGCGGTTCATCATGTAACAGTCATAACCTAAGGCGGCACAGAACTAGCTCCAATTCATCAATATAATGTAGGCATGTATTCCGAATATAGTCATATGTGCTTATGGAAAAGAACTTGCATGACATCTTTTGTCCTACCCTCCCGTGGCAGCGGGGTCCTAGCGGAAACTAAGGGATATTAAGGCCTCCTTTTAATAGAGTACTGGACCAAAGCATTAACACATAGTGAATACATGAACTCCTCAAACTACGGTCATCACCGGGAGTGGTCCGATTATTGTCACTTCGGGGTTGCCGGATCATAACACATAGGCCGAGTTCTTTTTGTCCGATTATGAAGAATCGAGGCTTGGAAAATCAAAAGCTGAAAAGAACTGGATTTGCTTCTCCAAAATCATCTAAGAATCAGGAGAATAGGCAGTGTATCTCAGAATCGAGCAAAAGGGGCGATTTGTGGCGATTCTGATAAGTTGAAAAGGCAGTGTATCTCGTCTTCTCCACATAACCCCCACCATCATATTCTATTCCACCTAAAGTGCTATGTCCATGGCTCACGCTCATGTATTGCGTGAAAGTTGAAAAGGTTTGATAACGTCAAAAGTATGAAACAATTGCTTGGCTTGTCATCGGGGTTGTGCATGATGTGAATGCTTTGTGTGGTGAAGATGGAGCATAGCCAGACTATATGATTTTGTAGGGATGAGCTTTCTTTGGCTATGTTATTTCGATAAGACATAATTGCTTGGTTGGTATGCTTGAAATATTATTGTATTTATGTCAAAGGATAGATTATTGCTTTGAATCACTCGTGTCTTATTATTCATACCATGATTAGACATATGATCAAGATTATGCTAGGTAGCATTCCACATCAAAATTATATTTTTTATCATTTACCTACTCGAGGACGAGCAGGAATTAAGCTTGGGGATGCTGATACTTCTCCGTCGTATCTATAATTTTTGATTATTCCATGCCAATATTATTCAACTTTCATATACTTTTTGGCAACTTTTTATATTATTTTTGGGACTAACATATTGATCCAGTGCCCAGTGCCAGTTCCTATCTGTTGCATGTTTTTGGTTTCGCGGAATATCCATATCAAACGGAGTCCAAACAGGATAAAAATGGATGGAGCTTATTTTTGGAAAATATGGAAAATTTGGATGGAAAATCAACGTGAACCAGTGCCCGAGGTGGTCACGAGGCAGGGGGGCTCCCCCCTAGGGCGCGCCCCTACCCTCGTGAGCCCACCGTAAGGCGGTTGACGCTCTTCTTTTGCCGCAAGAAAGCTAATATTCGGAAAAAAATCACAGCGAAGGTTTCAGGCCAATCGGAGTTACGGATCTCCATATATATACGAAACGGTGAAACAGAGCCAGAACAGAATGCAGAACCAGAGAGAAACAGAGAGATAGATCCAATCTTGGAGGGGCTCTCTCCCCTCCCTTGCCATGGAGGCCAAGGACCAGAGGGGAAACCCTTCTCCCATCTAGGGAGGAGGTCAATGAAGAAGAGGAAGAAGGGGGCCCCTCTCCCCCTCTCCTCCGGTGGCGCCGGAACGCCGTCGTGGCCATCATCATCATCACCGCGATGTTCACCAACAACTCCGCCATCTTCACCAACATCTCCATCACCTTCCCCCTCTATCTACAACGGTCCACTCTCCTGCAACCCACTGTACCCTCTACTTGAACATGGTGCTTTATGCTTCATATTATTATCCAATGATGTGTTGCCATCCTATGATGTCTGAGTAGATTTTCGTTGTCCTATCGGTGGTTGATGAATTGCTATGATTGATTTAATTTTCTTGTGGTTATGTTGTTGTCCTTTGGTGCCCATCATATGAGCGCGCGTGTGGATCACACCATAGGGTTAGTTGTATGTTGATAGGACTATGTATTGGAGGGCAAGAGTGACAGAAGCTTCAACCTAGCATAGAAATTGATGCATACGGGATTGAAGGGGGACCAATATATCTTAATGCTATGGTTGGGTTTTACCTTAATGAAAATTAGTAGTTGCGGATGCTTGCTAATAGTTCCAATCATAAGTGCATAGAATTCCAAGAAAGGGATGACATGCTAGCAGTGGCCTCTCCCACATAATACTTGCTATCGGTCTAGTAAAGTAGTCAATTGCTTAAGGGACAATTTCGCAACTCCTACCACCACTTTTCCACACTCACTATATTTACTTTAGTTGCTTCTTTACCTTAACATCCCCTAGTTTTATTTTCGTGCTCTTTACTTTCTTGCAAGCCTTTCCGAAAACACCTACAAAGTACTTCTAGTTTCATACTTGTTCCAGGTAAAGCGAACGTCAAGCGTGCGTAGAGTTGTATCGGTGGTCGATGGAACTTGAGGGAATATTTGTTCTACCTTTAGCTCCTCGTTGGGTTCTATACTCTTACTTATCAAAAACTGTTGCGATCCCCTATACTTGTGGGTTATCAAGGAGTCACATACCAAGGAACAACCCCCCAAAGCAGTTTTGTGAATGGAGCTTTGAGCAAGGAGATCAAAAATGGCAGCAAAATGAGCTTGTACTTGGGTTTGAGCTGGATAATGGTGTTTGTGGGAGGAAGAAGAAGTGTGTGGATGCAGGAATAAGTTGAGGAGGGCCACCATGGGCCCACGCGGCAGGGGGGCGCGCCCAGGGGGGTAGGGCGCGCCCTCCACCCTCGTGGCCAGGCGGATGCTCCCCCGTGCTGTGTTCTGAGTGCCAAATATTCTCAAATTTTCCAGAAAAAATCATATTTAAATTTCAGGGCATTTGGAGAACTTTTATTTTCAGGGTGTTTTTATATTGCACGGATAATTCAGATAACAGACAGAAAATACTAATTTTACTTTATTTAATATAAATAACAGAAAGTAAAAGGAGGGTACAGAGAGTTGTGTTCTCTAAATTCATCCATCTCAAGATCATCAAAAGGAATCCACTAACAAGGTTGATCAAGTCTTGTTAACAAACTCATTCTGAATAACCTGGAACTGGAGAATTTTCGAATAACACTAAGTTACCTCAACAGGGATAGACACATCCCCAATAATTAGAATATCATATTTCTTCTTGACAGTAGGTAGAGGAAATTCAAAACCTGCAAAAATAATCGATGGAATTTTTCCAATAGAATTGATACTGTGGACTTGAGGTTGTTTCCTCGGAAAGTGTATCGCTCATTACCATTAACATGAAAAGTGACATGGCCTTTGTTGCAATCAATAACAGCCCCTGCAGTATTCAAAAAGGGTCTTCCAAGAATAATAGACATACTATCGTCCTCGGGAATATCAAGAATAACAAAGTCTGTTAAAATAGTAATGTTTGCAACCACAATAGGCACATCCTCACAAATACCGACAGGTATAGTAGTTGATTTATCAGCCATTTGCAAAGATATTTCAGTAGGTGTCAACTTATTCAAATCAAGTCTACGATATAAAGAGAAAGGCATAACACTAACACCGGCTCCAAGATCACATAAAGACGTTTTAACATAATTTCTTTTAATGGAGCATGGTATAGTGGGTACTCCTGGATCTCCAAGTTTCTTAGGTATTCCCCCTTAAAAGTATAATTAGCAAGCATGGTGGAAATTTTAGCTTCCAGTATCTTTCTTTTATTTGTAACAATTTCTTTCATATACTTAGCATAAGGATTCATTTTGAGCATATCAGTTAATCGCATACGCAAAAAGATAGGTCTAATCATTTCAGCAAAGCGCTCAAAATCCTCTTCATCCTTTTTCTTGGATGGTTTGGGAGGAAAAGGCATGGGTTTCTGAACCCATGGTTCTCTTTCTTTACCATGTTTCCTAGCAACAAAGTCTCTCTTATCATAATGTTTATTCTTTGATTATGGGTTATCAAGATCAAGAACAGGTTCAATTTCTATATCATTATCATTGCTAGGTTGAGCATCAACATGAACATCATTATTAACATTATCACTAGGTTCATGTTCATTACCAGATTGTGTTTCAGCATCAGAAATACAAATATCATTTGGATTCTCAGGTGTTTCAGCAATAGGTTCACTAGAAGCATGCAAATTCCTATCATTTTTCTTTTTATTCCTTTTAGAAGGACGAGGTGCGTCTATATTATCTCTCTGAGAATCTTGCTCAAGTCTCTTAGGGTGGCCTTCAGGATACAAAGGTTCCTAAGTCATTTTACCAGTTCTAGTAGGCACTCTAACAACAAAATCATTATTTTTACTATTCAATTCATTGAGCAAATCATTTTGAGCTTTAAGTACTTGTTCTACTTGAGTGGTAACCATAGAAGCATGTTTACTAATAAGTTTAAGTTCACCTTTGACATTAGCCATATAATCACCCAAGTGTTCAAGCATATCAGCACTGCGTTTTAATTCTCTACCAAAATAAGCATTGAAGTCTTCTTGCTTAACAATAAATTTATCAAACTCATCTAAGCATGGGCTAGCAAACTTAGTAAATGGGATTTCAGCTTTATCATATCTATAGAGAGAATTTACCTTTACTACCTGTGTCGGGTTATCAAGACCGTGTATTTCTTCAATAGGAGATGGATTAAAAAAATTCATTTCTTCGACAGGCGGTAAATTAAGACCATGTATTTCTTCAATAGGAGGTAAATTCTTAACATATTTAGCTTTAATACCTTTTTCTTTCATGGATTTCTTTGCCTCTTGCATATCTTCAGGACTGAGAAATAGAACACCTCTCTTCTTCGGAGTTGATTTAGGAATAGGCTCAGGAAGTGTCCAATTATTTTCATTAGTCAACATATTATTTAATAGAATTTCAGCTTCATCAGGTGTTCTTTCCCTGAAAACAGAACCAGCACAACTATCCAGGTAATCTCTGGAAGCATCGGTTAGTCCATTATAAAAGATATCAAGTATTTCACTTTTCTTAAGAGGATGATCAGGCAAAGCATTAAGTAATTGGAGAAGCCTCCCCCAAGCTTGTGGGAGACTCTCTTCTTCAATTTGCACAAAATTATATATATCCCTTTAGGCAGCTTGTTTCTTATGAGCAGGGAAATATTTAGCAGAGAAGTAATAAATCATATCCTGGGGACTACGCACACAACGAGGATCAAGAGAATTAAACCATATCTTAGCATCACCCTTTAATGAGAATGAAAATATTTGAAGGATATAAAAATAGCGAGTTCTCTCATCATTAGTGAACATGGTAGCTATATCATTTGATTTAGTAAGATGTGCCACAACAGTTTCAGATTCATAGCCATAAAAAGGATCAGATTCAACCAAAGTAATTATATCAGGATCAACAGAGAATTCATAATCCTTATCAGTAACACAGATAGGTGAAGTAGCAAAAGCAGGGTCAGGTTTCATTCTAGCATTAAGGGATTGCTGCTTCCATTTAGCTAATAACCTCTTTAGATCATATCTATCATTGCAAGCTAAAATAGCTCTAGTAGCTTCTTCATCCATAACATAACCCTCAGGAACAACAGGCAATTCATATTTATTAGGGGGAGAGTCTTCATCATCACTTTCATCAATATTATCAGTTTCAATAATTTCATTCTCTAGCCCTAGCAAGTTGTTCATCAAGAAATTCACAAAGTGTGATAGTAGTATCAAGCATAGAAGTAGTTTCATCATAAGTATCATGCATAGCAGAAGTGGCATCATCAATAACATGCGACATATCAGAATCAATAGCAGAAGCAGGTTTAGGTGTCGCAAACTTACTCAAAATAGAAGGTGAATCAAGTGCAGAGCTAGATGGCAGTTCCTTACCTCCTGTAATGCCCTCGATGCGGCTATATCTCCCACGTGTCGAGGCACGACTTAGAGGCATAACCGCATTGAAAGCAATGTCGCAAGTTAGGCAATCTTCACAACATCCCATGTAATATAGATGATAAAAGGGGAGAAACATAGTTGGCTTACACTCGCCACGTCAATCAAAGTACATAAATAGCATTACAACATTCAAACACTCATGGCCCGACTACGGTGCCAAAATAAAAGATAAACCCAACATGCGATACGATCCCGATCGCCCCAACTGGGCACCACTACTGATCATCAGGGAAAGACACATAGTAACGGCGTCAGTCCTCGTCGAACTCCTACTTGAGCTCAAGCGCATCATCTGAAACGGAGTCATCAGGCCCTGCATCTGGTTTGGAAGTAATCTATGAGCCACAGGGACTCAGCAATCTCGCACCCTCACGATCAAGACTATTTAAGCTTATAGGTAAGGGCAAGGTAAAATATGTGGAGCTGCAGCAAGCGACTAGCATATATGGTGGCTAACCTATTCGCAAAAGAGAGCGAGAAGAGAAGGCAAAGCGCGGACGAATAACTAGAGAGCAACCTGCGGCAAGCATTACTCCAACACCGTGTTCACTTCCCGGACTCCGCCGAGAAGAGACCATCACGGTAACTCACACTGTTGATTCATTTTAATTAAGTTAAGGTTCAAGTTATCTACAACCGGACAACAAATTCCCATCTGCCCATAACCGCGGGCACGGCTTTCGAAAGTTCAAATCCCTGCAGGGGAGTCCCAACTTAGCCCATGACAAGCTCTCACGGTCAACGAAGGAATAGACCTTCTCCCGAGACATTCCGATCAGACTCGGTATCCCGGTTCTACAAGACACTTCGACAAGTTAAAACAAATCCAGCAACACCGCCCAAATGTGCCGACAAATCCCGATAGGAGCAGCACATATCTCGTTCTCAGGGCACAATCAGATAAGCAATCCGTACAACTAAAACCAGTCCTCGAGTTTCCCCGAGGTGGCGCTGCAAGGGGCTCTAGGTTGGACCAACACTCAGAGGAGCACTGGCCCCGGGGGGGGGGGGGTTTAAATAAGATGACCCTCGGGCTCCGGAAACCCAAGGGAAAAAGAGGCTAGGTGGCAAATGGTAAAATCAAGGTTGGGCATTGCTAGAAAAGCTTTAATCGAGGTGAACTATCAAGGGGTTCCCATTATAACCCAACTGCATAAGGAACGCAAAATCCGGGAACATAACACCGATATGACGGAAACTAGGGCGGCAAGAGTGGAACAAAACACTAGGCGAGAGGCCGAGCCTTCCACCCTTTACCAAGTATATAGATGCATTAAGATAACAAGATAATATAGTGATATCCCAACAAGTAAATAATGTTCCAACAAGGAACGGTCTCCAATCTTCACCTGCAACTAGCAACGCTATAAGAGGGGCTGATCAAAGAGGTAACATAGACAATCAACGGTTTGCTAGGGCATGGTGGGTTAGAGGTTTGACATGGCAATTTGGGAGGCATGATAAGCAAGTGGTAGGCATCGTAGCATGGGCATATCAAAAGAGCGAGCATCTAGCAAGGCAAAGATAGTAGTGATTTTGAGGGTATGATCATCTTGCCTGCAAAGTTGTCAGAGTTGACCGGATCCTCGAAAGCAAACTCAACGGACTCCTCGTTAGCGAACTAGTCTCCCGGCTCTACCCAAACAAGACAAAACAAGCAAACGGAACACAATCAACCACGTGCAAACTCAAACAACATGATGCAAACATGGTGTGCTATGCGGGATGCGATATGCGATGCATATGCAAGATTTGACAAGGAATGCATGAACCTGGACTCAACATGGAAATCCAAGTGTGCCACTGGAAAGGTGAGATGAAATCGCTACGATATAAAGAACGCCGGAATCGGAGTTACGGTTTGGAAATGGCAAGCAATTCAAATATGACCACGTTCTATGATTTACAGCAAGTAGCCATCTAAATGCAACAAGATGAACATACTACAGCACTCAAACATGGCATCAAAATATATGGCAGGGATCCATTCATGATGCTTAACAAAAGAGGAACACTGAGCTACGGCCAATTCATCCATTAACAGGTCCAAACAAGCATGGCAAAAATGCATTTGGTAAACAGATTTCAGACTTAGTGAAATTAACACTTGTCTGGAATTTCAGATCAGGTAGCACACTTTGGGGCATGAAAACTATATGCTACAGGACCTGAACTTGTCAAAGTAAAGCATGGCATGGAGCTACTCAAAGAGCTTAACAAAAGTCCCTTAGTGACCTTGAGCCAAAAGGGATCATAAAATACCTTCGCAAGCATGTGAACATGGCAAAAACATAATCAGTTCTCAGACTTGGTGAAAACTGGAGCATGCAAAATCAGATATCAAGTAGGCATGTTTACGAGCTCGATGTAGTCGCTACAGAGCAAGTCATGACAATCTAATCATACACCCATCAAGAATACACATTATACAAGCTAGACATGGCAAGAATAATAACATAGCATGCATGGATCAACTACAACATCCTGGGCAAAATCTCTAACAAGTAGACAATCTGCCCAGATTCACGAAATGACAAAAGTACAGCTTGATTGACTCAAGCTAGGGTGCTCCATAATTGCAAACAAAGACATGGATGGATAGACCACTACAAGATTAACAAAACATCCTTACTGATCATCCTCAAAAGAGGCACGGATCTCTAGGAAACAACATGAACATATGGCATATTGAGATAAACAGTCCAAGGACTTGGTGGAAATGCTAAGTCCCTGAAATCAGCATTAACTAATGCACCACTTTGCAAGCTTGTGCTAGTCACCACACACATCATAAAAATACATGGGTTGCACCTCTAGATATGTGGCAAAACATATAACAAAACTCATGAAGAGCTCAGGGGCATATCATGCACACAATAATCATGGCAAAAATGACAAATATCTAATCGGAGCAGCAGATCTGACAATTATCTCAAATAGCATTCTTCTAACAGCATTTCGGGCATCAAGATGAACTCAAATGAAAATGATGCAATGAGATGAAATGATGAACTCTCTGAGTCAAACATTTTGATATGCTATATGCCCAAAACGGAGCTACGGATGCAGAGTTACGATGCGATGAACAAGGGCAAAATATTAGGGTTTTGGGCAAAAGTCAACCGAGGTATTTTCCCAGATCTAGATCCAGCCGGGCGCGCTTTACGAGGTTCGCCGGGATCACTGTTCACCAGAGGGAGGAAGCTCGCCGGAGTAGAGTAAGGAGACCGGGACGGAGTGGCCAGAGCGGGGCGACGCTCGCCGGCGCAGGCGGCGGCCGGAACGGGGCGGCGATGTCGGTGCCGGGGACTTGCGGCGGCACGGCGGCCGAGTGGCGGCGATGTCGGCGCCGGCCGGCAAGGAGCGCGCGGCGGCGCGTCGGGGGAGGTGGCCGGCACCGGCGAGGGAAGGGGCGAAGCCGCGCAGGCGGGCGCCTCTGGCCCGGTGGTGGGCGCGGGCGGGCCGGCCACGGGCCACCGCGGGCTTCGGCGGCGCGGCGATGTGGGCGCCTGGCGGAGAGAATCTGGTGACGCCATGTGGCGGCGGACACGTCGGGCGGACACGTCCGTCGGCGGGAAAATGTCCGGCGGGCGGCGGGTGGAGACGGATCTAGGGTTTTCGGGGGGAGGAGAAGGAGAATTTCGGAGGGGCTTTATATAGACATAGAGGGAGCTAGGAGAGTCCAAATGAGGTGCGGTTTTCGGCCACGCGATCGTGATCGAACGCTCTAGATGATGGAGAGGGTTTTGGTGGGTTTTGGGCCAAAATGGAGGGGTGTTGGGCTGCAACACACCCGAGGCCTTTTTGGTCCCTCGGTTAACCGTTGGAGCACCAAACGAAGTCCAAATGGTACGAAACTTGACAGGCGGTCTACCGGTAGTAAACCAAGGTCGCTTGGCAAGTCTCGGTCCAATCCGGAAATGTTTAATCCCCACACACAAAAGAAAGGTAGAAATGACCACCGGAGGAGAACGAAGCGCCGTAATGCAAAACAGACAACGGGGAAAATGCTCGAATGCATGAGATGAACACGTATGCAAATGCAATGCACATGGTGATATGATATGAGATGCATGACAACGACAATAACACACGGAGACAAAAACCCGAACCTAAAAAAATAAAATAACTTAACGCCGGAAACGGCAAGAGTTGGAGTACATATTGGGAAAATCATATCCGGGGTGTTACAACACTCCACCACTACGAAAGGATCTCGTCCCGAGATCTAGGACTGAAAGAATGCCGGGTATTCAGAACGGAGGTGATCCTCGCGTTCCCAGGTAGCTTCACGGTCGGAATGGTGTGACTACTTGACTTTGAGGAATTTGATTGACTTGTTGTGAGTCTTGCGTTCAGAGTCTTCAAGAATAGCAACCGGGTGCTCACGATAAGAGAGATCTTCTTGGAGCTCAATGTCCTCGAAGTTGACGGTGCGGTCAGGAGTCTTGAAGCACTTTCGGAGCTGAGAGACATGGAACACGTCATGCACATTTGCAAAGTTTGAAGGAAGCTCGAGTTGATAGGCGAGATCGCCTCTCTTACTGACGATCTTGAAAGGTCCCACGTATCTAGGGGCAAGCTTCCCTTTGATACCGAAGCGACGAGTACCTTTCATTGGAGAGACGCGGAGGTAAACATGATCTCCGATCTCGAAAGCCAAATCACGGTGCTTACTATCATAGTAGCTCTTCTGGCGGGATTGGGCTGCTTTGAGGTTATCTCGAATGACTTTGCACATTTCCTCTGCCTCTGTGATTAAGTCATTTCCCAGAAGTTGACGTTCACCGGTTTCAGACCAGTTGAGAGGGGTACGGCACTTCCTGCCATACAGAATTTCAAATGGGGCCTTGCCCGAACTTGCTTGAAAACTGTTGTTGTAGGAGAATTCAGCATATGGAAGACAATCCTCCCACTTCATGCCGAAGGAGATCACACAAGCCCTGAGCATATCTTCAAGAATCTGATTGACACGCTCGACTTGACCGCTAGTTTGAGGATGGAAAGCTGTGCTGAAGCGGATGTTGGTGCCCATGGCCTTCTGAAAAGAATCCCAAAACTTGGAGGTAAAGATGCTGCCACGGTCTGAAGAGATCACTTGTGGAATACCGTGCAGAGAGACAATTCGAGAGGTATAGAGCTCCGCCAATTGAGCTGCAGTGATTGACTCTTTGATAGGCAGAAAGTGAGCCACTTTAGTGAGTTTGTCGATGACAACGAATATAGCATCATTGCCACGTTTGGACTTTGGAAACCCAGTCACGAAGTCCATCTCAATGTGGTCAAACTTCCATTCTGGAATGGCAAGAGGTTGGAGGAGACCAGCTGGCCTTTGGTGTTCTGCCTTCACTCTTCTGCAGACATCACATTCATTCACGAACTGAGCAATCTCGCGCTTCATTCGAGTCCACCAATAAGCCTGCTTGAGGTCCTGATACATCTTCGTGCTCCCAGGGTGGATGGAGAGGAGAGAATTGTGAGCCTCGTTCATGATCACTTTACGAAGGTCACCTTTGGGCACAACAATACGATCCTCGAAGAAGAGAGTATCCTTGTCATCAAGGCGGTAGCACTTGTACTTGGGTTGACTCTTGGCAATCCCAATCTTCACCTTTTTCACCATAGCATCAAGAAGCTGAGCTTGGCGAATCTGGTCTTCCAAGGTAGGAGAGACTTGAAGGTTGGCGAGGAAACCTTGAGGAACAACTTGCAGATTAAGTTTGCGGAAAGCTTCACAAAGCTCGGGTTGATAAGGCTTGAGAATCAGACTGTTGCAATAAGCCTTCCTGCTCAATGCGTCAGCAATCACATTGGCCTTGCCTGGAGTATACTCGATACTCGGATTATACTCTTGAATCATTTCGACCCATCGAGTCTGCCTGAGGTTGAGATTAGGCTGAGTGAAGATGTACTTGAGACTCTTGTGGTCAGTGAAATGTCCACTTTTCTTCCCAATAAGAGATGTCTCCAAGTCAAAAGAGCATGCACAACTGCCGCCAACTCGAGGTCATGAGTGGGGTAGTTCTTCTCGTTGGGCTTCAACTGGCGAGAGGTATAAGCCACAACTTTCTTCTCTTGCATCAACACTGCGCCAAGACCTTGGAGAGAGGCATCGCAAAAGACCTCGTACGGTTTGGATTCATCAGGAGGAGTCAGAACTGGAGCAGTGACCAATTTCTCTTTCAAAGTGTTGAAAGCAATGTCACACTCCGGAGACCAAACGTACTTGACGTGCTTCTGGAGAAGATTTGAGAGAGGCTTCGCGATCTTAGAAAAGTTTTCAACGAATCTTCGACAGTAGCTTGCGAGACCGAGGAAGCTACGGAGTTGCTTCACGTTCTGAGGTGGTTCCCAATTCACAATTGCAGACACCTTCTCAGGATTCACCGCAATGCCCTTGGCAGAGATGATATGACCAAGATAAAGAACCTCATCGAGCCAAAATTCGCACTTGGAGAACTTGGCGTAGAACTTGTGTTCCCTGAGCTTATCGAGTACCAAACGCAAGTGCTTGGCATGATCTTCCTTGTTCTTCGAAAAGACCAGAATGTCGTCGAGATAGACCAAAACGAAGTCATTGGTGTAGGCGTTGAAGATGAAGTTCATCATGCGAGAGAAAGTCGGAGGAGCGTTGACGAGGCCAAAAGACATGACAGTGTATTCATATGAACCAAAGCTTGTCCTGAAAGCCGTCTTGGGAATATCTTGCTCACGGATTCGAATCTGATGATAACCCATACGGAGATCAAGCTTGGAGAATACTTGGGCACCTTTGAGTTGTTCAAATAGCTCGTTGATGTTGGGAAGTGGGTATTTGTTCTTGATGGTCTTCTTGTTCAATGGACGGTAATCAACACAAAGTCGGTCCGTTCCATCCTTCTTCTTCACAAAAAGAACACCACAACCCCACGGAGAAGAACTAGGTCGGATGAGACCCATTCTCTCTTGAATATCGAGTTGCTTCTTCAGCTCCTTCAACTCTTCAGGTCCGAGCTTGTAAGGACGCTTGCACACAGGTTCCGTGCCAGGCTCAAGATCGATGACGTATTCAACTGGCCGGTGCGGAGGCATTCCTGGAAGCTCTTCTGGAAAGACGTCTTGATATTCGCAAACGACTGGAATCTGTGAGATAGCATCCAGTTCACCCTTCTCATTGAGGGAAAACAGACGGATTGTATTATCCCGAGCAGCAAAGACAATTACATCCTCAGACGAATGAGTCAATTGGATCTGCCTGGCTGTGCAATCAAGCTGAGCCTTGTGCTTAGAAAGCCAATCCATCCCGAGAATAAGATCAATGTCCGAGTCACCAAGAACATTTGGAGAAGACAAGAACTTATAGTCACCCAAAGTGATTGTAACATCCGGAACGCATACTCAAGATGTCATTTGACGGGCCGGAGAGACAATAGCCAACGGTTTCGACAACACTTGAGTAACAAAATCATGCTTAGATGCAAAAGGTCTCGAGATGAAACAATGCGATGCACCAGTGTCAAAAAGAACTTTAGTTGGAATATCGTTAACAGGAAGGTTACCCATGATGACATCTGACGAGTCCTCTGCCTGAGCTGCATTCACAAGTTGACCTTGGCGTGCTTGGGGTTATGCTTGACCACAGCTGTACTTGCCGATCTCACATGAGGAGGAGGAGGAAGACGCCTCTGATTGAAGCACTTGTTGGCATAGTGACCCTTCTGTTGGCACTTGTTGCACGTGACCTCTGAAAGCGGACGGTGATACGGAGCACTCGATCTTGGAGCTTGAGACGAAGTCTTGTTCTGAAAGCCAGGGTTGGGTGGGTGGGAAGATCCACTGCCACCTTTGCTCTTTGCTGATACGGCTGACGGAACGGAGGAGGAGGAAGCCAATACTTCTGCTGCTTGGCCACTTGAGTAGAGGAAGAAGGAGTAGCATCTCTGACTCGCTTCTTGGAAGCATCACACCTCAGTTGAGCGGCCTCTTGCTTCAATGCCATGTTGTAGAACTCATCGTACCTCAAGGGCTCAAAGAGAACAAGAGCTAGCTGGATTTCTTCTCTGAGACCACCCCTGAACTGGTATATCATGCTCTTCTCGTCAGGGACGTCCTGCTTAGCAAAGCGGGCGAGCTTCTGAAACAACTTGTTGTAGTCATAGACAGACAAAGAGCCTTGCTTCAGGTTGCGGAATTCCTCACGCTTGCTTTCAACCACGCTCTGAGGAATATGATGAGCTTTGAAGTCTTGACGGAATTCATCCCAGGTAATCACACGGCCACCTCTGGAATCCTTGTACTGCTGGAACCATTCTGCAGCTTGGTCTTTGAGTTGGAAGGAAGCGAACTTGACGAAGTCCTCAGGCCTGACGTTACTGCACTCGAAATGCTTGCACAGATCCACGAGCCAATCGTCAGCATCAGTTGCCTCAACACAATTGCTGAAAGTCTTTGGCCCGTTAGCAAGGAACTGGTTGAGTGTAGCAAAGTGATTCTGATTGTTGCCTTGGTTGCCTTGGTTCGCTTGATTGCGCTCTTGAAGAATTTGCATGATCAACTGTGTGTTTGCATTGGTTGCGGCCATCACAGCTTGCCATGCCTCCGGAGGAGGTGGAGGTGGTGGCGGATCCTGATTCTGATTCTGATTGGTGCTCTTAGCGGGAGCCATCCTGAAGAGGGTGACAACCGTTAGCACATTGACAGATAAAATGAAGCTGAATCAAACGGGTTGAAATTGCAACATATAGTCTTCACATCCGAACAAAATGAACGAATGCATTCCACTTGAAATGGTCACATATCCATAAATTGAGAAGCCACTTAGAATTTAGGTAGAGGAATAAATCAACAAGGTACGGATCAAGAACGAATACTCGGTAAGAAATCCCAATCTCAAACCAAATATCCGTGGAAGAAGAACTAGAGCTACAAGAATTCCCACCTATGAAACTCCCGAACCTTTCCGGTTATGCAATCAGGTGTTGGGGATACAGGGGAAGCATAATATCTCACCCAAATCTAGCAAATCCTACATCCAGCTGTATCCATCCTTCAACACATAACCGAGAAAAACTTCGGAAACCATCTACCTCAACCTTCGAAAAGCATCCGTTATACAAGTTATGGCGATACTCCCGAACTCCCGCCCCAGTACTGGGTGGCGTCGAGGTTATCTCACCAACGAACTGCATAAAAGAGATTTTCGATGTCGGCGTACTAAACTCAGGTATTCCAGAACTGCAACGATAAAATTGTGACGACAACACCTCGGAGCTCAACTCCCCGGGACACTGCCACAACCCCTAAAGACAGGAGGCACCAAGAACAATGTTCTCGTCACAAAACCATCGGAACGATTCCAAGATACCCGCGTGATCCTAAATTTTTTTAGTGAAATTTGAGAAGAGAAGAGTCAAAACTCTACGTCAGGATGCCTTACCAGAGCGATGAGGAGACTGGGGAGTAAAAATAATTCCTAAACTCTCCGATATATAATTCCTAAATGACTCAAAACATTTTTCTAGACTCAACTCGGCCGCTAAAAACGATCAAGCAATGGGGGCTCCTAAGGTCGGGGAAGGCTCTGATTACCAACTTGTAACACCCTCGATGCGGCTATATCTCCCACGTGTCGAGGCACGACTTAGAGGCATAACCGCATTGAAAGCAATGTCGCAAGTTAGGCAATCTTCACAACATCCCATGTAATATAGATAATAAAAGGGGAGATACATAGTTGGCTTACACTCGCCACGTCAATCAAAGTACATAAATAGCATTACAACATTCGAACACTCATGGCCCAACTACGGCGCCAAAATAAAAGATAAACCCAACATGCGACACGGTCCCGATCGCCCCAATTGGGCACCACTACTGATCATCAGGGAAAGACACATAGTAACGGCGTGAGTCCTCGTCGAACTCCCACTTGAGCTCAAGCGCGTCATCTGGAACGGAGTCATCAGGCCCTGCATCTGGTTTGGAAGTAATCTGTGAGCCACAGGGACTCAGCAATCTCACACCCTCGCGATCAAGACTATTTAAGCTTATAGGTAAGGGCAAGGTAAAATATGTGGAGCTGCAGCAAGCGACTAGCATATATGGTGGCTAACCTGTTCGCAAAAGAGAGCGAGAAGAGAAGGCAAAGCGTGGACGAATAACTAGAGAGCAACCTGCGGCAAGCATTACTCCAACACCGTGTTCACTTCCTGGAATCCGCCGAGAAGAGACCATCACGTAACTCACACTATTGATTCATTTTAATTAAGTTAAGGTTCAAGTTATCTACAACCGGACATTAACAAATTACCATCTGCCCATAACCGCGGGCACGGCTTTCGAAAGTTCAAATCCTTGCAGGGGAGTCCCAACTTAGCCCATGACAAGCTCTCACGGTCAATGAAGGAATAGACCTTCTCCCGAGACATTCCGATCAGGCTCGGTATCCCGGTTCTACAAGACACTTCGACATGTTAAAACAAATCCAGCAACACTGCCCGAATGTGCAGACAAATCCCGATAGGAGCTGCACATATCTCGTTCTCAGGGCACAATCGGATAAGCAATCTGTACAACTAAAACCAGCCCTCGAGTTTCCCCGAGGTGGCGCTGCAAGGGCTCTAGGTTGGACCAACACTCAGAGGAGCACTGGCCCGGGGGGGGGGGTTAAATAAGATGACCCTCGGGCTCCAGAAACCCAAGGGAAAAAGAGGCTAGGTGGCAAATGGTAAAACCAAGGTTGGGCATTGCTGGAAAATCTTTAATCGAGGTGAACTATCAAGGGGTTCCCATTATAACCCAACCGCGTAAGGAACGCAAAATCCGGGAACATAACACCGATATGACGGAAACTAGGGCGGCAAGAGTGGAACAAAACACTAGGCGAGAGGCCGAGCCTTCCACCCTTTACCAAGTATATAGATGCATTAAGATAACAAGATAATATAATGATATCCCAACAAGTAAATAATGTTCCAACAAGGAACGGTCTCCAATCTTCACCTGCAACTAGCAACGCTATAAGAGGGGCTGAGCAAAGCGGTAACATAGCCAATCAACCGTTTGCTAGGGCATGGTGGGTTAGAGGTTTGACATGGCAATTTGGGAGGCATGATAAGCAAGTGGTAGGCATCGTAGCATAGGCATAGCAAAAGAGCGAGCATCTAGCAAAGCAAAGATAGTAGTGATTTCGAGGGTATGATCATCTTGCCTGCAAAGTTGTCAGAGTTGACCGGATCCTCGAAAGCAAACTCAATGGGCTCCTCCTTAGCGAACTCGTCTCCCGGCTCTACCCAAACAATACAAAACAAGCAAACAGAACACAATCAACCATGCGCATACTCAAACAACATGATGCAAACATGGTGTGCTATGCGGGATGCGATACGCGATGCATATGCAAGATTTGACAAGGAATGCATGAACCTGGCCTCAACTTGGAAATCCAAGTGTGCCACTGGAAAGGTGAGATGAAATCGCTTGAAAACGATATAAAGAATGCCGAAATCGGAGTTACGGTTTGAAAATGGCAAACAATTCAAATATGACCACGTTCTGCGATTTACAGCAAGTAGCCATCTAAATGCAACAAGATGAACATGCTACAACACCCAAACATGGCATCAAAATACATGGCAGGGATCCATTCATGATGCTTAACAAAAGAGGAACACTGAGCTACGGCCAATTCATCCATTAACAGGTTCAAACAAGCATGGCAAAAATGCATTTGGTAAACAGATTTCAGACTTAGTGAAATTAACACTTGTCTGGAATTTCAGATCAGGTAGCACACTTTGGGGCATGAAAACTATATGCTACAGGACCTGAACATGGCAAAGTAAAGCATGGCATGGAGCTACTCAAAGAGCTTAACAAAAGTCCCTTAGTGACCTTGAGCCAAAAGGGATCAGAAAATACATTTGCAAGCATGTGAACATGGCAAAAACATAATCAGTTCTCAGACTTAGTGAAAAACTGGAGCATGCAAATCAGATATCAAGTAGGCATGTTTACGAGCTCGATGCACTCACTACAGAGCAAGTCATGACAATCTAAGCATACACCCATCAAGAATACACATTATACAAGCTAGACATGGCAAGAACAATAACATAGCATGCATGGATCAACTACAACATCCTCGGCAAAATCTCTAACAAGTAGACAATCTGCCCAGATTCACGAAATGACAAAAGTAGAGCTCGATTGATGAAAGACATGGATGGATAGAGCACTACAAGATTAACAAAACATCCTTATTGATCATCCTCAAAAGAGGCACAGATCACTAGGAAACAGCATGAACATATGGCATATTAAGATAAACAGTCCAAGGACTTAGTGGAATTGCTAAGTCCCTGAAATCAGCATTAACGAATGCACCACTTTGCAAGCTTGTGCTAGTCACCACACACATCACAAAAATACATGGTTTGCACCTCTGGATAGATGGCAAAACATATAACAAAACTCATGTAGAGCTCAGGGGCATATCATGCACACAATAATCATGGCAAAAATGACAAATATCTAATCGGAGCAGCAAATCTGACAATTATCTCAAATAGCATTCTTCTAACAGCATTTCGGGCATCAATATGAACTCAAATGAAAATGATGCAATGAGATGAAATGATGTACTCTCTGAGACGAACATTTTGATATGCTATATGCCCAAAACAAAGCTACGGATGCACAGTTACGATGCGATGAACAAGGGCAAAATATTAGGGTTTCGGGCAAAAGTCAACCGAGGTATTTTCCCAGATCTAGATCCAGCCGGGCGCGCTTTACGAGGTTTGCTGGGATCACTGTTCACCGTAGGGAGGAAGCTCGCCGGAGTAGAGGAAGGAGACCGGGACGAAGTGGCCGGAGCGGGCGGCGGCCGGAACGGGGCAGCGATGTCGGCGCCGGGGACTTGCGGCAGCGCGGCGGCTGGGTGGCGGCGATGTCGGCGTCGACCGGCAAGGAGCGCGCGCGGCGCGTCGGGGAGGCGGCCGGCACCGGCGAGGGAAGGGGCGAAGCCGCGCGGCGGGCGCCTCTAGCCCGGTGACGGGCGCGGGCGGCCGGCCACGGGCCACCGCGGGCTTCGGCAGCGCGACGATGTGGGCGCCTGGCGGAGCGAATCTGGTGACGCCATGTGGCGGCGGACACGTCGGGCGGACACGTCCATCGGCGGGAAAATGTCCGGCGGGCGGCGGGTGGAGACGGATCTAGGGTTTTCGGGGGGAGGAGAAGGAGAATTTCGGAGGGGCTTTATATAGACATAGAGGGAGCTAGGGGAGTCCAAATGAGGTGTGGTTTTCGGCCACGTGATCATGATCGAATGCTCTATATGATGGAGAGGGTTTTGGTGGGTTTTGGGCCAAAATGGAGGGGTGTTGGGCTGCAACACACATGAGGCCTTTTCGGTCCCTCGGTAAACCGTTGGAGCACCAAACAAAGTCCAAATGGTACGAAACTTGACAGGCGGTCTACCGGTAGTAAACCAAGGTCGCTTGGCAAGTCTCGGTCCAATCCAGAAATGTTTAATCCCCACACATGAAAGAAAGGTAGAAATGACCACCGGAGGAGAACGAAGCGACGGAATGCAAAATGGACAACGGGGAAAATGCTCGAATGCATGAGATGAAGACGTATGCAAATGCAATGCACATGGTGATATGATATGAGATGCATGACAACGACAACAACACACGGAGACAAAAACCCAAACCCGAGAAAATAAAATAACTTAACGCCGGAAACGGCAAGAGTTGGAGTACATATTGGGAAAATCATATCCGGGGTGTTACACTGCCCGCTCTGTGTTGAGATAAATCTTGTTCTATCTCAAGTTCATAATGATAAGCAGATTAACCGACTCAAAGAATAGAGCTATGTCCGCAACGCACAGAAATTCTTGTAACCCGCAAGATAGGGATCCATGTTTCACGGTATATCCCCATTTATTGATTCGACACAAGGGAGCAGAGATTCTAGATTACATGAGTTGCAAATCAACCACACTAGAAACTAATATTGCAACAAGTTTTAGTGCAAATAAATGATAAGTGGGGTAGCAAAAGGTAATGATAATAAAAGTAATGTTTTTGGTATTTTGTAGTGATTGTAACAATAGCAACGGAAAAGTATATAAGCGGAGAACAATATATGGAAAGCTCGTAGGCAATGGATCAGTGATGGAGAATTATGCCGGATGCGGTTCATCATGTAATAGTCATAACGTAGGGTGACACAGAACTAGCTCCAATTCATCAATATAATGTAGGCATGTATTCCGAATATAGTCATACGTGCTTATGGAAAAGAACTTGCATGACATCTTTTGTCCTACCCTCCCGTGGCAGTGGGGTCCTAGCGGAAACTAAGGGATATTAAGGCCTCCTTTTAATAGAGTATTGGACCAAAGCATTAACACATAGTGAATACATGATCTCCTCAAACTACGGTCATCACCGGGAGTGGTCCCGATTATTGTCACTTCGGGGTTGCCGGATCATAACGCATAGTAGGTGACTATAGACTTGCAAGATAGGATCAAGAACTCACATATATTCATGAAAACATAATAGGTTTAGATATGAAATCATGGCACTCAGGCCCTAGTGACAAGCATTAAGCATAGCAAAGTCATAGCAACATAAATCTTAGAACATAGTGGATACTAGGGATCAAACCCTAACAAAACTAACTCGATTACATGATAAATCTCATCCAACCCATCACCGTCCAGCAAGCCTACGATTGAATTACTCACGCACGACGGCGAGCATCATGAAATTGGTGATGGAGGATGGTTGATGATGATGATGGCGACGGATTCCCCTCTCCGGAGCCTCGAATGGACTCCAGATCAGCCCTCCCGAGAGGTTTCAGGGCTTGGCGGCGGCTCCGTATCGTAAAACGCGATGAATCTTTCTCCTTTATTTTTTTCTCCCCGAACGCAAATATATGGAGTCAAGGTTGAGGTCAGTGGAGCTCCAGGGGGCCCAAGAGGTAGGGGGCGCGCCCCCACCCTCGTGGCTAGGGTGTGGCCCCCCTTGTCTTGATCTTTTGCCAGGATTTTTTATTATTTCCAAAAAGACGCTCCGTGGAGTTCCAGGTCATTCCGAGAACTTTTGTTTCTGCACATAAATAACACCATGGCAATTCTGCTGAAAATAGCGTCAGTCCGGGTTAGTTCCATTGAAATCATGCAAGTTAGAGTCCAAAACAAGGGCAAAAGTGTTTGGAAAATTAGATACGACGGAGACGGATCACCTCCTCCTACGTACCCCCTATTCTACTGTCAGACTTAGAACCACGACAGTTGGCGCCCACCGTGGGGCAGGTGTCTTAGCGACTTCCGGTGAGGTTGCGATTTTTTTCTATCCCCGTCATCATGGTTTTTGGTGGCGGTTTGGCTGAGGGCCGCGAGATCCGTCTCGGTGCACTCATTTTCATCGTCGACGACTCCGCTTGGCTCCAAGAGGCCCCTCTTGGCATCGAGACGCTCCCCGTCCGCATGGCGACTGAAAGGATCGAGATGGACCTAGAGGGGGGGTGAATAGGTACAATTACAAAATTTAATTATTACTTAGCAATTTTAGGCAATAATGCAGAATATGAAGGTGAGCCTAACAATTGCAAGTGTGAAGCTAAGAGCTAAGCAAGATAAACAAGTGACACGAGTATGTAAGTAAGCAAGCACAATATGATATAAGTAAGTGCTAAGAGACAAGTAACCACAGGTAGAGAGTTAGAGTTAGGAATAACCGCAACTCTAGGGGACGAGGATGTATGCCGATGTTCACTTCCTTGGAGGGAAGCTACGTCACTGTTAGAGAGGTGGATGTTACCACGAAGGCACACCAACGTGTTGGAAATATGCCCTAGAGGCAATAATAAAATGGTTATTATTATATTTATTTGTTCATGATAATTGTCTATTGTTCATGCTATAATTGTGTTATCCGGAAATCGTAATACATGTGTGAATACATAGACCACAACACGTCCCTAGTGAGCCTCTAGTTGACTAGCTCGTTGATCAAAAGATAGTCATGGTTTCCTGTCTATGGACATTGGATGTCATTGATAACGGGATCACATCATTAGGAGAATGATGTGATGGACAAGACCCAATCCTAAGAATAGCTCAAAGATCGTGTAGTTCGTTTGCTATAGCTTTTCCGAATGTCAAGTATCATTTCCTTAGACCATGAGATTGTGCAACTCCCGGATACCGTAGGAGTGCTTTGGGTGTGCCAAGCGTCAAAACGTAACTGGGTGACTATAAAGGTACACTACAGGTATCTCCGAAAGTGTCTGTTGGGTTGGCATGAATCAAGACTGGATTTGTCACTCCGTATGACGGAGAGGTATCTCTGGGCCCACTCGGTAATGCATCATCATAATGAGCTCAATGTGACCAAGTGGTTGATCACGGGATCATGCATTACGGTATGAGTAAAGTGACTTGCCGGTAACGAGATTGAACGAGGTATTGGGATACCGACGATCGAGTCTCGGGCAAGTAACGTACCGATTGACAATGGGAATTGTATACGGATTGATTGAATCCTCGACATCATGGTTCATCCGATGAGATCATCGAGGAGCATGTGGGAGCCAACATGGGTATCCAGATCCCGCTGTTGGTTATTGACCGGAGAGTCGTCTCGGTCATGTCTGCGTGTCTCCCGAACCCGTAGGGTCTACACACTTAAGGTTCGGTGATGCTAGCATTGTTTACATATTAGTATACGGTAACCCGAAAGTTGTTTGGAGTCCCGGATGAGATCCCGGGCGTCATGAGGAGTTCCGAAATGGTCCGGATGTGAAGATTTATATATAGGAAGTCAAGTTTCGGCCATCGGGAAAGTTTCGGGGGTAATCGGTATTGTACCGGGACCACCGGAAGGGTCCCGGGGGTCCACCGGGTGGGGCCACCGGGGATGAAGTGGGAGGGGAACCAGCCCCTAGTGGGATGGTGCGCCCCCCTTGGGCCTCCCCCTGCGCCTAGGGTTGGAAACCCTAGGGGTGGGGGGGGAGGGCGCCCCACTTGGCTTGGGGGGCAAGCCACCCCCTTGGCCGCCGTCCCCCTTGGAGATTGGATCTCCTAGGGCCGGCGCCCCCCATAGGGACCCTATATATAGTGGGGGGGGGGGCAGCCGGACCCTATCCCCTGGCACCTCCCTCTCCCTCCCGTGACACTCCTCTCTCTCCCTGAGCTTGGCGAAGCCCTGCCGAGATCACCATTGCTTCCACCACCACGCCGTCGTGCTGCTGGATCTTCATCAACCTCTCCTTCCCCCTTGCTGGATCAAGTTGGAGGAGACGTCTTCCCAACCGTACGTGTGTTGAACACGGAGATTCCGTCCGTTCGGCGCTAGGTCATCGGTGAGTTGGATCAAGACGAGTACGACTCCATCAACCCCGTTCTCTTGAACGCTTCCGCGCGCGATCTACAAGGGTATGTAGATGCACTTCCCTCTCCCTCGTTGCTAGATGACTCCATAGATTGATCTTCGTGATGCGTAGAAAATTTTAAAATTCTGCTACATTCCCCAACAGTGGCATCATGAGCTAGGTCTATGTGTAGTTTCTATTCATGAGTAGAACACAAAGCAGTTGTGGGCGTCGATATTGTCAATTTGCTTGCTGTTACCAGTCTTATCTTGATTCGGCGGCATCGTGGGATGAAGCGGCCCGGAACGATCTTACACGTACGCTTACGTGAGACTGGTTCCACCGATTGACATGCACTAGTTGCATAAGGTGGCTGGCGGGTGTCTGTCTCTCCCACTTTAGTCGGATCGGATTCGATGAAAAGGGTCCTTATGAAGGGTAAATAGAAATTGGCATATCACATTGTGGTTTTGGCGTAGGTAAGAAACGTTCTTGCTAGAAACCTATAGCAGCCACGTAAAAACTTGCAACAACAATTAGAGGACGTCTAACTTGTTTTTGCAGCATGTGCCGTGTGATGTGATATGGCCAAAAGGATGTGATGAATGATATATGTGATGTATGAGATTGATCATGTTCTTGTAATAGGAATCACGACTTGCATGTCGATGAGTATGACAACCGGCAGGAGCCATAGGAGTTGTCTTAATTTATTTATGACCTGCGTGTCAACATAAACGTCATGTAATTACTTTACTTTATTGCTAAAGCGTTAGCCGTAGTAGTAGAAGTAATAGATGACGAGACAACTTCAAGAAGACACGATGATGGAGATCATGATGATGGAGATCATGGTGTCATGCCGGTGACAACGATGATCATGAAGCCCCGAAGATGGAGATCAAAAGGAGCAAATGATATTGGCCATATCATGTCACTATTTGATTGCATGTGATGTTTATCATGTTTTACATCTTATTTGCTTAGAACGACGGTAGCTTAAATAAGATGATCCCTCGTAATAATTTCAAGAAAGTGTTCCCCCTAACTGTGCACCGTTGCGAAGGTTCGTTGTTTCGAAGCACCACGTGATGATCGGGTGTGATAGATTCTAACGTTCGAATACAACGGGTGTAAGCCAGATTTACACACGCAATACACTTAGGTTAACTTGATGAGCCTAGCATGTACAGACATGGCCTCAGAACATGGAAGACCGAAAGGTCGAGCATGAGTCGTATGGAAGATATAATCAACATGAAGATGTTCACCGATGTTGGCTAGTCCGTCTCACGTGATGATCGGACACGGCCTAGTTAACTCGGATCATGTTTCACTTAGATGACTAGAGGGATGTCTATCTATGTGGGAGTTCATTGAGTAATTTGATTAGATGAACTTAATTATCATGAACTTAGTCTAAAATCTTTACACTATGTCTTGTAGATCAAATGGCCCACGCTAATGTTGCCCTCAACTTCAACGCGTTCCTAGAGAAAACCAAGCTGAAAGACGATGGCAGCAACTATACGAACTGGGTCCGGAACCTGAGGATCATCCTCATAGCTGCCAAGAAAGATTATGTCCTAGAAGCACTGCTAGGTGACGCGCCCATCCCAGAGAACCAAGATGTTATGAATGCTTGGCAGTCACGTGCTGATGGTTACTCCCTCGTTCAGTGCGGCATGCTTTACAGCTTAGAACCGGGGCTCCAAAAGTGTTTTGAGAGACACAGAGCATATGAGATGTTCGAAGAGCTGAAAATGGTTTTCCAAGCTCATGCCCGGGTCGAGAGATATGAAGTCTCCGACAAGTTCTTCAGCTGTAAGATGGAGGAAAATAGTTCTGTCAGTGAGCACATACTCAAAATTTCTGGGTTGCATAACCGCTTGACTCAGCTGGGAGTTAATCTCCCGGATGACGCGGTCATTGATAAAATCCTTCAGTCGCTTCCACCAAACTACAAGAGCTTTGTGATGAACTTCAAGATGCAGGGGATGGAAAAGACCATTCCTGAGGTATATTCAATGCTGAAATCAGCAGAGGTGGAAATCAAAAAGGAACATCAAGTGTTGATGGTGAATAAAACCACTAAGTTCAAGAAAGGCAAGGGTAAGAAGAACTTCAAGAAGGACGGCAAGGGAGTTGCTGCGCCCGGTAAGCAAGCTGCCGGGAAGAAGCCAAAGAATGGACCCAAGCCCGAGACTGAGTGTTTTTATTGCAAGGGAAGTGGTCACTGGAAGCGGAACTGCCCCAAATGCTTAGGGGACAAGAAGGCCGACAACACTAAAGGTATATGTGATATACATCTAATTGATGTGTACCTTACCAGTACTCGTAGTAGCTCCTGGGTATTTGATACCGGTGCGGTTGCTCACATTTGTAACTCAAAGCAGGAGCTGCGGAATAAGCGGAGACTGGCGAAGGACGAGGTGACGATGCGCGTCGGGAATGGTTCCAAGGTCGATGTGATCGCCGTCGGCACGCTACCTCTACATTTACCTACGGGATTAGTTTTAAACCTCAATAATTGTTATTTAGTGCCAGCTTTGAGCATGAACATTGTATCAGGATCTCGTTTAATTCGAGATGGCTACTCATTTAAATCCGAGAATAATGGTTGTTCTATTTATATGAGAGATATGTTTTATGGTCATGCTCCGCTGGTGAATGGTTTATTCTTAATGAATCTCGAGCGTAATGTTACACATATTCATAGTGTGAATACCAAAAGATGTAAGGTTGATAATGATAGTCCCACATACTTGTGGCACTGCCGCCTTGGTCACATAGGTGTCAAACGCATGAAGAAGCTCCATGCCGATGGACTTTTGGAGTCTCTTGATTACGAATCATTTGACACGTGCGAACCATGCCTCATGGGTAAAATGACCAAGACTCCGTTCTCAGGAACAATGGAGCGAGCAACCAACTTATTGGAAATCATACATACTGATGTGTGCGGTCCAATGAGTGTTGAGGCTCGCGGTGGCTATCGTTATGTTCTCACCCTCACTGATGACTTGAGTAGATATGGGTATGTCTACTTAATGAAACACAAGTCTGAGACCTTTGAAAAGTTCAAGGAATTTCAGAGTGAGGTTGAGAATCAACGTGACAGGAAAATCAAGTTCTTGCGATCAGATCGTGGGGGAGAATACTTGAGTCACGAATTTGGCACACACTTAAGAAAATGTGGAATAGTTTCACAACTCACGCCGCCTGGAACACCTCAGCGTAATGGTGTGTCCGAACGTCGTAATCGCACTCTATTGGATATGGTGCGATCTATGATGTCTCTTACCGATCTACCGCTGTCATTTTGGGGCTATGCTTTAGAGACTGCCGCATTCACTTTAAATAGGGCTCCGTCGAAATCCGTTGAGACGACACCGTATGAATTATGGTTTGGGAAGAAACCTAAGCTGTCATTTCTAAAAGTTTGGGGATGCGATGCTTATGTCAAGAAACTTCAACCTGAAAAGCTCGAACCCAAATCGGAAAAATGCGTCTTCATAGGATACCCTAAAGAAACTATTGGGTATACCTTCTACCTCAGATCCGAAGGCAAGATCTTTGTTGCCAAGAATGGTCCTTTCTAGAGAAAGAGTTTCTCTCGAAAGAAATAAGTGGGAGGAAAGTAGAACTTGATGAAGTATTACCTCTTGAACCGGTAAGTGGCGCAGCTCAAGAAAATGTTCCTGAGGTGCCTGCACCGACTAGAGAGGAAGTTAATGATGATGATCATGAAACTTCAGATCAAGTTGCTACTGAACTTCGTAGGTCCACGAGGACACGTTCCGCACCAGAGTGGTACGGCAACCCTGTCTTGGAAATCATGTTGTTAGACAACGGTGAACCTTCGAACTATGAAGAAGCGATGGCGGGCCCGGATTCCGACAAATGGCTGGAAGCCATGAAATCCGAGATAGGATCCATGTATGAAAACGAAGTATGGACTTTGACTGACTTGCCCGATGATCGGCGAGCCATAGAAAATAAATGGATCTTTAAGAAGAAGACAGACGCGGATGGTAATGTAACCATCTATAAAGCTCGGCTTGTCGCTAAGGGTTATCGACAAGTTCAAGGGGTTGACTACGATGAGACTTTTTCACCCGTAGCGAAGCTGAAGTCCGTCCGAATCATGTTAGCAATTGCCGCATTCTATGATTATGAGATATGGCAAATGGACGTCAAAACGGCATTCCTTAATGGTTTCCTTAAGGAAGAATTGTATATGATGCAGCCGGAAGGTTTTGTCGATCCTAAGAATGCTGACAAGGTGTGCAAGCTCCAACGCTCGATTTATGGGCTGGTGCAAGCATCTCGGAGTTGGAACATTCGTTTTGATGAGATGATCAAAGCGTTTGGGTTTACGCAGACTTATGGAGAAGCCTGCATTTACAAGAAAGTGAGTGGGAGCTCTGTAGCATTTCTCATATTGTATGTGGATGACATACTGTTGATGGGAAATGATATAGAATTCTTGGAAAGCATAAAGGCCTACTTGAACAAGTGTTTTTCAATGAAGGATCTTGGAGAAGCTGCTTATATATTAGGCATCAAGATCTATAGAGATAGATCGAGACGCCTCATTGGTCTTTCACAGAGTACGTACCTTGACAAGATATTGAAGAAGTTCAAAATGGATCAGTCAAAGAAGGGGTTCTTGCCTGTATTGCAAGGTACGAGATTGAGCACGGCTCAATGCCCGACCACGGCAGAAGATAGAGAAAAGATGAGTGTCGTCCCCTATGCCTCGGCCATAGGGTCTATCATGTATGCTATGCTGTGTACCAGACCTGATGTAAACCTTGCCGTAAGTTTGGTAGGAAGGTACCAAAGTAATCCCGGCATGGAACACTGGACAGCGGTCAAGAATATCCTGAAGTACCTGAAGAGGACTAAGGATATGTTTCTCGTTTATGGAGGTGACGAAGAGCTCGTCGTAAAGGGTTACGTCGATGCTAGCTTCGACACAGATCTGGATGACTCTAAGTCACAAACCGGATACGTGTATATTTTGAATGGTGGGGCAGTAAGCTGGTGCAGTTGCAAGCAAAGCGTTGTGGCGGGATCTACATGTGAAGCGGAGTACATGGCAGCCTCGGAGGCAGCACAAGAGGCAATCTGGGTGAAGGAGTTCATTACCGACCTAGGAGTCATACCCAATGCGTCGGGCCCGATGACTCTCTTCTGTGACAACACTGGAGCTATTGCCCTTGCCAAGGAGCCCAGGTTTCACAGGAAGACCAGGCATATCAAGCGTCGCTTCAACTCCATTCGTGAAAGTGTTCAAAATGGAGACATAGATATTTGTAAAGTACATACGGACCTGAATGTGGCAGATCCGTTGACTAAACCTCTCCCTAGAGCAAAACATGATCAACACCAGAACTGCATGGGTGTTCGATTCATCACAATGTAACTAGACTATTGACTCTAGTGCAAGTGGGAGACTGTTGGAAATATGCCCTAGAGGCAATAATAAAATGGTTATTATTATATTTCTTTGTTCATGATAATTGTCTATTGTTCATGCTATAATTGTGTTATCCGGAAATCGTAATACATGTGTGAATACATAGACCACAACACGTCCCTAGTGAGCCTCTAGTTGACTAGCTCGTTGATCAAAAGATAGTCATGGTTTCCTGACTATGGACATTGGATGTCATTGATAACGGGATCACATCATTAGGAGAATGATGTGATGGACAAGACCCAATCCTAAGCATAGCTCAAAGATCGTGTAGTTCGTTTGCTATAGCTTTTCCGAATGTCAAGTATCATTTCCTTAGACCATGAGATTGTGCAACTCCCGGATACCGTAGGAGTGCTTTGGGTGTGCCAAACGTCACAACGTAACTGGGTGACTATAAAGGTACACTACAGGTATCTCCGAAAGTGTCTGTTGGGTTGGCACGAATCGAGACTGGGATTTGTCACTCCGTATGACGGAGAGGTATCTCTGGGCCCACTCGGTAATGCATCATCATAATGAGCTCAATGTGACCAAGTGGTTGATCACGGGATCATGCATTACGGTACGAGTAAAGTGACTTGCCGGTAATGAGATTGAACGAGGTATTGGGATACCGACGATCGAGTCTCGGGCAAGTAACGTACCGATTGACAAAGGGAATTGTATACGGATTGATTGAATCCTCGACATCGTGGTTCATCCGATGAGATCATCGAGGAGCATGTGGGAGCCAACATGGGTATCCAGATCCCGCTGTTGGTTATTGACCGGAGAGTCATCTCGGTCATGTCTGCGTGTCTCCCGAACCCGTAGGGTCTACACACTTAAGGTTCGGTGACGCTAGGGTTGTTGAGATATTAGTATACGGTAACCTGAAAGTTGTTCGGAGTCCTGGATGAGATCTCGGACGTCACGAGGAGTTTCGGAATGGTCCGGAGGTGAAGATTTATATATAGGAAGTCAAGTTTTGGCCATCGGGAAAGTTTCGGGGGTAATCGATATTGTACCAGGACCACCGGAAGGGTCCCGGGGGTCCACCGGGTGGGGCCACCTATCCCGGAGGGCCCCATGGGGTGAAGTGGGAGGGGAACCAGCCCCTAGTGGGCTGGTGCGCCCCCCTTGGGCCTTCCCCTGCGCCTAGGGTTGGAAACCCTAGGGGTGGGGGGCGCCCCACTTGGCTTGGGGGGCAAGCCACCCCCTTGGCCGCCGCGCCCCCTTGGAGATTGGATCTCCTAGGGCCAGCCCCTGGGGGGAGGGAGGGCAGCCGGACCCTAGCCCCTGGCGCCTCCCTCTCCCTCCCGTGACACTCCTCCCTCTCCCTGAGCTTGGCGAAGCCCTGCCGAGATCACCGTTGCTTCCCCCACCACGCCGTCGTGCTGCCGGATCTTCATCAACCTCTCCTTCCCCCTTGCTAGATCAAGTTGGAGGAGACGTCTTCCCAACCATACATGTGTTGAACGCGGAGGTGCCGTCCGTTCGGCGCTAGGTCATCGGTGATTTGGATCACGACGGGTACGACTCCATCAACCCCGTTCTCTTGAACGCTTCCGCGCGCGATCTACAAGGGTATGTAGATGCACTCCCCTCTCCCTCGTTGCTAGATGACTCCATAAATTGATCTTCGTGATGCGTAGAAAATTTTAAAATTCTGCTACGTTCCCCAACACAACGCCACGAAGGCTCACCCTATTGTCCCTTTGAGATAACACCACGAAGGCGTTTCTCAACCACTGTGGTAGACCTTGGGGAGGTCTCCAAACCCTCACAAACTTTTTCGGGGGGTAATCACAAATGTTGATTCCTATCCGAAAGACTCCTACCGCCTAGGAGTATCCAACCTCCAAGAGTAATAAGAACAATGGGAAAAAGCTCAAGACTTGCTCAAATCACGAATTCCTTTGGTGAGAAGAAGGGGAAGGAGCGGATCTATCACTTGATTGGAGAACTTCTCTCAAATGTTCCCAAATCACTTGGGATCTAGGATTTGGTGTAGAGGATTGAGAGAGAGTGTGAAAAGTGTTGTTGGCAAGCTCAAAGTGAATGGTCAACCTTATCTCATGGGGGGAGAAGGCTATATATAGTGGAAGTGAAGAAGTAACCGTTTGAGCAACTCAAGTGCACAGGAAGCGTCGGACGTCCGGTCAGGCCTGGACGTTCGGTGGCATAGATAGGTCCGGACGTCCAACAGACATCGGTCGTCCGGACGCTGGAGAATCACAAGCCACGAATCAACATTCAGCTAACGGACGTCCGAGCCGTTTTGGTCGTCCGGTGACCGGACGTCCGTAGAAGATCGGATATCCGTAAAAACTGTTCTGTTGAGAAAGTGTCAGACCTCTGGACGTCCAGAGAAGCTCAGACATCCGTGAATATTGTTCTGTGAAGAAACACCGGACGACCGACGAGAGCCGGACGTCCGGACAGCTGAGAGGGATCGGACGTTCATAACGTACCGGACGTCCGGTGAAAAATGGAGTTGTGGATTTTGAGCAAATCTTTCACTAGATCCATCGATCCCCTCTTAATAGTGTGGGATCCCTATACTCAAGAACAAACTGTAAACAAAGCCAACGCTATTGTCTTGTATCTCCAATCTTGAGTTATATGCATTTGTCTTTAGTCATGATCCACACACGACCTTTGAGACATAATCCTGAGATATACTTGATAAACATGATTAGTCCCATACATGCATGTTGTCATCAACATCAAAATAAGATTAAGGGCATGAATGCACTTTCAATCTCCCCCTTTTTGGTAGTTGATGACAACATACATGTACTTCTTAAAATAAAAACTTTGAGTATCGAAGGGATTTGTTGCGGAGCTCCCCTTAATAATGTGCACAAAGAAAAATAAGCATGAGAGGAGCTCCCCCTCAGGGTGATACCAACACATTCAAATCACAAGTTGCACATGATAACATTCAAATAGGTTCATCACTCACATCATAGAACCTAAAGTAACAATGATCATAACAAGGTTCATGGTACGATACATATCATACAAATCATAGATTCATCACTCACATCATAGAACCTAAAGTAACAATGATCATAACAAGGTTCATGGTACGATACATATCATAGTGCAATACAAGTTAATATCACATATTACAGTACTCAATGGATACTACTACTCCCCCTTGGTAGGATGTCACGGCCCTAGAAGTTGGTTGTAAATAGTTGCATAACCATGCATGCATCACGTTGCAATTCAAATGAATTTGAAATGGGGGATGATCAAACCCTAGCACCAAGTCAAATCAAACAGGTTCAACCTAAAAATATATTCAATGAACCCAAAATTTCCTTCATTAATGTTTGATAATTTTGGCAAGGGTTTTGATCCAAACCAAAAATATTGAACATTTTTAGGGAATTATTTGGGCTTTGATTTAAACTACTAGTGTATTTGAGTTGGAGCAAATAGATCCTATAAATATTTTATTGCTCCAATAATTCTGAGACTTTTTGTGGAGCTCTCGGATAAACCAATTTGCATCCACAAACATTTCCAGAAGCTGCAAAATAATTTGGTCAGCAAACCAAATTCAAAACAGAAGCATAAAATAGAAAACATAAATGAAAAGAAAAAGGGGATAACTTACCTGGACGTACCAGGCAGCACATCAGCCGGCCTTGCACTATGCAACCCACCGGGGCCAACTCCTGCTTGTCCAGCCACCAGGCCCCTCCATCGTCTTCAACCTCCTGCCAGTGGGCAGGAGGGCGTGTGGCCGCCGTATGCGCACACGCGCGTGCCACCTCCTGCTTGGCTGGCCCCTCCCCGACCCCCTTGGACGACGCCACACACCTCCCTGCCTCCCTCTCCCCCTTCGTGCTCACCTTCTCCTCCTCTGTCTCTTTCACGCGCGTCCACCGAGCGCGGTCATCGACGCCGACCGCCGTACGCGCAGCCACCGCCTCTCCCTCCTCCCCTTGAGCAGTCCAGGAGCTCCGAATCATCGCCGTAGCCCTCTCCGTCGACTCAGGCGACCAAAAGAGCCCCGACGCGTCGTCCTCGACCTCATCTTCTTCCTCGGCCACGGGAGATCGCAGCCGGGATTCCGACGCCGTCAAGCCTTCCTCGAGCACGCTGACCCTCTCCCCGTCCTCCCTATGAGCTACTGCGTCTTCCCCCCTCTCTCCTCTCTCTGCTTTTGTGCCCCAGCTAGCTTCACCGCCGTGCCCGAACCTCGCCGCTGCCGTGCCAAGTCGCTGCTGCGGCCAGATCTACCTCCACCCGCTTTTGAGCGTGTCGCCGTTCTCACCGTGCTCTCAGGATCCGAACGCACGCACCAGCTCCTTCTCCTGTGCACCGCAGCGTCGTCCTCACCAACGCCGAGCTCCGGCTACCGCCAAATCCGCCGTGGTCATCGTTCCCGGCCACCCCCACCGCCTCCCGAGGCCTCGCCTAGTCGCGCACGAGCATGAGCTCTCCACCGATACCCTCGGCGCATCGAACCGCTACCGGAGCAGCGATTCCGACATGCCTCCGCTGTCGGATGAGGTCGCCGGCGGCGAAACTCTTTTTAGCCGATGTGGCAACAATTAGTTTAGGCTCTAATTAACCCACAGCCACTGACACCGGGCCCCACCCACTAAACTAACCCCTGGTTAATTTAGTTTAACAAAAAAAGTAACTCTCTGTTAGTATAGAGCCTTGACATGCGGGCCCCAGAGTTAGGTTTGACCTAGACCTGTCCTGTTGACTGGATGACATCACAATGATGCAGTGATGAGGTCATAAATGCTTTTCTGGATTTTAAATAAATCAGAAATGATTTGTTTAATTCAGAAAATATCCAAAACTTTGAAAAATCATAGAAATTCAACTGTAACTCCAAATAAGATAAATTATATATGAAAAATGATCAGAAAAATCTAATCTATCCACCTGTACCATTTTCATGCATGCTTGAACAACTTAAAGTTGCTGTATAAGACAATTTGAATTAATGGCATTTGAAATGTCTTACAGGGAGTTTGAATTTGAACCTTGGGTTCAAACCAACTTCATTTAAATCGTTGCTAGCTGCATTAGCTCAACTCACATCATATTACCATGTCATGATCATGCATCATATTGTTGCATTGCATTGATTGTATTCTTTCTGTGTTTGCCGGTGATTGTTCCCCCCTGATAGACGTGGTTCAGATGATTGATCGATGACACCGATGAAGAACTATATTATCTTCAGAAGTGCCAGGCAAACAAAACACCCTTGTTCATTCCGATACAATCCCACTCTCTTGCTCCTACTCTCTTTTACTGCATTAGGACAACAATGATTCAACTGTTACATGTTGCGGTAGCTGAACCCCTTTCCTCCCTGTCATTGCCACAGTAAATAGATGAAACCCACTAGCATGAGTAGGAGTTATTTGAGCCTTGATGTGCCTACTCATTCATGCCTGTTTGTCATGCCTGCTATTGCTTAGAGTTGAGTCAGGTCTGATTCATCGGGGATGAAATAGAGGTGTGAGAACATGTCCTACTGTTGTGAGCTAAGCGTGTGAACACGATTTGGTAAAGGTATCAGTGAGAGGCCATGTAGGAGTACATGGTGGGTTGTCTCATTGAAGTCGTCCTTAGGATCTGAGTTTGGTGTTTGTGATCCATGAATAGCTACTACCATGCATTGGAATGCTTAAGTGCCCCTCTCGACTTATTAATCAACCTGATCTCTGTCCAGGAGTTGCAACTAGTTTCTGGTGTTTGTAGGTAGTGTTAGTAGTCTACCAAGTGGTACCCGGTACAGGTGTGCTTGGGACAGACTAGGCACAGTGGCACGGTGTACCAAGTGGCACCCAGATGGTGGGCTTGGGAACCCTGCTCACATCGTTTAGGGCCGTGAGCGACACCCCGGCCGGATCTCCTTGCAGATGGAACCCAAATAGGCGATAAACCTAGACTAGAGACTTGTTGGTTAGTCAGGTCATGGCCGACTCCCTCGCCCGGCTTCTGCTTGAAGGTTGCCGAGGTACTGTAACATCCCAAAATTCTAAAATTTGGAATGTTATAATAAATAGATAGATTTGACCAATTGTTTGATTGATTATCTGAAAGTGAGTGAATTCGAAACTTTTGAAAGTTAAATGAGAGGGAATAAAAGGACTTTCCCAAACTTTCATATTTTCTTTCTGATCTCCATGAATTCAAATTCTTTTCAAATCCAAAACCCTTGAGCGAAGATGATATGACTTCTTCCATTTAAATTAAATGAAAGGGTATTTGAAAATAATTGAATTTCAATTGGAAATATTTCAATTCATAAACTTCATGCAGCTCAATGATTTTCATGAGAGAAGATAAAATGACTTCTTCAAATTATATGAAATATGAGTTGGGAGTTTCAAAGAATTAAATTCAAAGTTCTTTTGAATTTATTTTCAATTTGGAGTTATTTGAGTTTTATTCAAATTATTTTTCCCAAAAATAAAATATATGGAAAAAAGGGTAACATGATTCCCTACAACAGAAAATTGGAGAAAAATTAATTTGAAATCATTTTGGTTTTTTTAAAAATGATTTTGTTGGGTTTTAATAGACTAGTAGCACTCTTTGTTTTATTTGAATTTGTATGAATTTTATTTGACACTAGAAAAATGTTCATCTTGTAGGAAATCTTTTTCTGAAAATTTTGATATATAATATGCCTATATCTTAATTTTGCTTATTTAGTTTTATTTATTTTTTGTCTGACTGAATTTTTTTATAAAAAAATCCTTTCTCGACTGGGCCGGCCCAGCCAACCTAGCCAGGCCGCGGCCCAGCCCACCTCCGCGCCATCCCCGAGCTCCCGCGGGACTCCGCCGCCCGCACGCCTCGCCAGCGCCGCCGTGGTCGAGGAGGACTCCTCCTCCAACTCCTTCTGCACGCCTCGGAGCCCGCCGCGCCCTTCTATAAAGCCCCGGGCCCCGCCTCTCTCTCCTCCTCGCCGCATCGCCGCCTCCCGCATCCCGCCGCCGCCGTGCCGCTGCTCGCCTGCGCCGCACCCGCCGCTGCCACCGGCGAGCTGCACTGCCCCGCCGCCTCTCGCCTCGTGCCGCCTCCCGCCGCTGCCGCGCCGCTAGCGCCGTCGCCGGAGCTCGCCGGAACCGCCTGCCACCCGATCCGCCGGCCGACCTGCCGGTTCTTCCTGGTCCGGTATAAAACTGTCCCCAGTTCGCCGGTTTTCCTTTAGGTTTAGGTTTTTTTTTTCGATTTTGTTAAAAAAATTGTTTTTTGTTGTTGTTTCAGTTAAGTTATGAACGTTTTCTGTTTAGGAAGTTTTAGTGAACGTATTCGTTCTATAGATCTGTTTACCGAATGTTCCTTCGATAGTTTTTTTCCCTTTTCTTATTAATTTCGGCCAGGGACCTATATGTGAGGATTTTCTTTATAGATCAGCCCCTGGTTTTCTAACGCTCATAACTTTTTACTCGTTAGTCCAAATCCAACGAAACCAACGCCCACTTCTTCGTTACGATCTCCTCTATCCAGTAGTCCAACCCAAACATGTTTTTGACAATTTTAAAATTTGAATTAGATCATATTTGAATTCAAACTTTGTTTGATCATAACTTGAGTTTCGTAGCTCCGTTTGAGTTGATTCTTTTTGCAAATCGGAGCTCTTGACCTAAACATTCTAATAAGGCCAAATTCACATAATTTTGGTACTGTTAGAAATTGTTTTATGTTGCAAGAGTTATTTGTTTGGTTTTGAAGTTTTCCAAATCGTCTTCTTCGTTCTTTCTGATCTTTTGAGTGATTGCTTATGTGTGGTCACTATTGCTTGCTTATGATAGATTGACCAGAGTGACACGAGTAGATCTATCAAGATTTTGAGTGCGAATCATCTTCATCAACATTGCAGGCAAGTTCACACTTTGATCATACCTTTTCATACCCAGTTTTATTGCATTAGATCAAAACCTTCAACATTACATGATTAGGATCTAATTAAATTGTGGGATGGGAAGTAGTTGAGGTAGTACCTATTACCTGTTTATTATCAAACCTTGGGAGTTACTATTACGTTATGCTTATAGTGCCATGCTATGCTCGTCGACGTGGATTGGGTTTTGAGAGTATTCATGACAGATGTGAGATTGTTAATCAATGGTTTACTTAAGGTGGCAACTTAAACACATATCTGGGTGGATTGAGGCACCGGGTTATTCCAGGATTGCCTGTCTAGGCACCTGGGTAGACCAGGATTGCCTGTTTTCTTTTGGACCGCCACCCAGGCTCAAAGGGATCATGAGATTATTCATGCTAGAAACTTCCATGTGCAGCCACAAGCTATTATGGGCTCTAGCATAGTTGACGAAGTCGTGTGAACTCTTATAGTGGTAGACTAGCAGATGTAGGGGTTGTAGGTGGTACGGTCTACCCATCGTAAGGTGCAAACGCTTTTGAAAGACTATGTCTCGGTCATCCGTTTCTCAAACACCATGTAGTGCGAGAAATCGAACGGAGGAGATCGAGTCTTGTGGGGAAAAGTGCGCAAACCTCTACAGAGTGTATAAACTAATCATGATTAGCCGTGTCCCCGGTTATGGACATCTTGAGTATCTAGTACTTGGATTATCATGTGAATCTCATCACGTTACTTTAAATTAAGTTGTTGGGTTTAATGATGTTACTTAATTGGGATTGAGAATGCTGTCAACCATTCTCAATGTTTAACAACCACCATGATAGTTAAATAAAATTTATTCCTTTGTAGTAGGGAAAAATTGGCTTTTCGCAAAAACCTTATAACCATAGAGCTTTTCCACCAGCCAAATATGCATGTAGTGATAGCCTTTATTCATCATTCTCTATGGTGTGAATTTGCCAGTACATTCAATGTACCGACCCTCTGTGGCTGCAATGTCTCATGTTGCAGGATTATCTTACGACGAGTAAGTGATACGTTAGGGTTACGATTTCTACACTCAACTTTGCTGTTGGTGTTGATGTGAATCCACAACCTTGTTACTTCCTCTATTTGGATCGAGGTAATAGTATTTACGTTACTTATGCATGTGATTTACCTCTGTTATAAATCCTCGAGTACTGTGTGTGTCAGCATACCGATCCAGGGATGACACTTAAGCACAGAGACTTGATCCATTCGGGTCGGGTCGCTACAAGATGGTATCAGAGCACATGTTGACTGTAGGACGTGACCCTAGAAACTGGCAAGCCCATAACAAAGATTTTTCTCTACAACTTTCCCTTTCAAAAGATCTTTTACATCTCTTCTCTTCTGAGCTTATTCAAAAATTCCCTTTAGTGAGACCATACCCCTTTCCCCTTTTGACCACACGAAGTTTCGACTAATGAGACCACTCCAAGATGTACAAGATATCGGACAACCGAGACCATTCGGAATGAAGAGGATTTTACCATACATTTTGATAATGGAAACTACAAACTGTTGAAGACTCTGAAGACTAGGAAAACTGGAGGCTCTGAAGAATTTCCAGATTTGTGTGACCTAGGAAGGCAATCCTTATGGAACTTGGCAGACTATGGAAGTTGTCAATGCCCGAGATCAAGGTGTATCGGAGAAAGACTGAAACAAGGAGCATGAGAACTCGAAGTTTTGTCAAAGAAAACCCTAAGGCAGGAGAGATCAACTATGGAATGATAGCTCATGGGAATGACAAGAGCAGAAACACGGTTATCCGTGATGTCATCGCCCGCTGATGCTATTGTCACCATGCTGAGTTAAGGATGCATTTCTTCGGAAGGATTGGATGGTAGAAGGCTGACGTAGCAGCTATCAGCAAAAGATGAAGTTTTAACCTTAGCCGGTGCATCACCAGGATCTGGAGTGTTACATCAAGAAGTTAAGATGGAGCTACAAGAAGCCGTATTTTGACAAGGAGCATTTCGTGAAGAATTTAGGACCCAGAATTTGAAGTAGCCAAGCTGGAGGAGCTACAACCTCGAGATACCGGAGTTTTGTCAGGAACTGAAGGACAATAGGACCATGGTTCATGCGAAGGATGTTGAAACCAGAAGTTTGGAATACAACTCCAGAAATATTAAAGGACGTCATGATAGACTTTGCAACAACAGAAATGATCTGGCAAAAGGATTTGAGAAAGACAAGCATGATCGGAAGAAGCCATTGGAGGCATGAACAAGGCTTGAAGAGTTTGGAGACGTTGAAGATTTATTAACCTTTAGAAGACCAAACCCCTGTTATATACCTACGTTAGATACGATGTTTGTGAGCTGTCATTTGTTTGATGTTTTTCCCGACAGCCACAAATAAAATCTGTCTTTTCAATACTTTTGTTTGTATTGTGTGTATCCCTCTCTATCTCTCTTATCTCACCCCAAACCCATGGACCCAATAGAGGATGAATGAAGGTGAGCTTATATTTTCTGGACCGATGAGTCAATTGGAGACGGACCAATGGATTCAAAACATGGAGGATCACATGGAGAATAACCCTATAGTTGGACATGATATGACCCAGCATGCCCTTCAGTGCTTTGAAAGAGGTGCTGCTACTTGGTGGAGGATGTACCAAACCATCAATGGATGGCAAGGAGTAACCACTTGGAAAGAATTTAAGTTGACTGTGCCAAAGTCTCGGCTTGTGTCCCAGAAGTTGAAGCCTTATGGAAAGGATATGAAGAAACCTTGTGCATGCAAGATTTGTGGAGAAATAGGACACACCCGTAAAGAACACAAGGATGAATGCCCTAATTGTGAAGGAAGTCACCCAGTTGAAGAATGCCCAACTAGGCAGATTACTTGTTTCTTGTGTGAAGGGACTACCCACTATCCTGCTCAGTGTCACATTTACCCCATGGTACAACGAACCACCCAACAGAAGAAAGAAGTAATGAAAGGAGCCCTCATGGAAATTTTAGAAGAAACATTGATGAAGGAAAAGGTGGGGGACACACCGAAAGAAGAACCAATTAAACCCTGCATCAAGTCATGCTATTCATGTGGAGAAGAAGGACACATCTCCTAGAATTGCATGAATGGGGATCTAGTAGAATTCCCGACAGAGGAAGTAGAATATGACCCACAAGAAATAGAAGCCATGATTGGCATGGAAAGGTCTAGGAAGAGAAGCAGATTGGATTCCAGGAAGTACCCGAGTCATATCACCTGTTACAGGTGCAAGGAGTCAGGGCACTACCTCAACAGTTGCCCAAAAAGGAAATCTCGAGACTTGTCAGAAGTAATATGTTTTAGTTGCAATGGAGCAGGGCACTTTGCCAGAGAATGACCCAAGGAGAAGGAAACTTGTGCTAGATAGTTGAGTTTGCAACAAAAGAAATGTAGTAGTAGAAGTGAGAACATTTCCTTTTATATTGAGGTGTTGAGTTGAGACATGTATTGGAAAAGCGAGAGATTGTAATCACTTGAGAATGAATAAAGTTAGCATCGTTGGTACTGATATGGATTTTATGAGTTGTTACTCTATGAAGAAGGATTTTGACCATTTCTGAGGATATGAGAAATATGGTCTATGGAAGATTTGTGCATTTTAAGGATGGTAGTACCCTGTAAGAACCTTTGACCCCTGGAAAAGATAAGGATACTCCACTAAGTGAATTTTGGACAAAATGAATACAAGTTTTGTCTCAATATGTGTGATGCCCCAAGAGTATGTGGGATTAAGTTGGAGACCGTTAGTTGTTTGGACCAAATGTGATCAAGGAGTCAGAAGAGAATGTTATGTTGATTCGAGATAGACTGAAGGTAGCTCAGTCTAGACAGAAGAGTTATACAGACTCACAAACTCAAGGAGGTAGTCTATGAAATTGGAGACAGAGCATGTCTTCGTGTGTTTCCTCTGCGGGGAGTTAAACGATTTGGAGTTAAGGAAAAGTTAGCCCCGAGATTTGTAGGACCATACCGAGTTTTGGAGCGTATGGGAGAAGTGGCCAACAAGTTGGAGTCACCCGAAGGACTGTCAGGAGTTCATGATGTGTTTCATGTTTCCAAGTTGAAGAAGTGCCACGCAGAGATGGCCAATATTCCCCTGTAAGGACGCTTGACCCTGGAACGGATAATGATGTTCCACGAAGGGAAATATGGACTTCATAAGTATAAGTTTTTATCTCAGAATGAGGGATATCCCACGAGGATAAAGAGATGAAGTACTATTGGATATAAAGGAGGTATGATGTTGGTAATATGGAGCAATGGCAACCCCATGACAAGTCTGAGTACTCACGTCTTGGTGCCAATAGAAGGAAGGAAGACAGTACAATTGGATGGATTTAAGAATACTAGGAAGTTGGAACAATGATCAGTTGCCCGATGATAAGTTCAAGGACTACAAGTGATGAGATGGGCCATAACCCACAGGCCCTAGGACTTGCCAAGGAACAAGCACACTCTTGCTGAAGGAAAAAAAACCCTGGAAGAAGTTACGTTTATCGGTAGACGATCTTATAGAGTAAGGCAAAACCTGAGGGTTGTGAAGGAACGATAGATGTTTGTTTGGCTTGCAGAATTAATGGATTTAACCGAACTTGGTTCGTCGACAAGAGAAATTCTGCAATGCTTGTGAGGATGACCGAGTGTTAGAATGCGAGATTCACTAAAGCATATACAGGGTAATTATTTGGGTGCGGGATGGATTGATCACCATACCGACTTACTATTACGTTATGCTTATAGTGCCATGCTATGCTCGTAGACGTGGATTGGGTTTTGAGAGTATTCATGACAGATGTGAGATTGTTAATTAATGGTTTACTTAAGGTGGCAACTTAAACACACATCTGGGTGGATTGAGGCACCGGGTTATTCCAGGATTGCCTGTCTAGGCACCTGGGTAGAACAGGATTGCCTGTTTTCTTTTGGACCGCCACCCAGGCTCAAAGGGATCATGAGATTATTCATGCTAGAAACTTCTGTGTGCAGCCACAAGCTATTATGGGCTCTAGCATAGTTGACTAAGTCGTGTGAACTCTTACAGTGGTAGACTAGCAGATGTAGGGGTTGTAGGTGGTACGGTCTACCCATCGTAAGGTGCAAACGCTTCTGAAAGACTATGTCTCGGTCATCCGTTTCTCAAACACCATGTAGTGCGAGAAATCCAACGGAGGAGATCGAGTCTTGTTGGGAAAAGTGCGCAAACCTCTGCAGAGTGTATAAACTAATCATGATTAGCCGTGTCCCCGGTTATGGACATCTTGAGTATCTAGTACTTGGATTATCATGTGAATCTCATCACGTTACTTTAAATTAAGTTGTTGGGTTTAATGATGTTACTTAATTGGGATTGAGAATGCTGTCAACCATTCTCAATGTTTAACAACCACCATGATAGTTAAATAAAATTTATTCCTTTGCAGTAGGGAAAAATTGGCTTTTCGCAAAAACCTTATAACCATAGAGCTTTTCCACCAGCCAAATATGCATGTAGTGATAGCCTTTATTCATCATTCTCTATGTTGTGAATTTTCCAGTACATTAAATGTACTGACCCTCTGTGGCTGCAACGTCTCATGTTGCAGGATTATCTTACGATGAGTAAGTGATACGTTAGGGTTATGATTTCTACACTCAACTTTGCCGTTGGTGTTGATGGGAATCCACAACCTTGTTACTTCCGCTATTTGGATCGAGGTAATAGTATTTACGTTACTTATGCATGTGATTTACCTCTGTTATAAATCCTCGAGTATTGTGCTTGTCAGCATACCGATCCAGGGATGGCACTTAAGCACAGAGACTTGATCCATTCGGGTCGGGTCGCTACAGGTACATGACGTGTACAGGGCGATAAGTGGCGAGAGCGTGTGTGAAGAAGTACACCCCTGCAGGGTTATCATTATCTATTCGAATAGCCAGATTCCTCGGATATGGAAACTTGGACCCCTTGCATAGTTCATAGACAAGTGAATGTGGATACCCTAAAACTCGCAAGATAAGCGTGAGTGCTATGGATGGTGTTCTCGCAGGGAGACAGGAGCGGATCCATAGTGGTGTATTGGTATGGTGAATTTGTGGACTCGTGTGCGCCACCTCAAAAGAGTTACTTGCAGTCGTAGTTCAGGATAGCCATCGAGTCAAAGCTGGCTTGCTGCAGTTAAACTCCACCACCCCCTTTTATTGATACCGATGCATATGTAGATAGTTCTGATGTAAGTCTTGCTAGGTACATTTGTACTCACGTTTGCTTAATTTATGTTTTTGCAGAGAGATGTCAGTCTCGCTAGTAGTTCCGCGTGGACTTCGACGTTTAGCTTGTTACCTCAGCTACGATCTTGTACCCTTGGGAGGGTCTTGTAGATAGTCAAGCTTCTAAGCCTTCTTCATTTATAGTTGTCTGTACTGAGACAAGTTAAGCTTCCGCATGTGCTTGTTGCTTGTATGCTCTGATTGTTGGGTCATAAGACCCATGTTTGTAATATCTCGCTCCTCGGAGCCTAATGAATAAATACTTTGAGTCATAGAGTCTTGTTGTGATGCCATGTTGTATTGCACATATTGAGCATACTGTGTCTATGATTGAAATGCTTGGTATGTGTGGGATCCGACAACCTAGTTGTTTATCCTTAGTAGCCTCTCTTATGGGGAAATGTAGTCTTGTGCTTCCATGAGCCATAGTAGTCCGCTACAGCCCGGTTCACCGAAGTCCTGCTAGCCCAACACTACTGCTCCGGAACATTTGACTGGCCGACATGTGATTCACTTCGTTCCTGTGTCTGTCCCTTCGGGGAAATGTCACGCGGTGACATTCGGAGTCCTGCCTAGCCTGCTACAGCCCGGTTCACCGGAGTCCTGTTAGACCAGTGCTACAGCCCGGATTCGCACACTGCTGACCGACATGTTCGATGTTGATTCATGTATGCCTGTTCCCGTAAGTTAGTGCCACTTTGGGTTCACGACTAGTCATGTCGGCCCGGGTTCTCTGTCATATGGATGCTAGCGACACTATCATATATGTGAGCCAAAAGGCGCAAACGGTCCCGGGCCATGGTAAGGCGACACCCGTGGGAATACCGTGCGTGAGGCCGCAAAGTGATATGAGGTGTTACCGGCTAGATCGATTGACTTGGAATCGGGGTCCTGACATAGGAAGTACCCAAAAGGGGGCCAAGAGGAGCAACAAGAACATCATCATCATCATCATCATCAGAACCCTGCCTCATCATCATCATCATGAGCACCACTACCATCGGCCTCGTTAAAGAAGTCAGACCACTCAGGACCCGAAGGAAAGCCAAAGTCAGAAGGGGGCTCATCAGGAAAACGGTCATCATCACTCACATTGAACACTAAGGAGTCTCTCAAACGAGCCTTCAGAGCATTTTTGGAGGTGATAAGGCACGTGAGGACATCGTGATTTTGGGAGCAGTTAAAAGTAATAGCCTTCATCAAGGCAGAGTGGGCCTTCCCAAGAAAACGAGCAATGCGACCAAAGGGTGCAGATCCGGAGGGAGCAGGACGAGGAGTGCTAGCAACAGTTTGGCGCGGATGAGCAGAAGAAGAAGAATCCTTGGGAACATAGTCATCGGCCATGTGTGTGGGAATGACCCATCGCTCATGCAAATGGGTGCGGACAATAGGAAACGGAGCCACACTTTTGATAGATGCCTGAAGAAAGGGAGCATGAGGAAAGGCTCGCTTGTGTTGGAAAGAAGCGAGGCCAATCTCATGCCATAGAAAATGAGGCACATTGATCTTCCCTTTTGGAGATGCATAGAGGCGATGCATGAGATCGATGTAGTAGCTACTGCAAGAGCCCTTGTCACCCATCTTAGGATAAATGGTGCGAATGACACATTGATAGATAATGAAGAAAGGAGCGTGCCAAATGGAGACTTGGTTAAAGCCCTTATGTTTCTCCTCATCAGTCAGGTCTGCTATGGGTTTGATAAGATCAGCACATACATCAGTGCCCTTGGGCTATGTTCGGGGTCATCATTGTGAATTTTGAACCCGGTGTCAGGAAAACCAAGGGCAGCAACAAATTGAGAATAGGAAGCCGAGAGCTTTGTGTCCAAGGTCATCCAAGTAACAGTGTTATTTGGACCAAAGAAACATGTGGCATAGAATTGATGAATGGCGGCTTGGTCAAAGTCATGTTGAAATGCAAATAGAGCAGCAAGATTGGACGACTCAATGAGCTCAATAGCCCGGAATATTTTTCCGGATGAGTACGAATTTGCTCTAAATCAATGCACAAATGCAGAAAAGACCCTTAAGAATGATGACAGTGGTAAAAATGCCAGCATGGACATTAGTGCGAAAACGATTGTCCTGAGAGTCACGAGCAACCGTAAATAGATCAACATCACGACGCAAATTAAGATAGGAAGCAACGGGAACCTCGTTGAACCGCTTAGCGTGGCGGTGATACGTCTCCAACGTATCTATAATTTTTGATTGTTCCATGCTATATTATATTCTGTTTTGGACATTATTGGGCTTTATTGTACACTTTATATTATTTTTGGGACTAATCTATTAACCGGAGGCCCAACCCAGAAATGTTGTTTTTTTGCCTATTTTAGGGTTTCGCAGAAAAAGAATATCAAATGGAGTCCAAACGGAATGAAACCTTCGGGAACGTGATTTTTGGAATGAACATGATCCAGAGGACTTGGACCCTACGTCAAGACACCACGAGGTAGGGGGGCGCGCCTACCCCCCCAAGCGCGCCCTCCACCCTCGTGTGCCCCCTGTTGCTCCACCGACGTACTCCTTCCTCCTATATATACCTACGTACCCCCAAACTAGCAGATACGGAGCCAAAACCCTAATTCCACCGCCGTAACTTTCTGTATCCACGAGATCCCATCTTGGGGCCTGTTTTGGAGCTCCATCGGAGGGGGCATCGATCACGGAGGGCTTCTACATCAACACCATAGCCTTTTCGATGAAGTGTGAGTAGTTTACCTCAGACCTACGGGTCCATAGTTATTAGCTAGATGGCTTCTTCTCTCTTTTTGGATCTCAATACAAAGTTCTCCCTCTCTCTTGTGGAGATCTATTCAATGTAATCTTCTTTTGTGGTGTGTTTGTTGAGACCGATGAATTGTGGGTTTATGATCAAGTTTATCTATGAACAATATTTGAATCTTCTCTGAATTCTTTTATGTATGATTGGTTATCTTTTCAAGTCTCTTCTAATTATCAGTTTGGTTTGGCCTACTAGATTGATCTTTCTTGCAATGGGAGAAGTGCTTAGCTTTGGGTTCAATCTTGCGGTGTCCTTTCCCAGTGACAGTAGGGGAGCAAGGCACGTATTGTATTGTTGCCATCGAGGATAGCAAGATGGGGTTTTCATCATATTGCATGAGTTTATCCCTCTACATCATGTCATCTTGCTTAAAGCGTTACTCTATTCTCTTGAACTTAATACTCTAGATGCATGTTGGATAGCGGTCCATGTGTGGAGTAATAGTAGTAGATGCAGGCAGGAGTCGGTCTACTTGTCTCGGACGTGATGCCTATATACTGTTGGGGATCGTAGCAGAAATTTAAAATTTTCTACGCACCACCAAGATCAATCTATGGAGTAATCTAGCAACGAGGGGAAGGAGAGTGCATCTACATACCCTTGTAGATCACTAAGCAGAAGCGTTGCAAGAACGCGGATGAAGGAGTCGTACTCGTAGCGATTCAGATCGCGGTTGATTCTGATCTAAGCGCCGAACTATGGTGCCTCCGCGTTCAACACACGTGCAGCCCGGTGATGTCTCCTACGCCTTGATCTAGCAAGGGGAGAAGGAGAGGTTGGGGAAGACTCCGTCCAGCAGCAGCATGACGGCGTGATGGTGGTGGAGGAGCGCGGAACTCCAGCAGGGCTTCGCCAAGCACTACGAGAGACGAGGAGGGAGAGGGGTAGGGCTGCGCCAAGAGGAAGATCGAATCGTGTGTTGGGCTGCCCCTTTGCCTCCACTATACATAGGGGGAGAGGGAGGGCTGCGCTCCCACCTAGGGTTCCCACCCCAAGGGGTGCGGTAGCCCTAGATCCCATCTAGGGTGGCGGCGACAAGGGGGAGAGGGGGAGGCGCACCTAGGGTGGGCCTTAGGGCCCATCTGCCCTAGGGTTTGCCCCCTTCCCCTCTTGGAGGCGCCTTGGGCCTTGGTAGGAGGCACCCCAGCCCACGTAGGGGCTGGTCCCTTCCCACTATTGGCCCATGTAGGCCTCCGGGGCTGGTGGCCCAACCTGGTGGACCCCCGGACCCCTCCGGTGGTCCCGGTACACTACCGGTGATGCTCGGAAAACTTCCGGTGGCCAAAACCATACTTCCTATATATCAATCTTTACCTCCGGACCATTCCGAAACTCCTCGTGACATCCGGGATCTCATCCGGGACTCTGAACAACATTCGGTAACCACGTACATACTTTCCCTATAACCCTAGCGTCATCAAACCTTAAGTGTGTAGACCCTACGGGCTCGGGAGTCATGCAGACATGGCCGGGACAACTCTCCGGTCAATAACCAATAGCGGGATCTGGATACCCATGTTGGCTCCCACATGCTCCACGATGATCTTATCGGATGAACCACGATGTCAAGGATTCAATCAATCCCGTATACAATTCCCTTTGTCTATCGGTACGATACTTGCCCGAGATTCGATCGTCGGTATCCCGATACCTTGTTCAATCTCATTACCGGCAAGTCTCTTTACTCGTTCCATAACACATCATACCATGATCAACTCCTTGGTCACATTGTACACATTATGATGATGTCCTACCGAGTGGGCCCAGAGATACCTCTCCGTTTAAACGGAGTGACAAATCCCAGTCTCGATTCGTGCCAACCCAACAGACACTTTTGGAGATACCTGTAGTGTACCTTTATAGCCACCCAGTTACGTTGTGACGTTTGGCACACCCAAAGCACTCCTACGGTATCCGGGAGTTGCACAATCTCATGGTCTAAGGAAATGATACTTGACATTAGAAAAGCTTTAGCATACGAACTACACGATCTTTGTGCTAGGCTTAGGATTGGGTCTTGTCCATCACATCATTCTCCTAATGATGTGATCCTGTTATAAACGATATCCAATGTCCATGGTCAGGAAACCGTAACCATCTATTGATCAACGAGCTAGTCAACTAGAGGCTTACTAGGGACATGGTGTTGTCTATGTATCCACACATGTATCTGAGTTTCCTATCAATACAATTCTAGCATGGATAATAAACGATTATCATGAACAATGAAATATGATATAATAACTAATTTATTATTGCCTCTAGGGCATATTTCCAACAGTCTCCCACTTGCACTAGAGTCAATAATCTAGTTCACACCGCCATGTGATTAACACTCACAGGTCACATCGCCATGTGACCAACATCCAAAGAGTTTACTAGACTGAATAATCTAGTTCACATCACTATGTGATAAACACTCAAAGAGTTCTGGGTTTGATCATGTTATGCTTGTGAGAGAGGTTGTAGTCAACGGGTCTTGCCATATTCAGATCCCTATGTATTTCGCAAAACTTTATGTCATATCATAGATGCTGCTACCACGTTCCACTTGGAGCTATTCCAAATTGTTGGTCCATTATATGTATCCGGTATCTCTACTTAGAGCTATCCGGATAGGTGTTAAGCTTGCATCAACGTAACTCTTTACGTCGAACTCTTTATCACCTCCATAACCGAGAAACATTTCCTTATTCCTCTAAGGATAATTTTGACCGCTATCTAGTGATCCAATCCTAGATCACCTTTGTACCCTCTTGCCAAACATGTGGCAAGGCACACATCAGGTGCGGTACTTCAGCATGGCATACCGTATAGAGCCTATGACAAGAGCATAGGGGACGACCTTCGTCCTTCCTCTTTCTTCTGCCGTGGTCAAGCTTTGAGTCTTACTCAACTTCACACCTTACAACTCAGGTAAGAACCCCTTCTTTGACTGATCTATTTTGAACTCCTTCAAAAACATGTCAAGGTGTGCGTTCTTTGAAAGCATCATCAGGCGTCTTGATCTATTTCTATAGATCTTGATGCCCAATATGTAAGCAGCTTTATCCAGGTCTTCCTTTGAAAAACACTCTTCAAACAACCCTTTATGCTTTCCAGAAATTCTACATTATTTCATATCTACAATATATCATCCACATATACTTATCAGAAATGTCGTAGTGCTCCCACTCACTTTCTTGTAAATACATGTTTCTATCAAACATTGTATAAACCTAAAAGCTTTGATCACTCTATCAAAGTATGTATTCTGACTCCGAGATGCTTGCTCTAGTCCATAGAAGGATTGCTGGAGCTAGCATACCTTTTAGCATCCTTAGGATCGACAAAACCTTTTATTGTATCACATACAACCTTTTCTTACGGAAACTGGTAAGAAAACTTGTTTTGACATCCATCTGTCAGATTTCATAAACGAAAAATACAGCTAATGCTAACATGATTCCGACGGACTTAAGCATCGCTACGGGTGAGAAATTCTCATCGTAGTCAACTCCTTGAACTTGTGAAAAGACTCTTTCCCACAAGTCGAGCTTCATAGACGGTAACATTACCGCCCACGTCCGTCTTCTTCTTAAAGATCCATTTATCTCAATGGCTTGCCGATCAACGGGCAAGTCCACCAAAGTCCGTACTTTGTTCTGATACATGGATCCTATCTCGGATTTCATGGCTTCTAACCATCTGTCGGAATACGGGCCCACCATCGCTTCTCCATAGCTCGTAGGTTCATTGTTGTCTAACAACATGATATCTAAGACAGGATTACCGTACCACTCAGGAGTAGTACATATCCTTGTTGACCTATGAGGTTCGACAGCAACTTGATCCGAAGCTTCATGATCACTATCATTAACTTCCTCTTCAACAGACGTAGGCGCCACAGAAATCATCTTTCTGTGTCGCATCACTCTCTAGTTGAAGTAAAGGTTTGAGAACCTCATCAAGTTCTATCTTCCTCCCACTCAATTCTTTTGAGAGAAACTCCTTCTCGAGAAAGGACCCATTCTTAGCGACAAACAATTTGCCCTCAGATCTGAGATAGAAGGTATACCCAACTGTCACCTTTGGGTATCCTATGAAGATGTGTTTGTCCGCTTTGGGTTTGAGCTTCTCCGGCTGAAGCCTTAAGCATCGAAGCCCCAAACATTAAGAAACAACAACTTTGGTTTCTTGCCAAACCAATGTTCATACGGCGTCGTCTCAACAGACTTATATGGTGTCCTATCTAAAGTGAATGCAACTGTCTCTAATGCATATCCTCAAAATAGAAACGGTAGATCGATAAGAGACATCATAGATCGCACCATATCTCATAGGGTTCGATTACGACGTCCGGACACACCATTACCCTGTGGTGTTCCAGGTGGCTTCAACTGTGAAACAATTCCACAATGTCTTAAGTGTTTGCCAAACTCATAACTCAGAAATTCTCATTGATCAGATCATAGGAATTTGATCTTCTTGTTATGATGATTCTTAACTTCACTCTGAAATCGCTTGAACTTTTCAAACGTTTTAGACTTGTGCTTCATTAAGTAAATATACCTATATCTACTCAAATCGTCAGTGAAGATGAGAAAATAGCGATATCCACTGCACGCTTCAATTCTCATTGGATCACACGCATCAGCATGTATGATTTCCAACAAGTCACTTGCCCATTTCATTGTACCTGAAAACGGGGTCTTAGTCATCCTGCCCATGAGGCATGGCTCGCATGTGTCAAGCGATTCAAAATCAAGTGACCCAAACATCCATCGACATGGAGTTTCTTCATGCATCTTACGCCAATATGACCTAAGCGGCAGTGCCACGAGAAAGTGGTACTATCATTATTAACTCTACATCTTTTGGCGTGAACATGTGTATTACCACGACCGAGATTCAATGAACCATTCACATAGGGTGCATGACCATGAAAGGTATCATCCATGTAAACAGAATAACCATTATTCTCTAACTTAAATGAATGACTGTATTGCAATGAACATGATGTAATCATATTCATGCTCAATGTAGACACCTGATAACATTTATCTAGGTTCAATACTAACCCCGAAGGCAGATGGAGCCTGCGATGGTGATCTCATCAACTTTGGAAACACTTCCAACACACACTACTAGGAAAAGGCCTACTAATGGCGCACCTAATTTGGCCATTAATGGCGCATTAGTGGTGCGCCATTAGTAGCACGCCATTAGTATATTTTACTAATGGCGCACCACGGGTGCGCCATTAGTATCTGGTATACTAATGGCACACCTCAGATGCGCCATTAGTATATATAATAGTGCGCCATTAGTATGCCTCCCAGGGGGCCATGTATACCCAGGTGCTTTGGCATACTAATGGCGCACGACAACGAGATGCGCCATTAGTAAGTTCGGCATACTAATGGCGCACTGTTTAATGATGCGCCATTAGTATCCTTTGGCATACTAATGGCGCACTATGATGTGATGCGCCATTAGTATGAATATTAGGTTTTTTTATTTTTTATTTTCTGTTTTTTGCACAGGTTACAAAATGTATAATTGGACAAAATATAAACAGCACACATCAACAACAGATTCATCGAATACAATAGAAGATTAGTCTCTGAATACAATTCATCATTTTAGTCTCCGAATACAATTCATCATATTAGTCTCCGAATTGAAAAGACCGAACAAAGATAGAACATTATATTACAAGTCTCGAGACCGCGAGTTTGTCTTCACATTACAAGTCGATATCGATCATCTAAACTACCATCACATAGAAGAGAGCTGCGGTCATCACGATGAGCATCATCACGATGAAACTCGTCTTCATCCGGTTCCTCCAACGCTCCCTCCCCTCTCCCGCTAGATAGCGGGTGTATCTAGATTCGGCCTCGGCCCTAGTGGCGTACCCTTTGTAACTGTTGCCGCTGAATCGGTGAACCTGTCTCCGACACTCCTCCCAGTCGTCGTAGACTCCGGGAACCTTACCCTTGTACACGACATACCACGGCATCGCTATGCAGTAGCCAAACGAAATGTTAGTACCAATTCACAGACAATACATAAGCAATATATAAGTATGCAACAGAACGATCGAAAGAGAAAAGCAAGACATTAATAGCATCGATTACATCTTAAGTTGAACGACTCTCGAAACCAAAGAGACATACTACAAGTTCATTAAAGTTTAATTACAACATGAGCCAATCGATGTTTCAGAACTAGACACAGCATCACTGCTTTCGACTCGACTCAAGGGACCGGAGCGTGGATGAAGCCGCCGTCTATCGTGGGAGTCATGAAAGAACGGGCGTTGTCAGCCTGCATTTGTAGGATTGTGTCGATGTCACTGTTGGACGGTTGATTTCTGAGGTAGAACTGCCCCGAGGTACGAAGGACATCTTGATGGATGATTTCCGCAAACTCCGACTGGATGCGAAAGAATTCTTGTCTGATGTCCGCGTCCTGGATTGCCGACACGCTCGCGGCCCAATCTTTGAGTCTACTCGGTAGCAGAAGGTGATGATGGTCCCGTACGATCGCCCGCATGTGATGGATGGCGTAGTAGGCACCCTTCTGACCGCCAGGCGGCTGCTTGACGCAGCAGAACGTCGTATTGTGGGAGAACACGTGCTTGCCGTACTTACGAATAGGCCTGGTGAAGGTGCCTCCAGATTTGACGTAGCCGGGGAGAACATCATCAAGAACCTTCTTGACATTTGTGTAGTCTACGTTCGACTGACGGTCCGGGTCGAAATACGTGGCCATGGAATATTTGGGGCTTAGGAGGATGAGCGTGCAATGTGTGTCACTGCAGAAAACACGGAATGTTAAAAGAAAAACGATCGAAATCTAAGAATTCATATGTTACGGGGCGGTTGAGGGGAGGACTTACTCGGGAAAGTAAGGCACGAGGAAGTTATCCTTATCTTGGTTTGCCAGAATGACGCCTTCGAGGTAAGAACTCGCGACTTGCCGGTCCCCAGCGCTGCCCAAGATCTTGGCACGCATGTAGAAGGGGTCGACTATCACGATGTCCGGGGTCTTGTCGCGAATGATCCGCATCTCCATACTCAGCGAAAATAGCCGAACGAAGGTGTAGTGCAGCGGATGAAGGTTCAACATAGCGTGGATGTCATCAAACCGCAGGACGATCGTACCCCCGATGGAGTTATCCACAAAGCCCTTGCCCTCTGGCACCTTGGCCGCAAAAACCGGGTATGCCACATCCTTCTCTCCGAGACGCCGCTTCTCCAAAGAAAGAACACTGTCATGCAGACTCCGCATAGCACCGGTTGCAGCATCGAGCATATTTCTCGGTAGCATCGGCCTACCCGCCACATGCACCCTCCTCGAGATATCCTCAGGTGAAGGTGGCCCGTCCTGAGCACGGATCGTACTCGGTGCCGGCTGGCCCGCACCCTTGTTAGTCTTTCTTTTGCGTGCCTTCTTCTTCTCCTGTAATGGGACCGAGTTCTGCTCACAGACCGCCTTCTTGAGTGTGTTGGGGCTGATCATATTTCGCACCTCGCCTATCTGAGGCTCGGTGAAGTCGGCAGCTGGAGGCGTTTCCTGAGAGCTGAACTGCAGACGACGCCTGTTGCAACTTGGCTTCTCCGCGGTACCAGCTAGATCGCGCACGTCTTTTGTTGGGTTGGGTTCTTGAGAAGGAGGCCCCATGAAGTCGCCACCGTACCCATGATCGGCAAAGTACTGATCGACGTTGGCAAATGTATCATCGTCGTCGTCGTTCTGATCCTGTGCCATATGCATGTTTGGATCCAGTGGCATAGGGATGTCCGGCACCGTTGCGGCGGTCTTGCCATGGGGCCGACTTGGCGGCGGCACGACTGGCGGTGTTGTCTTTGGGGTGGTGTCCCCCGCCCCCAAACGAATCTGGCTCTTCGGCCAAAGCAGGGGCCAGCTCAGGCAAGCGCTGAGGGTCATCACGTCATCATCGTCGGCCCCGACGGGTCGAATCGGAGGTAACAACTCGTCGCAGCCTGGCAGCACCCGAACCAGTTGAACCCTAAACAAGTTGGGTGGCATCTGGGTACCGTGGAACAAGGGGTTGCCCGGTTGAACGATTTTGCCCTTGGCGACATCGACCAACTCGTTGTTCACGAAGTGCAGGAGAGTGCACGGAACGTCGGCGGCGCCCTGCGAAAACATGTAGGGCGTCAGGGATGCCCAGTCAAAGGCAAGGAGATGAAGTCCTCGGCCGAGAGAGGCTTAATTAGTTACCGTGATGATGGCGTCGAGCTCGGCTAATGTCGAGGCACCGCCAACGGTGGGCGTGCAGTTGATGGAGGGGCCACTTGCTGCAGAGGTGCCGGCCGGCGTACACCCGGGTGCATTAAGCTCCTGTGCCGCCTCCCGGAGACCAATGCCGCCTCCGCCGGAGACACCAATGGCCCCGCCATTGCGTTCTGCGAGTTGCTGGCCGTGAAGCTAGGAATCGGGGGCGGCCCCTGTTGGCCGCCCGCAATCCATGCACTAATCCCCTGGATCAAGGTAGGCACAATGGCGGTGATCGTCGCTCCGAGTTGTTGTTGCACTTGCTCTTGGACAATCTCCGGAATCCGCGCCACCTGTGCCCTGAGTTCTTGAACCTCGCGCGCCTGGCTTTCCGAGCTGGTCTTTTTCTCCTTTCGCCCACCAGTGTTATAGTATGACGACCATTTTGTCGACAAGCCTTTGCCGGCCACACGACCAGCTGACGTCGGCTTACTGAGCTTATCCTTGTTCTTCATTACATTCAACGCCCTATTTAGAGTGGTGTCCCAAGGGTTGCTCTTAGTCGACCCCGCGCTACTGCTTTCAGTCGCCTGCGGAAGGAATGTGAACCATTTAGAAATTTGGCTTCATTAATTAGAATGCAACCATATGGAGCTAATTACGCGGGGGTGTATTCCTTACCAGAACAAGCTCAAGCGCCCTGGTCTTCGGATCCGTGGTAAGCTCCTTTGTTTTCGGGTCCTTCTTGTACCGGGCCCTGACAAAGTTCCTGGTCTGCTTGTCACCGTATTTATCGAAGAGGGGCGGTAGGCCTTGCTCGGCACGGTCCGCCTCCTCCTTGTCCCATATAGGCTCCGCCACTCTGTAACCGCCGGGACCGAGTGTGTGTTCCCCTAAGTTCAGCTCCCGCATTTCTTTCCCCCACTTACTTGATTCGGAGCTTGCGGTGCTCGAGCAATTGATCTTGAAGTCGTTGTAGTCATCTTCGGTGATCGAAGGATTTTTCTCCTTGATCTTCTCATAACTCTCACCTTTCTCGATCATTCTCTTCACATTGCTTTTCCAAGTAGACAGGGCCGTGCTCATCTTCGTGAGGGCAGCATTGTTCACTTTATTCCCTTTGAGGCTTGTGTTTTCAAATTCAGCGGGGAACTTGTATCGTTCGTGCAGCTTCGTGAAGAGGAGGTTGCGCAAATTCCCTCGGTCAGGATGCCTGAGGTTCTCGGTGTTGATCGAGACGGTGCTCCGGAGAATGCACCCGAGCTGAAGCGAGTACCCCTTGACTATTCGTTCGGGCGCCGTTGGATTCCCGTTGGAGTCCACTTCAGTAACTTCCTCCTTGAGGGTGCGGAGCACGGTCGGGCGCCGGTCCTTCCGTTGCCTCTTCGGTTGGCTGCCATCTGTGCGTGCGCCGCCATCATCAGTGGTGGCATCCTCGGCAGCACCATCAGTGGTGGCATCAGTGGGGTCATCCTCGGCGGTACCATCAGTGGTCTCAGGATCGGTGGGGAAGGCGGCGTCCTCATACAAGTGAGGTTGTTCCTCCATCTCCTGGGACAACTCCCAGAATTTCTTGTCGCCCGAACCCCCGGCCTCATCGTTGTTGGCCATGTTTCTCTATAAATAGGAACAAAGTTTGGTCAAAAAGTTGGTTATTGTCAAGGAACAAGATCTCTAAGTTGACCAAATAACCTAATTCTCGAGGAATGTCGCCAAAAAGTTGGTTATTGTCAAGGAACAATTGAGAGATGTTTGTGATATTGCCTAGGTGTTTTGGGATAGAACCTGTTAGTGTGTTGTTGCTAAGGTCCAAGTCCATGTTCTCAGGGTAACCTAGTTCTTGAGGGGTGTGTCTAGAAAGTTGGTTGCTGCAAAGATACAAGGTTGTGAGTTTGGTCAAGTTGCCTATGATGTTTGTGATATTGCCTTGGATCTTGAAGGCACTGTTGCATGATGCAGTGGTACAGCCAGCATGGGACCTCATCTTTGCAGGCTAATTTTCTAGATTGTAACACTGGGATTTGTGCACAAGCTAAGCTAGCTAAGACAGTAGCTTCCTTGCAACCCACAAAAGACAAAGGAAAAGGGGTGAAAAGGGGGAGATGGTTAGCTTTGATGAGCAGGCAACATCTTCCTAACCCCCTTCTTCTTGTATCCTCTCACTATCCCTCTCACACACATGGCAAGAAAATTAATTTTTATTTCGGTTGAGAATCGGGCACCTTCTAGGTCAAGAAAATTGGGCATGACCTTTGCTAATTTTCTTGACCTTGGAGTGCCCCATTTCTCAACCGAAACGGAAATTAATCAACGTTTCAGGAGAAAGGGGTCATTTTAGAAGATCACAAGTAGCAGCAGCATCACTTGACAAAATCACAACTAGCAGCAGCAACTCGCAGATACCAGCAGCAACATCACTTGACAAGTTTCAGACCACATAAATAGCACAAGTGACATGAAAATTCACTTGTAGTGTACTGATAGCACAAGTGACATGAAAATTCCTTTTACTGTCAAAAAACTACTAATAGCACAAGTGACATGAAAATTCAGGAGTAGGAGATCACAAAGGCCATGTCATGCTTGGCAATATTTGTTTACTGAAACTAAATGAACATTTTACTGTCAATAAAAATGTTTTACATATCCTGCAGACAAGTGCAACCACCGGTAGAGGAGTTTCAGTTGTTTCTTTGAACATTTTACTGTCATCACTTACTGAACCTTTTACATATGCACAGGTTTTAGCTAATTTGAACATTTCACAAGGAATGCCATCACTTACTGAGTGATTTGAGTGAAATGCACTTGCAACCAAAAGGCAGAAAGGCAGGCCGGTTTGCTCTTCTATGAAAATGGCACACCTTTTCATGGCATATTGTACGAAAGACATAACTATGGGGGTTTTACATATCTGTTTCTTTGAACATTTTACTGTCAATAAAAATGATGTACTGCTGCTTTCAGTTAATTCAAATTAGCTAAAACCTTTTACTGTCAAATAGTGCTAATGTTTACTCTATGAAATAAACTACTTCTCCTCCTTTCAGTTGATACATGTTTGCTTTTGCAATGCTATTGATTTTTTCCCTTTCTCTTTTACAGAAGGCCACAGGACAACAAATGCATTCTTCCTTCTATTTGTTTCTCTTTCCTACATCTTACTTCAGTATAGTAAATCGTGTGTAATCTGTTTTTGCCAGTGTAACAAGAAACTACCCGGTGGTGTTGACACCCCTCTTCTCGTTGCTATAACTGCTCCCTCACTGAAATGTGTCAAGCTCCTGGTGGAGGTATCGTGCCTGCAGTATTCATTTTTGTTGTGTTAGGCCTTGGAAAGTTAGAATTACTTAAGCAAATTTTTGCTCAATGCTATATTTTTCGACACTAAAGTAGGTTTGGCCTTCTTTGATGGTGTTTATTGTTTGAGCTACCTTTGAGACATTTTTGTGGCCAGCTCTACACTAAGGTTTAACACAAGAAAACACCATGTCTAATCGGCAATGAACCTAACAGCCCATAGAGAGTTCCTCTACAAACCGATTTGTAATATATAGTATTTTTTGGCAGGCTGGTGCAGATGTCAATGGTGGTCTTGTAGCCCCTTTGGTTGTTGCTCCTGAGATGAAAGGTTTAACTGCATGCTTGAAACTGTTACTGGAAGCTGGTGCTGACCCTGTGTAAGATTTCTGTACCTCTATGCCATGGCATGCCAATTGCTTGAACATCCAACTGATGTTAACAGTTTATTTAGAGCTGGTGCTCTCGCAAACAGGCCCATGAATTAGTGGAGCTGGGTATCCATAGTTCTAAGAATTCAAGGAGTTGTAATTGGGGGTGTTTCGGTGTGCATTTTGTTTGTTAAGCTTAAATCATCTTATACCAACTATGGGAAGCACATAATACCAATGCTTACAGAAAAGAAATCTGTGTGCTCAACAAAACTTAGGCCGGTGATGGATGTCGCCTGCCTGCCGGTGACGGATGTCTCCTGCCTAGATGCAAATGGGGGTTGAGTGAGTCACAGCAGACCAGGGGAAGGTACATGAATGGAGAGAGAGAGAGAGAGAGAGGCTTACTGACCTGCTGCTGTCCGGCGGCGGCTGTTCCAGATCCAGGAGCCTCTGTGGCCGTGGTGAGAGGGCGAGGCGGAGGTGAAGAGCGGGATGGGGCGCGGGGAGGATGCCGGGGAGTTGGGCGCGGGGAGGATGTCGGGGCGGCGGGGCGGGGTCGAGGCGGCGTCGGGGCGGCGTCGGGGCGGCGGGGCAGCGTCGAGGCGGCGTCGGGGCGGCGGGGCAGCGGCGTCGGGAGAGGAGAGGGGAAGGGGATCGAGGGCGAGGGCGAGGGAGAGAGAGGGGATAGGGAGGGGCCGGGAGGGAGGGGAATATGGATGGGGCCGGGCACAATACTAATGGCGCACCACCCCTCGGTGCGCCATAAGTATATCCATACTAATGGCGCACCCCACCGTGGTGCGCCATTAGTATTTTTTTTTGATTTCTGCTCGAGCCAACAGGTTATCTTCCACCTGACCTGATCCACACCAAGTTCCCTCTACTAGCTCGACTGGTCAGCAGCCAGTTCTCACACCAGGAGGTCCTGGGTTCGATTCCCAGGCTCCACAATTTTTTTATCCATTTAAAATGTTGTTTGATACTTATTTGTGTTTAAATATGTTCAAACTTGTTTAAATCATAATAGTAATATTTTTTTATAAGACAGTAATAATTTTTTAAAAATTACATCAAACAGTAATGCCGGTGGAGCGGGGGAGGGTGCGCGGGGTGCGGGGGGTCGGTGGCGGTGGTTGAGTAGGGGAGGGGTGCGGGGGGTCGGCGGCGGCGGTTGAGTAGGGGAGGGGTGCGGGGGGTCGGCGGCGGCGGTTGAGTAGGGGAATCGAGGGTGCGGGGGTCGGCGGCGGCGGCCGGTGGACCGGGGGGTGCTTGGCGGCGAGGGGGACCGGATCTGGCGAGGTGGGATAGCGATCGAGATGGAGGGGGATCGAGATCGAGTGTCCATGAAATTTAAAAATATTCATGATAGTTCAAAAAGTGCCCATGAAATACAATCGAGAAATGATGGCTACGATTTAAATACAATCGATCTTAGCTAGCTATCTGTTCACAATCTTCTTGCCCTTCTTTTTCGCAAATGGAGTTCTTCTGTGGAACGGACGTCCTTTAGGTAGGGTGGTCCTGCTTCTTCTTGTGGTGTATGCTGCTACTTCATCATCGTCGTCATGTTCGATCCTCGGGTCGCCATACTTGTCGAAGTCTTGCTCATTGGCTACTCCATCCATTCCGATGATCTTCCTTTTGCCTCTCCTCATGACAACACGATGGGCTTTGACGGGTCGGTAATGAAGAAGCATTGGTCCACTTGGGAAGCCAGTACCCATGGCTCATTTTTCGCGGTGACGTTTGCGCCCGCGGTCTTGGATTTGGCTTCGGGTATAACCATGGTGGTGAAATACCGGTCTTCTTTTAGGACGCTCTTGGCCCATCTGACACGGAACATCGGGACCTTCTCTCCAGCGTAGCTCAGCTCCCAGATCTCCTCGATCCTTCCGTAGTATCTGTCCTTGTCGTTACCGGTGTAGGATTCCATCGTTACCCCGGAGTTCTGATAACCATCGCTCTTCATGTCCTTGGCCTCGGTGTAGAATGTGTAGCCGTTGATATCGTACGCCTCATAGGTCATCAGGTTGTGCTCGGCGCCCTGTGACAAGGCGAATATGAGTTGTTCTTCCGCGGAAGAATCCTCATGTAAAGGGTACGACAGAAGCTTCTGCTTGAACCAACGCGTGAAACATGAGTTGTGCTCTTTGAGTATATCTCCGTCCGTCCTCTGTTGGCCTCGGTCATTGTACGTCTTCTTAATAAAGGTTTTGTGCTGTACCACCCAAGGATCGACCACGTCTATGTGTTGTAGCGCGACTAGGTTTGCTCTTTCAAAGTCGGCGAGTCGACCCTCGAAGTCGACATGCATTTCGCGACGACCCTCACGGTGACCCCATCCAGCGAGCCTGCCGAGGTGCCTGTTGATGGGCAGACCAACGGGGTTCTCGATGCCTAGATAATTCGTGCAGTAGGAGATGCACTCTTCGGTCAGAAAGCCCCTGGCTATGCTTCCCTCTGGACGTGACATGTTGCGAACGTATCCTTTGATGACACCATTCATCCTTTCGAACGGCATCATGCTGTGCAGGAACGTCGGCCCGAGTTGGATGATATCATCCACGATATGGACCAGCAGATGCACCATAACGTCGAAGAATGCGGGCGGGAAGTACATCTCAAGCTCGCATAGTATCACCACGATCTCTTCTTGTAGCCTTCTGAGTTGCCTCACGCCAACAGACTTCCGAGAGATGACGTCGAAAAAGTTGCATAGGCCAAATAGGGTTTCACGGACGTGCGCGTCCATGATCCCACGGATTGCAACTGGAAGTATCTGCGTCATCAGCACGTGACAGTCGTGAGACTTCATCCCGCTGAACTTCAGCTTCGCTGGGTCTAGGTATCTGCTTATCTTCCCCGCGTAACCGTAAGGAAGTTTTACTCCTACGAGGCAGGTGAAAAACTGCTCGATCTCCTCCTGACTTAGAGTGAAGCACGCGGGAGGGTAGTCATTTCCGGTCTTCTTGGCCTTTTTGCCTTTGTGACGAATTTCCGTGTCCTGCTTCGCCTCATCATCATCATCATCATCATCATGATCATCATATATAGCGTGAAGCTCCTGCCTGATGCCCATTGATTTCAAGTCTGCCCTTGCTTTCGGCCCATCTTTGGTCCTCTCTGGCATGTTGAGCAGGGTACCAAGCAGACTCTCGCACACGTTCTTCGTGATATGCATGACATCAAGGCTGTGAGGCACACGGTGGATCTTCCAGTACGACAAGTCCCAGAAAACAGACCTCGTTTTCCATACCTTCATCAGCGGCTCTGGCGCCTTTCGCTTCTTTCCCAGCTCTGGCGCCTTTTGCTTCTTTCCCGGTAGTGGGCGGTCTTTCCCGGCTCGTCTATTTCCTCGCCGCTCCTCGTACGCGGGCGTCCTCGGGGTTCGGTTTCACCATCAAACAGATCCTTGCGTTTTCTCCACGGGTCATCGTCGCGAAGCCACCTTCGATGTCCCATGAACACGGTTTTCGAAGACCCGGGATCTCTATCTAGCTGGCGATACGTTGTGTCATCCATGCACCTGACGCATCCAGAAAATCCGTGGACCACCTACCCCGTGACATATCCGTAACCGAGATAGTCGTGCACCATCGTGAGCAGCGCGGCTCTCATAGGGAAATATTCTTTCTCTGCGGCGTCCCACGTATTGGCTGGCGTTTTCCACAGCGTGTCAAGCTCCTCTTTCAGCAGCCCCAGATACAGATTGATGTCGTTCCCTGGTTGTTTCGGTCCTTCAATTAGCATACTCATGTGAATGTACTTCCTCTTCATGCACAACCAGGGGGGAAGGTTGTACATCCACACAAACACAGGCCAGGTGCTATGTGTGCTTCTCTGGCTGCCAAACGGATTGACTCCATCGGTGCTCGCGCCCAGCACGATGTTCCTTGGATCATTCCCAAATTCTGGGTCTTCGAAGTTCAACGCTTGCCACTGGCTCGCATCCTTAGGGTGACTCAGCATCTTGTCTTTTTTATCTATCTCCGGATCATTTGCGTCATCTTCTCGCTTCTTCTCCTCCCTATCCGCGTGCCAACGCAGGAGCTTTGCTACCTTAGGGTCGCGAAATACCGCTGCAGACGAGGAGTGATCGGAAAGTACCACACCACTTTTCGAGGAGCTTTCTTCCTCTTCTTGTATCGAGTGACGCCGCACACCGGACATATGGTAGACTCCGCGTGCTCATCCCGATAAATGATGCAATTGTTCATGCACACATGGTATTTCACGTGCGGTAAATCCAGAGGACACACGATTTTCTTCGCCTCCTCCAAACTGTCGGGCACTTGTTCCCCTCGGGAAGACGTTCGTGCCAGAATGACATGTTCTCGTCGAAGCATGCGTCGGTCATTTTGTGTTTTACCTTCATCTCCAGAGCCATGAGCGTTACTTTCAGGCGGGTATCCTCGGGCCTGCATCCTTCATACAATGGAGTAACCGCGTCTAACTCAAGTTGATCCATCTTGGCTTTCTCTCGGGCGGCAGCTCTTGCGTTATCCGTCTGCTTGAGAAGCAGCTCTTGAATATGAGGGTCCTGCACCCAGCCCATCGATGGTCCAGCGTCGTCTGCTCCGCCGGCATCATCATCTTCATGATCATGCCCGTCGACTGCTCCGGCATCTTCCTCATCATCATGTCCTGCATCTTCTACATGATGACTGTGTACAACATCACCGTCGTGATCATCTCCTCGGGATTCTTCGTCTTCTCGCCCGCCCGAGCCGCGGTGGTTGTCTTGCTGCCCTTCCTCATTTCTTGCCCGGCCCCCATGGACGACTTCGTAGTCATCTTCATCACCTTGCCACCGATAGCCATCCATGAAACCACGCAAGAGCAGGTGGTCCCGCACCTGCCCGGATTCCGGGTCCGCAATAAGGCTCTTCAGCTTGCATCTTCGACACGGACATCTTATCTCCTTCTTGTTCTTTTGAAGCATCTCGGCCTTCACGGACCTCAAAAACCTATTCACGATGCCTTCGGTCATCATGCGGACCATGGTCGCCTGCGGGGTAGAGCAAAATGATATTTTAGAACCAAGAAAAATTTGGCATGACTTTCCCTAAAAATAGGACCAAAAAGAATGCTTAATGCCAAAATTCTCGCCGAAACGGAAATGAATCAACATTCCGGCAAAATATTGGCAACTATCGAATTTCAAATACCAGTACACCTCCAAACACAAACACATATGCAACACCACAAACATATGCAACACCACGAACATACATAGATCTAGCTAGGCCATAAAAAGTGCATGTGCACATTGTTGTAGGGAGAACAACATAAATATAGCTTCCCCCCTTACTTACCTATCAAAACAAGGTAATTTAACCACTTAAATTGAATGAATCTATGGTGGAAATGAGGTGAAAAAGAGGAGGCACCCGAGACAAGGAGGAGGTGGAGAGAATGAAGTGGGGAGAAAGTGAGTGTGGGTAGGAGAGGCTGTCCAAAATATCTTGTTGCTGCCCACTTACTAATGGCGCACCAACTCTAAATGCGCCATTAGTAATCCAGGTTACTAATGGCGCACCTCCTGGTGCTGCGCCATTAGTAGTTTTGCAAAAAAAAATACTAATGGCGCACTGTCAGTGCGCCATTACTAGTTTAAACTAGTAATGGCGCACGGTGGAACAGTGCGCCATTAGTAGTTTTGCAAAAAAGGGAATAAAAAATATAATAAAAAAACAACATTAGTGGCGCACTTTCCGGCTGGTGCACCATTACTAGTTACAACTAGTAATGGCGCACTGTATCTGGATGCTCCATTAGTATGTTTGGACAGGCGCACTAGTTAAAAAATTTTTGATACTAATGGCGCACCCTGGGCCAGGTGCGCCATTAGTAGTTTCAACTCTAATGGCGTATCAGTAGGTGGTGCGCCATTAGTATATACTAATGGCGCACCGCTTGTCTGGTGCGCCATTAGTATCAATCCCATCTATAGCCCTTTTTCTAGTAGTGACACATCGTCACCTCGCCCTTAGCCAGTCTCCGTTTAGTCTGTAGCTTTTGCTTCAAGTCACCAATAATAGTAACTGAACCGGTATGCAATACCCAGGTGCTACCATGAGTACTAGTGAGGTACACATTAATAACACGTATATACTTTGTTGAAGTTTGCCAGCCTTCTTATCTACCATGCAATTGGGGTAATTCCGCTACCAGTGACCGTCCCCTTTACAATAGAAGCACTTAGTCTCGGGTTTGGGTTCAACCTTGGGTTCCTTTACTGGAGCGGCAACTGGTTTGCCATTCATGAAGTTTCCCTTCTAGCCCTTACCCTTCTTGAAACCAGTGGTCTTGTTAAACCATCAACACTTGATGCTCCTTCTTGATTTCTACCTTTTGCGGTCTTAAGCACCGTGAACAGCTCTGGGATCAACTCCATCCCTTGCATGTCATAGTTCATCACGAAGATCTAGTAGCTTAGTGATAGTGTCTAGAGAACTCTATCAATCACTATCTTATCTGGAAGTTTAACTCCCACTTGATTTAAGTGATTGTAGCACCCAGACATTCTGAGCACATGCTCACTAGCTGAGCTATTCTCCTCCATCTTGTTGGCAAAAGAACTTGTCAGAGGTCTCATACCTCTCAACACGGGCATGAGCCTGAAATCCCAATTTCAGCTCTTGGAAAATCTCATATGTCTTATGGCATTCAAAAACATCATTGGAATCCCGATTCTAAGCCGTAAAGTATGGTGCACTAAACTATCAAGTAGTCATCAAGATGTCTCTGTCAGGTGTTCACAACATCCACAGACGATGTTGTAGGGGTTTGCACATCGAGCGGTGCATCAAAGACGTAATCCTTCTGTGTAGCAGTGAGGACACTCCTCGGACTACGGACCTAGTCCGCATCATTGCTTACAATATCTTTCAACTTAATCTTTCTCTAGGAACGTATTGAAACAGGGAGCTACAACGTGAGCTATTTATCTACAACATATTTGCAAAGACAATTTAGACTATGTTCATGATAATTGAGTTCATCTAATCAAATTATTTAATGAACTCCCACTCAGATAGACATCCCTCTAGTCATCTAAGTGAAACATGATCCGAATCGACTAGGCTGTGTCCGATCATCACGTGAGACGGACTAGTCATGAACGGTGAACATCTCATGTTGATTGTATCTTCTATACGACTCATGTTCGACCTTTCGGTCTTCCGTGTTCCGAGGCCATGTCTGTACATGCTAGGCTCGTCAAGTCAACCTAAGTGTTTCGCATGTGTCCCGAGGCCATGTCTGTACATGCTAGGCTCATCAACACCCGTTGTATTCGAACGTTAGAATCTATCACACCCGATCATCACGTGGTGCTTCGAAACAATGAACCTTCACAACGGTGCACAGTTAGGGGGAACACCTTTCTTGAAATTTTAGTGAGGGATCATCTTATTTAAGCTACCGTCGATCTAAGCAAATAAGATGTAAAACATGATAAACATCACATGCAATCAAATAGTGACATGATATGGCCAATATCATTTTGCTCCTTTTGATCTCCATCTTCGGGGCTCCATGATCATCGTTGTCACCGGCATGACACCATGATCTCCATCATCATGATCTCCATCATCGTGTCTTCTTGAAGTTGTCTCGTCATCTATTACTTCTACTACTATGGCTAACGCTTTAGCAATAAAGTAAAGTAATTACATGATGTTTATGTTGACACGCATGTCATAAATAAATTAAGACAACTCCTATGGCTCCTGCCGGTTGTCAAACTCATCGACATGCAAGTCGTGATTCCTATTACAAGAACATGATCAATCTCATACATCACATATATCATTCATCACATCCTTTTGTCCATATCACATCACAAGGCATATGCTGCAAAAACAAGTTAGACGTCCTCTAATTGTTGTTGCAAGTTTTTACGTGGATGCTATAGGTTTCTAGCAAGAACGTTTCTTACCTACGCCAAAACCACAATGTGATATGCCAATTTCTATTTACCCTTCATAAGGACCCTCTTCATCGAATCCGATCCGACTAAAGTGGGAGAGACTGTCGGCGTTCTGGGAACGGGGGTCCCCAGACTTGCCTGCCTGCGGCCTGCGGCGTGGCTCAAAGGGGGGCCCAGCACGGCCCATCTTCACCAACACAAACTCAAGACCCTCACGAGGGGCCAAGCCTCGCGAGGCGGACGACACGGAGCTTCCTCAGGCACGGCCTCATCAGGCTGGCTCACGAGGAGGCGGAGAGATCAAGGCGGGGTACCTCGCGAGGTACCCGTGACGCAAGCCATGACGACTCAGGGCGCCAGGCGGGTGCCAGCCCGCGCAGCGTCCTCCTTTCCTCTTTGGTGCAAAGGGGGCAAGCGCAGCCGCGGAGTACCGAGGCATCAGGCAAAGGTTGCCATTTCGGTGCAACGAGACCAAGACCAGGAGGACTACGAGACGGAGGTCACCATGGAGCCCAAGACGGCGTCATCACCAGAGCTTTGCGCAGGCGAAGACTACTTTTGTCAGGATAGTTGATACTTGCTGTCCCCTTTCAAATTAGCCCGCCATTGTTGGCTCCCTTCCCGCTCAATATTTGGGGAGAGGACCAGGGCCACTATAAATAGGACCGGCCACCCACGTAGCAAGGGGGTTCGGCTCAGTCTCCTCCAAGGGCTCGACAAGTAGAGAGGTGGTAAGAGAGAGAGAGAGAGAGAGAGAGATAGAGAAAGGTGGCTGAACTCCTCCCAGCAGTTCATCGCCCCAGCCAAGAACAGACCCTCGCGAGGCTGTTCTTCCTTGTACTGTCCATCATCATCAGCCCAAGAGGCAATCCACCACACCACACACTGGAGTAGGGTATTACACCACAACGGTGGCCCGAACCAGTATAAACCCTGTGTCCCTTGTGTTGTTCTTTTCATAGCTTTGATCCTAGCGTGGCGGAGGGGTGCAGGAAGGTAGGAGGCGAAATCTCCGCGCGCACCCCAGTGTTCGAACCTCAAGGGTCTGCCGGAACCCGAAATCCGACATTTGGCGCGCCAGGTAGGGGTGCGCCGGAATTCGTCTTCCACCGCTCCGCTCTCCTCCGACCATCACGCTCATGTCTGACGCACGTCGGGCCCGCGCGGAGCGCCGGGCCGCCCTCGCTTCCCGCGTCGCCCAGACAGCCCCTGTCGGCGGGCGTCCTCGCCGTTCCCCGTCACCTGCCGTCAACGCCGCCACCGGCCCGGCGGGGACGAGCAGCAAGCATCGTCTCAGCATCCATCCGTGCGCCAAGACGGCCGCACCGCGACTCCCTCACTCGCCCCGGCTGGATCTTCGTCCCGCGCGCTTCGCGCGCCCATGGAGGCTCGGGCTGCACTCATCGTGGCAAATGAGCTCCTGCGCTACCGTCCCGTCGACGACGTCTACGAAGAATGGCTCGACCGCGTCGCCGAACTCGTCCGCGCCACAGGGGGCTCCTCCGCACCGTCCGCTCCGCTGCACCGCACCCCGCCCCGCACGGGCGACGAGGCTCCGGAGGCACCCCGGCCGTCTCCCCCTCAAGAAGACGCCATGGCTCCAAGATGCGTGGCCCCTGGGAGGAACCCGCTCCGTCAGGTGCCAGCGCGGCAAGAGCAGAGCTGCCAAGAAGTCCCTCGCCCGCCAGAAGTTGCCCGGGCGCTCCCTGCTCCAGCACATCGCGACCATCCTCTTGCTCCGGCGCGTGGGGACATGCAAGACCAGGCTCTCCATCACCCAAGGCCTCCCGTGCCCACGGCAGGCTGCCGCGCCTACACCACCGAACTGCGCAGTGTCGCGTGGCCGGGCAAGTTCAAGCCGGACCTGCCTCCTCGCTACGACGGCACGGCCGACCCTGCGGAGTTCCTCCAGCTCTACGAGCTGGGCATCGAAGCTGCCAACGGAGACGAGAAGGTCATGGCGAACTGGTTTCCCATGGCGCTCAAGGACGGGGCCCGCACCTGGCTCCTGAACCTGGCTCCAGGCACAATCTCCTCCTGGGAAGAGATGCGCACCCGCTTCATCGCCAACTTCCAAGGTACTCGCGACCGGCCACCCGCCGTGAGCGACATGCGCCGCATCAAGCAACAACCCGGGGAGACCCTGCAGAAGTACATCCAGCGCTTCAACAACGCACGCCTCAAGATTCCCAAGGTGACTGAAGAGGCCATCATCTCAGCCTTCTCCGACGGCGTGCGCGACGTCAAGATGAAGGAGGAGCTGGCGATGCATGAAGACCTGTGCACTTCTTTGGAGCTGTTCAACTTGGCGAACAAGTGCGCCAGGGCTGAGGAAGGGCGTCTCTCCCTCCTTGAGCTGCCTGCCGCAGACCCAGAAGAGAAGAAGCTCAAGGCCAAGGAAGTGAAGCGCAAGGGGGCTGCCGTGCTCGCGGCAGAACCAGACACCAAGCGGGGCAGAGATCAGCCCGAACCTCCCAAGGGCAGCCGGTACTGCGTGTACCACGACCTCCACACCCACAACACCAGCGAATGCCAAGAACTCCGAGCCGTGCGTGAAGGAAGGATCGGCCGTCGCCCTGACCGTGGTGACCGGGGATACGGCCGAGGAGGAGGAAGGAACGCAGGGCGCTGGGAAGACCGTGGCCCGCGCCAGGGGTGGCGCGACCAACCTCGTGAGGATCGCTGGCAAGACCCACCTCGCGAGGGAGGCTGGAGGGATCAGCCTCGCGAGGATCGCCCGCAAGGCAACGCAGGCCTCCCACCGCTGCCGCCGCAGCCAAGGAGGAACGAGGACCGCCACCAGGACGAGGAGGCTGGGGGCTTCCAGGAGCCTCGCGCGATCGCCTGCATCCTGGGCGGAGCTCAGGCCCCAGCCTCTCAGCGCATCTTCAAGCAGTTCGCCCGCGAAGTGAATGCAGCCCTCCCCAGGCTCGAAGCCACGCGCCCTCTCAGGTGGTCGGCGTGTGCCATCACCTTCAGCTCAGCAGATCAACTCAAGTGTGCGGCTACAGCCGGAGTCCTCCCGATGCTTTGTTCCCCAATCATCAGCAACGTGGTGGTCACCAAGACCCTCATCGATGGCGGGGCAGGGCTCAACGTCCTGTCCGTAGAGACGTTCAACAACCTCCAAGTGCCCTACAGCCAGCTTCAGCCAACCAAGCCCTTCTCCGGTATCACCGACGGCTCCACGGTCCCGATCGGGCAGGTCCGCCTCCCCGTCACCTTCGGGGCACGCGACAACTACCGCACCGAGCTCATCGACTTCGACGTCGCTCACATCCGCCTGCCGTACAACGCCATCCTCGGGTACCCGGCGCTGGCCAAGTTCATGGCCGTGACTCACCACGGCTACAACGTCCTCAAGATGCCAGGAAGCGGCGGAGTCATCACGGTGCCCTGTGAAGAGAAGGACGCAGTGTGTTCCCTGGAGCGAGCCTTTCAGGCCGCATCACTGGAGGACCCAGATCGCGGAAGCAGGAGGCTTCCCGAGGCCGCCCCCAAGAAGAAGAAGACATCGTCCGGCCTGGCCCCTCAGGAGGTAGGCCCCTCTGGGCCCGTGCCTGCCCAGGGGGAACCTCCTTCCATCGCATAGGAAAGCGCGCCCGGCGCCCTCCTCAGGCAGGGCTCAGGGGCTCTCCCTTGGAGGGCCACCGACCTAGCAAGGGTCACGAGGGAGGCGCTAGGGCACCACATGGAGGCGTGTTTCGAAGCACGTTTCCCTCAAGAAGGAGCAAGGCAAGGAGATCCAGACCCACAAGAGTTCGTCAGCAAGGCCATTCAGGAGCTACAGGAGTCCAGAGTCATGAGAGGCGCCCGCCGCCTACCAGCAGTGGCTCCCCATCCAGGCGAGGATGGCGGGCTGCGCGTCTGCGTCGACGTACCAGGGCTCAACCAAGTCGCCTCCCTGGAGCGCCTCTGGCCCTCGCGAGTGGGGCGCTGCGGAGGTCCACCCCACAGCTACGTTCGCATGCCTTACGGCTTGCTGAGCGCGGCTGACGCGTACCAGCGCCTCATGAGGGGCATCACGGAGGCGCAGGAGGCCAGGTGCTCCGCAGCCCTGGCGGAGATGAAGATGGCCCGCGAGGAACCGCCCGCGCCTCCGGAGCCTCCCGAGGCCCCTGGGCCTGGGGGCTCATGAGGATCGGCTCCCGCAGCCCATCGAGCCGGCTACACCAACACCCCTTCGTCTTCAGCGTCATCAGGTGACATCTTTCAAGTTTCACTTCCAGCTGGGAGCGCCCCCAGGGCTGCATTATTCCCAGGCCGCGTGGGTCCGTCCCTGCAGCGTGTATCCCTTTTATTTCGCGTCGTTAGCTTACCTTGTTGGGGACGTCCCTCGGGCTGCATGATCCCCAAGCCGCTCAGGCCAGGCTCAGTGGCATGTACCCCATTTGCGATCGTTTCCGGTTATGCGTTAGAACTGCCATGCTTGATTATTTGATGCCGGTCTGCGGCGCCTCCTCTTCTCCATGTTGACCACTTGCACGTTAAAGGGGGGGTACCTGAGCATCGCGACTCAGGGCTCTTACTGGCTCTCCAGCCCTCACCCTCTGGCCTTGACCACGGCATCGCGACCTGGCATACCAGCGACGGCTGAGACCAGCTCGAGGGCCGGGACCCGAGGACGTAGAGTGCAGGCATCTAACCGAACTTGCAGGGACACAACACAAGATAAGGCCTAGTGCCAGGCGCAACCCGCCTAGAGGTAGGGCCCCGTGAGTCCCGCGCTGGCTCACGGGTGCCCAGATACACCTCGCCAGGCCCTACCGTGCCAGCCACGTGTCAGGGTGGGGTTGTACACGCCCCGGGGGCTCCTCCCGGAGGGGGGCCCCATCCCACGCACCAATGGAAGCACCATGCTCCGCGCTGGCTGACGACACTGCCGAGGAGCGGCTATGCCCGTACTCATACGGAAGCGCTATGCTCCGCGCTGGTGATAAACAACTGAGGGTGGCCTCCGGGCCGCATCAACCTCAGGGAGCCCAGTGCTCAGTGTCTAGCCTTATCGCAACGCCTCCCCTCGGGAGTGCCGCGCGAGGGGGCTGGGCACGGGGGCTGCGCCAGGGTCACGCCCAGACGCACGCCGCCCAGCCAGGTCCCCACGGGCCTGGTTCGTCGCGCGCCTCTCCCCGAGCGGAGCCAAGGTATGAAGGCCGTTTGAGCGTCAAGGGGGACTCCTGAGCATCGCGACTCAGGAGCCTAACTGGTCACGTAGCCCCTCACTCCTTTGGTCCCGTCCTGGTTTCCGGTCGGGGCTATTGCTGGGTGAGGTACGCGCGTGGCCGGGCTCTGCAGACGTAGAACGGTGGATCCACCCACATCACACCTTCCTACTTGTTGTTCGTGCGCCAAGGGGGACTCCTGAGCATCGCGACTCAGGAGCCTAACTTGTCACGTAGCCCCTCACTCCTTGGTCCCGTCCTGGTTTCCGGTCGGGGCTATTGCTGGGTGAGGTACGCGCGGGGCCGGGCTCTGCCGGCGTAGAACGTAAGCAAGTAGGAAGGAAAAGCACAAATTTCAAAGGAATTCGAAAGCAAATATTACAGTCCACACTGTTATCCCAATATCAGGCGCAAGTTTAAACGCCTCCCCGAGGCATGATACATGTGCAGGAATCAAAAGCAGGACAGGAGCCACGATGGAGTCACTTGGCGGCGGGGGAGCAGCGCGGCGTGGGTTCGCCTCACGGAGCAGCGGGGTCGACAGCGCCTTGCTCCGGCTTGGTGCTGAAGGCCCGGAACTTCCCCAGCAGAGCCTCTGCGCGACCCTTCACGGCCTCGGCAGCAGCCGCCGCACGCTTGCCGCTCACGGGCTCCAGCAGGCTGTCAAGGTCGAACCCGGGATCGCGAAGGTGGATGTGGGTGAGAACCCGCGTCAGTGCTGCAGAAGACAGAACACGCGCCTCGGCCTCGGCCGTGGGGCCGAGGCCAAGGGCGACATCTTCAAGAGCGTGGACCAAGAAGGGAAGCAGCTTGGCGGGGCCGTCCTCGGCGCCGGCCAGCGGGCTCTCCAGGCCGCTGTCGTAAAGCGTCCTCAGCGAGGAGCGAGCCTTCGCCTCCAGCTCCGTGAAGGCCGCGCGGTCTTCGGCGAGGACCAGGGCCTTGCCGTCCAGCTCGGCCTTCCTCGCCCCCAATTCCTGCTCCAGCGCGCCTAGGCGGTCGCGGCGTTTCTTGAGCTTGGCCTCCCGGCCCTCGACGGCCGCCTCGCGAGCCTTCACGCCTTCTTCCTGCTCTTGGCGAAGGCGAACCTCTTTCGCGAGCTGATCCCGCAGGCCCTGCAGCTCGTCCTCCAGCACCTTGCAGCGACCATGGACGTCGACCACCTCTCCCAGGGCTGCATCGCGAGCAGCCTTCGCCTCAAGGACGGCCTGCTTCTCCTCGTCGCATGCCGTCAAGGCCTGGACCAGCGCCGCCCGAATCGAAGCGTCAGAGCGAACCCATCCAGAAACCAGCTCCAAGCGCCCGGCCACCAGGCGAGGGTCGGCCCCGAGAAGATCCTGCCGTAGCCGGTCCAGCTCATCAACAGCGCGGTCCAGAACGGCGGAAGGAGTCGGGGAGATAGCAGCCGGTGGAGTAGGAGGAGAAGGTGGCAGCACGGCCGCAGCATCCTGAGGCGGAGTCTGCCGCGCCCCGACAACTATAGCAGCGGCGGCGGACGGGAGCACCTCGGGAGTCACTTGGGCCGTGGGGGCTGAGCTCGCCCCAGCTGGCTCAGTCAGGCCCCGCGAGGATGACCGGGCGGGAGAAGCTTGTGCGTCGCGGTCACCTTCCTTCAGGGGCGCTGTCACGAACGGAACCTCAGGAGCCCCCTTTCACTTCTTTGCTGCGGGCGCCAACCTATCCAAAGATGCGGACATCAAGCCTCAGAAGCAGAGCAAGAGAAAAAGACAAGAATCGAATGCTTACGGGTCGTCGCCAGTGAGCTCAAGCGGCCTCCGGCCAAATTTGAAGCCTGAAAGCCGGCTGGAAGGGTCAACCTCGGGAAGCTTGGAGGCGGAAGGTGCGTCTGCGGTTCGCCCTGGGGCCGGGGGAGACCCGCGGGAGATCAGCCCGGTCCTGTCCTTCTTCGGGATCGGGGGCGAGCTCCCGCCGTCCTGCTCGTCGTCGTCTTCGTCGTCATCCTCGTCGTCATCATTCGGAGAGAGGCGGAGAACGCGGGACCTGCGCCGGGGGAGGGGAGCCCTCGACTCTCCGTCAGTCGCCTCGGAGTCAGGCCCTTTTCCGCGCTCCCCTCCTTCTTCCTCTTCGCTGGAGTCGCCGGAGGGCACGTCCACCGGTCCCTCGGGAGCCTCCAGGGGCACGGGCCCTTCCCCGTTGAAGACGGGCATGGACTTCACTACCCGCTCCCAGTCGTCGCGGAGGAACAAGGGCGTAGGAGCGCCCTCCAACCTCGCCACATTGCCCCCGACCAGAGATTGGAGAACCGCAGCCAAGTCTCCGTCGGCCCAGGCCGCGGGGCTCGGACGGGGCCTCCACATTGGAAGCGAGTACTGCCGAAGCGGAGCCAGCTGGTGCTCCAGGAACTCCCTCAGCAACGACGCGCCGGTCAGCTTCGCCGCCGCCATGTCGGCCGGCCTCAGATCCGCGTCCATCTTCTCCAACACCATCTTCGCGCGGGGATCCGTGAGCTCCGCTCGACCCCAGTTGCTGGAGCTCGTGGGCTGCTCGGTGGGCAAGATCAGCCGAGGGTGGATGCGCTCAGCGTCCACCAAGACCCACTTGCTCCTGAAGCCCTCAATCCTCTTCCCAGAGTTCGAGATGGCAATGGCGCCACCGTACGCGATGAAGCTCGCGCACGCGGAAGCAGGACCGCGAGAGGTCCGGAGGGAGAAGTAGTGGCGCAGCAAGGCCACTGAGGGCTGCACCCCAACGTGGGCCTCACAATAATAAGCAAAGATCGCGAGGAGAAGGACGGAGTTGGGATGGAGATGCAGAGCCTGCAGCTTGTAATGGCGGAGGACAGAGAAGAAGAACTCGGAGAAGGGAGGCACCAGGCCAGCAACAATGGCACTTACGAAGAGTGGATAGAAGGTGCTCCTCTGACCCTCAGGGGTGGAGGATCCGGCCTTGAACACCTTTGCCCCGTCGATGCCTCGCGCCATCGCTATCCGGCGCAACCGGGCAAGGCCCGCCTCCGACACGTTCGGCGGGTCCAGGGCAGACGAGTACCAAGCTGCGGCCGGGGCTGGCGAGGCGCCATGGCTTCCTGGGTCGCACGGTCAGAGCAGATCTGGAGATTTCGGAGGAACGCAGGAGAAGCGCAGGAAAGGGGATCTGAACAACAACCGGGGGAAGCAAGAAAAAGGGCCTAGGAAGATGCCACTCCCTTATCAACGCGCGCGGCTGCTAAGGCGCCCACGTCCAGTCAACCGCCACGTGGCGTCCAAGGCCGCAGGCTGTTAGGGCCCGCAGCGCTTCGCTCTTGCCCTTCCGCCTCCCTGCACGGCCAAGTCCGGGCCCGCCTTGGGCCCGGGGGCTACTGTCGGCGTTCTGGGAACGGGGGTCCCCAGACTTGCCTGCCTGCGGCCTGCGGCGTGGCTCAAAGGGGGGCCCAGCACGGCCCATCTTCACCAACACAAACTCAAGACCCTCGCGAGGGGCCAAGCCTCGCGGGGCGGACAACACGGAGCTTCCTCAGGCACGGCCTCATCAGGCTGGCTCACGAGGAGGCGGAGAGATCAAGGTGGGGTACCTCGCAAGGTGCCCGTGACGCAAGCAATGACGACTCAGGATGCCAGGCGGGTGCCAGCCCGCGCAGCGTCCTCCTTTCCTCTTTGGTGCAAAGGGGGCAAGCGCAGCCGCGGAGTACCGAGGCATCAGGAAAAGGTTGCCATTTCGGTGCGACGAGACCAAGACCAGGAGGACTACGAGACGGAGGTCACCATGGGGCCCAAGACGGCGTCATCACTAGAGCTTTGCGCAGGCGAAGACTACTTTTGTCACGATAGTTGATACTTGCTGTCCCCCTTCAAATTAGCCCGCCATTGTTGGCTCCCTTCCTGCTCAATATTTGGGGAGAGGACAAGGGCCACTATAAATAGGACCGGCCACCCACGTAGCAGGGGGTGGGGCTCAGTCTCCTCCAAGGGCTCGACAAGTAGAGAGGTGGTAAGCAGAGAGAGAGAGAGATAGAGAAAGGTGGCTGAACTCCTCCCAGCAGTTCATCGCCCCAGCCAAGAACAGACCCTCGCGAGGCTGTTCTCCCTTGTATTGTTCATCATCATTAGCCCAAGAGGCAATCCACACACCACACACTGGAGTAGGGTATTACACCACAACGGTGGCCTGAACCAGTATAAACCCTGTGTCCCTTGTGTTGTTCTTTTCATAGCTTTGATCCTAGCGCGGCGGAGGGGTGCAGGTAGGTAGGGGGCCAAATCTCCACGCGCACCCCTGTGTGCGAACCTCAAGGGTCTGCCGGAACCCGAAATCCGACAGAGACAGACACCCGCTAGCCACCTTATGCAACTAGTGCATGTCAGTCGGTGGAACCAGTCTCACGTAAGCGTACGTGTAAGGTCGGTCTGGGCCGCTTCATCCCACGATGCCGCCGAATCAAGATAAGACTAGTAAAGGCAAGTAAATTGACAATATCGACGCCCACAACTGCTTTGTGTTCTACTCATGCATAGAAACTACGCATAGACCTAGCTCATGATGCCACTGTTGGGGATCGTAGCAGAAATTTAAAATTTTCTATGCATCACCAAGATCAATCTATGGAGTAATCTAGAAACGAGGGGAAGGAGAGTGCATCTACATTCCCTTGTAGATCGCTAAGCAGAAGCATTGCAAGAACGCGGATGAAGGAGTCGTACTCGTAGCGATTCAGATCGCGGTTGATTCCGATCTAAGCGCCGAACCACGGCACCTCCGCGTTCAACACACGTGCAGCCCGGTGACGTCTCCTACGCCTTGATCTAGCAAGGGGAGAAGGAGAGGTTGGGTAAGACTCTGTCCAGTAGCAGCACGACGGCGTGATGGTGGTGGAAGAGCGCGGAACTCCAGCAGGGCTTCGCCAAGCACTACGAGAGAGGAGGAGGGAGAGGGGTAGGGCTGCGCCAAGAGGGAGATCGAATTGTGTGTTGGGCTGCCCCTTTGCCTCCACTATATATAGGGGGACAGGGAGGGCTGCTCCCCCACCTAGGGTTCCCACCCCAAGAGGTGCGGCAGCCCTAGATCCCATCTAGGGTGGCGGCCACAAGGGGGAGAGGGGGAGGCGCACCTAGGGTGGGCCTTTGGGCCAACTGCCCTAGGGTTTGCCCCTCCCCCTCTTGGAGGCGCCTTGGGCCTTGGTGGGAGGCGCCCCAGCCCACCTAGGGGCTGGTCCCTTCCCACTATTGGCCCATGTAGGCCTCCGGGGCTGGTAGCCCCACCTGGTGGACCCCCGGACCCCTCCGATGGTCCCGGTACACTACCGGTGATGCTCGGAACACTTCTGGTGGCCAAAACCATACTTCCTATATATCAATCTTTACCTCCAGACCATTCCGGAACTCCTCGTGACGTCCGGGATCTCATCCAGGACTCCTAACAACATTCGGTAACCGCGTACATACTTTCCCTATAACCCTAGCATCATCGAACCTTAAGTGTGTAGACCCTACGGGCTCGGGAGTCATGAAGACATGGCCGAGACAACTCTCCGGTCAATAACCAACAGCGGGATCTGGATACCCATGTTGGCTCCCACATGCTCCATGATGATCTTATCAGATGAACCATGATGTCAAGGATTCAATCAATCCCGTAGACAATTCCCTTTGTCTATCGGTACGATACTTGCCCGAGATTCGATCGTCGGTATCCCGATAGCTTGTTCAATCTCGTTACCGGCAAGTCTCTTTACTCATTCCGTAACACATCATCGCATGATCAACTCCTTGGTCACATTGTGCACATTCTGATGATGTCCTACCGAGTGGGCCCAGAGATACCTCTCCGTTTACACGGAGTGACAAATCCTAGTCTCGATTCGTGCCAACCCAACGGACGCTTTCGGAAATACCTGTAGTGTACCTTTATAGCCACCCAGTTACGTTGTGACGTTTGGCACACCTAAAGCACTCATATGGTATCCGGGAGTTGCACAATCTCATGGTCTAAGGAAATGATACTTGACATTAGAAAAGCTTTAGCATATGAACTACACGATCTTTGTGCTAGGCTTAGGATTGGGTCTTGTCCATCACATCATTCTCCTAATGATGTGATCCCGTTATCAACAACATCCAATGTCCATGGTCAGGACACCGTAACCATCTATTGATCAATGAGCTAGTCAACTAGAGGCTTACTAGGGACATGGTGTTGTCTATGTATCCACACATGTATCTGAGTTTCCTATCAATACAATTCTAGCATGGATAATAAACGATTATCATGAACAATGAAATATGATATAATAACTAATTTATTATTGCCTCTAGGGCATATTTCCAATATATACATGATCATACCTAGATATTCTCATAACTATGCTCAATTCTGTCAATTGCTCAACAGTAATTTGTTTACCCACCGTGAATACTTATGCTCTCGAGAGAAGCCACTAGTGAAACCTATGGCCCCCGAGTCTATCTTCCATCATATTAATCTTCCAATACTTAGTTATTTTTATTGCCTTTTATTTTACTTTGCATCTTTATCATAAAAATACCAAAAATATTATCTTATCATATCTATCAGATCTCACTCTCGTAAGTGACCGTGTAGGGATTGACAACCCCTTATCGCGTTGGTTTCGAGGATTTATTTATTTGTGTAGGTGCGAGGGACTCGTGCGTGGCCTCCTACTGGATTGATACCTTGGTTCTCAAAAACTGAGGGAAATACTTAAGCTACTTTACTGCACCACCCTTTCCTCTTCAAGGGAAAACCAACGCAAGTGCTCAAGAGGTAGCAAGAAGGATTTCTGGTGCCGTTGCCGGGGAGGTTTGCGCAAAAGTCAAGACATACCAAGTACCCATCACAAACCCTTATCTCCCGCATTACATTATTTGCCATTTGCCTCTCGTTTTCCTCTCCCCCACTTCACTCCTGCCGTTTTATTCGCCCTCTCTCTCCGTCCTCCCTATCTTTCTTTATTCGCCTCTTTTTGCCCGTTTCTTGTTTGCTTGTGTGTCGGATTGCTTGCTTGTCGCTATGGCTAGTCCCCTATCTTCCCCTTTGTTTCCCGAGTTTGAGGTTCTTCACTTCAAACAAAGACAAGGAGAAAACTTAAAAGATGCTTGGTTTAGAATGATGGGGTTTTATCGTAATTGCACCCTAGAGGTGAATTATAGAATTCTACTTCGCAACTTTTATGTTGGATTGGATTTATCTGATAGACAACTCTTGGATTGCATTGCCAAAGGCAATTTTATTGAAATTGATCCTAGTATTGCACATGAAATTATAGAGGGTATAGTGGGAACACTACCCCAATAAAAGGGGCATCATCATACCGAAGAAGAAACACAAGTTTTCGAGAAAATTTGCAAAGTAACCAAGATCTTACAAAAATCTCTTGAACCTCTTAGGAGTGTTAGCGTGAATCTCCACCACGTGAATATGTTGATTACCCTTTGCAATAAGCGTTTGGATTCTTTAGGTCTCAAAAATTTCCGAATATGAGGGTAAACATAAGGAACCTCCCGGCTTCGAGCGTAACTCTGCAAAAAAATTAAATACCCAAGATGATATTACTTAGATCTATCCTTGCTTTTATGCCTAGCTAGGGGCATTAAACAATAGCGCTTGTTGGGAGGCAACCCAATTTTATTTTTATTCCTTGCTTTTTGCTCCTGTTTAGTAATAAATAATTTATCTAGCCTCTGTTTTGGTTGTGTCTTTTGTGTTTAATTAGTGTTTGTGCCAAGTAGAACCATTGGGAAGACTTGAGGAAAGTCTTTTTAATCTTGCTGTAAAAAACAGAAACTTTAGCGCTCACGAGAATTGCTGCCATTTTTATTTGTAAAGTGCCATTTAGTTAAGTCTTTTTTAAGATGATTAATAGATAAATTCCTCACGTCCAGCAATTTATTTTAGAATTTTTGGGGTTCCAGATCTTGCGTTAGCTATAGATTACTACAGACTGTTCTGTCTTTCACAGATTCTGTTTTTGTGTGTGTTGTTTGCTTAGTTTGATGAATCTATGGCTAGTAAAATAGTTTATAAACCATAGAGAAGTTGGAATACCGTAGGTTTAACACCAATATAAGTAAAGAATGAGTTCATTACAGTACCTTTAAGTGGTGTTTTGTTTTCTTTGGCTAACGGAGCTCACGAGATTTTCTACTTTAAGTTTTGTGTTGTGAAGTTTTCAAGTTTTGGGTAAAGATTTGATGGATTATGGAACAAGGAGTGACAAGAGCCTAAGCTTGGGGTTTCCCACGACACCCCCAAGATAATCTAAGGACACCTAAAAGCCAAATCTTGGGGATGCCCGGGAAGGCATCCCCTCTTTCGTCTACTTCTATCGGTAACTTTACTTGGACCTATATTTTTATGTACCACATGATATGTGTTTTGCTTGGAGCGTCTTGTATTATTTGAGTCTTTATTTGTTAGTTTTCCACAATCATCCTTGCTTCCCACACCTTTTTGAGAGCGACACACATGATTCGGAAATTATTAGAATACTCTATGTGCTTCACTTATATCTTTTGAGTTATATAGTTTTTGCTCTAGTGCATCACTTATGTCTTTTAGAGCACGGTGGTAGATTTGTTTTTATAGAAACCATTGTTCTCTCATGCTTCACTCAGATTATTTTGGGAGTCCTACAAAAAAGCATGGTAATTTGCTCTAATTATTTTAGGCATTCAAGATTAATAATAAAATTTTCTTATGAGTGTGTTGAATACTATGAGAAGTTTGAAACTTGATAATTGTTTTGAGATATGGAGATGGTGATATTAGAGTCGTGCTAGTTGAGTAGTTGTGAATTTGAGAAATGCTTGTGTTGAAGTTTGTGATTCCCGTAGCGTGCACGTATGGTGAACTGTTATGTTAAGAAGTCGGAGCATGATGTATTTATTGATTGTCCTCCTTATGGGTGGCGGTCAGGGACGAGCGATGGTCTTTTCCTACCAATCTATCCCCCTAGGAGCATGCGCGTAGTACTTTGCTTCGATAACTAATAGATTGTTGCAATAAGTATGTGATTTCTTTATGACTAATGTTGAGTCCATGGATTATACGCACTCTCACCCTTCCACCATTGCTAGCCTCTCTAATACCGCGCACCTTTCGCCGGTATCATACACCCACCATATACCTTCCTCAAAACAGCCACCATACCTACCTATCATGGCATTTCCATAGCCATTCCGAGATATATTGCCATGCAACTTTCCACTGTTCCGATTGTCATGACATGCTCCATCATTGTCATATTGCTTTGCATGATCATGTAGTTGACATTTTAGTTGTGGCAAAGCCACCATTCATAATTCTCTCATATAAGTCACTCATGCATCATTGCTATCCCGGTACACCGCCGGAGCCATTCTTATAGAGTCATACTTTGTTCTAGTATCGAGTTGTAATCATTGAGTTGTTAATAAATAGAAGTGTGATGATCATCATTCATAGAGTATTGTCCCAAATAAAAAATAAAAAAGGAGAAAGGCCAAAAAAAGAGAAGGCCCCCAAAAAAGGGGGCAATACTACTATCCTTTTTACACACTTGTGCTTCAAAGTAGCACCATGATCTTCATAATAGAGAGTCTCCTATGTTATCACTTCCATATACTAGTGGGAATTTTTCATTATAGAACTTGGCTTGTATATTCCAATGATGGGCTTCCTCAAAATGCCCTAGGTCTTCGTGAGCAAGCAAGTTGGATGCACACCCACTTAGTTTCTTTTTGTTGAGCTTTCATATACTTATAGCTTTAGTGCATCCGTTGCATGGCAATCCCTACTCACGCACATTGATATCTATTGATGGGCATCTCCATACCCCGTTGATACACCTAGTTGATGTGAGACTATCTTCTCCCTTTTTGTCTTCTCCACAACCACCATTCTATTCCACCTATAGTGCTCTGTCCATGGCTCACGCTCATGTATTGCGTGAAGATTGAAAAAGTTTGAGAACATTAAAAGTATGAAACAATTGCTTGGCTTGTCATCAGGGTTGTGCATGATTTGAATACTTTGTGTGGTGAAGATGGAGCTTAGCCAGACTATATGATTTTGTAGGGATAACTTTCTTTGGCCATGTTATTTTGACATAATTGCTTAGTTAGTATGATTGAAGTATTATTATTTCTATGTCAATATTAAACTTTTGTCTTGAATCTTTCAGATCTGAATATTCATACCAAAATTAAGAGAATTACATTGAAATTATGCCAAGTAGCATTCCACATCAAAAATTCTGTTTTTATCATTTGCCTACTCGAGGACGAGCAGGAATTAAGCTTGGGGATGCTTGATACGTCGCCAACACATGTATAATTTTTGATTGTTCCATGCTATATTATATTCTGTTTTGGACATTATTGGGCTTTATTATACACTTTTATATTATTTTTGGGACTAACCTATTAACCGGAGGCCTAGCCCAGAATTGCTGTTTTTCGCCTATTTTAGGGTTTCGCAGAAAAAGAATATCAAAAGGAGTCCAAACGGAATGAAACATTTGGGAACGTGATTTTCGGAACGAACATGATCCAGAGGACTTGGACCCTACGTCAAGACATCAACCAGGAGGCCACGAGGTAGGGGCGCACGCCTACCCCCCCCAGGCACGCCCTCCACCCTCATGGGCCCCCTGTTGCTCCACCGACGTACTCCTTCCTCCTATATATACCTACGTACCCCCAAACTACCAGATACGGAGCCAAAACCCTAATTCCACCACCGTAACTTTCTGTGTCCACGAGATCCCATCTTGGGGCCTGTTCTGGAGCTCCGCCGGAGGGGGCATCGATCACGGAGGGCTTCTACATCAACACCATAGCCCTTCCGATGAAGTGTGAGTAGTTTACCTCAGACCTACGGGTCCGTAGTTATTAGCTAGATGACTTCTTCTCTCTTTTGGATCTCAATACAAAGTTCTCCCTCTCTCTTGTGGAGATCTATTCGATGTAATCTTCTTTTGCGGTGTGTTTGTTGAGACCGATGAATTGTTTGTTTATGATAAAGTTTATCTATGAACAATATTTGAATCTTCTCTAAATTCATTTATGTATGATTGGTTATCTTTGCAAGTGTCTTCGAATTATTAGTTTGGTTTGGCCTACTAGATTGATCTTTCTTGCAATGGGAGAAGTGCTTAGATTTGGGTTCAATCTTGCAGTGTCCTTTCCCAGTGACAATAGGGGCAGCAAGGCACATATTGTATTGTTGCCATCGAGGATAACAAGATGGGGTTTTCATCATATTGCATGAGTTTATCCCTCTACATCATGTCATCTTGCTTAAAGCGTTACTCTGTTCTATTGAACTTAATACTCTAGATGCATGCTGGATAGCGGTCGATGTGTGGAGTAATAGTAGTAGATGCAGGCAGGAGTCGGTCTACTTGTCTCGGACGTGATGCCTATATACATGATTATACCTAGATATTCTCATAACTATGCTCAATTCTATCAATTGCTCAACAGTAATTTGTTTACCCACCGCGAATACTTATGCTCTCGAGAGAAGCCACTAGTGAAACCTATGGCCCCCGGGTCTATCTTCCATCATATTAATCTTTCAATACTTAGTTATTTTTATTGCCTTTTATTTTACTTTGCATCTTTATCATAAAAATACCAAAAATATTATCTTATCATATCTATCAGATCTCACTCTTGTAAGTGACTGTGTAGGGATTGACAACCCCTTATCGCGTTGGTTGCGAGGATTTATTTGTTTGTGTAGGTGCGAGGGACTCATGCGTGGCCTCCTACTGGATTGATACCTTGCTTCTCAAAAACTAAGGGAAATACTTACGCTACTTTGTTGCACCACCCTTTCCTCTTCAAGGGAAAACCAACGCAAGTTCTCAAGAGGTAGCATGCGGCCGAGGGGTAAAGGAGGTTCAAGAGAGATATGACGAGCATCACCGTGAGTTTGCACCAGAGGAGGAGGCTTGAAGGTGGGACGACAAGTACCCGGCTTGGGTGCGGAGGTGCGAACAGCGACAAACTTGGGCTGCTCCCAATCATCAAGCTCATCCTCATAGTCGGAGCCCTTCGAAGAGGAGTTGCTAGTAGATCTGTGAGGGCAGGCGGCATGCTTCCGAGGACGAGCCCGCTCCTGTGAGTCATCGGAGCCACCACGACGAGACATACGAGATGGCCCACCGGTGACCTGCTTGCGCGCGGAGTGCTTTGTCTTGGGCATCTCGACCTAGAGGAGGAGGATGATCCAAATCAGCAACCCACCATAGATCAAAGAATCGATTGATGAGGTGAGAAGAGATGGGTGCTACCTTGGAGTGAAGAACACGGAGGAAGATGGCGACCGGAGCAAATCAGGCAACGGGCCGCGCTGGGGATTGCCACGACCAGAGTGATATGGCGTCGGCAAGGGGCATGAGCGGTGAGTGGCCACGACAAGGAGCACGAGCGGCCGCGGCGAGGAGCACGAGCGCACGAGCGGCCACGACGAGGAGCACGAGCCGCGAGACAGGGGCGGGGGGGTGGGGAGCGAAGGGATTAGGGTAAAATGACCCGAACCGCACCCCGCGCTATATATATGTGACCAAGAAAGTCCCAAACGACCGGAGTCCTACGGACGTCCGGTGCCTGAGCCAGGAGAAGAATTAACAGACGACTGGATATACCGGATGTCCGACTGAATGTAACAGAGAACTTTTTACGGATGACCAGAGTTCTTCGGATGTCCGGTGCCTGAGAAAGTCCTGGACGATCGGAGTCCTACGGACCTCTGGTGCCTGCGCCAGGGGAAGAATTAATGGACTACCAGATTGACCGGACGTCCGGACCGAGTGTAACAGAGAGCTTTTTACGGACGACCGGAGTTCTTCGGACGTCCGGTGCCTGAGCCAGGGGAAGAATTTCCGGTGCCCAAGCCAGGGGAAGAATTAACAGACGACCGGATAGACCGGACGTCCGGACCCAATGTAACAGAGAGCTTTTTACGGACGTACGGACAGTATCGGATGACCGACACACAATTTTTTTTCTGTAAAAAGACAATTGAGATGATGACTAGGGGGAGATGATGATGACAATGATAAATTGGTATAATATCAAGTAGTGAGTAACCTATGTCAATACAACGACAGCACCAAAAACACATACCGCTCATATATTGTTCTAGTGAGAAGAGCGGTGGCTACGGCCACCATGTATGAGTATACGTGACATGGCTCCGCAAAGAATGGAACTTTGGGTGCATAATCACTACTCCATCATTGAAAGCTCCATAGTTAGAGTAACATGATAGCTTTGAGAGTGTTTGTTCTTTTTATGCATTTCATAGGGTGAGAGTACTCATTAGTTGAGTGTCTCCCCCCAAATATATGCCTACATCGAGACAAGACATTATGACAATGCATGCATGGGTACTAGTTTTCACATAATGTTGTCAAGCTCCAAGATACCAAGTTCATGCCTAAGTTGACAAAACCTTGCTTCATCCAATGGCTTCGTGAAAATATCTGCAAGTTGCATATCTGTCCCAACATGAGCAATATCAATATCACCCTTCTCCACATGATCTCTCAAGAAGTGATACCTAATATCAATGTGCTTGGTGCGGGTATGATCTTTGGGGTTCTCAGCAATATTGATGGCACTTTCATTATCACATAGAAGAGGCACATGTCTATAGGTGATACCATAATCCTTCAAAGTTTGCCTCATCCATAGTAATTGAGTGGCACAACTGGCGATTGCAATGTATTCAGCTTCTGCGGTGGAGAGGGCAACACAATGTTGTTTCTTCGAGGACCAACTTACCAATGAGCGTCCAAGAAACTGACAAGAACCGGAGGTGGACTTACGATCCACTTTGTCGCCAGCCCAATCCGCATTTGTGTACCCAATGAGATCATACTTAGCATCCTTGGGGTACCATAGACCCAACTTTGGGGTGTGAACAAGGTATCTAAGAATATGCTTAACCTCCTTATGATGACTTTCCCTAGGGGAAGCTTGAAATCTAGCACACATGCATACGCTAAACATGATGTCTGGTCTCGATGCACAAAGATAAAGCAATGAACCAATCATAGAGCGGTAAATAGATGGGTCGAAAGGAATACCATTTGTGTCTTCAGTGAGTGCAATTTTGGTTGGCATGGGTGTCTTTCATGGACTAGCATCAGACATGCCAAACTTCTCTAAGATATCCTTGAGGTATTTTGCTTGAGACAAGAAAATTCCTTCTTGAAATTGTTGAATTTGAAATCCGAGGAAGAACTTCAAATCCGCATTGAGTGACATTTCAAAATTCTTGGTCATGGAAGCCGCAAACTTCTTGCACAAATGAATGTTAGGGGAACCAAAAATGATATCATCTACATAGATTTGGCATAAGATCAAATCACCCTTGTCCCTCTTAATAAAAAGAGTGGGATCGATCACCCCTCTCACAAAACCATCATCGAGTAGAAACTTCTTAAGATGATCATACCAAGCGCGAGGTGCTTTTTTGAGGCCATACAAAGCCTTATGAAGTTTATACACATAGTCTTTGTGATCGGGATCAACGAACCCAGGGGGTTGTGATACATATACTTCTTCTTGTAGAGGACCGTTAAGGAAAGCACTATTCACATCCATTTGATGTAATGTAAAACCATTGAAAGCAGCATAGCAAGTAAGATGAAAATGGATTCAAGACGGGCAACGGGGGCAAAGGTCTCACCAAAGTCTAAACCTTCAACTTGTGAGTACCCTTGTGCCACTAACCTTGCCTTGTTACGGATGATTACACCATTCTCATCTTGCTTGTTCTTGAAAATCCACTTTGTTCCAATGATGTTGTGCTCGGTAGTTGGCCTCTTGACTAATGACCACACTTGGTTGCGTTCAAAGATGTTCAACTCTTCTTGCATAGCAACGAGCCAATCATTGTTCATCAATGCATCTTTACATTAAGAGGCTCAACACTAGACACAAATGAGAAGTGAGCACAAAATTTTGTCAAGTGTTCACGAGTGACTCTACCTTCCGATATGCCAGTGAGAATTTTGTCAACATCAACACGACCGACCACACGAGGCATGATGGAGGTAAGAGTTTCACGAGGTTCAACTTCATGTCCATCATCCACGTCCTCAGCATATGGATCATTAATGTGTGGTGGAAGATCTTCTTCTTCATCTTGCATTTGTTGAGGTTCATTGTCAATGATTGCACTTTCTTCTTGATGTTTATCATGAAGAGGAACTTGATCATCATCTTGTACTTTGTGTACGGGGATTAGTTAAACAATAGGAGCTTGAGGTGGTATGGGTGTTGAAGCAGTTTGATGATGCGTGAAGCTTCCATCTTCTTCTTCATCATCATGAGGTTCTTGTTCCATTGGAAGGAGTGCACCAACACCCATGGTCAAGATATCTTGAGAAGAATCTTCTTCACCTACATCACTTAGATCAACTTGCTCCCATGGGAGCCATTAAATTCATCAAACACCACGTCACAAGTTTCTATAACACATCCATTGGATTTGTTGTAGACTCTATAGCCGTGAGAGTTTGATCCATAGCCAACAAATATGCCCTCAATGGTTTTGGATTGAAATTTCCCTAACCATTCTTTTTTGTTGAGGATGAAACATTTGCACCCAAATACACGGAAGTACTTGACATTTGGCTTGTTCCCAGTTAGAAGCTCATATGGAGTCTTTTCCAATATAGTGCGGAGAAAGAGCTGGTTTGATGCATGGCATGCAATGTTGACAGCCTCGGTCCAAAAACTATGTGGTGACTTGTATTCATCCAACATGGACCTTGCCATCTCCACAAGTGTGCGATTCTTCCTTTCTGCTACACCATTTTGTTGGGGAGTGTATGGAGATGAATATTGATGCTCAATCCCTTCATCACTAAGAAATTCTTCCAAGGTGTAGTTTTTGAACTCAGAGCCATTATCACTTCTTATTGCTAAGATTTCTTTGTCAAACTTGCGTTGAGCTTGCTTGGCAAAATCAATGAAGGTGATCTTTGTCTCATCCTTGGACTTGAGGAAGAAAACCCATGTATATCTTGAGTAATAATCAACAATGACAAGCCCATACTTTTTCCCACCAAGACTATCCCATGAAGGAGGCCCAAAAAGATCCACATGAAGGAGCTCTAGAGGCCTTGAAGTAGACACAATATTCTTGGGTGGGTGCTTTGATTGATGTTGCTTCCTGGCTATGCATGCACTACACACACGATCTTTCTCAAAAGAGACATTGGTTAGTCCAAGGATGTAATTTCCCTTTAAGAGATCTTGAAGATTTCTCATGCCGACATGGGCTAGCCGGCGATGCCATAGCCACCCTTGTCGGCCTTGGCCATTAGACAAGTTGCATGGAATGTGCTCTCTTTTGAGAAATCAACCGTGTAAAGGTTGCCATCCAACTCTCCAACAAAAGCCACTTCGAGAGTATCTCTCTTAAAGACTTTCACATCCGTTAGTCCAAAGAGTGTATCATAACCAATAGAAGCTAATTGGCGAAGTGAAAGCAAATGGTGTTTAAGGGATTGGACAAGCATGGCATTTGTAAGAGACATGTCATTTGTGATAGCCACCTTTCCCAACCCGAGTACCTGTCCTTTTGATCCTCCACCAAACATAATGCCCATAAATGGTTGAATAGCTTCCATGAAATCATAGAGCAACTTGCTATCTCCGGTCATATGGTTGGTACATCCACTGTCAATCACCCATTTTACTCCACCGGAGAAAACAACCTACACACAATTATGACTTGGTTAGAGGCACCCATTTTGCAATGGGACCTCGCAGGTTAGTCACAAGGGTCTTAGGGACCCAAATAGCATAAAACCGGAATGCATTTCGAGGACCAACGAACTTTGCATAAACCTCTCCATCCTTAGTCTTACGAAGTACATAGGATGGGGCATGAACTCTTTTGGCTTGTTGAGAGTGGGCATGCCCCTTGTGGGCTTCCCACTTGTTGGAAATATGCCCTAGAGGCAATAATAAAATGGTTATTATTATATTTCCTTGTTCATGATAATTGTCTATTGTTCATGCTATAATTGTGTTATCCGGAAATCGTAATACATGTGTGAATACATAGACCACAACATGTCCCTAGTGAGCCTCTAGATGACTAGCTCGTTGATCAATAGATGGTTACGGTTTCCTGACCATGGACATTGGATGTCATTGATAACGGGATCACATCATTAGGAGAATGATGTGATGGACAAGACCCAATCCTAAGCATAGCGCAAGATCGTGTAGTTCGTCTGCTAAAGCTTTTCTAATGTCAAGTATATTTTCCTTAGACCATGATATTGTGCAACTCCCTGATACCGTAGGAATACTTTGGGTGTGCCAAACGTCACAACGTAACTGGGTGACTATAAAGGTGCACTACGTGTATCTCTGAAAGTGTCTGTTGGGTTGGCACGAATCGAGACTGTGATTTGTCACTCCGTATGATGGAGAGGTATCTCTGGGCCCACTCAGTAAGACATCATCGTAATGAGCTCAATGTGACTAAGGGTTTGTCACGGGATGATGTGTTACAGAACGAGTAAAGTGACTTGCTGGTAACGAGATTGAACGAGGTATTGGGATACCGACGATCAAATCTCGACCAAGTAACATACCGATTGATAAAGGGAATTGTATACGGGATTGCTTGAATCCTCGACATCGTGGTTCATTCGATGAGATCATCGTGGAACATGTGGGAGTCAACATGGGTATCCAGATCCCGCTGTTGGTTATTGGCCGGAGAGTTGTCTCGGTCATGTCTGCATGGTTCCCGAACCCGTAGGGTCTACACACTTAAGGTTCGATGACGCTAGGGTTATTAGGAAGACTTGTATGTGATTACCGAATGTTGTTTGGAGTCCCGGATGAGATCCCGGATGTCACGAGGAGTTCCAGAATAGTCCGAAGGTGAAGATTTATATATGGGAAGTCATCATACGGTCACCGGAAATATTCGGGGGTATACCGGTATTGTACCAGGACCACCGGAGGGGTTCCGGGGGTCCACCGGGATGGTCCACCTGCCCCGGAGGGCCTTATGGGCTGTAGGTGGAAGGGAACCAGCCCCAAGGGGGCTGGGGTGCCAACCCTCCCTAAGGCCCATGCGCCTAGGGTTGGGGGGAACCCTAAAGGGGGTGCCCCCCTTGGCTTGGGGGGCAAGCCCCCTCCCCCTTGGCCGCTGCCCCACTCTAGATCCCATCTAGAGGGGCCGGCCCCTTCCCCCTTCTCCCTATAAATATAGGGGCGAGGGGAGGGCTGCATCACCACATCCCAGGCGCAGCCCCTCCCGTCCCCATCACCTCTCCTCCTCCGCGTGAGCTTGGCGAAGCCCTGCCGGAGAACTGCCACTCCATCACCACCATGCCGTTATGCTGCTGTTGGAGCCTTCTTCCTCAACCTCTCCCTCCTTCTTGCTGGATCAAGGTGCTGGAGACGTCACCGGGCTGCACGTGTGTTGAACGCAGAGGCACCGTTGTTCGGTGCTTAGATCGGATTCGGCCGCGATCTGAATCGCTACGTGTACGACTCCTCCAACCACGTTGTTGCAACGCTTCTGGCTCGCGATCTTAAAGGGTATGAAGATGCACTCCCTTCTCTCTTGTTGCTAGTTACTCCATAGATTGATCTTGGTGATGCATAGAATTTTTTTTAATTTCCGCAACGATCCCCAACAGTGGCATCATGAGCTAGGTCTATGCGTAGTTTCTATGCACGAGTAGAACACAAGTTGTTGTGGGCATCGATTTTGTCAATTTACTTGCCGTTACTAGTCTTATCTTGATTCGGCGCCATCGTGGGATGAAGCGGCCCGGACCGACCTTACACATACGCTTACGTGAGACTGGTTCCACCGACTGACATGCACTAGTTGCAAAAGGTGGCTAGCGGGTGTCTGTCTCTCCCACTTTAGTCGGATTGGATTCGATGAAAAGAGTCCTTATGAAGGGTAAATAGAAATTGGCATATCACGTTGTGGTTTTGGCATAGGCAATAAACGTTCTTGCTAGAAACCTATAGCAGCCACGTAAAAAACATGCAACAACAATTAGAGGATGTCTAACTTGTTTTTACAGCATATGCCGTGCGATGTGATATGGCCAAAAGGATGTGATGAATGATATATGTGATGTATCAGATTGATCATGTTCTTGTAATAGGAATCACGACTTGCATGTCGATGAGTATGACAACCGACAGGAGCCATAGGAGTTGTCTTAATTTAATTATGACCTGCGTGTCAACATAAATGTCATGTAATTACTTTACTTTATCGCTAACTGTTAGCCATAGTAGTAGAAGTAATAGTTGGCGAGACAACTTCATGAAGACACGATGATGGAGATCATGATGATGGAGGTCATGGTGTCATGCCGGTGACGATGATGATCATGGTGCCCCGAAGATGGAGATCAAAAGGAGCAAAATGATATTGGCCATAACATGTCACTATTTGATTGCATGTGATGTTTATCATGTTTTACATCTTATTTGCTTAGAACGACGGTAGCATAAATTGTTGGGGAACGTAGTAATTTCAAAATTTTCCTACGCACACGCAAGATCATGGTGATGCATAGCAACGAGAGGGGGAGTATGATCTACATACCTAGTAGATCGACAACGGAAGCGTTTGGTTGATGTAGTCGTACGTCTTCACGATCCGACTGATCAAGCACCGAAACTACGGCACCTCCGAGTTCTAGCACACGTTCAGCTCGATGACGATACCCGGACTCCGATCCAGCAAAGTGTTGGGGAAGAGTTCCGTCAGCACGACGGCGTGGTGACGATCTTGACGTACTACTGCTGCAGGGCTTCGCCTAAGCACCGCTACAATATTATCGAGGACTATGATGGCTGGGGGCGCCGCACACGGCTAAGGAATAGATCACGTGGATCAACTTGTGTGTCTATGGGGTGCCCCTTGCTCAGTATATAAAGGATGGAGGAGGAGGAGGCCGGCCAAGCCTTGGTGCGGCTAGGATGTGGAGTCCTACCAGGACTCCAAGTCCTAGTAGGAGTCCACCAAGAGGGAAGGAAGGGAGAAGGAAGTGGAGGAGAAGGAGAGGTGGCCGGCCCCTTTTTCCCTAGTCCAATTCGGACTAGAGGGGAGGGGGGCGCAGCAGCCCCTTGACCCTTTCTCCTCTTCCCACTAAAGCCCATCAAGGTCCATTGCTTCTCCCGTAACTACCCGGTACTCCGAAAAATACCCGAATCACTCGGAACCTTTCCGATGTCAGAATATAGTCGTCCAATATATCGATCTTTACGTCTCGACCATTTCGAGACTCCTCGTCATGTCCCCGATCTCATCCGGGACTCCGAACTCCTTCGGTACATCAAAATGCATAAACTCATAATATAACTGTCATCGTAACCTTAAGCGTGCGGACCCTACGGGTTCGAGAACAATGTAGACATGACCGAGACATGTCTCCGGTCAATAACCAACAGCGGGACCTGGATGCCCATATTGGCTCCTACATATTCTACGAAGATCTTTACCGGTCAGACCGCATAACAACATACGTTGTTCCCTTTGTCATCGGTATGTTACTTGCCCGTGATTCGATCGTCGGTATTCCAATACCTAGTTCAATCTCGTTGCTGGCAAGTCTCTTTACTCGTTCTGTAATACATCATCCCGCAACTAACTCATTAGTTGTAATGCTTGCAAGGCTTAAGTGATGTGCATTACCGAGAGGGCCCAGAGATACCTCTCTGACAATCGGAGTGACAAAACCTAATCTCGAAATACGCCAACCCAACATGTACCTTTGGAGACACCTGTAGTACTCCTTTATAATCACCCAGTTACGTTGTGACGTTTGGTAGCACCCAAAGTGTTCCTCCGGTAAACGGGAGTTGCATAATCTCATAGTCATAGGAATATGTATAAGTCATGAAGAAAGCAATAGCAACATACTAAACGATCGGGTGCTAAGCTAATGGAATGGGTCATGTCAATTAGATCATTCACCTAGTGATGTGATCCCGTTAATCAAATAACAACTCTTTGTCCATGGTTAGGAAACATAACCATCTTTGATTAATGAGCTAGTCAAGTAGAGGCATACTAGTGACACTCTGTTTGTCTATGTATTCACACATGTATTATGTTTCCGGTTAATACAATTCTAGCATGAATAATAAACATTTATCATGAAATAAGGAAATAAATAATAACTTTATTATTGCCTCTAGGGCATATTTCCTTCAGTCTCCCACTTGCACTAGAGTCAATAATCTAGTTCACATCGCTATGTGATTAATACCAATAGTTCACATCTTTATGTGATTGGTTCACATCTCCATGTGACTAACACCCAAAGGGTTTACTAGATTCAATAATCTAGTTCACTTCGCTATGTGATTAACACCCAAAGAGTGATCATGTTTTGCCTGTGAGAGAAATTTAGTCAACGGGCCTGCCAAATTCAGATCCGTATGTATTTTGCAAAATTCTTTGTCTACAATGCTCTGCACGGAGCTACTCTAGCTAATTTCTCCCACTTTCAATATTTATCTAGATTGAGACTTAGAATCATCTGAATCAATGTCAAAAACTTGCATCGATGTAACCCTTTATGACGAACCTTTTTTGTCACGTCCATAATCGAGAAACATATCCTTATTTCACTAAGGATAATTCTGACCGCTGTCCAGTGATCTACTCCTAGATCACTATTGCACTCCCTTGCCAAATCAGTGCAGGGTATACAATAGATCTGGTACACAGCATGACATACTTTATAGAACCTATGGCCAAGGCATAGGGAATGACTTTCATTCTCTTTCTATCTTCTGCCGTGGTCGGGCTTTAAGTCTTACTCAACTTCACACCTTGTAATACAGGCAAGAACTCTTTCTTTGATTGCTCCATTTTGAACTACTTCAAAATCTTGTCAGGGTATGTACTCATTGAAAAACTTATCAAGCGTCTTGATCTATCTCTATAGATTTTGAAGCTCAATATGCAAGCAGCTTCACCAAAGTCTTTCTTTGAAAAACTCCTTTCAAACAATCCTTTATGCTTTACAGAATAATTCTACATTATTTTTGATCAACAATATGTCATTCACATATACCTATCAGAAATGTTGTAGTGCTCCCACTCACTTTCTTGTAAATACAGGCTTCACCGCAAGTCTGTATAAAACTATATGCTTTGATCAACTCATCAAAGCGTATATTCCAACTCCGAGATGCTTGCACCAGTCCACAGATGGATCGCTGGAGCTTTGCACATTTTGTTATCACCTTTCGGATTGAAAAAACCTTCTAGTTGCATCATATACAACTCTTCTTTAATAAATCCATTAAGGAATGCAGTTTTGTTTATCCATTTGCCAGATTTCATAAAATGCGGCAATTACTAACATGATTCGGACAGACTCAAGCATAGATACGAGTGAGAAGCTCTCATCGTAGTCAACACCTTGAACTTTGTCGAAAACCTTTTGCGACAATTCTAGCTTTGTAGATAGTAACACTACTATCAGCGTCCGTCTTCCTCTTGAAGATACATTTATTCTCAATTGCTTGCCGGTCATCGGGCAAGTCAACCAAAGTCCAAACTTTGTTCTCATACATGGATTATATCTCAGATTTTATGGCCTCAAACCATTTCGGGGAATCTGGGCTCATCATCGCTTCCTCATAGTTCGTAGGTTCGTCATGGTCAAATAACATGACCTCCAGAACAGGATTACCGTACCACTCTGGTGCGGATCTCACTCTGGTTTACCTACGAGATTCGGTAGTAACTTGATCTGAAGTTACATGATCATCATCATTAGCTTCCTCACTAATTGGTGTAGTAGTCATAAGAACAAATTTTTGTGATGAACTACTTTCCAATGAGGGAGAAGGTAAAATTACCTTATCAAGTTTTCTACTTTCCTCCCACTCACTTCTTTTAAGAGAAACTCCTTCTCTAGAAAGGATCCATTCTCAGCAACGAATATTTTGCCTTCGGATCTGTGATAGAAGGTGTACCCAACATTTTCTTTAGGGTATCCTATGAAGACGCACTTTTCCGATTTGGGTTTGAGCTTATTAGGATGAAACTTTTTCACATAAGCATCACAACCCCAAACTTTAAGAAACAACAACTTTGGTTTCTTGCCAAACCACAGTTCAGATTGTGTCGTCTCAACGGACTTAGATGGTGCCCTATTTAACGTGAATGCAGCTGTCTCTAATGCATAACCCCAAAACAATAGTGGTAGATCGGTAAGAGCCATCATAGATCGCACTATATCTAATAAAGTACGGTTATGACGTTCGGACACACCATTACACTATGGTGTTCCAGGTGGCGTGAGTAGTGAAACTATTTCACATTGTTTTAATTGAAGACCAAACTCGTAACTCAAATATTTTACCTCTGCGATCATATCGTAGAAACTTTTATTTTCTTGTCACGATGATTTTCCACTTCACTCTGAAATTCTTTGAACTTTTCAAATGTTTCAGACTTATGTTTCATCAAGTAGATATACCCATATCTGCTCAAATCATCTGTGAAGTTCAGAAAACAACGATACTTGCCGTGAGCCTTAACACTCATCGGACCGCATACATCAATATGTATTATTTCCAATAAGTCAGTTGCTCGCTCCGGAGAACGGAGTCTTAGTCATCTTGCCCATGAGGCATGGTTCGCAAGCATCAAGTGATTCATAATCAAGTGATTCCAAAATCCCATCAGCATGGAGTTTCTTCATGCGCTTTACACCAATATGACCTAAACGGCAGTGCTACACATAAGTTGCACTATCATTATTAACTTTGCATCTTTTGGTTTCAATATTATGATTATGTGTATCACTACGATCGAGATCCAATGAACTATTTTCATTGGGTGTGTAACCATATAAGGTTTTATTCATGTAAACAGAACAACAATTTATTCTCTTACTTAAATGAATAACCGTATTACAATAAACATGATCAAATCATATTCATGCTCAACGCAAACACCAAATAACACTTATTCAGGTTCAACACTAATCCCGAAAGTATAGGGAGTGTGCGATGATGATCATATCAATCTTGGAACCACTTCCAACACATATCGTCACTTCACCCTTAACTAGTCTCTGTTTATTCTGCAATTCCCGTTTCTAGTTACTAATCTTAGCAACTGAACTAGTATCAAATACTGAGGGGTTGCTATAAACACTAGTAATGTACACATCAATAACATGTATATCAAATATACTTATGTTCACTTTGCCATCCTTCTTATCTGCCAATCACTTGGGGTAGTTCCGCTTCCAGTGACCAGTCCTTTTGCAGTAGAAACACTTAGTCTCAGGCTTAGGACCAGACTTGGGCTTCTTCACTTGAGCAGCAACTTGCTTGTTGTTCTTTTTGAAGTTCCCCTTCTTCCCTCTGCCCTTTTCTTGAAACTAGTGGTCTTGTCTACCATCAACACTTGATGTTTTTTCTTGATTTCTACCTTCGTCAATTTCCGCATTACGAAGAGCTTTGGGAATCGTTTCCGTTATCCCTTGCATATCATAGTTCATCACAAAGTTCCACTAACTTGGTGATGGTGACTAGAGAATTCTGTCAATCACTATCTTATCTGGAAGATTAACTCCCACTTGATTCAAGCGATTGTTGTACTCAGACAATCTGGGCACATGCTCACTAGTTGAGTGATTCTCCTCCATCTTTTAGCTATAGAACTTGTTGGAGACTTTCATATCTCTCAACTCGGGTATTTGCTTGAAATATTAACTTCAACTCCTGGAACATCTCATATGCTCCATGACGTTCAAAACGTCTTTGAAGTCCCGATTCTAAGCCATTAAGCATGGTGCACTAAACTATCAAGTAGTCATCATATTGAGCTAGCCAAACGTTCATAACGTCTGCATCTGCTCCTGCAATAGGTCCGTCACCTAGCGGTGCATCAAGGACATATTTCTTCTGTGCAGCAATGAGGATAAACCTCAGATCACGGATCCAATCCGCATCATTGCTAGTAACATCTTTAAACACAATTTTCTCTAGGAACATATCAAAATAAACACAGGGAAGCAACAAGGCGAGCTATTGATCTACAACATGATTTGCAAAATACTACCAGGACTAAGTTCATGATAAATTTAAGTTCAATTTAATCATATTACTTAAGAACTCCCACTTAGATAGACATCCCTCTAATCCTCTAAGTGATTACGTGATCCAAATCAACTAAACCATGTCCGATCATCACGTGAGATGGAGTAGTTTCATTGGTGAACATCATTATGTTGATCATATCTACTATATGATTCACGCTCGACCTTTCGGTCTCCGTGTTCCGAGGCCATATCTGTATATGCTTGGCTCGTCAAGTATAACCTGAGTATTCCGCGTGTGCAACTGTTTTGCACCCGTTGTATTTGAACGTAGAACCTATCACACCCGATCATCACGTGGTGTCTCAGCACGAAGAACTTTCGCAACGGTGCATACTAAGGGAGAACACTTCTTGATAATTTAGTGAGAGATCATCTTATAATGCTACCATCAATCAAAGCAAGATAAGATGCATAAAAGATAAACATCACATGCAATCAATATAAGTGATATGATATGGCCATCATCATCTTGTTCTTGTGATCTCCATCTCCGAAGCACCGTCGTGATCACCATCGTCACCGGCGCGCCACCTTGATCTCCATCGTAGCATCGCTGTCGCCTCGCCAAGCTTTTGCTTCCACGACTATCACTACCGTTTAGTGATAAAGTAAAGCATTACATCGCGATTGCATTGCATACAATAAAGCGACAACCATATGGCTCCTGCCGGTTGCCGATAACTCGGTTACAAAACATGATCATCTCATACAATAAAATTCAGCATCATGTCTTGACCATATCACATCACAACATGCCCTGCAAAAACAAGTTAGACGTCCTCTACTTTGTTGTTGCAAGTTTTACGTGGCTGCTACGGGCTTAAGTAAGAACCAATCTCACCTACGCATCAAAACCACAATGATAGTTTGTCAATTTGACTCTGTTTTAACCTTCGCAAGGACCGGGCGTAGCCACACTTGGTTCAACTAAAGTTGGAGAAACTGTCACCCATAAGCCACCTCTGTGCAAAGCACGTCGGGAGAACCGGTCTCGCGTAAGCGTACGCGTAATGTCGGTCTGGGCCGCTTCATCCAACAATACCGCCGAACCAAAGTATGACATGCTGGTAGGCAGTATGACTTATATCGCCCACAACTCACTTGTGTTCTACTCCTGCATATAACATCAACATATAAAACCTAGGCTCTGATACCACTATTGGGGAACGTAGTAATTTCAAAATTTTCCTACGCACACGCAAGATCATGGTGATGCATAGCAACGAGAGGGGGAGTATGATCTACATACCTAGTAGATCGACAACGGAAGCGTTTGGTTGATGTAGTCGTACGTCTTCACGATCCGACCGATCAAGCACCGAAACTACGGCACCTCCGAGTTCTAGCACATGTTCAGCTCGATGACGATCCCCGGACTCCGATCCAGCAAAGTGTCGGGGAAGAGTTCCGTCAGCACGACGGCGTGGTGACGATCTTGACGTACTACTGCTGCAGGGGTTCGCCTAAGCACCGCTACAATATTATCGAGGACTATGATGGCTGGGGGCGCCGCACACGGCTAAGGAATAGATCACGTGGATCAACTTGTGTGTCTATGGGGTGCCCCTTGCCTCAGTATATAAAGGATGGAGGAGGAGGAGGCCGGCCAAGCCTTGGTGCGGCCAGGATGTGGAGTCCTACTAGGACTCCAAGTCCTAGTAGGAGTCCACCAAGAGGGGGGGGGGAAGGGAGAAGGAAGTGGAGGAGAAGGAGAGGTGGCCGGCCCCCTTTTCCCTAGTCCAATTCGGACTAGAGGGGAGGGGGGGGGGCGCAGCAGCCCCTTGAACCTTTCTCCTCTTCCCACTAAAGCCCATCAAGGCCCATTGCTTCTCCCGTAACTACCCGGTACTCCGAAAAATACCCGAATCACTCGGGACCTTTCCGATGTCCGAATATAGTCGTCCAATATATCGATCTTTACGTCTCGACCATTTTGAGACTCCTCGTCATGTCTCCGATCTCATCCGGGACTCTGAACTCCTTCGGTACATCAAAATGCATAAACTCATAATATAACTGTCATCATAACCTTAAGCGTGCGGACCCTACGGGTTCGAGAACAATGTAGACATGACCGAGACATGTCTCCGGTCAATAACCAACAGCGGGACCTGGATGCCCATATTGGCTCCTACATATTCTACGAAGATCTTTATCGGTCAGACCGCATAACAACATACGTTGTTCCCTTTGTCATCGGTATGTTACTTGCCCGAGATTTGATCGTCGGTATTCCAATACCTAGTTCAATCTCGTTGCCGGCAAGTCTCTTTACTCGTTCTGTAATACATCATCCCGCAACCAACTCATTAGTTGTAATGCTTGCAAGGCTTAAGTGATGTGCATTACCGAGAGGGCCCAGAGATACCTCTCTGACAATCGGAGTGACAAAACCTAATCTCGAAATACGCCAACCCAACATGTACCTTTGGAGACACCTGTAGTACTCCTTTATAATCACCCAGTTACGTTGTGACGTTTGGTAGCACCCAAAGTGTTCCTCCGGTAAACGGGAGTTGCATAATCTCATAGTCATAGGAACATGTATAAGTCATGAAGAAAGCAATAGCAACATACTAAACGATCGGGTGCTAAGCTAATGGAATGGGTCATGTCAATCAGATCATTCACCTAATGATGTGATCCCGTTAATCTAATAATAACTCTTTGTCCATGGTTAGGAAACATAACCATCTTTGATTAACGAGCTAGTCAAGTAGAGGCATACTAGTGACACTCTGTTTGTCTATGTATTCACACATGTATTATGTTTCTGGTTAATACCATTCTAGCATGAATAATAAACATTTATCATGAAATAAGGAAATAAATAATAACTTTATTATTGCCTCTAGGGCATATTTCCTTCATAAATAAGATGATCCCTCATTAAAATATCAAGAATGGTGTTCCCTCTAACTGTGCACAGTTGCTAAGGTCCGTTGTTCCGAAGCACCACATGATGATCGGGTGTGATAGGTTCTAACGTTCGCATACAACGGGTGTAAGCCAGATTTACACACGCAATACACTTAGGTTAACTTGATGAGCCTAGCATGTACAGACATGGCCTCGGAACACGGAAGACCGAAAGGTCGAACATGAGTCATATAGAAGATACGATCAACATGAAGATGTTCACCGATGATGACTAGTCCGTCTCACGTGATGATCGGACACGGCCTAGTTGACTCGGATCATGTATCACTTAGATGACTAGAGGGAGGTCTATCTGAGTGGGAGTTCATTAAATAATTTGATTAGATGAACTTAATTCTCATGAACATAGTGTAAAAATCTTTGCAATATGTCTTGTAGATCAAATGGCCCACGCTAATGTTGCCCTCAAAATTTCAACGCGTTCCTAAAGAAAACCAAGCTGAAAGACGATGGCAGCAACTACACGGACTGGGTCCGTAACCTGAGGATTATCCTCATTGCTGCCAGGAAAGCATATGTCCTTGATGCACCGCTAGGTGAAGCACATGTTTTCCCAGCAGAACAAGACGTTATGAACGCTTGGCAGACGTGTAGTGATGATTACTCCCTGGTTCAGTGCGGCATGCTTTACAGCTTAGAGCCGGGGCTCCAAAAGCATTTTGAGCAACACGGAGCATATGAGATGTTCCAAGAGCTGAAAATGGTTTTCCAAGCTCATGCCCGGGTTGAGAGATATGAAGTCTCCGACAAGTTCTATAGTTGCAATATGGAGGAGAATAGTCCCGTCAGCGATCACATACTCAAAATGTCCGGGTTGCACAACCGCTTATCTCAGCGGGGAGTTAATCTCCCGGATGATGCGGTTATTGACAGAATCCTTGAGTCGCTCCCACCTAGCTACAAGAGCTTTGTGATGAACTTCAATATGCAGGGGATGGAAAAGACCATTCCTGAGGTATATTCAATGCTGAAATCAGCGGAGGTGGAAATCGAAAAGGAACATCAAGTGTTGATGGTGAATAAAACCACTAAGTTCAAGAAAGGCAAGGGTAAAAAGAACTTCAAGAAGGACGGCAAGGGAGTTGCCGCGCCCGGTAAGCAAGCTGCCAGGAAGAAGCCAAAGAATGGACCCAAGCCTAAGACTGAGTGCTTTTATTGCAAGGGAAACGGTCACTGGAAGCGGAACTACCCCAAGTACTTAGCGGATAAGAAGGCCGACAATGCCAAAGGTATATGTGATATACATGTAATTGATGTGTACCTAACCAGCGCTCGTAGTAGCTCCTGGGTATTTGATACCGGTGCAGTTGCTCATATTTGTAACTCAAAACAGGAACTGCAGAAACAGAGACTGGCGAAGGACGAGGTGACGATGCGCGTCGGGAATGGTTCCAAGGTCGATGTAATCGCCGTCGGCACGCTACCTCTACATTTACCTACGGGATTAGTTTTAAACCTCAATAATTGTTATTTAGTACCATCTTTGAGCATGAACATTGTATCTGGATCTCGTTTAATGCGAGATGGCTACTCATTTAAATCTGAGAATAATGGTTGTTCTATTTATATGAGAGACATGTTTTATGGTCATGCCCCGCTGGTCAATGGTTTATTCTTAATTAATCTCGAACATGATGTTACACATATTCATAGTGTGAATGCCAAAAGATGTAAGGTTGATAATGATAGTCCCACATACTTGTGGCACTGCCGCCTTGGTCAAATTGGTGTTAAACGCATGAAGAAACTCCATGTAGATGGACTTTTGGAGTCTCTTGATTATGAATCATTTGACACATGCGAACCATGCCTCATGGGAAAAATGACCAAGACTTCATTCTCCGGAACAATGGAGCGAGCAACCAACTCATTGGAAATCATACATACTGATGTGTGCGGTCCAATGAGTGTTGAGGCTCGCGGTGGCTATCGTTATGTTCTCACCCTCACTGATGACTTGAGTAGATATGGGTATGTCTATTTAATGAAACACAAGTCTGAGACCTTTGAAAAGTTCAAGGAGTTTCAGAGTGAGGTTGAGAATCAACGTGACAGGAAAATCAAGTTCTTACGATCAGATCGTGGGGGAGAATATTTGAGTCACGAATTTGGCACGCACTTAAGGAAATGCGGAATTGTTTCACAACTCACACCGCCTGGAACACCTCAGTGTAATGGTGTGTCCGAACATCGTAATCGCACTCTATTAGATATGGTACGATCTACGATGTCTCTTACCGATCTACCGCTGTCATTTTGGGGTTATGCTATAGAGACTGCGGCATTCACTTTAAATAGGGCTCCGTCGGAATCCGTTGAGATGACACCGTATGAATTGTGGTTTGGTAAGAAACCTAAGCTGTCATTTCTGAAAGTTTGGGGATGCGATGCTTATGTCAAGAAACTTCAACTTGAAACGCTCGAACCAAAATCGGAAAAATGCGTCTTCATAGGATACCCTAAAGAAACTATTGGGTATACCTTCTACCTCAGATCCGAAGGCAAGATCTTTGTTGCCAAGAATGGATCCTTTCTAGAAAAAGAGTTTCTCTCGAAAGAAGTAAGTGGGAGGAAAGTATGAAGAAGCGATGGTGGGCCCGGATTCCGAAAAATGGCTGGAAGCCATGAAATCCGAGATAGGATCCATGTATGAAAACAAAGTATGGACTTTGACTGACTTGCCCGATGATCGGCGAGCCATAGAAAATAAATGGATCTTTAAGAAGAAGACAGACGCGGATGGTAACGTGACCATCTATAAGGCTCGGCTTGTCGCTAAGGGTTATCGACAAGTTCAAGGGGTTGACTATGATGAGACTTTCTCACCTGTAGCGAAGCTGAAGTCCGTCTGAATCATGTTAGCAATTGCCGCATTCTATGATTATGAGATATGGCAAATGGACATCAAAATGGCATTCCTTAATGGTTTCCTTAAGGAAGAATTGTATATGATGCAGCCAGAAGGTTTTGTTGATCCTAAGAATGCTGACAAGGTGTGCAAGCTCCAACATTCAATCTATGGGCTGGTGCAAGCCTCTCGGAGTTGGAACATTCGATTTGATGAGATGATCAAAGCGTTTGGGTTTACGCAGACTTATGCAGAAGCCTGTGTTTACAAGAAAGTGAGTGGGAGCTCTATAGCATTTCTCATATTATATGTGGATGACATACTATTGATGGGAAATGATATAGAATTCTTGGAAAGCATAAAGGCCTACTTGAACAAGTGTTTTTCAATGAAGGACCTTGGAGAAGCTGCTTATATATTAGGCATCAAGATCTATAGAGATAGATCGAGACGCCTCATTGGTCTTTCACAAAGTACGTACCTTGACAAGATATTGAAGAAGTTCAATATGGATCAGTCCAAGAAGGGGTTCTTGCCTGTATTGCAAGGTATGAGATTGAGCACGGCTCAATGCCCGACCATGGCAGAAGATAGAGAAATGATGAGTGTCGTCCCCTATGCCTCGTCCATAGGGTCTATCATGTATGCCACGCTGTGTACCAGACCTGATGTAAACCTTGCCGTGAGTTTGGTAGGAAGGTACCAAAGTAATCCCGACATGGAACACTGGACAGCGGTCAAGAATATCCTGAAGTACCTGAAAAGGACTAAGGATATGTTTCTCGTTTATGGAGGTGACGAAGAGCTCGTCGTAAAGGGTTACAACGATGCTAGCTTCGACACAGATCTGGATGACTCCAAGTCACAAGCCGGATACGTGTATATTTTGATGGTGGGGCAGTCAGCTGGTGTAGTTGCAAGCAGAGCATCGTGGCGGGATCTACATGTGAAACGGAGTACATGGCAGCCTCGGAGGCAGCACAAGAAGCAATCTGGATGAAGGAGTTAATTACCGACCTAGGAGTTATTCCCAAAGCGTCGGGCCCGATGACTCTCTTCTGTGACAACACTGGAGCTATTGTCCTTGCCAAGGAGCCCAGGTTTCACAAGAAGACCAAGCATATCAAGCGTCGCTTCAACTCCATTCGTGAAAATGTTCAAAATGGAGACATAGATATTTGTAAAGTACATATGGACCTGAATGTGGCAGATCCGTTGACTAAACCTCTCCCTAGAGCAAAACATGATCAACACCAGAACTGCATGGGTGTTCGATTCATCACAATGTAACTAGACTATTGACTCTAGTGCAAGTGGGAGACTGTTGGAAATATGCCCTAGAGGCAATAATAAAATGGTTATTATTATATTTCATTGTTCATGATAATTGTCTATTGTTCATGCTATAATTGTGTTATCCGGAAATAGTAATACATGTGTGAATACATAGACCACAACATGTCCCTAGTGAGCCTCTAGTTGACTAGCTCGTTGATCAATAGATGGTTACGGTTTCCTGACCATCGACATTGGATGTCATTGATAACGGGATCACATCATTAGGAGAATGATGTGATGGACAAGACCCAATCCTAAGCATAGCCCAAGATCATGTAGTTCGTCTGCTAAAGCTTTTCTATTGTCAAGTATCTTTTCCTTAGACCATGAGATTGCGCAACTCCCGGATACTGTAGGAATACTTTGGGTGTGCCAAACGTCACAACATAACTGGGTGACTATAAAGGTGCACTACGGGTGAGGGAGTCCTGGATTAGGGGGTGTCCGGACAGCCGGACTATATCCTTTGGCCGAACTGTTGGACTATGAAGATACAAGATTGAAGACTCCATCCCGTGTCCGGAAGGGACTTTCCTTGGCGTGGAAGGCAAGCTTGGTGATACGGATATGTAGATCTCCTACCATTGTAACCGACTCTATGTAACCCTAACCCCATCCGATGTCTATATAAACCGGAGGGTTTTAGTCCGTAGGACAACATACACATCAACAATCATACCATAGGCTAGCTTCTAGGGTTTAGCCTCTCCGATCTCATGGTAGATCTACTCTTGTACTACCCATATCATCAATATTAATCAAGCAGGACGTAGGGTTTTACCTCCATCGAGAGGACCCGAACCTGGGTAAAACTTCGTGTCCCTTGCCTCCTGTTACCATCCGGCCTAGACGCACAGTTCGGGACCCCCTACCCGAGATCCGCCGGTTTTGACACCGACATTGGTGCTTTCATTGAGAGTTCCTCTACGTTGTCGCCGTTAGGCTTGATGGATCCTACGATCATCAATAGTGATGCAGTCCAGGGTGAGACCTTCCTCCCCGGACAGATCTTCGTCTTCGGCGGCTTCGCACTGCGGGCCAATTCACTTGGCCATCTGGAGCAGATCGAAAGCTATGCCCCTGGCCGTCAGGTCAGATTTGGAAGTTTAAACTACATGGCTGACATCCGCGGGGACTTGATCTTCGACGGATTCGAGCCACTGCCGAGCGCGCCGCACTGTCACGACGAGCATGATCTAGCTCTGCCGCCGAATAGTGCCCTGGAGGCCGCACCCGCATCGGCTCCGACCCTTAATTCGGAGCCAACTGCGCCGATCGAGGATGGGCGGTTGGACGCCACCCCGGGGGCTGCGACCCCAACAGCGATTGAGCCGAACACCAGCCCCGTACTCTGCGAGACTCGTGACTCCAAGGAGCCAGACTCCTCTCCGGACTTCGAACCCTCTGCGCCCCTGCCAATGGAATCCGATTGGGCGCCGATCGTGGAGTTCACTGCCGCGGACATCTTTCAGCACTCGCCTTTCGGCAATATCCTGAAGTCACTGAAGTCTCTCTCTTTATCAGGAGAGCCCTGGCCGGACTACGGTCAGCAAGGTTGGGGTATGGACGATGAAGAAATTCAAAGCCCACCCACCACCCACTTTGTAGCCACTGTAGATGACTTAACCGACATGCTCGACTTCGACTCCGAAGACATCGACGGTATGGACGCCGATGAAGGAGATGATGAAGAACCAGCGCCTACTAGGCCCTGGAAAGCCACCTCGTCATATGACATATACATGGTGGACACCCCAAAAGAGGGAGATGGCGATGGAACAACGGAGGATGACCCCTCCAAGAAACAGCCTAAGCACCAACGTCAGTGGCGCCGCTCAAAATCCCGCCAAAACAAATACGGCGATTCCAGCACAGGAGATAATAACACTCCGGAAAGTGCCGAAGAAAACCCCCTCCAGCAAGACTTAGCACAGGAGGATGGAGAAACCAGCCCTCATGAGAGAGCGGCAGACAGAGAGGTCGAGGACGATAATTATATGCCTCCCTCCGAAGACGAGGCAAGCCTCAACGACGATGAATTCGTCGTGCCAGAGGATCCCGTCGAGCAAGAGCATTTTCAACGCAGGCTTATGGCCACGGCAAGAAGCCTCAAGAAAAAACAGCAACAGCTTAGAGCTGATCAAGATTTGCTGGTCGACAGATGGACTGAAGTCCTTGCGGCCGAAGAGAATAAACTCGAACGCCCCTCCTAGAGCTACCCAAAGCGCATGTTGCTACCCCGATTAGAGGAGGAAGCACTTGATGCGGCCGACCGTCCACCTCGTGGCCGCAACAGAGAAGCCTCCCGGCCCTCCACTCAAGCCGCACCCCGTACCAAGGCACGGGAATATGCGCCGGACTTGCAAGACATGTTGGAGGACAAGGCAAGGCAAACAAGATCGATCTACGGATCGTGTGGGTGCCCCACGGCTCGAGACGGTAACCGTCACGCCGGCCACAAATTCGGCAGGGCCGAACACAGTAGACAAAGCTCACTGGAGCTACGTCATGATATAGCCCGGTACAGAGGCACCGCACACCCACTATGCTTTATAGACGAAATAATGGATCATCAAATCCCCGAGGGTTTCAAACCCGTAAACATCGAATCATATGATGGCACAACAGATCTTGCGGTATGGATCGAGGATTATCTCCTTCATATCCACATGGCCCGCGGCGACGATTTCCACGCCATCAAATACCTCCCACTCAAGCTTAAAGGACCAGCTCGGCATTGGCTTAACAGCTTGCCAACATGATCAATCAGTTGTTGGGAGGACCTGGAAGCCGCATTCCTCGACAATTTCCAGGGAACTTATGTGCGACCCCCAGACGCTGATGACCTAAGTCACGTAATTCAGCAGCCAAAGGAATCGGCCAGGCAATTCTAGACACGGTTACTAACAAAGAAAAATCAAATAGTCAACTGTCCAGACGCTGAGGCCCTAGCAGCCTTCAAGCACAATATCCGTGACGAGTGGCTGGCCCGGCACCTTGGACAGGAAAAGCCGAAATCTATGGCAGCACTCACGACACTCATGACCCGCTTTTGCACGGGAGAAGACAGCTGGCTTGCTCGTAGCAACAATATGACCAAGAACCCTGGTAATTCGGACACCAGGGACAGTAGTGGCAGGTCGCGTCGCAACAAGCAGAAGCGCCGCATTAACGGCGACAATACTGAGGATACGACAGTTAATGCCGGATTTAGAGGCTCTAAATCCGGTCAGCGGAAAAAGCCATTCAAAAGGAATCCTAGGGGCCCGTCCAGTTTGGACCGAATACTCGACCGCTTGTGCCAGATACATGGCACCCCTGAAAAGCCGGCCAATCACACCAACAGGGATTGTTGGGTGTTCAAGCAGGCAGGCAAGTTAAACGCCAAAAATGAAGACAAGGGGCTGCATAGCTATGACGACGAGGAGCCCCGGCCGCCGAACAATAGTGGACAGAAGGGTTTTCCCCCACAAGTGCGGACGGTGAACATGATATACGCAACCCACGTCCCCAAAAGGGAGCGGAAGCGCGCGTTAAGGGACGTATACGCGGTAGAGCCAGTCGCCCCAAAGTTCAACCCATGGTCCTCCTGCCCGATCACCTTTGATCGAAGGGACCATCCCACTAGCATCTGTCATGGCGGATTCGCCACATTGGTCCTAGACCCAATTATTGACGGATTTCATCTCACTAGAGTCCTTATGGACGGCGGCAGCAGCCTGAACCTGCTTTACCAGGATACAGTGCGGAAAATGGGCATAGATCCCTCGAGGATTAAGCCCACCAAAACGACCTTTAAAGGCGTAATACCAGGTGTAGAGGACAACTGTACAGGCTCAGTCACACTTGAAGTGGTCTTCGGATCTCCGGATAATTTCCGAAGCGAGGAGTTAATCTTCGACATAGTCCCGTTTCGCAGTGGTTATCACGCACTGCTCGGGCGAACCACATTCGCTAAGTTCAATGCGGTACCGCACTACGCATACCTTAAGCTCGAGATGCCAGGCCCTCGAGGAGTAATTACGGTCAATGGAAACACCGAACGCTCCCTCCGAACGGAGGAGCACACGGCGGCCCTTGCAGCGGAAGTACAAAGCAGCCTCTCTAGGCAGTTCTCCATTCCGGCCACTAAACGACCGGACACCTTCAAGCGCGCCCGGAGTAACCTACAACAAGACCGCCTGGCACGATCCAAGCAGGTGTAGTAACGCGGCCCCAACCCCAACCCTCGCAAAAAGGCGACGCCAGTACTTCGCGTACATAACTACGCTCTAGAGATACCATGGGTACAGGGGGAGGGGCACCATCACGGCACGCCCAAAACACGGCTTAAACCGTACCCGGAGCTGCCGATTTTTTAATTTTCTCTTACTTTCAGGACTCCATCCTTCGGAAGGCCTGTTCGGCAGTTCAATTGCCGCACAAACGATGCAAGAACCAGGGAAGCAGACAAGCCACGCCGTAGTACGGAACTCCCAGGTGGTCTCTATCATGAGCAGTATACCTGCTCCGCATACTATTTTGCAGCTTGCCCCTGGAACGGACTTGTTAACTTGTCCAACCTTCCACTTATCCCATTATTTGTATCGTTCTACTTTGATCGCAGCCCTTTTTAATAAACAATGCATAGCTTTCGTCTATTTTTGCATTACCTTTTTTTCTTTATACATGTTCCTTAACGACATGTTGCACCCGTACACGATTGGTACGGCCAAAATACGCCAGGGGCTTTAGTACCCCTCAATATGGTGTGAGAAGTCTAAACACTTTAACAAGTGCGGCACCCCGAACTTATAGCATTATATGCATCGGCTCCGAATCATGTCTTGGGTCAATAGTTGGGTTTGCCCGGCTCCTATGTTTTGGTGCCTTACGTTCCACTATATCAGCTAAGGTAGCACTAGGAGAACCACTGCGATTGTGCCCCAGTTGAGCTGGGTCGAGCACCTCAGTGGAGAAAGCTAAAACTAACTATCATGATGAAGCGAGAGCTGGTCGCTTTTCGAGAGGTTTTTCGAGTCCCTAAAGACTTATGCCGCTTAGGGCGAGGAGCCGGCTCTGTCCGGCCAAGGCATGGATAGCGCCCCGAACTCGGTCTTCCGAATACCAGGGGCTTCGCCGAAATTTAAAATTATAGAATTCTATGGCTAAGTGAGAGTGATCACGCATTATAGTCCGATTGCCTTGTTCGTTGGGCTGAGCGCCTCCCTCGAAGGACCCAAACATGGGAAAAAGAGCGCTCAGGTTTATCCCTGAACACCCCAGCACTAGCGGCACGGGGGCAGAAGTCGATGACTCGCCATCTCTCTGAATTGATAAACAGCCGCAGAGAAGGTAATATTTTAAATTCCAATAAAATTGCTTAGCGCATATGAACAAGTTTTCAGCGCACAGGACAAAACGAGCAAGTTTCACTCAAAAATTACATCCCTAGAACATTCATCCGCCACAAGGCGGGCACCCTTCAAAACATCCTTATAGTAATTCTCGGGCTTGTGATGCTCTTTCCCCGGCGGTGGCCCGTCCTTCACAAGCTTCTCAGCATCCAGCTTGCCCCAATGCAGCTTAGCACGGGCAAGGGCCCTACGGGCACCTTCAATGCAGACGGAGTGCTTGATGACTTCGAGCCTTGGACAGACCTCCACCAACCGCCGCACCAGCCCGAAATAGCTCCCAGGCAGAGCCCCTCCAGGCCATAGCCGAACAATGAGGCCCTTCATGGCATGTTCGGCCGCCTTGTGGAGCTCGACCAGTTGCTTCAGCTGGTCGCTCAGGCACACGGGGTGTCGGGCCTCAGCATACTGAGACCAGAACACCTTCTCTGTCAAGCTCCCCTCCTCGGCTCGATAGAATGCGGCGGCATTGGACACACTCTGGGGAAGATCTGCGAACGCTCCTGGAGAGCTCCGGATTCGGGTAAGTAACAAGTAACTCACGTTTATGTGTTTGCTTTCCATAAAGAATGCCTTACCCGCCGCTATCTTCTTCACCTCATCCAACTCCTGGAGGGTCTTCTGGGATTCGGCCTTGGCAGACTTGGCATTTTCAATAGCCACCGCGAGCTCGAACGCTCGCGTCTTTGAGTCAAGCTCCAAACTCTCATGTTTTTCCATGAGAGCCTGGAGCTCTTGCCGCACCTTGCCAACCTCGGCCTCATACTTCTCCCACTCGGTGTGCTCCGAGGCCGCCCTCTTCTCGGCCTCGACCAGCGCTTGCTTAAGGGTCACCACTTCAGACGTGGCCCCTAAAATAGCCAAGATAATCCTGTCATTCTTTGCAATTGCACCTTTTTATATATATTTAAAAACAAGGTATTTCTTACCTTCATTGTCCTCGAGCTGCTTCTTGGCATGCCCGAGCTCTTGCTCGGACCGCTCGAGGTTCTGCTTTAGCATGTCCACTTCCGCAGTCAGTGCGGTGGACGCAAGCAGGGAAGCCTGCATATGCATATTGACTCATTTTTGTTAGACTCCTGCGAATTCTATTTTGATCCTCTATTCGGCTTTTCTTCCCGAACGCCAAACAGAGCATCAGGGGCTACTGTCTATGCGGTACTATTATTTACACATTCTTTACTTACCTGAAAGCCTGTCAAAAGGCTAGTACAAGCTTCAGTCAGTCCACTCTTGGCGGACCGAACCTTCTGGACCACCGCACTCATAATAGTGCAGTGCTCCTTGTCGATGGAGGCGCCTTGGAGAGCCTCCAACATATTGTCCGGCGCCTCCGGTTGGACGGGGGCCACCGGCACGGTGGACTTACTCCTCTTGGAAGGAGGTCCCCCGCCGGACTCTGGAACCTTCGAAGGTTCCGGAGCGGTGTCCGGCCTAGATCCAGACTTGGAGACCTGGGGGGTTTCATCCCCTTTACTCCTAGAGTCCGGGAGGTCGCCTTGCGGCGCCTCCAGGACCATCTCCTCCCGGCTTGGAACCTATTGGGACAACACTTCGGTGTCATCCGTAGGGCGGGGGGAGGAAGTCATCGGAAGCGAGTTTACATCCGACGAGTCCAGTGAGCGGCTCGACAATGCGTCGAGCTGGTCTTTGGGTGGGCTGCATAAACATATTTGACGTAAGGGAAAGTTGTGCAATAAACGAATACTATGAATTACTCTGGTATCCGGATACTTACGATTTTGCCAGGGGCTTGGACCTGGGCTGCCACTCCTCTCCGCTGTCGTCGGTGTCGGTGGAGTAGTCTGGAGGAAGGGTTTTCCCCTTCTTGGACCCTTCGGCCTTCCTAGAGAGGGCGGCCTTCCTTTTCTTCTCTCCTCCCGCTGGAGGGGGGGAGGTTTCTTCTTCTTCCTCCTCGTCTTCACAGGAGGAATGCGCCTCGGAACCATCGGATGATGGATCCGACACCTCCTGGCGTCGGGCACTCTTTCGAGTTCCCGCGGCCTTTTTTGCGGCCTTCTTCTCCGGCACCACATAGGGTGCCGAAACCAGCAGCTTCGCCAAGCGAGCGTCCGCTGGGCCTTCGGGCAAAGGAGCCGGACAGTTGATCTATCCGGATGTCACCTGCCAATCCTGTCAAAGGTAAGGGAGCTTAGATCTCGCATGGAGTCAAACTATGAAAAACAGATACCCTGTAAAAGGAAAAAACAGCTTACCACGAGAGCGTGACGCTGCGCACTGAATCCGTGACGCTGCGCGGATGCGGGAGCCTCGGTGCCCTTGAAAAGCACCTTCCAGGCATCTTCGTACGTCGTGTTGAAGAGCCTGCTCAGAGTTTGGTGCCGCGGCGGGTCGAACTCCCACAAGTTGAAAGTCTGTTGTTGACACAGGAGGATCAAGCGGATGAGCATAACCTGGACTACGTTGACAAGTTTGAGCTTCTTGTCCACCAGGGTTTGGACACATGTTTGGAGTCCGGTCAGCTCTCCCTTCTTGCCCCACGACAGGCCCGTCTCCTTCCAGGAGGTGAGCCGCATAGGGGGCCCGGATCGAAACACAGGGGGTGCAACCCATTCGGCGTCGCGCGGCCCGGTGATGTAAAACCACCCCGATTGCCACCCCTTCAGGGTCTCCACAAAGGATCCCTCGAGCCATAGGACGTTGGCCATCTTGCCCACCATGGCGCCTCCGCACTCCGCCTGGTTGCCGCGCACCACCTTCGGCTTAACATTGAAAGTCTTGAGCCATAGGCCGAAATGGGGGCGGATGCAGAGGAAGGCCTCGCACACGACGATAAATGGCGAGATGTTGAGGACGAAGTTCGGGGCCAGATCGTGGAAATCCAGGCCGTAGTAGAACATGAGCCCCCAGACAAATGGGTGGAGAGGGAAGCCCAGTCCGCGGAGGAAATGGGGGAGGAACACCACCCTCTCATGGGGCCTAGGGGTGGGGATGAGCTTCCCCTTTTCGGGGAGCCGGTACGCGATGTCGTTAGACAGGTATCCAGCCTTCCTCAGCTTTTTGATATGTCCCTTCGTGACGGAGGAGACCATCCACTTGCCTCCCGCTCCGGACATGGCTGGAGAAGGTTGAGGTGGGGAGTGCGGACTTGGGCGCTGGAGCTCGAGTGCGCAAGAATGGATAGGTGAAGGAGGAAGAAGGCGTAGGTGAAAGGGTGGATCCTTATCCCCTTATATGGGTGGACGCAACTACATGTCCCCACCAGCCTGGTAAAACCCGCTTATCTCCAAGCGCCGTAATCAATGGCGTGGTTGGGTTACCCACGCCCGTATTGATGAGAATCCCGTGATAAGGGGACACGATCTCTGCTTTAACAAGACGTGCCAAGGAAACCGCCTCGCATAACGCATTGAGGTGGGATAATGAAATGACTCGGATAAAGGCTTGGCCGTGGTGTGTCACGCTACGGAATACGTCAGCAGATTAGATTGGTGTAAATATTATTCTCTCTATGGCAATATGTGGAAACTTATTTTACAGAGCCGGACACTATCTTTGTGTTCAAAATCTTCTACGAAGTACTTGGAGGAGGAACCCGCCTTGCAATGCCAGAGACAATCTGCGCGCCGGACTCGTCGTCATTGAAGCCTGGTTCAGGGGCTACTGAGGGAGTCCTGGATTAGGGGGTGTCCAGACAGCCGGACTATATCCTTTGGCCGGACTGTTGGACTATGAAGATACAAGATTGAAGACTCCATCCCGTGTCCGGAAGGGAGTTTCCTTGGCGTGGAAGGCAAGCTTGGCGATACGGATATGTAGATCTCCTACCATTGTAACCGACTCTATGTAACCCTAACCCCATCCGGTGTCTATATAAACCAGAGGGTTTTAGTCGGTAGGACAACATACACATCAACAATCATACCATAGGCTAGCTTCTAGGGTTTAGCCTCTCCGATCTCGTGGTAGATCTACTCTTGTACTACCCATATCATCAATATTAATCAAGAAGGACGTAGGGTTTTACCTCCATCGAGAGGGCCCGAACCTGGGTAAAACTTCATGTCCCTTGCCTCCTGTTACCATCTGGCCTAGACGCACAGTTCGGGACCCCCTACCCGAGATCCGCCAATTTTGACACCGACAACGGGTATCTCTGAAAGTGTCTGTTGGGTTGGCACGAATCGAGACTGGGATTTGTCACTCCGTATGACGGAGAGGTATCTCTGGGCCCACTCAGTAAGACATCATCGTAATGAGCTCAATGTGACTAAGGGTTGGTCACGGGATGATGTGTTACGGAACGAGTAAAGTGACTTGCTGGTAACGGGATTGAACGAGGTATTGGGATACCAACGATCGAATCTCGGGCAAGTAACGTACCGATTGATAAAGGGAATTGTATACGAGATTGCTTGAATCCTCGACAGTGTGGTTCATTCGATGAGATCATCGTGGAACATGTGGGAGTCAACATGGGTATCCAGATCTCTCTGTTGGTTATTGGCCGGAGAGTTGTCTCGGTCATGTGTGCATGGTTCCCGAACCCGTAGGGTCTACACACTTAAGGTTTGATGATGCTAGGGTTATTAGGAAGACTTGTATGTGATTACCGAATGTCGTTCGGAGTCCTAGATGAGATCCCGGACGTCACGAGGAGTTCCGGAATAGTCCGGAGGTGAAGATTTATATATGGGAAGTCATCATACGGTCACCGAAAATATTCGGGGGTATAGCGGTATTGTACCGGGACCACCGGAGGGGTTCCGAGGGTCCACCGGGAGGGTCCTCCTGCCCCGAAGGGCCTTATGGGCTGTAGGTGGAAGGGAACCAGACCCAAGTGGGCTGGGGCGCCAACCCCCCTTAGGGCCCATGCGCCTAGGGTTGGGGGGAACCCTAAAGGGGGCGCCCCCCTTGGCTATGGGGGCAAGCCCCCTCCCCCTTGGCCGCCGCCCCCCTCTAGAACCCATCTAGAGGGGTCGGCCCCCTTCCCCCTTCTCCCTATAAATAGAGGGGCGAGGGGAGGGCTGCAGCACCACATCCAAGGCGCAGCCCCTCCCCTCCCCTCCCCATCACCTCTCCTCCTCCGCGTGAGCTTGGCGAAGCCCTGCCGGAGAACCGCGACTCCATCACCACCATGCCGTCGTGCTGCTGTTGGAGCCTTCTTCCTAAACCTCTCCCTCCTCCTTGCTGGATCAAGGCGCGGGAGACGTCACCGGGCTACACATGTGTTGAACGCGGAGGCACCGTTGTTCGATGCTTAGATCGGATTCGGCCGCGACCTGAATCGCTACGTGTACGACTCCTCCAACCGCATTCTTGCAACGCTTCCGACTCACAATCTTCAAGGGTATGAAGATGAACTCCCTTCTCTCTCGTTGCTAGTTACTCCATATATTCATCTTGGTGATACGTAAAAAATAATAATTTCTGCAATGATTCCTACGCACACACATGATTATGGTGATGCATAGCAACGAGAGGGGAGAGTGTGTCCACGTGCCCTCGTAGACCGAATGCGGAAGCGTTAGCACAACGCGGTTGATGTAGTCGTACGTCTTCACGATCTGACCGATCCAAGTACCGAACGCATGGCACATCTGAGTTCTTCACACGTTCAACTCGATGACGTCTCGCGAGCTTCGATCCAGCAAAGCTTCACAGGAGAGTTTTGTGAGCATGACGGCGTGGTGACGGTGACGATGATGCTACCCACGCAGGGCTTCGCCTAAGCACCGCTACAATATGATCGAGGTGGATTATGGTGGAGGGGGGCACCGCACACGGCTAAGAGATCAATGATCAATTGTTGTCTCTATGGGGTGCCCCCTGCCCCCGTATATAAAGGAACAAAGGGGAGGAGGCAGCCGGCTAGGGAGAGGCGCGCCAAAGGAGTCCTACTCCTACTAGGAGTAGGACTCCTCCTTTTTCTAGTAGGAATAGGAGAGGGGGAAGGAAACAGAGAGGAGGAGAAGGAAAGAGGGAGCCGTCCCCTTTGCCCTAAACCAATTCGGTTTGGGTGTTGGGGGTGCGCCCCATGATGACCCACAAGTATAGGGGATCTATCATAGTCCTTTCGATAAGTAAGAGTGTCGAACCCAACGAGGAGCAGAAGGAAATGATAAGCAGTTTTCAGCAAGGTATTCTCTGCAAGTACTGAAACAAGTGGTAACAGATAGTTTTGTGATAAGATAGATTGTAACGAGCAACAAGTAAAAAAGGTAAATAAAGTGCAGCAAGGTGGCCCAATCCTTTTGTAGCAAAGGACAAGCCGGAACAAACTCTTATAATAGGAAAAGCGCTTCCGAGGACACATGGGAATATCGTTAAGCTAGTTTTCATCACGTTCATATGATTCGCGTTCGATACTTTGATAATTTGATATGTGGGTGGACCGGTGCTTGGGTGATGTCCTTACTTGAATAAGCATCCCACTTATGATTAACCTCTATTGCAAGCATCCGCAACTACAACAAAAGTATTAAGGTAAACCTAACCATAGCATGAAACATATGGATCCAAATCAGCCCCTTACGAAGCAACGCATAAACTAGGGTTTAAGCTTCTGTCACTCTAGCAACCCATCATCTACTTATTACTTCCCAATGCCTTCCTCTAGGCCCAAATAATGGTGACGTGTTATGTAGTCGACGTTCACATAACACCACTAGAGGCTAGACAACATACATCTTACCAAAATATCAAACGAATACCAAATTCACATGACTACTAATAGCAAGACTTCTCCCTTTTCCTCAGGAACAAATGTAATTACTCACAAAGCATATTCATGTTCATAATCAAAGGGGTAATAATATGCATATAGGATCTGAACATATGATCTTCCACCAAATAAACCAACTAGCATCAACTACAAGGAGTAATCAACACTACTAGCAACCTACTAGCACCAATCCCGGACTTTGAGACAAGAATCGGACACAAGAGATGAACTAGGGTTTGGAGATGAGATGGTGCTGGTGAAGATGTTGATGAAGATTGCCCTCTCCTGATGAGACGAGCGTTGGTGATGACGATGGTGATGATTTCCCCCTCCCGAAGGGAAGTATCCCCGGCAGAACAGCTCTGCCGGAGCTCTAGATTGGTTCCGCCAAGGTTCCGCCTCGTGGCTGCGGAGTCTCGTCCCGAAAAGTTCCCTCTTAGTTGTTTCTCATCGAAAGACTTCATATAGGAGAAGATGGACGCCGAAGAGCCACCAGGGGGCCCATGAGGTAGGGGGGCGCGCCCTAGGGGGGGCGCCCCCACCCTCGTGAGCAGGGTGTGGGCCCCTGGCCTTCATCTTTGGCGAGGATTTTTCTTTATTTATCTTAAGATGTTTCTGTGGAGTTTCAGGACTTTTGGAGTTGCGCAGAATAGGTCTCTAATATTTGCTCCTTTTCCAGCCCAGAATTCCAGCTGCCGGCATTCTCCCTCCTTATGTAAACCTTGTAAAATAAGAGAGAATAGCCATAAGTATTGTGACATAAAGTGAAATAACAGTCCATAATGCAATAAATATCGATATAAAAGCATGATGCAAAATGGACGTATCAACTCCCCCAAGCTTAGACCTCGCTTGTCCTCAAGCGAAAAGCCGATAACAATAAATATGTCCTCATGTTTAGAGGTAGAGGCGTCGATAAAAATAAAATACGAACATGAAGGCATCATGATTATTCTCATAACAGCAACATATATAGATTTTGTCATATGATTACTTATGTTCAAGTGATGATCTATTCACAATGCAAAAGTATAAATCATAAACCTTATTGGGCTCCGACAAACTATAATCTCAGTCATTGAAGCACTTGCAATTTATCATAACATCGGAAAGAGTCTATGTCAGAGCTAAAAAGCAAGTCCACATACTCAACTATCATTTAGTCCTCCATAATTGCTAACACTCACGCAATACTTGTGGTTACGGAGTTTTAATCGGACACAGAGAACGATAGGGGCTTATAAATTTGCCCCACAACCTTTTACCTCAAGGGTAATGTCAACAATAATGGTTCATGCTCCCCTACATCCAACTAGATATATATATCATGTTCTTTTCAACATGCTGAGCTTGCCAAAGGATAAAATGAAAAGGGAAAGGTGAAGATCACCGTGAATCTTGCATAAGGTAGAGGATAATAATAAAGGATTGGCCCTTCGCAGAGGGAAGCAGAGGTTGCCATGCGCTTTTATGGTTGGATGCACAAAATCTCAATGCGAAAGAACGTCACTTTATATGTCCCCTTGTGATATGAACCTTTATTATGCAGTCCGTCGCTTTTATTACTTCCACATCACAAGATAGTATAAAGCTTATTTCTCCCACACCAATCAATCATACATATTTAGAGCAATTTTTATTGCTTTGCACCGATGACAACTTACTTGAAGGATCTTACTCAATCCATAGGTAGATATGGTGGACTCTCATGGCAAAACTGGTTTAAGGGTATTTGGAAGCACAAGTAGTATTTCTACTTGGTGCTGAGAATTTGGCTAGCATGAGGGGGAAAGGCAAGCTCAACAAGTTAGAGGATCCATGACAACATACTTTATCTCAGATATAAGAGAGGCATAACTCATTACGTTATCTTCCTTGTCCAACATCAACCCTTTAGCATGTCATATTTTAATGAGTGCTCCCAATCATAAAAGATGTCAATGATAATATATCTATATGTGAAAACCTCTCTTTCCTTATTACTTCCTATTAATTGCAACAATGACCAAAGCTATGTCTGCCAACTCCCAACAACTTTTAATCATCATACTCTTTCTATGTGAAGTCATTACTCTCAATAAGATCAATATGAACTCTTTGTTTCTTTTTATTCTTTTTCTCTTTTCTTTTATTCACCCAAGATCATGGCAGAATAACCAAGCCCTTGACTCAACACACTATCTTTATTATATATAGCTCACGGACTCGATTACAAAGAGAGATCATAAAGCAAAACTCAAAACTAGATCATGCCATAAACTTTATTCTACTAGATCAAGATACTACTAATAGGATCGAACTAAGAAAAAGGTAAAGATAGGAGTTGTGATTGTGATACGATACAGTGGCACCTCCCCCAAGTTTGGCAGTTGCCAAGGGGAGTGCCCATGCCCACGTGATTATATATCCTTTGTCGGTGAAGAAGGTGGTGGTGATGTAGGCTTAGTTGATGGCTTAGGCTTCTCCCTTAATTTGCGCTTGAGGACGGCATTTTGATCCCTCGGATCATCAACCTCCCACTCCAGGGTTAATATCTTTGTGCATAGGTCCTGCTTATTTTCCTGCAAGAGACGAAAAGGGATAAACTCGAACTTGGGTTTCTTTACCCTATCAGGGAGACTTGACTTTTTGAACTCCACGTGCATGTCCCCGGGTTGAGGTAATGGTGCTTCATCTTCATCTGAGCTTGTCTCCTCCTTCCCCTTGGGTTCATAGTCCTCTTCTTCCTCCGTGGTCCATCCATCATGTTCCACATCTCCATAGACCTTTGGATTTGCTACGTAATCATCCACATAGCTTTCTCCTTCCGAATCTTGGGAAGACATGTTGATTTAATCTACAACGGGACAGCTCGAAACGAAAACAGAGGATATTTGCGTGATACAGGAGTCAAAACCTTCGGGAGAATATATAATAAATTTTTACCGACCAAAATATGTAACGTGCAAGAAAACGGAGTCCGAAAGGCACACGAGGTGCTCACAAGGTAGGGGGGCGCGCCCAGGGGGGTAGGGGGCGCCCACCTACCTCGTGGGGCCCTCGTGTCCTTCCTGGACTGCTACTTATTTTTCTATTTTTCTAAATATTCCAAAACGGAGAAATATTGCATTAAAAATTGTTTTGGAGTCGGTTTACTTACCGTACCACATACCTATTCCTTTTCGGAGTCTAAAACATTCCGGAAAGTGTCCCTTATGTATTCCTTCGGGGTTACGGTTTCAATAATATTGGTTTCAACATTTATGGGATTACCTGCAATATAATGTTTAATTCTTTGACCGTTTACCACCTTCGGATTTGTGCCTTCAAAGTTGTTGATCTTTATGGCACCGGAATGATAGACCTCTTCAATAACATAGGGGCCTTCCCATTTAGAGAGAAGTTTTTGTGCAAAAAATCTTAAACGAGAGTTGTATAGCAATACATAATCACCTACATTAAACTCACGCTTTTGTATCCTTTTGTCATGCCATCTTTTAACTTTTTCTTTAAACAACTTGGCATTTTCATAAGCTTGGGTTCTCCATTCATCAAGTGAGCTAATATCAAATAACCTCTTCTCACCGGCAAGTTTAAAATCATAGTTGAGCTCTTTAATAGCCCAATATGCCTTATGTTCTAGTTCGAGAGGTAAGTGACATGCTTTTCCATAAACCATTTTATACGGAGACATACCCATAGGATTTTTGTATGCAGTTCTATAAGCCCATAATGCATCATCAAGTTTCTTAGACCAATTCTTTCTAGACCTATTAACAGTCTTTTGCAAAATTAATTTGAGCTCTCTATTGCTCAACTCTACTTGACCACTAGACTGAGGGTGATAAGGAGATGCAATTCTATGATTAACATCATACTTAGCAAGCATTTTACGGAAAGCACCATGAATAAAGTGTGAACCACCATCAGTCATTAAATATCTAGGGACTCCAAACCTCGGGAAAATAACTTCCTTAAGCATTTTAATAGAAGTGTATGATCAGCACTACTAGTTGGAATAGCTTCTACCACTTAGTAACGTAATCAACAACAACTAGAATATGTGTGTATCCATTAGAGGCAGGAAAAGGTCCCATATAATCAAAGCCCCAAACATCAAACGGTTCAATAAAAAGTGAATAATTCATAGGCATTTCTTGATGTCTACTAATATTACCAATTCTTTGACATTCATCACAAGACAAGACAAACTTATGGGCATCCTTGAAGAGAGTAGGCCAATAAAAACCAGATTGCAATACCTTATGTGCAGTTCTATCTCCAGCGTGATGTCCTCCATAAGCCTCGGAATGACACTTGTGTAGGATCTGTTCCTGTTCTTGCTCATGTACATAACGTCTAATAACACCATCTACTCCTTCTTTATAAAGATGTGGGTCATCCCAAAAGTAATGTCTTAAATCATAGAAAAACCTTTTCTTTTGCTGGTATGTGAAGCTAGGTGGTATAAACTTAGCAACAATATAATTAGCATAATCAGCATACCATGGAGTACTACGAGAAGTACTTATAACATTTAATTGTTCATCAGGAAAGCTATCATTAATAAGTAGTGGGTCATCAAGAATATTTTCTAACCTAGACAAGTTGTTTGCAACGGGGTTCTCAGCTCCCTTTCTATCAACAATATGCAAATCAAATTCTTGTAGCAAGAGAACCCATCTAATAAGTCTAGGTTTAGCATCTTTCTTTTCCATAAGATATTTAATAGCAGCATGATCAGTTTGAATAGTTACTTTAGAATCAACAATATAAGATCTGAACTTATCACAAGAAAATACAACTGCTAAAAGATCTTTTTCAATAGTAGCATAATTTCTTTGAGCGTTGTCTAGATCTTACTAGCATAATGAATAACATTTGATTTCTTATCAACTCTTTGCCCTAGAACAGCACCTACATCATAATCACTAGCATCACACTTAATTTCAAAGGGTAAATTCCAATCAGGTGGCTGAACAACAGACGCAGAGACTAATGCTTTCTTAAGTATTTCAAATGCTTCTACACAATCATCATAAAAAACAAATGGTGTATCTTTTTGCAGTAAATTAGTCAAAGGCCAGGAAATTTTTGCGAAGTCCTTAATGAACTCCTGTAAAATCCGGCGTGACCAAGAAAACTTCTTATACCTTTGATGTCCTTGGGACATGGCATCTTTTCAATAGCATCGACCTTGGCTTTATCAACTTCAATACCTCTTTCAGAAACTTTGTGCCCCAAGACAATACCTTCATTAACCATAAAGTGGCACTTTTCCCAATTCAAGACAAGTTTAGTTTCTTCACATCTCTGCAAAACTCGATCAAGATTGCTCAAGCAATCATCAAAAGAGGAACCATAGACGGAAAAGTCGTCCATGAAAACCTCACAAATCTTTTCACAAAAGTCAGAGAATATAGCCATCATGCATCTTTGAAAGGTAGAAGGTGCATTACCTAAACCAAAAGGCATACGTCTATAAGCAAAAGTACCAAAAAGGCATGTAAAAGTAGTCTTTGATTGATCTCTAGCCGACACAGGTATTTGAGAGAAACCAGAATAACCATCTAGAAAGCAATAGTGTGTATGTTTGCATAATCTTTCTAGCATTTGATTAATAAAAGGTAGGGGGTAATGATCTTTCTTAGTAGCTTTATTTAATTTGCGGAAATCAATTACCAGCCTATAACCTGTGATAATTCTTTGTGGAATCAATTCATCTTTATCATTAGGAACAACAGTAATACCTCCCTTCTTAGGGACACTATGGACAGGACTTACCCACTCACTATCAGCAACGAGATAGATTATACCTGCCTCCAGAAGCTTTAGTATTTCTTTTCTTACCACTTCTTTCATTTTAGGATTCAGACGTTGTTGAGGATCACGAACTGGTTTGGCATCTGCTTCCAAATTTATTTTATGTTGACATAGAGTGGGACTAATGCCCTTAAGATCATCAAGAGTATATCCAATAGCAGCACGATGCTTCTTCAGAGTTTTCAATAATCTTTCTTCTTCATGCTCTGAAAGGTTAGCACTAATAATAACAGGATATATCGTATTTTCATCAAGATAAGCATATTTAAGATTATCAGGCAAAGTTTTAAGCTCAAACACTGGATCACCCTTGGGTGGAGGAGGATCCCCTAAAATGTCAACAGGCAAATTATGTTGCAGAATAGGTTCCTGTTTAAAGAATACTTCATCTATTTCCCTTCTTTCATTCATGAACATATCATTTTCATGGTCTAGCAAATAGTGTTCTAAAGGATCACTAGGAGGTACGGCAATAGAATCAAGACCAATAATTTCATCCTTACTAGGTAATTCTTCCTCACGATGTTGTTTACTAAATTTAGAGAAATTAAACTCATGAACCATATCATCCAAGCCAACAGTAACAACATCCTTTGTGCAATCTATGGTAGCATTAACAGTGTTCAAAAAGGGTCTACCAAATATAATGGGACAAAAGCTATCATGCACAGAAGTAAGAACAAGAAAATCAGCAGGATATTTAGTTTTCCCGCACAAGACTTCAACATCTCTAACAATTCCAATTGGTGAAATAGTGTCTCTATTGGCAAGTTTAATTGTGACATTAATACCTTCTAACTCAGCAGGTGCAATTTCATTCTTAATTTCTTCGTATAAAGTATGCGGTATAACACTAGCACTCGCGCCCATATCACATAAGCCATGATAACAATGATCCCCTATTTTAACAGAAATAACAGGCACGCCTACCACAAGTCTATGTTTATGTTTAGCACAAAGTTTAGCAATTCTAGCAGTTTCACCTTCGAACTGAATAACATGCCCATCAATATTATCAGACAAGAGATCTTTAACAATAGCAATATTAGGTTCTACTTTAACTTGCTCAGAAGGTGTATAAGTTCTAATATTGCTTTTACGAACAACAGTTGAAGCTTTAGCATGATCCTTTATTCTAACAGGGAAAGGTGGTTTCTCAATATAAGAAGTAGGAACAATAGGATCATTATAAGTGACACTGTTTTCTTCAACTTTAATAGGTGCAACTAATTTTACTTCTATGGGAGGATGATATTTAAACCACTTCTCCTTAGGGAGATCAACATAAGTAGCAAAAGATTCACAGAAAGAAGCTACTATCTCAGAGTCAAGTCCATATTTAGTGCTAAAGTTACGGAAAATATCGGTGTCCATAAAAGATTTAACACAATCGAACTTAGGTGTCATACCTGACTCCTTTCCTCCGTCGAGGTCCCAATCTTCAGAGTTGCGTTTAATTCTATCCAATAAATTGCATCTGAATTCAATAGTCTTCATCATAAAAGAGCCAGCACAAGAAGTATCGAGCATGGTGCGATTGTTTTCAGAAAGCCGAGCATATAAATTTTGAATAATCATTTCTCTTGAGAGCTCATGATTGGGGCATGAATATAACATTGATTTAAGCCTCCCCCAAGCTTGAGTGATGCTTTCTCCTTCGCGAGGCCAGAAATTGTATATATAATTACGATAACGATAAACAAGATGCATAGGGTAATACTTCTAATGAAATTCCAACTTCAATCTTTTATAGTCCCATGATCTCATATCATCACATAGCTTATACCATATCAATGCGTCTCCCTTCAAAGATAAAGGGAAGACCTTATTCTTAGCAACATCATCGGGTATACCTGCAAGCTTAAATAATCCACAAACTTCATCCACATATATTAAGTGCTCATCAGGATGCTTTGTTCCATCTCCTGTAAAAGGGTTAGCTAGCAGTTTTTCCATCATACCCGAAGGAAATTCAAAAGGAGTTTCATTTTCAATAGGTTCAGTAGGTTAAGGAGCAACTTTTTGCTCTACTGGACGGGATGAAGATACCTCGAACAAGCCCCTCAGAGAACTACTTTCCATAGTAACAAGTGACAGTAAATTTCAACACACTATTTAAAATTTTCCTTACCAAAGGCGCTACACTCCCCGGCAACGGTGCCAGAAAAGAGTCTTGATGACCCACAAGTATAGGGGATCTATCGTAGTCCTCTCGATAAGTAAGAGTGTCAAACCCAACGAGGAGCAGAAGGAAATGATAAGCGGTTTTCAACAAGGTATTCTCTGCAAGTACTGAAACAAGTGGTAACAGATAGTTTTGTGATAAGATAGATTGTAACGAGCAACAAGTAGCAAAAGTAAATAAAGTGCAGCAAGGTGGCCCAATCCTTTTGTAGCAAAGGACAAGCCGGAACAAACTCTTATAATAGGAAAAGCGCTCCCGAGGACACATGGGAATACCGTCAAGTTAGTTTTCATCACGTTCGATACTTTGATAATTTGATATGTGGGTGGACCGGTGCTTGGGTGCTGTCCTTACTTGAGCAAGCATCCCACTTATGATTAACCTCTATTGCAAGAATCCGCAACTACAACAAAGTATTAAGGTAAACCTAACCATAGCATGAAACATATGGATCCAAATCAGCCCCTTACGAAGCAACGCATAAACTAGGGTTTAAGCTTCTATCACTCTAGCAACCCATCATCTACTTATTACTTCCCAATTCCTTCCTCTAGGCCCAAATAATGGTTAAGTGTTATGTAGTCGACGTTCACATAACACCACTAGAGGCTAGACAACATACATCTTATCAAAATATCAAACGAATACCAAATTCACATGACTACTAATAGCAAGACTTCTCCCTTGTCCTCAGGAACAAACGTAATTACTCACAAAGCATATTCATGTTCATAATCAGAGGGGTAATAATATGCATAGATCTGAACATATGATCTTCCACCAAATAAACCAACTAGCATCAACTACAAGGAGTAATCAACACTACTAGCAACCTACTAGCACCAATCCCAGACTTTGAGACAAGAATTGGATACAAGAGATGAACTAGGGTTTGGAGATGAGATGGTGCTGGTGAAGATGTTGATGGAGATTGCCCTCTCCCGATGAGAGGAGCATCGGTGATGACGATGGTGATGATTTCCCCCTCCCAGAGGGAAGTATCCCCGGCAGAACAGCTCTGCCGGAGCTCTAGATTGGTTCCGCCAAGGTTCCGCCTCGTGGCGGCGGAGTCTCGTCCAAAAAGTTCCCTCTTATTTTTTTCTCATCGAAAAACTTCATATAGGAGAAGATGGACGTCGGAGACCTACGAGGGGGCCCACGAGGTAGGGGGGCGCGCCCTAGAGGGGGCGCCCCCACCCTCGTGAGAAGGGTGTGGGCCCCCTGGCCTTCATCTTTCGCGAGGATTTTTCTTTATTTATTTTAAGATGTTCTGAGGAGTTTCAGGACTTTTGGAGTTGCGTAGAATAGGTCTCTAATATTTTCTCCTTTTCCAGCCCAGAATTCCAGCTGCCGGCATTCTCCCTCCTTATGTAAACCTTGTAAAATAAGAGAGAATAGCCATAAGTATTGTGACATAAAGTGAAATAACAGTCCATAATGCGATAAATATCGATATAAAAGCATGATGCAAAATGGACGTATCACCCCACACTCCCCTTGCTGCCCTCTATTTCCACTAAGGCCCATATAGGCCCATTAAGCCCCCCGGGGGGTTCCGGTAACCCCCCGGTACTCCGGTATATGTCCGAAACCTTCCGGAACCTTTCCGGTGTCCGAACATAGTCGTCCAATATATCGATCTTTACGTCTCGACCATTTTGAGACTCCTCGTCATGTCCGTGATCATATCCGGGACTCTGAACTACCTTCGGTACATCAAAACACAAAAACTCATAATACCGATCGTCACCGAACTTTAAGCGTGCGGAACCTACGGGTTCGAGAACTATGTAGACATGACCGAGACACGTCTCCGGTCAATAACCAATAGCGGAACCTGGATGCTCATATTGGCTCCCACATATTCTACGAAGATCTTTATCGGTCAAACCACATAACAACATACGTTGTTCCCTTTGTCATCGGTATGTTACTTGCCTGAGATTTGATCGCCGGTATCTCAATACCTAGTTCAATCTCATTACCGGCAAGTCTCTTTACTCATTCCGTAATACATCATCCCGCAACTAAATCATTAGTTACAATGCAAGCAAGGCTTATAGTGATGTGCATTACCGAGTGGGCCCAGAGATACCTCTCCGACAATCGGAGTGACAAATCCTAATCTCGAAATACGCCAACTCAACAAGTACCTTCGGAGACACCTGTAGAGCACCTTTATAATCACCCAGTTACGTTGTGACGTTTGGTAGCACACAAAGTGTTCCTCCGGTAAACGGGAGTTGCATAATCTCATAGTCATAGGAACATGTATAAGTCATGAACAAAGCAATAGCAACATACTAAACGATCAAGTGCTAAGCTAATGGAATGGGACAAGTCAATCACATCATTCTCCTAATGATATGATCCCGTTAATCAACTGACAATTCATGTCTATGGCTAGGAAACATAACCATCTTTGATCAACGAGCTAGTCAAGTAGAGGCATACTAGTGACACTCTGTTTGTCTATGTATTCACACATGTATCATGTTTCCGGTTAATACAATTCTAGCATGAATAATAAACATTTGTCATGATATAAGGAAATAAATAATAACTTTACTATTGCCTCTAGGGCTGTAGCGACCAGACCTCAAACGGTCCAATCTCTTTGCTCCGGTGTCATCCCTGGATCAGTAATGCCGACACCACACAGTACTTGAAGGATTTACAACAGAGTAGTAATCACACACTTATTACATCGAGTCTCAAAAGAGAACTTATTACAATAAATATGGCTTAAGGCCATCTAATAACGATAACAGCGGAAGACTTGGAAGATAAGTGAGTCCATCAACTCCAACGGCATCACTGAGTATAGAACCACGACCTAAAAGCACCTTACTCGTCGTCTGAAAAGTCTGCAACATGAACGTTGCAGCCCGAAACGGGTCAGCACATGGAATATGTTGGCAATGTAACACATAGAGAGCAATGAAAGAATAAGACTATACTACATGCATATTTGGCTGGTGGAAAGCTCTATGGTTATAGTTTTGCGTAAAGCCAATTTTCCCAACTGCAAAGGAATAAATTTTATTTAACTATCATGGTGGTTGTTAAACATTGAGAGCGTAGACACCCTCTCAATCCCAATTAAGCATCATCATTAAAAACCCAACAATTTAATTAGAGTAACATGATGAGATTCACATGATAATCCAAGTACTAGATACTCAAGATGTCCATAACCGGGGACACGGCTAACCATGATTAGTCTATACACTCTACAGAGGTTTGCACACTTTTCCCCACAAGACTCGATCTCCACCATTGGGATTCTTGCACTACATGGTGTTTGAGAAACGGATGACCGAGACATAGTCTTTCAGAAGCGCTCACACCTTACGAATGGGTAGACCGTTACACCTACTTTCCCCTACATCTGCTAGTCTACCACTGTAAGAGTTCGCACAACTTAGTCAACTACGCTAGAGCCCATAGTAGCTTGTGGCTGCACACGGAAGTTTCTAGTATGAATAATCTCATGATCCCTTTGAGCCTGGGTGGCGGTCCAAAAGAAAACAGGCAATCGCTAGAATATCCAGGTGCCTCAATCCATCCAGATGTGTGTTTAAGTTGCCACCTTAGATAAACCATTAATTTAACAAACTCACATCTGTCATGGATTTCACTCACCCAATCCACATCTACTAGCATAGCATGACATAATAAGCAAACCTAGAAGTAACTCCCAAAGGTTGGATAATCACAGGTAATAGTTACTACCTCATCTACTTCCCAAACCCACAATTTAATTAGATCATAAACATGCAATGTGTGAGGGTTGATCTAATGCAATAAAAACTGGGGTAGGAGGTATGATCAAAGTGTTACTTGCCTTGCTGATGATCCGCAAAACCTGGAGATTCGAAGTAGCAAGCGGCGCACTCCGGGTACTCTATCGCAAACAAACAAGCATACAATATGTACTCAACTAATGCATAGGTAAAACTCAAATAAGAGATCTAACCAGAAAGTTCAACTTAAGAACTCCGGTTGGAAAAAAGAATCAAATCGAACGAAGCAACGAAAGACAAACGGCAAAAGAAACAAGCTTTGTTTACTATTCTGGATCTAGGTCAAATTTTACAGAGGCAAAAACTTGTTTGAGTTGGTTAAACGGAAAGAGGGTTTCGAGACGAAACTCCAGGCGCTTGAATCGTTTGATTCCGATAAACGAGCGAAAAGTTATACTAGAACGAAAATCGGATCGGAAATCGCGATCTGAAAAATCACGGATTTAATACAGGAAAAAGAAAAACGAAGAACAGATTAACGAACGAACGTTCGTTATCTGGATCTAAACGAATAATGCGTTCGTTAAAACGAACGCACGAGCGAACGCTCGCTAATTAACTAAACCGAGAAAAAACCCGATCTATCTTAAAAACGAATCTAAAAAAACCGGTGAAAACCAACGGTTTTCTAAAAAAACGGTGGGCGGCTCGACCTCGTCGGCGGCGAACTTCGGCGGCGGCGGCTAGCTAGGGTTTGGGGCGGGGCGCGGTTATGGGCTGGGGGCGGCCCCGGGCGGCGCTATATAAAGTCCCCCCAGCCAGGCGGAGTCCTGGCCGGACACGGCCCAAGGTCGGTTCGGACTTTTTTTAAAAAATAATTACGCTCAGAAAAAAACAAAAGGAATACTAACTGGACTCCAAAAATCCCTAAATAAATTTTCCCCGGCTTCTAAAATCAAGCCGCACGGGATGAACATTTATTTGGGGCCTAAATTCATTTTGGAAAACGCGCATTTTTCCTAAATTCAAATAAAATAGCAAATAAATCCAAATATAATCTCATTTGATTTTATTATTAAATCCTCAATATTTCTTTATTTTGGGAAAGTCATTTTATTCCCTCTCTCATATTTTGATAATAGAAATAATTGAAGATAAAATAAATAAAATCAAATGATCCTATTTCCAAAATTTGAGAAAACTCAAATATGAAAATAACAAAATCCTCAACTCTCTCTGAGGGTCCATTGTAGCGACCTGACCCGAATGGATCAAGTCTCTGTGCTTAAGTGTCATCCCTGGATCGGTATGCTGACACACACAGTACTCGAAGGATTTATAACAGAGGTAAATCACATGTATAAAGTAACATAAATACTATTACCTCAATCCATATAGCGGAAGCAACAAGGTTGTGGATTCCCATCAACACCAACGGCAAAGTTGAGTGTAGAAATCATAACCCTAACGTATCACTTACTCGACGTAAGAAACCTGCAACATGAGACGTTGCAGCCCGAAACAGGTCAGTACATTGAATGTACTGGCAAATTCACACCATAGAGAATGATGAATAAAGACTATCACTACATGCATATTTGGCTGGTGGAAAAGCTCTATGGTTATAAGGTTTTTGCGTAAAGCCAATTTTTCCCTACTGCAAAGGAATAAATTTTATTTAACTATCATGGTGGTTGTTGAACATTGAGAATGGTTGACAGCATTCTCAATCCCAATTAAGTAACATCATTAAACCCAACAATATTCATTTAAAGTAACGTGATGAGATCAACAGGATAATCCAAGAACTAGATACTCAAGATGTCCATAACCGGGGACACGGCTAATCATGATTAGTTTATACACTCTGCAGAGGTTTGCGCACTTTTCCCCACAAGACTCGATCGCCTCCGTTTGGTTTCTCGCACTACAAGGTGTTTGAGAAGACGGATGACCGAGACATAGTCTTTCAGAAGCGCTAGCACCTTACGACGGATAGACCGGTACACCTACTTTCCCCTACATCTGCTAGTCTACCACTGTAAGAGTTCGCACAACTTAGTCAACTATGCCAGAGCCCATAATGGCTTGTGGCTGCACACGGAAGTTTCTAGTATGAATAATCTCATGATCCCTTTGAGCCTGGGTGGCGGTCCAAAAAAAACAGGCAAGTCCTGGAAACCCAGGTGCCTCAATCCACCCAGATGTGTGTTTAAGTTGCCACCTTAGATAAACCATTAATTATCAATCTCACATCTGTCATGGATTTCACTCACCCAATCCACGTCTACTAGCATAGCATGGCATAATAAGCAAACGTAGAAGTAACTCCCAAAGGTTTGATAATAAACAGGTAATAGGTACTACCTCATCTACTTCCCATCCCACAATTTAATTAGATCCTAATCATGCAATGTGTGAGGATTGATCTAATGCAATAAAACTGGGTTGTAGAAAAAGGTATGATCAAAGTGTGAACTTGCCTGCAATGTTGATGAAGATGATTCGCACTCAAAACTCTTGATAGATCTACTCGTCACACTCCGGTCAATCTATCGTAAGCAAGCAATAGTAACCACACATAAGCAATCACTCAAAAGATCAGAAAGATCGAAGAAGACAATTCCGAAAAACATCAAAACCAAGCAAATAGCTCTTGCAACATAAAACAATTTCTAACAGTACCAAAATTATGTGAATTTGGCCTTATTAGAATGTTTAGGTCAAGAGCTTCGATTTGCCAAAAGAATCAACTCAAACGGAGCTACGAAACTCAAGTTATGATCAAACGAAGTTTGAATTCAAAACTGATCTAATTCAAATTTTAAACTGTTCAAAAACATGTTTGAGTTGGATTAATGGATAGAGGACATCATAACGAAGAAGTGGGCGTTGGTTTCATTGAATTTGGACTAACGAGTAAAAAGTTATGAGGGTTTGAAGTACAGGGACTAATCTGTGAAGAAATTTATCATGAATAGGTCCCTGGCCGAAAATAACAGAAAAAGAAAAAGTCTAAATAGCGAGTGTTCGTTACCGAATGCTAGCGAACGAAAAATAGTTCGCTGTGAAGACCTAACCAGCGAACATTCACTAAATAACTTGATTTAAAAGGAAACCGGGTTTTAAAACAGAAAACCGAAGAAAACCTAAACCTAAAAGAAAACCGGCGAACCGGGGACATTTTTTTTATACCGGACCGGGAGAAACCGGCGGGTCGGGTGGTGGATCGGCCGGCGGGCGGTTCTGGCGATCTCCGGCGACGGTGGCAGCAGCTCCGGCGACGGTGGCCTCAGCGGCGACGGCGCTAGCGGCGTGGAGCGGGGCGACAGCGGCGGGAGGCGGCGCGGCGGATGCGGCGCTTGGCGGCAGTGAAGTGCGCCGGCAAGATGCGATGGCGGCGGCGGCATTGATCTGCGGCGGCGTGGCGAGGAGAGGAGAGACGGGGCCCGGGGCGGCGCCCTTTATAGGTGGGGAGGGGAGGCGCGGCTTGGGGAAGGGGTAGGAGGAGGCCGGGGCGGGCACGACCTCCCATGGCGGCGCGGCGGCGTGCTGGCTCGGGACTTCGTCCCGAGCTCGGGGACGAGCGGCGTGGGCCGGCTGGGCCGGCCCAGTTGGTGAGGGGATTTTTTTTAAATAAGCACAGACAAAGAAAGAAAAACAAAATAAAATAAAATATTATATAGGCATATAATATATCAAAATTTTCAGAAAAAGATTTTCTACAACGTGGACATTTTTCTAGCATTAAATAAAATACACACAAATTCTAATAATTCAAAGAGTGCTACTGGTCTATTAAAATCCAACAAAAATCATTTTAAAAATACCAAAATGATTTCAAATTAATTTTTCTCCAATTTTCTAATGTAGGGAATCATGTTACCCTAATTACCATATATTTTATTTTTGGAGAAAAATAATTTGAATAAAACTCAAATAAATCCAAATTGAAAATTTATTCCAAAAGGACTTGAAATTGATCGTTTGAAACTCCCAACTCATATTTCATAATTTGAAGAAGTCATTTTATCTTCTCTCGTGAAAATCATTGAGTTGCATAAAGTTTCTGAAGTGGAAAATATCTCCCAATGGAATTCAAATATTTTTCAAACACCCTTTTCATTTTAAATGGAAGAAGTCATGTCATCTTCTCTCTAGGGTTTTGTGTTGAAAAGAATTTGAATTCATGGAGATCATAAAAGCAAATATGAAAGTTTGGGAAAGTCCTTTTATTCCCTCTCATTTAACTTTCAAAAGTTTCGAATTCACTCACTTTCAGACAATCAATCAAACAATCAATCAAATCTATCTATTTATTATAACATTCCAAAATTTAGAATTTTGGGATGTTACAAACCTACCACCCTTAAAAGGAATCTCGTCCTCAAGATTCGGAGAGGCTAGCAAGAAAAAGGTTAGGGTTTGGGGTCTTCTCAAAATCCATCGATCATCCCAGGAGTCTGGGGTGCTACCACCCTTAGAAGCATGGCTACTGTTCCATCAAAACTCATATACTCCATCCTTATTCTTGACAGTGTCGGTCTTCTCAGATCCTCGAGAAAATTCCTTCTCTGAGCTCTTCTGGTAGTGGCATAACCTTTTCCTCTATTTTTCTATCCTTTCATCTTGGTAAGGTGCTTCCGAGATTGGGTCTTCTTAGCTGACGGGTCTAGCGCCAAAACTAAACAACTATCGATATCTCATGGTGGTCAACAATTTGTGGTTTCTCCTGCAGGAAATGGGTCTGGGTGATCCTCACCGTATAACCTACGGTTGGCAAAGCTTCCTTGTACAAGGGAAAAATACCTATACTATTCTAAGGCTTAAACAAGGTTTTAATCGTCGTCTCTCCACTATAGGTAAGTCACTCAGATTTACCATCCCATATAGCAAGGCGAATAATAAGAGTAAGTCGGTATGGTGATCAATCCATCCCGCACCCAAATCATTACCTTGTATACGGTTTAGCGAATCTCGCATTGTAACACTCGGTCATCCTCACAAGCATTGCAGAATTTCTCTTGTCGACGAACTGGGTTCGGATAAATCCATGGATTCTGCAAGCCAAACAATCATCTAGCGTTCCTTCACCACTCTCAGGTTTTGCGTTACTCCTATAAAATCGTCTGTCGACAAAGGTATATCCACTTCCAGGGTTCTTCCTTCAGCAAGAAGGTGCTTGCTTCTTGGCAGGTCCTGGGGCTTGTGGGTTATGGCACATCTCGTCACTTATAATCCTTGAACTTATCATTGGGCAACTTATCATTATTCCATCTTCCAACTTCCTAGTATTCTTAAATCCATCCAATTGTACTGTCTTCCTTCCTTTTATTGGCACCAAACTAGGACATGATTACTCAGACTCATCATGGAGTTTCCATTGATCCATATTTCCGACATCATATATCCTTTATATCCATTAGTAATTCATCTCTTCATCCTCGTGGGGTATCCCTCATACCGAGACAAAAACTTATACTTATGAAGTCCATATTCCACTTCGTGGAACATCATTATCCTTTCCAGGGTCAAGCGTCCTTACAAGGGAATATTGGCCATCTCTGCATGGCACTTCTTCAACTGGGAAACGTGAAACACATCTTGAACTCCTGACAGTCCTTCGAGTAACTCCAACTTGTAGGCCACTTCTCCCATACGATCCAAAACTCGGTATGGTCCTACAAAATCTCAGGGCTAACTGTCCCTTAACTCCAATCCGTTTAACTCCTCGCATAGGGGACACGCGTAGACATGCTCTGTCTCCAATTTCATAGACTACCTCCTTGAGTTTTTGAGTCTACATAACTCTTCTGCCTGGACTGAGCTACCTTCAGTCTATCTCGAATCAACTTAACATTCTCTTCTGACTCCTTGATCACATTTGGTCCAAACAACTGACGGTCTCCAACTTCATCCCACATACTCTTGGGGTATCACACATATCGAGACAAAACTCATATTCGTTTTGTCCGAAATCCACTCAGTGGAGTATCCTTATCTTTTCCAGGGGTCAATGGTTCTTATAGGGTACTACCACCCTTAAAATGCACAAATCTTCCATAGAACATATTTCTCATATCCTCAGAATGGCCAAAATCCTTCTTCATAGAGTAACAACTCATAAAATCCATATCAGTACCAACGATGCTACTTTATTCATCCTCAAATGATTACAATCTCTCGCTTCTCCATTACATGTCTCAACTCAACACCTCAATATAAAAGAAAATGTTCTCACTTCTACTACTCCATTTCTTTTGTTGCAAACTCAACTATCTAGCACAAGTCTCCTTCTCCTTAGGGCATTCTCTGGCAAAGTGCCCTGCTTCATTACAACGAAAACATATTACTTCCGACAAGTCTCGAGGTTTTCTTTTTGGGCAACTGTTGAGGTAGTGCCCTGACTCCTTGCACCTATAACAGGTAATATGACTCAGGTCCCTCCTGGAATCCAATCTGCTTCTCTTCCTGGACCTTTCCATTCCAATCAGGGCTTCTATTTCCTGTGGGTCATACTCTACTTCCTCTGTCGGGAATTCTACTAGATCCCCATTCAAACAATTTTGGGAGATGTGTCCTTCTTCTCCACATGAATAGCAAGACTTAGTGTAGGGTTTACTCGAGTCATCTTTAGATGTGTCCTCCACCTCTTCCTTCATCACAATTTCTTCTAAAATTTCCATGAGGGCTCCTTTCATTACTTCTTTCTTCTGCTGGATGGTTCGTTGTACCATGGGGTAAATGTGACACTGAGCAGGATAGTGGGTAGTCCCTTCACACAAGAAACAAGAAATCTGCCTAGTTGGGCATTCTTCAACTGGGTGACTTCCTTCACAATTAGGGCATTCATCCTTGTGTTCTTTATGGGTGTGTCCTAATTCTCCATAAATCTTGCATGCACAAGGTTTCTTCATATCCTTTTCATAAGGCTTCAACTTCTGGGACACAAACCGAGACTTTGGCAAAGTCAACTTAAATTCCTTCCAAGTGGTTACTCCTTGCTATCAATTCATGGTTTGGTATATCTTCCACCAAGTAGCAGCACCTCTTTCAAAGCACTAAAGAGCATGTTGGGTCATATCGTGTCCAACTATAGGATTATTCTCCATGTGATCCTCCATGTTCTGAATCCATCGGTCTGTCTCCAACTGACCCATCGGTCCAGAAAATACAAGCCATTCATCCACTATTGGGTCCATGTGGGTTTGGGGTAAGATAAGACAGAGGGAGAGGGATACACACAATACAAGCAATGGTTTTGAAAAGACAGATTTTATTTGTGGCCGTCGGGAAAACATCAAACAAATGACAGCTCACAAACGTCGCATCTAACGTAGGTATATAATAGGGGTTTGGTCTTCTACGGTCAATAAATCTTCAACGTCTCCAAATTCTTCAAGCCTTGTTCATGCCTCTAATGGCTTCTTCTGATCATGCTTGTCTTCTCAAGTTCTTTTGCCGGATCATCTCTGTTGACGTGAAATCTCTCGTGACATCCTTTAATATTCTGGAGTTGTATTTCAAACTTCTAGGTTTCAACATCCTTGGCATGAACCATGGTCATACTGTCCTTCAGTTCCTGACAATTCTCCAGTATCTCGAGGTTGTAGCTCCTCCAGCTTGGCTACTTTCGCTTCTTGGACCTAAGTTCTTCACGAAATGCTCCTTGTCAAAATACGGCTTCTTGTAGCTCCATCTTAACTTCTTGATGTACTACTCCAGATCCTGGTGATACACCAGCTAAGTTTAAAACTACATCCTTTGCTGATAGATGCTCCATCAGCCTTCTACCATCCAATCCTTCCGAAGGAATGCATGCTTAGCTCAGCTCGGTGACCACAGTATAAGCCGGTGATAACCTCATGGATAGCCGTGGTTGTTCTCTTGTCATTTCCATGAGCTATCTCTCCATAGTTGATATCTCCTGCCTTAGGGTTTTCCTTGGCAAATCCTTGAGTTCTTAACTCTACATGCTCCGGTCTTTCTCCAACACACCTTGATCTCGGGCATTGACAACTTCCATAGTCTGCCAAATTCCATAAGGTAGCATTCCTAGGTCATACAAATCTGGGGATGCTTCAGAGCCTTCCAATTCTACTTGTCTTTGGCCTTCAACCGTTGTAGTTTCCATTATTCAGATGCACGGAAAATACTCTTCATTCCGAAGTGGCGTTAGTTGTCCGATATCTCGTACTTCTTGGGGTGGTCTCATCAGTTGAATCTTCATGTGGTCAAAAGAGGAAAGGGGTATGGTCTCACTAAAGGGAATTTTTGAATAAGCTCAGAAGAGAAGAGAGGTAAAAGATCTTTTTGAAAGGGAAAGTTGTAGAGAAAAATCTTTGCTATGGGCTTGCCAGTTTCTAGGGTCACGTCCTACAGTCAACATGTGCTCTGATACCATCTTGTAGCGACCTGACCCGAATGGATCAAGTCTCTGTGCTTAAGTGTCATCCCTGGATCGGTATGCTGACACACACAGTATTCGAAGGATTTATAACAGAGGTAAATCACATGTATAAAGTAACGTAAATACTATTACCTCAATCCATATAGCGGAAGCAACAAGGTTGTGGATTCCCATCAACACCAACGGCAAAGTTGGGTGTGGAAATCGTAACCCTAACGTATCACTTACTCGACGTAAGAAACCTACAACATGAGACGTTGTAGCCCGAAACGGGTCAGTACATTGAATGTACTGGCAAATTCACACCATAGAGAATGATGAATAAAGACTATCACTACATGCATATTTGGCTGGTGGAAAAGCTCTATGGTTATAAGGTTTTTGCGTAAAGCCAATTTTTCCCTACTGCAAAGGAATAAATTTTATTTAACTATCATGGTGGTTGTTGAACATTGAGAATGGTTGACAGCATTCTCAATCCCAATTAAGTAACATCATTAAACCCAACAATATTCACTTAAAGTAACGTGATGAGATCAACAGGATAATCCAAGGACTAGATACTCAAGATGTCCATAACCGGGGACATGGCTAATCATGATTAGTTTATACACTCTACAGAGGTTTGCGCACTTTTCCCCCACAAGACTCGATCGCCTCCGTTTGGTTTCTCGCACTACAAGGTGTTTGAGAAGACGGATGACCGAGACACAGTCTTTCAGAAGCGCTAGCACCTTACGACGGATAGACCGGTACACCTACTTTCCCCTACATCTGCTAGTCTACCCTGTAAGAGTTCGCACAACTTAGTCAACTATGCTAGAGCCCATAATGGCTTGTGGCTGCACACGGAAGTTTCTAGTATGAATAATCTCATGATCCCTTTGAGCCTGGGTGGCGGTCCAAAAAAACAGGCAAGTCCTGGAAACCCCAGGTGCCTCAATCCACCCAGATGTGTGTTTAAGTTGCCACCTTAGATAAACCATTAATTATCAATCTCACATCTGTCATGGATTTCACTCACCCAATCCACGTCTACTAGCATAGCATGGCATAATAAGCAAACATAGAAGTAACTCCCAAAGGTTTGATAATAAACAGGTAATAGGTACTACCTCATCTACTTCCCATCCCACAATTTAATTAGATCCTAATCATGCAATGTGTGAGGATTGGTCTAATGCAGTAAAACTGGGTTGTAGAAAAAGGTATGATCAAAGTGTGAACTTGCCTGCAATGTTGATGAAGATGATTCGCACTCAAAACTCTTGATAGATCTACTCGTCACACTCCGGTCAATCTGTCGTAAGCAAGCAATAGTAACCACACATAAGCAATCACTCAAAAGATCAGAAAGATCGAAGAAGACAATTCGGAAAAACATCAAAACCAAGCAAATAGCTCTTGCAACATAAAACAATTTTTAACAGTACCAAAATTATGTGAATTTGGCCTTATTAGAATGTTTAGGTCAATAGCTTTGATTTGCAAAAAGAATCAACTCGAACGGAGCTACGAAACTCGAGTTATGATCAAACGAAGTTTGAATTCAAAACTGATCTAATTCAAATTTAAACTTTTCAAAAACATGTTTGAGTTGGATTAATGGATAGAGGACATCATAACGAAGAAGTGGGTGTTGGTTTCGTTGAATTTGGACTAACGAGTAAAAAATTATGAGGGTTTGAAGTACAGGGACTAATCTGTGAAGAAATTTATCACGAATAGGTCCCTGGCCGAAAATAACAGAAAAAGAAAAAGTCTAAATAGCGAGTCTTCGTTACCGAACGCTAGCGAACGAAAAATCGTTCGCTGCGAAGACCTAACCAGCGAACATTCACTAAATAACTTGATTTAAAAGGAAACCGGGTTTTAAAACAGAAAACCGAAGAAAACCTAAATCTAAAAGAAAACCGGCGAACCGGGGACAGTTTTTTTTATACCGGACCAAGAGAAACCGGCGGGTCGGGTGGTGGATCGGCCGGCGGGCGGTTCCGGCGATCTCCGGCGACGGTGGCAGCAGCTCCGGCGACGGTGGGCTCAGCGGCGACGGCGCTAGCGGCGTGGAGCGTGGCAACAGCGGCGGGAGGCGGCGCGGCGGATGCGGCGCTTGGCGGCAGTGAAGTGTGGCGGCAAGATGCGATGGCGGCGGCGGCATTGATCTGCGGCGGCGCGGCGAGGAGAGGGGAGATGGGGCCCGGAGCGGCGCCCTTTATAGGTGGGGAGGGGAGGCGCGGCTTGGGGAAGGGGTAGGAGGAGGCCGGGGCGGGCACGACCTCGCATGGCGGCGCGGCGGCGTGCTGGCTCGGGACTTTGTCCCGAGCTCGGGGACGAGCGGCGTGGGCCGGCTGGGCCGTGGCCTAGCTGGCTAGCTGGGCCGGCCCAGTTGGTGAGGAGATTTTTTTTAAATAAACACAGACAAAGAAAGAAAGAAAAACAAAATAAAATAAAATATTATATAGGCATATAATATATCAACAGAAAAAGATTTTCTACAACATGGACATTTTTCTAACATTAAATAAATACACACAAATTCTAATAATTCAAAGAGTGCTACTGGTCTATTAAAATCCAACAAAATCATTTTAAAAATACCAAAATGATTTCAAATTAATTTTTCTCCAATTTTCTAATGTAGGGAATCATGTTACCCTAATTTCCATATATTTTATTTTTGGAGAAAAATAATTTGAATAAAACTCAAATAAATCCAAATTGAAAATGTATTCCAAAAGGACTTGAAATTGATCCTTTGAAACTCCCAACTCATATTTCATAATTTGAAGAAATCATTTTATCTTCTCTTGTTAAAATCATTGAGTTGCATAAAGTTTCTGAAGTGGAAAATATTTCCGAATGGAATTCAAATATTTTTCAAACACCCTTTTCATTTTAAATGGAAGAAGTCAGGTCATCTTCTCTCTAGGGTTTTGTGTTGAAAAGAATTTGAATTCATGGAGATCATAAAAGCAAATATGAAAGTTTGGGAAAGTCCTTTTATTCCCTCTCATTTAACTTTCAAAAGTTTCGAATTCACTCACTTTCATACAATCAATCAAATCTATCTATTTATTATAACATTCCAAAATTTAGAATTTTGGGATGTTACACTTGAGTTGCGTAGAATTTCTAAGATCAACCAAAATGCAAATAAAATATGATATGCAATGATGATCTATTTGTATAACATTCCAAATTGAAATTTTGGGATGTTACAAACCTACCCCCCTTAAGATGAATCTCGCCCTCGAGATTCGGGTTGGCTAGAAAATAGGTGAGGGTGGTCCTTCAGCAATTCTTCCACTCATTCCCAGGTGGCTTCATCTTCCGTGTGGTGGCTCCACTGAACTTTGCAAAACTTGATAACCTTGCTGCGGGTGACTCGGCTGGCATACTCAAGAATCTTGATTGGTTTCTCCTCATAGGTCAAATCACTATCCGACTAAATCGCTTCCAGCGGCACTTTGTCTCTCAGCGGTATATCAGCCATCTCTACATGACACTTCTTCAACTGGGAAACATGGAATACATCGTGAACTCCTGACAATCCTTCGGGCAATTCCAACTTGTAGGCTACTTCTCCCATATGCTCCAAAACCTTGTATGGTCCTACAAAATATGGCGCTAACTTTCCCTTAACTCCAAAGCTCTTAACTCCTCGAAGTGGAGATACTCGAAGATAGACTCGGTCTCCGACTTCGTAAACTATCTCCTTGCGTTTAGAATCTGCGTCGCTCTTCTGCCTGGATTGGGCTACCTTGAGTCTATCACGAATCAATTTCACCTTCTGTTTAGACTCCTTAATCAGATCCGGTCCAAACAACTGGCGGTCTCCAACTTCATCCCACGACAATGGGGTCCTGCACCTCCTTCCGTACAAGGCTTCGAAAGGGGCCATCTTCAAACTGGTTTGATAATTGTTGTTGTAAGATAACTCTGCATATGGCAAATTCTCATCCCAACTAGATCCATAATCTAGCGCAGAAGCTCTCAGCACATCCTCCAAAATCTGATTGACTCTCTCGGTCTGTCCATCTATCTGCGGGTGGAAAGCTGTACTGAACTCTAGCCTAGTACCCAAAGTTTCATGCAACTGATTCCAGAATTTTGAGGTAAATTGGGTTCCTCTATCTGATACAATGCTCCTTGGAACTCCATGAAGACATATGATCCTGGTCAAGTATATCTTTGCTAACTTAGCGCTGGTATAGGTAGTCTTCACTGGGATGAAATGAGCTACCTTCGTCAAACGATCGACTACAACCCATATCGAGTCATAGCCTGAACGTGTTCTGGGAAATCCTGTGATAAGATCCATGCCTAACTTATCCCACTTCCATTCGGTTATTGGCAATGGCTGTAGCAATCCTGCTGGCTTCTGATGCTCTTCCTTTACTCTCTGACATACATCACAAACTGCTACATACCTCGCAATATCCTTCTTCATTCCGGTCCACCAGAAAGTATCCTTCAAATCCAAATACATCTTGGTATTTCCTGGGTGAATCGAATATGGTGAATCATGGGCCTCTTGCAAAATCAACTTCCTGATCTCCGAATCATTAGGCACATAAAGACGGTCTTCAAATCATAAGGTATCATCCTCATCCTCAAGAAATCCTTTAGCTTTTCCCTTGCTCATTTTTCTCCTTAATAGAAGCAATCTCCTTGTCAGTCCTTTGAGCATCTCTGATCTTATCCATCAAAGTAGACTGAATCTCCAATGCTGCTACATAGCCTCTCGGGACTATCTCCAAACATAGCTCACGAAGATTTTCGGCTAACTCCCTTGGTAAATCTCCCGTCATTAGGGTGTTGACATGACTTTTATGGTTCAGCGCATCGGCTACTACGTTAGCTTTTCCGGGGTGATAATGCAATCTCATATCATAATCCTTGATGAGCTCCAAACATCTCCTTTGCCTAAGATTTAACTCCTTGTGCGTGAAAATATACTTCAAACTCTTGTGATCCGTGTAAACCTCACAATGGTTTCCAATGATAAAATATCTCCAAGTCTTCAATGCATGCACTACGGCTGCTAACTCCAAATCATGCGTGGCATAATTTAACTCATGAGGCTTAAGTTATCGTGAGGCATATTAAACAACTCTTCCTTCCTGCATAAGCACTGCTCCAAGTCCTCGACGTGAAGCGTCTCAATACACCTCATAATCCTTGGTCTGATCTGGCAAAATCAACACTGGTGATGTAACCAAACGTTTCTTCAATTCCTGGAAAATAGCCTCACATTGCTTGGTCCATATGAACTTGGTATCCTTCTTCAACAACTCCATCATAGGTTTTGAAATCTTCGAGAAATTTTCAATAAATCTCCGATAGTATCCTGCGAGTCCAAGAAAACTCCGGATCTCTCCAACTATTGTTGGCGCTTCCCAATTTGTCACAGTGTCAACCTTAGTGGGATCTACTGCTATACCTTCTCCGGATATAACATGTCCGAGAAATCCAACTTCCTTCAACCAAAACTCACATTTGCTAAACTTGGTGTATAACTGATGTTCTCTGAGCTTACCAAGTACCAAATGCAAATGTTCCTTATGCTCCTCTTCATTCTTCGAGTAAACCAGAATATCATCAATGAACACTACGACGAACTTATCCAAAAACTCCATAAATACTTTGTTCATCATGTTCATAAAATATGCAGGTGCATTAGTTAGACCAAATGACATAACGGTATACTCGTACAGCCCATACCTGGTGGTAAAAGCCGTCTTAGGTATATCCTGTTCTTGAATCTTCAACTGATGGTATCCTGATCATAGATCGATCTTGGAAAATACCTTAGCTCCTTGCAATCGATCAAACAGATCATTGATCATCGGTAGTGGGTACTTGTTCTTGATGGTTACTTCATTCAATCCTCGATAATCCACAACCATCCTTAACGATCCATCCTTCTTCTCCACTAGAAGTACTAGCGATCCCCAAGGCGAAGAACTTGGGCGAATATATCCCTTATCTAGTAACTCCTTAATCTGCTTCTTAATCTCCTCCAAATCCTTTGCGGGCATCCTATATGGTCTCTTAGATATTGGCCCTGTGCCTAGCAAAAGCTCAATCAAAAACTCAATGTCTCTATCCGGTGGCATGCCTGGCAACTCTTCTGGAAATACATCAGGGAAATCCTTCACTACTGGTACTTCCTCCTACACAACTCCTGTTAACAAATTTACTTGAGTCCTTTTTGGCACATGCCGGGATACATACTTGATCCTTCTCCCTTTTGGGTGGTAAGCAAAATTGACTTACTGGCGCAATCGATGTTTCCTCCATACATCGACATCCAATCTATACCCAGAATTACATCCAAACCTTGTGATTCCAAAATGATCAAATCCGAGGGAAACACATGCCTACCTATACTCAATGGCACTTGAAAACATCCTTTACTAGCCATATACTCCGCTCCTGGTGAGCTTACTAACATGGGTGTTCTAAGAACTTTGGTGGGCAGGTTATACTTATCCACAAATCCCCTTGATATGTATGAATGCGATGCACCAATATCGAAAAGAACGAGTGCAGTAAATGACTTAACCAAAAACTTACCGATTACTGCATCCGGCTACTCTTCAACCTCCTCCACGTTAATGTGGTTCACCTGTCCCCTATTGAAAGGGTTCGGCTTCTTCCCAGAGCTTCCATTGCGATTTCCATTCTGGGATTCGGGACATTTATTGGCATAATGTCCGGTCTTCTGGCACTTAAAGCAAGTGACTTGGCTCAGGTCTCTCTTGGCTGGGGTTGATGGGTTGGTACGGTTCTGGCCGTTGCTTCCTCCATTCCCATTACCATTCTTGGTGCCGTTATGATTGTGTGAGCTACCTCCTCCATAGGTATGCTGAAAATGTCCTCCCGGTCTAGGGGTAAAATGTGGCTTCTGCTGAGCTCATGAATTGTACTTCCCTTGTCCATACTTCCTCTTGCGATTCTCAATCTGCTGCTGCTTCCCTTCAATCATAAGAGCACGATCTACCAACTCCTAGTAGTTGTTGAAGGTTGCTACCATCAACTGCATGCTCAACTCATCATTCAATCGTTCCAGAAACTTCTCCTGCTTAGCTACATCTGTAGCGACCTCATCTGGGGCATAACGTGCTAGCTTACTAAAATCCTCCACATACTGGCCAACTATCCGTCCTCCTTGGCGCAAGTTGTGAAACTCATGCTTCTTCATGGCCATAGCTCCTGCTGAAACATGGGCAGTACGGAAAGCCTGCTGAAACTGGTCCCATGTCACGGTTTCGATAGGGAAAGTGGCGGTGAAATTCTCCCACCATGATGCTGCGGGTCCTTCAAGCTGATGTGCGGCAAACTTCACCTTTTCCGCATCTGTGCATCCTGCTGTGGTCAACTCCCTTGCTGTCTTGCAGAGCCAATCATCTGCTACTATCGGCTCGGTGCTACTGGAAAACACCGGCGGATTTAGCCTAACAAAACGGGCTAAGTGGTCAACAGGTGGTGGTGGTGGTGGGTTGTTGTTGTTGTTCCCCTGATTCTGATTCTGGACTAGCAACTGCATCAATGTGTTCTGCTGCTGGATCAACTAGGTGAGCTCCGGTGGGAAGGTAAATCCCGGGTCACGTCTCGGGGGCATCTGAGGGTTTAGAAAAGATGAGATTTAAGAATAGAGAGAGGTCTAGAGAGAAAACACTACCCATATGCACATGAGGCAAATACAAACAATTCACTTCATTCAATCAAACAAGGGCATACGATTTGTCTAACTATCGCAAAAGTGCTCGGACTACTATATTTACATGGTGGACTACTACTACTGTTGGGATGGTCTACGAGAAATATTCTTCGGTTGCAGACTCCATGATATATATCTGCTCCTGCTTCATCAACATAGTCATCATCGCTATCATCTGGATCCGAGTCGGTGTCGTCGATGATGATGTAGTCTTCCGGGCGAATCTCCTTGGGTTCTTCGTCTTCTTCTACTGGTGTAGGGCCTCCCATAAATATTCCGATCTTCTTGATTAGGTTATCATTCTTCTCCACTAATACTTCGATTTCCTCCATGTAATCTTCACGTGTGGCCTTGAGTTCTTCCTCCAGTTCCGTGATTCTTGTCCTCGCCTTCTTTAGATCTATCATGTTTGCGCACATCTGGTTCTCCTGACGTCGAATGTGCTGGTTTAACTCCTGGATAAAATATGCGATTGATCTATCCTTCTTGGTGCTGATCATCTCCCAGTGCTCATCTCGGCGCCCACAAATCTGGTAGATAGTATCCTTGAGATCATTGCGGTAAACTTCTCCAATACATCCCATGGCAATGTGAGTTGCCATGCTCTTTCCTAGACTCTAGGTTGGTGCATCAAAGGAAAACTCTATGGGCTCGGTGACTGGCATGAACATCCTTCCTGGAACTTGAACTTGAATCATCCAGCGCTCCTCTTCAGGTAAAGTGGCATTGTATGTCCCAATGAAGCTTGGTACACCTATGTTCAGATATCTAGTGAATTCCTTCAAGTGGCATCCAAAGGGTGTATCTTGATCCGGTTGCGTGAACTTGTTCCTTGCATCCGCCATCCTAAAAGAGTAGAAAAGATGAGGAGTCAGAATGAGAAGAGTGAGTATTGATCTAGGGCTTTAGCTTAGTGGTCGTGTCCTACAGTCAGCGTGTGCTCTGATACCATCTTGTAGCGACCAGACCTCAAACGGTCCAATCTCTATGCTTCGGTGTCATCCCTGGATCAGTAATGCTGACACCACACAGTACTTGAAGGATTTATAACAGAGTAGCAATCACACACTTATTACATCGAGTCTCAAAAGAGAACTTATTACAATAAATATGGCTTAAGGCTATCTAATACCGATAACAGCGGAAGGCTTGCAAGATAAGTGAGTCCATCAACTCCAACGGCATCACTGAGTATGGAACCACGACCTAAAAGCACCTTACTCGCCATCTGAAAAGTCTGCAACATGAACGTTGCAGCCCGAAACGGGTCAGCACATGGAATATGCTGGCAATGTAACACATAGAGAGCAATGAAAGAATAAGACTATACTACATGCATATTTGGCTGGTGGAAAGCTCTATGGTTACAGTTTTGCGTAAAGCCAATTTTTCCCTACTGCAAAGGAATAAATTTTATTTAACTATCATGGTGGTTGGTAAACATTGAGAGCGTAGACACCCTCTCAATCCCAATTAAGCATCATCATTAAAAACCCAACAATTTAATTAGAGTAACATGATGAGATTCACATGATAATCCAAGTACTAGATACTCAAGATGTCCATAACCGGGGACACGGCTAACCATGATTAGTCTATACACTCTGCAGAGGTTTGCACACTTTTCCCCACAAGACTCGATCTCCACCATTGGGATTCTTCCACTACATGGTGTTTGAGAAACGGATGACCGAGACATAGTCTTTCAGAAGCGCTCACACCTTACGAATGGGTAGACCGTTACACCTACTTTCCCCTACATCTGCTAGTCTACCACTGTAAGAGTTCGCACAACTTAGTCAACTATGCTAGAGCCCATAGTAGCTTGTGGCTGCACACGGAAGTTTCTAGTATGAATAATCTCATGATCCCTTTGAGCCTGGGTGGCGGTCCAAAAGAAAACAGGCAATCGCTAGAATATCCAGGTGCCTCAATCCATCCAGATGTGTGTTTAAGTTGCCACCTTAGATAAACCATTAATTTAACAAACTCACATCTGTCATGGATTTCACTCACCCAATCCACGTCTACTAGCATAGCATGGCATAATAAGCAAACCTAGAAGCAACTCCCAAAGGTTGGATAATCACAGGTAATAGGTACTACCTCATCTACTTCCCAAAACCCACAATTTCATTAGATCCTAAACATGCAATGTGTGAGGGTTGATCTAATGCAATAAAAACTGGGGTAGGAGGTATGATCAAAGTGTTACTTGCCTTGCTGATGATCCGCAAAACCTGGAGATTCGAAGTAGCAAGCGACGCACTCCGGGTACTCTATCGCAAACAAACAAGCATACAATATGTACTCAACTAATGCATAGGTAAAACTCAAATAAGAGATCTAACCAGAAAGTTCAACTTAAGAACTCCGGTTGGCAAAAAGAATCAAATCGCACGAAGCAACAAAAGACAAACGACAAAATAAACAAGCTTCATTTACTATTCTGGATCTAGGTTAAATTTTACAGAGGCAAAAACTTGTTTGAGTTGGTTAAACGGAAAGAGGGTTTCGAGACGAAACTCCAAGCGCTTGAATCGCCCGATTCCGATAAACGAGTGAAGAGTTATACTAGAACGAAAATCGGATCAGAAATCGCGATTAGAAAAATCGCGCATTTAATCCGAGAAAAAGAAAAACAACGAACATATTAATGAACAAACATTCGTTCTCTGGATCTAAACGAAGAACGCGTTTGTTAAAATGAACGAACGAGCGAACGCTCGCTAATTAACTAAACCAAGAAGAAAAAAACCGATCCGTCTAAAAAACGAATGTAAAAAACCGAAAAAAACCAATGAAAACCAACGATTTTCTAAAAAAAAATTGGCAGGCGGCTCGACCTCGTCGGCAGCGAAATCTGGCGGACGCAGGTGGCGGCAGCGGTGGCGGCTAGCTAGGGTTTGGGGCGGGGCACGGTTATGGGCCGGGGGCGGCCCGAGGCGGCGCTATATAAAGCCCCCCGGCCAGGCGGAGTCCTGGCCGGACACGGCCCAAGGTCGGTTCGGACTTTTTTTAAATAATTACGCTCAGAAAAAACAAAAGGAATACTAAACGGACTCCAAAAATCCCGAAATAAATTTTCCCTGGCTTCTAAAATCAAGCCGCATAGGATGAACATTTATTTGGGGCCTAAATGCAATTTTGAAAAATGCGCATTTTTCCTAAATTCAAATAAAATAGCAAATAAATCCAAATAAAATCTTATTTGATTTTATTATTAAATCCTCAATATTTCTTTATTTTGGGAAAGTCATTTTATTCCCTCTCTCATATTTTGATAATAGAAATAACTGAAGATAAAATAAATAAAATCAAATGATCCTATTTCCAAAATTTGAGAAAACTCAAATATGAAAATAACGAAATCCCCAACTCTCTCCGAGGGTCCTTGAGTTTCGTAGAATTTCTAGGATCAACCAAAATGCAAACAAAATATGATATGCAATGATGATCTATTTGTATAACATTCCAAATTGAAAATTTGGGATGTTACAAGGGCATATTTCCTTCAGTCTCCCACTTGCACTAGAGTCAATAATCTAGTTCACATTATCATGTGATTTAATACCAATAGTTCACATCTTTATGTGATTAGTTCACATCTCCATGTGACTAACACCCAAAGGGTTTATTAGAGTCAATAATCTTGTTCACATCGCTATGTGATTAACACCCAAAGAGTGATCATGTTTTGCTTATGAGAAAAATTTAGTCAACGGGTCTTCCACATTCAGAGCCATATGTATTTTGCAAATTTCTATGTCTACAATGCTCTGCACGTAGTTATTCTAGCTAATTGCTCCGATTTTCAATATGTATCCAGATCGAGACATAGAGTCATCTAGATCGATGTAAAAAGCTTGCATCGACGTAACTGTTTACGACGAACTCTTTTTATCACCTCCATAACCGAGAAATATTTCCTTAGTCCTCTAAGGATAATTTTGACCGCTGTCTAGTGATCTACTCCTAGATCACTATTGTATTCCCTTGCCAGAATCATGCTAAGGTATACAATAGGACTGGTAAACATCATAGCATACTTTATAGAACCTATGACTGAGGCATAGGGAATGACTTTTCATTCTCTTTCTATTTTCTGCTGTGGTCGGGTTTTTGAGTCTTTACTCAACTTCACACCTTGCAACACAGGCAAGAACTCCTTCTTTGATTGTTCCATTTTGAACTACTTCGAAATCTTGTCAAGGTATGTACTCATTGAAAAAACTTATCAAGCGTCTTGATCTATCTCTATAGATCTTGATGCTCAATGTGTAAGCAGCTTCCTCGAGATCTTTCTTTGAAAAACTTTTTTCAAACACTCCTTTATGCTTTCCAGAAAATTCTACATTATTTCCGATCAACAATATGTCATTCACATATACTTATCAAAAATGTTGTAGTGCTCCCACTCACTTTTTTGTAAATGTAGGCTTCACCGTAAGTCTGTATAAAACCATATGGTTTCATCAACTCATCAAAGCGTATGTTCCAACTCCGAGATGCTTGCACCAGTCGATAGATGGATCGATGGAGCTTGCTCACTTTGTTAGCACCTTTAGGATTGACAAAACATTCTGGTTGCATCATATACAACTCTTCTTTTAAGAAATCCATGAAGGAATATAGTTTTGACATCCATTTGCCAGATTTCATAAAATGCGGCAACTGCTAACATGATTCGGACATACTTTTAAGCATCGATACGATTGAAAAAATCTCATCATAGTCAACACCATGAACTTGTGGAAAACATTTTTGCGACAATTCGAGCTTTGTAGATAGTAAAACTACTATCATCGTCTGTCTTCCTCTTGAAGGTCCATTTATTCTTAATGACTCACCGATCATCGGGCAAGTCAATCAAAGTCCATACTTTGTTCTCATACATGGATCGCATCTCAGATTTCATGGTCTCAAACCATTTCGCGGAACCTGGGCTCATCATCGCTTCCTCATAGTTCGTAGGTTCGTCATGGTCAAGTAACATGACATCCAGAATAAGATTACCATGCCACTCTGGTGCGGATCTCACTCTGGTTTATCTACGAGGTTCGGTAGTAACTTGATCTAAAGTTACATGATCATCATCATCAGCTTCCTCACTAATTGGTGTAGGAGCCACAGGAACAGATTTCTGTGATGAACTATTTTCCAATAAGGGAGAAGGTACAGTTACCTCATCAAGTTCTACTTTCCTCCCACTCACTTCTTTCGAGAGAAACTCCTTCTCTAGAAAGGATCCATTCTTAGCAATGAATGTCTTGCCTTCGGATCTGTGATAGAAGGTGTACCCAACTGTCTCCATTGGGTATCCCATGAAGATATATTTCTCCTATATGGGTTTGAGCTTATCAGGATGAAACTTTTTCACATAAGCATCGCAACCACAAATTTTAAGAAACGACAACTTTGGTTTCTTGCCAAACCATAGTTCATATGGCGTCGTCTCAACGGATTTAGATGGTGCCCTATTTAATGTGAATGCAGCCATCTCTAATGCATAACCCCAAAACGATAGTGGTAAATCGGTAAGAGACATCATAGATTGCACCATATCTAATATAGTACGGTTACGATGTTCGGACACACCATTATGCTATGGTGTTATAGGTGGCGTGAGTTGCAAAACTATTCCGCATTGTTTCAAATGAAGACCAAACTCGTAACTCAAATATTCTCTTCCACGATCAGATCGTAGAAACTTTATTTTCTTGTTATGATGATCTTCCACTTCACTCTGAAATTGTTTAAACTTTTCAAATGTTTCAGATTTATGTTTCATCAAGAAGATATACCCATATCTTACTCAAATCATCTGTGAAGGTCAGAAAATAACGATACCTGCCGCGAGCCTCAACACTCATCGGACTGCATATATCAGTATGTATTATTTCCAACAAGTCTGTTGCTTGCTCCATTGTTCCAGAGAACGGAGTATTAGTCATCTTGCCCATGAGGCATCGTTCGCAAGCATCAAGTGATTCCAAAAACCCATCAGCATGGAGTTTCTTCATGCGCTTTACACCAATATGACCTAAACGACAGTGCCACAAATAAGTTGCACTATCATTGTTAACATTGCATCTTTTGGCTTCAGTATTATGAATATGTGTATCACTACGATCGAGATTCAATAAACCATTTATATTGAGTGTATGACCATAGATGGTTTTTTTTCATGTAAATAGAACGGCAATTATTCTTTGACTTAAATGAATAACCGTATTGCAATAAACATGATCCAATCATATTCATGCTTAACGCAAACACCAAATAACATTTATTTTAGGTTCAACACTAATCCCGAAAATATAGGGAGTGTGTGATGATGATCATATCAATTTTGGAAGTACTTCCAACACACATCGTCACTTCACCCTTAACTAGTCTCTGTTCATTCTGCAACTCCCGTTTCGAGTTACTAATCTTAGCAACTGAACTAGTATCAAATACTGAGGGGTTGCTATAAACACTAGTAAAGTACACATCAATAACATGTATATTAAATATAGAATTGTTCACTTTGCCATCCTTCTTATCCGCCAAATACTTGGGGCAGTTCTGCTTCCAATGACCAGTCTCTTTGAAGTAGAAGCACTTAGTCTCAGGCTTAGGTCTAGACTTGGGATTCTTCACTTCAACAATTTGTTTGCCGTTATTCTTGAAGTTCCCCTTCTTCCCTTTGCCCTTTTCTTGAAACTAGTGTTCTTGTCAACCATAAACACTTGATATTTTTCTTGATTTCTACCTTCGTCGATTTCTGCATCACGAAGAGCTTGGGAACCGTTTCCGTTATCCCTTGCATATTATAGTTCATCACGAAGTTCTCGTAACTTGGTGATAGTGACTAGAGAACTCTGTCAATCACTATCTTATCTGGAAGATTAACTCCCACTTGATTCATGTGATTGTAGTACTCAGACATTCTAAGCACATGCTCACTAGCTGAGCTATTCTCCTCCATCTTGTAGGCAAAGTACTTATCAGAGGTCTCATACCTCTTGACTCGGGCATGAGTCTGAAATACCAACTTCAGCTCTTGGAACATCTTATATGCTCTGTGGCATTCAAAACATTTTTGAAGTCCTGGTTCTAAGCCGTAAAGCATGGTGCACTAAACTATCAAGTAGTCATCATACCGAGCTTTGCCAAACGTTCATAACGTCTGCATATGCTCCTGTAATAGGTCTGTCACCTAGCGGTGCATTAAGGACATAATTCTTCAGTGCAGCAATGAGGATAATCCTCAGATCACGAATCCAATCCGCATCATTGCTACTAACACCTTTCAATTTATTTTTCTCTAGGAACATATCAAAAATAAACAGGGAAGCTATCTGCGAGCTATTGATCTACAACATAGATATGAAAATACTATTAGGACTAAGTTCATGATAAATTTAAGTTCAATTAATCATATTACTTAAGAACTCCCACTTAGATAGACATCCCTCTAGTCATCTAAATGATCACGTGATCCAAATCAACTAAACCATGACCGATCATCACGTGAGATGGAGTAGTTTTCAATGGTGAACATCATTATGTTGATCATATCTACTATATGATTCACGCTCGACCTTTCGGTCTCCAGTGTTCCGAGGCCATATCTGCATATGCTAGGCTTGTCAAGTTTAACCCGAGTATCCTGCATGTGCAAAACTGTCTTACACCCGTTGTAGATGAACGTTGAGCTTATCACACCCGATCATCACGTGGTGTCTCGGCATGACGAACTTTGGCAATGGTGCATACTCAGGGAGAACACTTTTACCTTGAAATTTAGTGAGAGATCATCTTATAATGCTACAGTCAAACAAAGAAAAATAAGATGCATAAAGGATAAACATCACATGCAATCAAAATATGTGACATGATATGGCCATGATCATCTTGCGCCTTTGATCTCCATCTTTAAAGTACTGTCATGATCTTTATCATCATCGGCATGACACAATGATCTTCATAATCTTGATCTCTATCAATGTGTCATCATATGGTTGTCTCGCCAACTATTTCTCTTGCAACTATTGCTACCGCATAGCGATAAAGTAAAGCAATTGTATGGCGCTTGCATCTTATGCAATAAAGAGACAACCATAAGGCTCTTGCCAGTTGCCGATAACTTCAACAAAACATGATGATCTCATACAACAATTTATATCTCATCACGTCTTGACCATATCACATCACAACATGGACTGCAAAAACAAGTTAGACGTCCTCTACTTTGTTGTTGCAAGTTTTACGTGGCTGCTACGGGCTGAGCAAGAACCGTTCTTACCTACACATCAAAACCACAACGATAGTTCGTCAAGTTAGTGATGTTTTAACCTTCTCAAGGGCCGGGCGTAGCCACACTCGGTTCAACTAAAGTTGGAGAAACTGACACCCGCCAGCCACCTGTGTGCAAAGCACGTCGGTAGGACTAGTCTCGCGTAAGCGTACACGTAATGTCAGTCCAGGCCGCTTCATCCAACAATGTCGCCGAACCAAAGTATGACATGCTGGTAAGCAGTATGACTTGTATAGCCCACAACTCATTTGTGTTCTACTCGTGCATATAACATCTACGCATAAACCTGGCTCGGATGCCACTGTTGGGGAAGCTAGTAATTTAAAAAAAATTCCTATGCACACACAGGATCTTGGTGATGCATAGCAACGAGAGGGGAGAGTGTGTCCACGTACCCTTGTAGACAGAATGCGGAAGCGTTAGCACAACGTGATTGATGTAGTCGTACGTCTTCACGGTCCGACCGATCCAAGTACCGAACGCACGGCACCTCCGAGTTCTGCACACGTTCAACTCGATGACGTCCCGCGAGCTCCGATCTAGCAAAGCTTCATAGGAGAGTTTCGTCAGCACGACGGCGTGGTGAGGGTGATGATGATGCTACCGACGTAGGGCTTCGCCTAAGCACCGCTACGATATGATTGAGGTGGATTATGGTGGAGGGGGGCACCGCACACGGCTAAGAGATCAATGATCAATTGTTGTCTCTATGGGGTGCTCCCTGCCCCCGTGTATAAAGGAGCAAAGGGGAGGAGGCGGCCGGCCAGGGAGAGGCGCTCCAAGGGAGTCCTACTGCTACTAGGAGTAGGACTCCTCCTTTTCCTAGTAGGAGCAGGAGAGGGGGAAGGAAAGGGAGAGGAGGAGAAGGAAAGAGGGGGCCGGCCCCCTTTGCCCTAAACCAGTTCGGTTTGGGCCTTGGGGGGAGCGCCCGACACTCCCCTTGCTGCCTTCTATTTCAACTAAGGCCCATATATGCCCATTAAGCCCCCCGGGGGGTTCCGGTAACCCCCGGTACTCTGGTATATGTCCGAAACCTTCTGAAACCTTTCCGGTGTTCGAACATAGTCGTCCAATATATCGATGTTTATGTCTCGACCATTTCGAGACTCCTCATCATGCCTGTGATCATATCCGGGACTCCGAACTACCTTCGGTACATCAAAACACAAAAACTCATAATACTGATCGTCATCGAACTTTAAACGTGCGGACCCTACGTGTTCGAGAACTATGTAGACATGACCGAGACACGCCTCCGGTCAATAACCTATAGCGGAACCTGGATGCTCATATTGTCTCCCACATATTCTACGAAGATCTTTATCGGTCAAACCGCATAACAACATACGTTGTTCCCTTTGGCATCGGTATGTTACTTGCCCGAGAATCGATCATCGGTGTCTCAATACCTAGTTCAATCTCGTTACCGGAAAGTCTCTTTACTCGTTCTGTAATACATCATCCTGCAACTAACTCATTAGTTACAATGCTTTCCAGGCTTATAGTGATGTGCATTATCGAGTGGGCCTAGAGATACCTCTTCGACAATTGGAGTGACAAATCCTAATCTTGAAATACGCCAACTCAACATGTACCTTCGGAGACAACTGTAGAGCACCTTTATAATCACCCAGTTATGTTGTGACATTTGGTAGCACACAAAGTGTTGCTCCGGTAAATGGGAGTTGCATAATCTCATAGTCATAGGAACATGTATAAGTCATGAAGAAAGCAATAGCAACATACTAAACGATCAAGTGCTAAGCTAACGGAATGGGTCAAGTCAATCACATCATTCTCCTAATGATGTGATCCCGTTAATCAAATGACAACTCATGTCTATGGCTAGGAAACATAACCATCTTTTATCAATGAGCTAGTCAAGTAGAGGCATACTAGTGACACTCTGTTTGTCTATGTATTCACACATGTATCATGTTTCCGGTTAATACAATTCTATCATGAATAATAAACATTTATCATGATATAAGGAAATAAATAATAACTTTATTATTGCCTCTAGGGCATATTTCCTTTGCTAACAACCTTACCTTTTTCCTTGTGCCCTTCTCGTACAAAAGTTTCTTTTAGAGGGGTGGTGCACTTTTGAGAGGATGTCTTCTTCTTGCTTGTGCTTTGGTAAAACCCGAGTCCCTCTTTGGCAAACACCTCATTGTGTTGGATCAACACCTGATTAAGGTTCTTTTGCCCTTGATCACTTGTCATGAGCCCTTTCTCGATTTGAGCCTTGAGAAAGCGATTCTCCTCAAGAATAGATGATAGATCACTACTAGAGTTAGTAGTACAAGAATCAACGTTGATAATAGGAGAAGAGTAAGCCTTGGCTAGAGTTTCAAGATAAGTAAGCTTGAGTGTCTCAAAACTCTTTGTAAGAAGGGTGAGCTCTTCTTCCTTAGTCTTGAGGGACACGGATAGGAGCTCACAATCCTTAGAGAGAGAAGCATTAGACTTCGCAAGCTTACTTTTATCATTCATCAACTCTTCGCAAGAGTCAATAGCCTTTTTCAAGGAGGCAAGATCTTTAGTATGAACATCAATGTTTGCACAAACTTTCAAGCATAGTTCATCATTTCGTGCTTCCTCATATCGAACTTTCCTCTCAAGGGTTTCATATTTTTCCTTTTCCTCGATGACTAGGGTTTCAAGTTCCTTAATGGTGATGGTGTGCTTACTCCCATCTCCATAAGCATACGAAACATAGTGAGCTTCTTTTCTTTGAGGGAGCACATGAACTTAATTAGTTTAGCAAGCATATGATCATCTATATCATCATCCTCATGACTATCCTACGCATCAAGATACTCATCACTAGGGGTCGGAGGAGTGAAAAGAGGATGATTTGATCGTGGAGTTACCTTGACATTGTCGAGAGAGCTTTGGTCCTTTCCCTCTTCTACCATGGCCTTTGCCATTAGAGCATTTCCCTTGTAGTCCTTCATATAGTTGTAGGTGACAACATCACCACTCTTGTTGACTAGCCTCAACGTGTTTTGAGAATCTTGAGCAACTCTGGAAACACCACTAACATCATCCGGATCGGATTCTTCTTGAGCAAGCATTGCTTTCCCATCTCTCTTCTTGAGCTTGGAGTTTAAAGGATTTGGCAACTTCTTCTTGGGAAAGGTCTTGGGAAACCTTGGTTTATCTTCTCTCTTCTCATACAGACACTTGTTGGAGAACTGATTGGTTTCTTCACAATTATAGGACTTTCTCACTTTCTTCTTCTGGAATCTTCCTTTGAATTTTCTTGCGCTAAACTTCTTGACAAAAAGAGCCATGTCTTCATATGAAGGGCCCTCATAGGATTCAACCTCATCACCATCTTCATCATCATCATCATCATCATCATCTTCTTCTTCTTCACTTTGCTCATCTTCACATACATGCTTGGCCTTCAATGCCAGATTGATCTTTGATGTTGGAGTGCCATGCATGGCAAGATGTTTTGTAGCATTTGCCTTTGACTCTTCAAATAGTTGGAAGGTGGATATGATGTCATCGATAGTCATTTCCTTGAAGCATGGTGTTGTCTTATGTCCCACACCATTTGGTGGTGATATGGGGCAAGAGCATGAAGCAACTTGTCCACAAGAAATCTCTTAGTCATGTTGAATCCATCTTGTGTCTTGTCACATTCACATGACTCAATGTCAGCGGTGAGAGTCATGAGACGCTCAAGGAGTTGATTGGGAGTTTCACCTTTCTCCATACAAAAGTTTTGCAATTGCCCCTTGGCAATTTCATATTGAGCACTTCGGAGGGTGGAGGTGCCGGTCTTGGATCTTATAATAGTTTCCCACAGTTCCTTCGCACTTGTGATGTGTATGAAAGGTCTCCTTTGCTTTTAAACCATACCTCTCCTTATACACATGGTTGCAGTGGCATTGAGATTCTTGTCATAAATTTCTCTTGGTCTAGGATTCTTTGTATCAACCACATGGTAACCATACTCCAAGATCTCCAGCATCTTATCGTTTCCATATCGAAGATGATCCTGCATAGCAACTCTCCATAAGGCAAAATCGGAAGTGGCATCAAGTAAAGGAGGTTTGCCTTGAGGGTTATATTTTGGTTTCTCAACTTGGGGTCTTGCATAAAGCCAAGGAACACTAGAGTGATCATTGTTAGGAGGTTGTTGACCAAGTGACAGAGTAGGCATAGTTGGCCTCGAAGCTGCACCACCAGAAAGTGGTGCAAGCACCATGGACAACGTGGCTAGTCTCATTTGGACCAAGGACTCAAGATAAGCATCATGCTCCTCTTTTTGCTTAGCAAGGGCCTGTTCCATATCCTCATAAGTAAAGGACTTGATTTCTAAAGAAGCCTCGCCTTTATCCTTCGGATTTTTAACAAGGGGAGTCCCATCGGGGTTCATCTCGCTCTAGGGCGGTTAAGCCACAAGAATAGAGCACGAGGCTCTGATACCAATTTAAAGGATTGAGATGGACCTAGAGGGGGGTGAATAGGTACAATTACAAATTTTAATTATTACTTAGCAATTTTAGGCAATAATGCAGAATATAAAGGTGAGCCTAACAATTGCAAGTGTGAAGCTAAGAGCTAAGCAAGATAAACAAGTGACACAAGTATGTAAGTAAGCAAGCACAATATGATATAAGTAAGTGCTAAGAGACAAGTAACCATGGGTATAGAGTTAGACTTAGGAATAACCGCAACTCCGGGAGACGAGGATGTATGCCGATGTTCACTTCCTTGGAGGGAAGCTAAGTCACCCTTAGAGAGGTGGATGTTACCACAAAGGCACACCAATGCCACGAAGGCTCACCCTATTCTCCCTTTGAGACAACACCACGAAGGCGTTTCTCAACCACTAGTCATAGACCTTGGGGTGGTCTCCAAACCCTCACAAACTTTTCTGGGGGGTAATCACAAATGTTGATTCCTCTCCGAAAGACTCCTACCGCCTAGGAGTCTCCATCCTCCAAGAGTAACAAGAACGATGGGAAAAAGCTCAAGATTTGCTCAAATAACGAATTCCTTTGGTGAGATGAAGGGGAAGGAGTGGATCTATCACTTGATTGGAGAGCTTCTCTCAAATGTTCCCAAATCACTTGGGATCTAGGATTTGGTGTAGAGGATTGAGAGAGAGTGTGAAAAGTGTTCTTGGCAAGCTCAAAATGAATGGTCAATCTTATCCCGTGGGGGGCAGAATGCTATATATAGTGGAAGTGGAAAAGTAACCCTTTGAGCAACTCAAGTGCACATGAGGCGTCGGACGTCCGGACAGGCCCGAACGTCCGGTGGCACAGATAGGTCTGGACGTCCGACAAACATCGGTCGTCAGGATGCTGGAGAATCACAAGCCACGAATCAGCATTCAACTAATGGACATCCGAGCCGTTTCGGTCGTCCGATGATCGGACGTCCGTAGAAGACCGGATATCCGTAAAAACTGTTCTGTTGAGAAAGTGTCGGACCTCCGAACGTCCGGAGATGCTCAGACATCCGTGAATATTGTTCTGTGAAGAAACACCGAACGACCGATGAGAGCCGGACGTCCGGACAACTGAGAGGGATCAGACATCCATAATGTACCGGACATCCGGTGAAAATGGAGTTGTGGGTTTTGAGAAAATCTTTCACTAGATCCATCGATCCCTCTTAATAGTGCGGGATCCCTTTACTCAAGAACAAACCGTAAACAAAGCCAACGCTATTGTCTTGTATCTCCAATCTTGAGTTATGTGCATTTGTCTTTAGTCATGATCCACACACGGCCTTTGAGACATAATCCTGAGATATACTTGATAAACATGATTAGTCCCATACATGCATGTTGTCATCAACATCAAAATAAGATTAAGGGCATGATTGCACTTTTAGCGATGCACTTCTGCACGCGCGTCCGCGGCATCCTTCTGCGTCAACCGTTGACCCAGTATCGGTCGGCTCCCGCAACATCTTCGTTTCTCACAGCTCGCTGTCGCAAGCGATCCGGTTGATCGTGGCTTTAGCGGTGGGTCAAGCACATGGTGGCTCGCCAGTCGACCACCCCTCAAGTCGCGGCAATCGAGCCCGACGAATCTCTCTATGGGTTTTTCGATCTGTCGACTAGCTCCGTCAAGACCCTGTCCGAGTGTGACAGCAGCGAACTTGCGGCAGAAGTCTAGATGGTCGACACGCCGAGCAGCCCACCTGGTTTCCGCCATAGCGATGGCGGCGGTGATCCGTCTCATGTTCACGAAGAATATCGTCCTCAAGCCCTCACTTCGCAGCAGAGGGAGGAGCTGCATCGTCACAATGCGGAGGCACTCCACACTCCCATCGTCGGGGAAACCTCTAAGGCTCGGGCCTTGGAGGCTGCGCGCCTGGCCACATTGGCTGAGTGCATGCGGCAGAGACCCTTCAGCATTCACTCGACAAATGTGCTCGGTGATTGATCCCTGAATCCAGTCGGCAACAACGGCAATTGCCCCCCCCCCCCCCGAAGCTCAGGTATTCTGCACTCCGATTCAGAATCTTACTACTGCGGCCTGAACGAAATATGCCCTAGAGGCAATAATAAAGTTATTATTTATTTCCTCATATCATGATAAATGTTTATTATTCATGCTAGAACTGTATTAACCGGAAACATAATTCATGTGTGAATACATAGACAAACATAGTGTCACTAGTATGCCTCTACTTGACTAGCTCGTTGATCAAAGATGGTTGAGTTTCCTAGCCATAGACATGAGTTTTCATTTGATCAAACGGGATCACATCATTAGGAGAATGATGTGATTGACTTGACCCATTTCATTAGCTTAGCACTTGATCATTTAAGTTTACTGCTATTGCTTTCTTCGTGACTTATACATGTTCCTATGACTATGAGATTGTGCAACTCCCGAATACCAGAGGAACACTTTGTGTGCTACCAAACATCACAACATAACTGGGTGATTATAAAGGTGCTCTACAGGTGTCTCCGATGGTGTTCGTGGAGTTGGCATAGATCAAGAATAATGATTTGTCACTCCGATTGTCAGAGAGGTATCTCTAGGCCCTCTCGGTAATGCACATCACTATAAGCCTTGCAAGCAATGTGAGTAATGAGGTAGTTGCGGGATGTTGCATTACGGAACGAGTAAAGAGACTTGCCGGTAACAAGATTGAATTAGGTATTGAGATACCGACGATCGGATCTCGGGCAAGTAACATACCGATGACAAAGGGAACAACGTATGTTGTTATGCGGTTTGACCGATAAAGATCTTTGTAGAATATGTAGGAACCAATATGAGCATCCAGGTTCCGCTATTGGTTATTGACCGGAGACGTGTCTCGGTCATGTCTACATAGTTCTCGAACCCGTAGGTTTCGCACGCTTAAAGTTCTGTGATGATCGCTATTATGAGTTTTTGTGTTTTGATGTACCGAAGGTAGTTTGGAGTCCCGGATATGATCACGTACATGACGGGGAGTCTCTAAATGGTCGAGACGTAAAGATCGATATATCGGAAGGTTATATTCGGACACCGGATGAGTTCCGGGGGTTATCGGATAAAAACCGGAGAACCGGGAGGTTACCGGAACCTCCCGGGGGGTTATTGGGCCTTATGGGCCCAAGTGGAGGAAGAGGAGAGGCAGCCAGCTAGGGGCGCGCGCCCCCTAGCCCAAACCGAATTGAACTAGGGGCCGGCCCCCCTTTCCTTCTTCTTCTCCTCCCCTTCCTTCCCCTCTCCTACTAGGACTAGGAAAGAGGGGGGAATCCTACTTGGAGTAGGATTTCCCCCCTTGGGTGCGCCTCCTCCTCCTTTGCCGCCCCTCCTCCTCTCCCTCCTTTAAATACGGGGAGGGGGGCACCCCTTGGAGACACAATAATTGATCTGTTGATCTCTTAGCCGTGTGCGGTGCCCCCCTCCACCATAATCCACCTTGGTTATATCGTAGCGGTGCTTAGGCGAAGCCCTGCGATGGTAGCTTCATCCACATCATCACCACGCCGTCGTGATGATGAAACTCTCCCTCGAGCTCTACTGGATCGTGAGTTCATGGGATGTCACCGAGCTGAACGTGTGCTGAACGCGGAGGTGCCGTACGTTCGGTGCTGAGGATCGGTCGATCATGAAGACATACGACTACGTCAACCGCGTTGTTATAATGCTTCCGCTTAATGGTCTACGAGGGTACGTGGACGACACTCTCCCCTCTCGTTGCTATGCATCACCATGATCTTGCGTGTGCGTAGGATTTTTTTTTGAATTACCAGTGTTTAAGAAAGCGTTTTTAAGCGACACTTAAGCGCGATTAAGCGCTGAGCGATGGCAAAGCGCTTCGCTTTTTCCCTAAGCAGTAGATTAAGCGTTTTTTATTTAAATTTGACCAAAATTTGGCATTTTTTGTACTTCTTCTGCTGGTCTTCTTGCGCAATAATGGCAATATTCTATTTATCTTATTACTAGGCTATGTTCAAGAACTATTTCCTTCTTATTTTGGCAAAATTCTGTCCACATGATATCTGTTAGGTTATGTCTATTTGAACTGAACTGCATTTTAGTTGTTATTTTGCTTGCTATGCTAACCTGATATGTATTTGCTATTTTGTGAACTATATTTCAGATGCTACTTCAATTACCCATGTGCCATGCTTCCTATTTTCATGTGTATATCATTCAAAATCTGTCAAATTCTAGCCAATTTCAAAAAACACTTAAGTGCGATTAAGTTGCGCTTAAGCGCTCATTGCTCTAAGCTGTGGCCTTCCGCTTCGCTTACGCTTTCCGCTTTCTTGAACATTGGAAATTACTACATTCCCCAACACGGCCCGCATACCAGAGTCGATTCAACCGTCCCAATCAGAGGCTGGAAGGGGTTTGATGCAGATTCGAGCGCTGCTCTGGGCAGCAGGAGAGCAAAACACAGCAGTTTCCCAATCGCGCAACAGGATCCATAGCAGATCCGTGGTGGCAGACACCATCCAGTCGGCCCATAGCCGTAGATCGCCTCTGCAGCGTGATGGCTAAGGGCACCGTCAAGATTAGTACATGGGTCGTAACGATGAGCAATATGATCATCGGTTCGGCCGCGAGGACCGCTGTCGAGTGCACACGCCCCCTCCGAGAGGCAGATCGTACGTACCCCAGCAATACGATGACAGACATCCATATGGTGACGAGCAAAGACTTCCGGTCGACCCAGAGAACCCAGATTTGATGCAAGGTCAATTTTGGTGCAGGGTCTGGTCGACCGGAACAAAGCCCACAGAGAAGGACAGGACAGAGTTCGTCCAACAAGTAGCCGAGTGCATGTTTCCAGGCCTGAGTGTTTCAGCAAAGCCATCAGAGCTGCTGAGATCCCTCCCAATTTCAGGTTGGCAACGGGAGTGAGCAAGTTCATCGGTGAGTCGAAGCCTAGCACTTGGCTGGAGGATTACCGAGTTGCTGTGCAAATTGGTGGTGGTAATGATGATGTAGCCATGAAGCACCTTCCCCTGATGTTGGAAGGTTCAGCCAGAGCTTGGTTGAATCAGTTGGCTCCTGACAGTATATTCAGTTGGGAAGTGTTGGCCCGAGTGTTTGTCAGAACATTTGAAGGCACTTGCAAACGGCCTGCGGGGCTGACGGAATTACAGCATTGTGTTCAGAAACCGAATGAAACTTTGAGGGATTATATCCAGAGATGGACCACTTTGCATCATATAGTGGATAATGTGTCGCAACACCAGGCAGTTTGCGCCTTCAAGGAGGGCATTCGGTACAGAGAGCTTAACCTGAAATTCGGCCGGATAGGAGATATGACCCTGACTCGGATGATGGAAAAATAGCCACTTAGTACGCTAACAGCGAAGAAGAAGACCAACTCCGCAGTGGCAAGAACAAACCAGTCGCCCAAGACACCGGAGGAGGGAATTCCAGTCGGAGACAGAAGCGCAAAGCCAAGCCCGTGGGTCCTGGTGAAGCGACAGTTGTAACCCAAGGAAAGTTCAAGGGATAGCCTAAGGGGCTATGGATCCCCAAGAAAGTGAAAGATCAAGCAGAAAATGATGTGCTAGATTTGCCATGTCATATATACACCAAGAAAGATGAAGAGGGGAACCTTATTTATCCCAAGCATACCACTTGACAGTGTCGACTCCTTATTCAGCAGTTCTGACAGGGCCAGCCCAGTGAGAAAGAGAAGGAATCTAATAAGGATGAAGACAAAGAGGAGGATGATGGTTACCCCAATGTCAATGCCACTTTGGCGTTTTTTGCTGACATTGAGAGCAAAAGTCGATTGAATGTCATCAACAGAGAAGTAAACATGGTTGCCCCGACAATGACAACATATTTGAAGTGGTCTAAGATTCCCATTACATTTGACCAGTCCGACCATCCGGCGCACGTTGCTAACCTTGGGCAGCAAGCGTTGGTGGTCAATCCAGTCGTTGGGGGTACTCGACTGACCAAAGTTCTGATGGATGGTAGCAGTGGCCTGAACATTTTGTATGCTGAGTGAGGGAGTCCTGGATTTAGGGGTCTCCGGACAGCCAGACTATCTCCATTGGCCGGACTATTAGACTATGAAGATACAAGATTGAAGACTTCGTCTCGTGTCCGGGAGGGACTCTACTTGGCGTGGAAGGCAAGCTAGGCAATACGGATATGGATATCTCCTCCTTTGTAACCGACCTTGTGTAACCCTAACCCTCTCCGGTGTCTATATAAACCGAAGGGTTTTAGTCCGTAGGAGAACAATCGTAACATACAATCATACCATAGGCTAGCTTCTAGGGTTTAGCCTCTCTGATCTCGTGGTATATCTACTCTTGTACTACCCATATCATCAATATTAATCAAGCAGGACGTAGGGTTTTACCTCCATCAAGAGGGCCCGAACCTGGGTAAAACATCGTGTCCCCTGCCTCCTGTTACCATCCGGCCTAGACGCACAGTTCGGGACCCCCTACCCGAGATCCGCCGGTTCTGACACCGGCATTGGTGCTTTCATTGAGAGTTCCTCTGTGTCGTCGTCGTTAGGCTTGATGGCTCCAACTATCATCGATAGCGATGCGGTCCAGGGTGAGACTTTTCTCCCCGGACAGATCTTTGTATTCGGCGGCTTTGCACTGCGGGCTAATTCGCAAGGCCATCTGGAGCAGATTGAAAGCTACGCTCCTGGTCATCAGGTCAGATTTGGAAGTTTGAACTACACGGCAGACATCCGCGGAGACTTGATCTTCGACGGGTTCGAGCCACAGCCGGGTGCGCCGCACTGTCGCAATGGGTATGACCTAACCCTGCCGCCGAACAGTACCCCAGGGGCTGCGCCCGCATTAGCTCCGACCCTTAGCTCGGAGCCAAGTGCGCCGATCGAGGACGGGTGGTTAGACACCGCCTCAGGGGCTGCAGTCTCAACAGCGATCGAGCCGAACACCAGCCTAACCCTCTGCGCAGCCCATGACTCCAAGGTGCCGGACTCTTTCCCGGAGGACGAACCATCCGCGCCCCTGACAATCGAATCCGATTGGGCGCCGATCATGGAATTCACCGCCGCGGATATCTTTCAGCACTCGCCCTTCGGCGACATTCTGAATACACTAAGGTCTCTCTGTTTGTCAGGAGAGCCCTGGCCAGATTATGGCCAACATGATTGGGATGCGGACGACGAAGAAATTCAACGCCCACCCACCACCCACTTAATAGCCACTGTCGATGACTCAACCAACATGCTCGACTTTGACTCCGAAGACATCGACGGTATGGACGACGATGCGGGAGAAGAAGGGGAACCACCGCCCACAGAGCGCTGGATGACCACCTCATCATATGACGTATACATGGTGTACACACCAAAAGAAGACAACAACGAGGAACGGAAGGACGCACCGAAGGCTTGTTCCCTCGAGAAGAAGTCAAAGCGGCGGCGCAGGCGCCGCCCCAAACCCCGCCTCGACAGAAATAACGATCGTACAGACCCAGCGTTGGAGCAGGGCGAAACACTGCCGGACCACGGCAATACGGAGAATCAAGCCGAACAAACCAATTCTATCAAAGATAATAGTCTGGACAACATAACACCGGACAGGCACCCGGAGCAGCAGAATGCCCGTCAAAGGCTTGTTGCCACCGCAAGGAGTCTAAAAAAGCAGAAGCAAAGGCTCAAGGCTGCGCAAGACATACTCCAAATCAGATGGAGTAAAGTACTCAACACATCAGCGAAATACGGCGGCGATCGCCCCACCAAGAGCTACCCAAAGCGGAAGTTGCTACCTGAATTCGATGAGGAGGCCTTAGACCCCCCACAACAAAAAATTAAAACAGCCATCTGGCCGGATAGACGACCTCACAGCCAACATAAAGCGGCAAGCAACGCCGCACATAAACCAATACGCGGTCTACGCGAGGGCTCGCATCTTAAGGATGGCAAAACCAGATCCATCTATGGACCACGCAAGCGTGCTCCAGCATATGATGCAACACAACAAACATACAAACAACGCGGTGCACCCAGATATAGGGGTGCCGCACACCCCCTATGTTTCACCGATGAGGTGCTGGACCATGAATTTCCAAAGGGATTCAAACCCGTAAACTTAGAGGCATACGACGGAACAACAGACCCTGGGGTCTGGATTGAGGACTATATCCTCCATATACATATGGCTCAGGGAGATGATCTCCATGCCATAAAGTATTTACCCCTCAAACTCAAAGGGCCAGCTCGGCACTGGCTTAAAAGCCTCCCCGAAAACTCCATTGGAAGCTGGGAAGAGCTCGAAGACGCTTTTCAGGCAAATTTTCAAGGGAGTTATGTCCGACCTCCGGACGCGGATGATTTGAGTCATATAACTCAACATCCCGGAGAGTCAGCCCGAAAACTTTGGAACAGGTTTCTTACTAAAAAGAACCAAATTGTCGACTGTCCGGACGCCGAACCCTTGGCAGCTTTTAAGCATAGCGTCTGTGACGAATGGCTTGCCAGACACCTCGGCCAAGAAAAGCCGAGAACGACGACAGCATTAACAAGCCTCATGACCCGCTTTTGCATGGGTGAGGACAGCTGGCTAGCCAGATGCAGCACCAGCGACCTCAGTAGATCTGAAGTTAGAGATGGAAACGAGAAATCATGGTGCAACAGCAATAACAAACGCCGGAATAAAGAAGACAACACGAAGAGCACGATAGTAAACGCCGGATTCAAAAGCTCTCGGCCAGGTCAGCAAAAGCCGCCCTCTAAAGGCGCCAGAGACGAACTGTCTAGCCTAAACAAAATTCTGGACAAAATATGTCAGATCCATAGCACCCCTGGTAAACCCGCTAATCTTACCCACAAAGAATGTTGGGTCTTCAAGCAGTCCGACAAGCTCAACGCCGTACACAAGGGGGAGGATACACCGAGCGAAGATGAGGATGAGCCTCTCAAGCAAGACACTGGGGAACAAAAGAAATTTCCACCAGAAGTCAAAACAGTAAATGTGTTACATGTGATCAAGGGGAGAAAAAAATGGCACACCCAAAAAATTATGCCCAAGGGCCTATCACCGCGGAGTCCTGCCACTGGTCGTCTCAACCGATCACTTTCGACCATCGTGATTACTCAGCAAGTATCCAGCGTGCAGGATGGGCTGCCCTGGTATTAGACCCAATAATTGACGGGTACCACTTCACATGAGTCCTGATGGACGGTGGCAGCAGTCTAAACCTGATATACCAGGACACAATCTGCGAAATGGGGATAGACCCAACAAAAATTTGCTAAAGCAATACTACCTTTAAAGGAGTAACGCCAAGCCCAGGGGCTCATTGCACGGGCTCCCTGCTACTAAAGGTTATATTCGCTTCCCCGATAACTTCCGTAGCGAACATTTAACCTTCCACATCGCTCCGTTCCAAAGTGGCTATCAAGCACTACTTGGACAAGAAGCTTTCGTTTGCTTTAATGCAATACCGCGCTACGCTTCCCTCACACTCAAGATGCCCGACCACGTGGCATCATTACAGTGAACGGAAGTATTAAGCGATCTTTGCGCGCTGAAGAGAGTGCGGCTGCCTTGGCAGCCGCACACTAAAAACGGCCCGACCAACTAAAGCATTTATCAGGTCGTCAAGACCTCGAACACGGTTAGACGAGTCCGGCGCAGCTATATGTAATTCATACCGGATCGATGGTCACACCCCTATTACAAATACAAGGGGCTCAACACGCGCAGACAAGTGGCAATTGTTACTCATATTGAATTATACATGGTTTCTTTAAAAACTATCTTTTTGCATGACAACTTTTTCACCTAAGTTCCTCTCTTTTACATATGATCATCGTGCTACACCCGTCCAGGATACGGCACAATGGAGACACAGGCGCAGACGTGCAGCAGGGACCCGCTCCAAGGATTCTTTTTAGATTAAGACCCTGCGTAAACCTTTTTTACTGTCTCTTGTTGATACACATCCACCGAATTCTCAGCACAATTGAGAAGGATGCTGACGTCTTGGCATGTGGCCACGTCAGAATAATGCACGTACCTGGACACAAGGGGCTTCTTACAAAGGGCACTATTTAGGCCCGGTTTATACCATAAAGACTGAATACCTTAGGGAGTGTTCGGCGTCGCGAGTTTGGCCTTATATGCATCAGCTCCGAATCATTGTCTTTGGTCAAATGTTGGGTTTGCCCGGCTCCTGTGTTTTGGTGCCTTACGTTCCTCTTTACCGGCTAAGGCAGCACCAGGAGAACTACTGCGATTGTGACCTGGTTCATTCGGACGAGCACCTCAGTAGAGAAAGCCGAAAACTGATTGTCATGATATAGCGTGAGACTGGTCAACCACTCGATGACCTATAGGGATGTTAGAATTCCTCCGCCTTAACAAAGGGTCGTTTCCCGGCCAGGCATGTACGCACCCCGAGATCGGGAGAGTGCGGAGCCACCAGGGGCTATCTAGTAGCCCCACTGTCAAACTCCTATGGCTAAGTGAAAGTGTTAAAGCATTATAGTCCGGTTGCCTCGTTCGCTGCGCTACCACCTCCTTAATAGGACCAAGACGTTGGGTTAAGTGTGAACATGCATTTTTTGCGAGCACCTCCGCATTATATGCGTGGGGGCTGAAGCCGACGACTGCACTCTTTCAGGTTATACACATGTATACATAAACGGCCGCACAGGAGGCATCATATTACTTTCGGGCAAAAGTATAAACACAACCTTATAAAATTTCATAAAACATTGTGTTTACAATGGGAGTACATGTCACTCAAACATAATATTCTTCGAGCACTGGGCCTCTATCAAACAAGCACCCTCGAGAACCTCCTCGAAATAGTGCTCGGCAGTGACTCGGCCTATAGCCGAACCCTGCGCCGCAACAACGGTAGCGTCCATCTCTGCCCAGTATGCTTTAACACGGGCAAGGGCCATCCGCGAGCCTTCTATACAGGCTGACCTCTTCATCGCATTAATGCGCGGCACCGCACCAAGGACCTGGTGCACTAAGCTGAAATAGCTGTTCGGCTTTGGCTTTTCTGGCCATAGCTGATCCACGACAGACCTCATGGTGAGTCCGGACAACCTATTCAGTTCGGCCCATTCGGCTAGTTGGTCAGTCAATGAAAGCGACCAGAACAACTTGTCCACTTCATGATCTGTTTGACCCTGGAAGTACTTGGCCGCATCGGCAGCGCTCGCCGCCAAGTCCATATACGCATCTGCCGAACTCCATAGCCGATCCAGAGGGGCATACCATGGATCTCCGAACTTCCTCCGTAGCATGAAAGGCTTCCCAGCCGCAATATCCCCGGCTTCCCGCAGCTCCTCCTTCTTGGCTCTCATAGAAGAGCGGGTGTCTTTGTCTGCCGTCGTGGCCTTCTCAAGGTCCGTGGCCTTCGCTCGGTTTTCTTCTTCAAGGAGCCGGCAACGGTCGGTAGTGCCTTTTAATTCTACGGCCATCTTAGCCATCCTCTCTTGGCTCTCGCAATGTGCATTGTGCGGCCTTCTCGGCTTTGAACTCTTCGGCCGCCTTCAAAGCAGCCACATTACTAATCCTCGCTTATTCCTTGGCTCGGGCGAGCTCCGCCCGAAGGGTCTCCATGGTGGCAGCTCCGTCTGCAGTCACAACATATTAAAGATACTGGCATCATGCTTCTCTTATTGTGTGACATTCACCGGAAAGCATTACTTACCCTATGATTCGTCAAGCCTCTTGTTAACAAGCTCGATGTCGGCGTCTGCCGCATCCAGTTGCCGTTTTAATTCGGCAAACTCACTAGTCCAGCTAGCCACCGGAGCTTCCACCACCTGCACATAAAGGCAGTCCGGTTATTACCTGGGACTATGATCCTCTGTTCACCGCCATTCTCGATGACAAACAGAGTCTCAGGGGCTACTATCTACACAGGGCACACCTAATCACATATTATCTCACGTACCTCAAAGCCTGTCAGTAGACTCATAAAGGCTTCATGTAATCCCCTTTCGACGGACGAAATTCTCTCCATCACCGTATTCATCAGCGTACAGTGTTCCTATGAGATGGCTGCTTGCCCCACCAACTCCCTCAGAACGTCCGACCGCATACCAGACGGTGCTGGACTCTTTTGTCTACTCTCTTCGGGAGCCGGACGCTGGGGACTTCGGTGGTCTATGGGATTATCTTCTGGCCTCATCGGATCCGGAGAGGCCCTCCGTGATGACACTTCGGGGTCGCCCGCTTCTTGAGCGAAGGAGTCCGGGGAAGGCCCGAACTACAAGATATATGCGGTGGTTATTTTCTTAGAAAAACGATAGCATACCTTTACTATTAAAGTATTTTGGATCACTTAAGATTCATTGGAGGGCTGACCCCCCCGCGGACTTTGTGCGGCAAAAGCATCCCCCAAGGCAGGACCCTCTGTGGGAGACTTCTTGTCCCGTTTGGAGGCCTCGGCTTCCGGATCCTCGGAAGCGGTCCTTTTCCTCCCCTGGTTATCCTCCTTCATGGAGGCGCTCATTCCCTCAGTTGGAACTGGTAGCGACGAGGGCCCGCGTCCACCCGTATTATCCCCCCTGTATCTTCCTTCGAGGGCTCCGGGCAAGGTGTGAGTTCGAGCATCTTTTCCAATACCGGATTTTCCAAACCCTCAGGGAGGGGGGCCAAACACCGAATCATTTTCGCCTTTGTTAGCCAGTCTTGGTCAAAGAACGAACTCTCAGAAATAACTTCATGATGAATAAAAGACAGTGTGTTCGGCTAGAGGATTTCTTACTTGTTTGGCGGCATGGTTACTGCTCAGGCCCACGTCCTCGGTAGTATCCGGACACTCTATTTGGGGTCCGAAGAATAACTTGTACATCTCCTCGTGCGTCAGGCCGAGGAAACTTTGAACGGCACATGGTCCTTCTGGGTTGAACTCCCACAAGCGAAGGGGCCGGCGTTTGCAAGGCTGGACTTGACGAACCAGCATAACTTGTATTACCGCAACCAAATTAAAATATCCCTCGAAGAGATCTTGGATGCGGCTTTGCAGTATAGGCACATCCTTGGCTGGACCCCAGCTCAGACCTCTGCTAATCCATGACATCAGTTGTGGTGGGGGGGCCCGAGCGGAAAGCGGGGGCAGCCGCCCACTTGGCACTTCTGGGAGCTGTGACGTAAAACCACTCCCACTGCCATAATTCGGACACCTCTGGAAAGGAACCGTTCGGCCATGGAGCTCCTGCCATCTTGCCTATTGATGCACCTCGGCACGCTGCATGTTGCCCCTCGATCAGCTTCGGCTTCACTTCAAAGGTCTTGAGCCACAAGCCGAAGTGAGGAGTAATGCGGAGGAAGGCCTCACACACGACGATAAATGTTGAGATGTGGAGAAAGGAGTCCAGAGCTAGATCATGGAAATCTAGCCCGTAATAGAACATCAAACCCCTGACGAAGGGATCTAGAGTGAGGCCTAGACCTCGGAGGAAGTGGGAGACGAACATGACGTTCTCGTTGGGTTCGGGAGTAGGGACGATCTGGCCTCGAGCAGGCAGCCGATGCGAAACCTCGGCGGTGAGGTATCTGGCCTCCCTCAACTTCTTAATGTCCTCTTCCTTAACGGAGGAGGGCATCCATTGGCTTTGATGGCTGGATCCGAACATGATTGAAGATCCGAAGCACCTAACCTGGGCTTTAGGCGTTAGAACTCGAGGCGAGGGAAGGGTTCGATTGAGCACGAGAGGGAAAAAGCGAAAACCTTATCCCTTTATAAAGAGGGTGAATATCAAGCGTCCTCTCCGTAGCCGTTTAGGACTTGCCTATAATCTAGGAGTCCTAGACACGGTTGGGTTACCCACGCTCGTATTGATGAGAATCCCGTAATAAGGGGACACGATCTCCGCTTCGACGAGACGTGTCAAGAAACCGCCTCGCATTATGTGTGGAGCTGGTTGAAGAAAAACGGTTCGAATAATCACCGGGCCATGACGTAACGTCGTGCTGCCAAAACAAGCCAGCGAATTAGATATGCGAAAATATTATTCTCTCTACGGTGGAATGTGGAACTTATTTTGCAGGGTCGGACACTATCCTCGTATTCAAATTCTTCTATGATGTACTCGGAGAAGGAACCCGCCTTGCAATGTCGAAGACAATACTGCGCGCCGGACTCATCGTCATTGAAGCCTGGATCAGGGGCTACTGAGGGAGTCCTGGGTTAGGGGGTCTCCGGACAGCCGGACTATCTCCATTGGCCGGACTGTTAGACTATGAAGATACAAGATTGAAGACTTCGTCTCGTGTCCGGGAGGGACTCTACTTGGCGTGGAAGGCAAGCTAGGCAATACGGATATGGATATCTCCTCCTTTGTAACCGACCTTGTGTAACCCTAACCCTCTCCGGTGTCTATATAAACCGAAGGGTTTTAGTCCGTAGGATAACAATCGTAACATACAATCATACCATAAGCTAGCTTCTAGGGTTTAGCCTCTCTGATCTCGTGGTAGATCTACTCTTGTACTACCCATATCATCAATATTAATCAAGCAGGACATAGGGTTTTACCTCCATCAAGAGGGCCCGAACCTGGGTAAAACATCGTGTCCCCTGCCTCCTGTTACCATCCGGCCTAGACGCACAGTTCGGGACCCCCTACCCGACATCCGCCGGTTTTGACACCGACACTGAGACTCTCCGAGAGATGGGCATTCCGATGTCCAAGCTCATTGAAAGCAATATGCGCTTCCACGGTGTCATCCCTGGGAAGAAAGCCGATTCACTCGGCCAGATAACTCTTGACGTGGTTTTCGATGATTCCAAGAATTATCGCAAGGAAGAGTTGACATTTGAAGTTGTGGATTTTCACAGTGCCTATCATGCTATTCTGGGTAGACCTACATATGCCCATTTCATGGCTCGACCGTGTTACGTGTACCTCAAGCTGAAGATGCCTGGTCCCAAGGGCATGATCATAGTCACTACAATCGGCAAAGAGCAAAAGAGTGCCTCCAGAAGGGCTCAAAGATTGCCGATGAACAGTTGGCACCAGTGGAAATGCAAGAATATCAGAAGAACACAGATCCGAGTGATTTGTTACGTGCCAAGAAGCCTGCTTCAGAGTCTGCATTTCAGTCGTCTGGTGAAACAACACTGGTACGCGTCAGTCCTAAACAAACGGTTTTTTACCCCTTTCCATGACGGCATTTGGAACCGTCGCCAAGTGAGTGTGGGCGATAGGGGGGGTCCTTCACACATGACCCAGAAACCGTTGGGGATATGCCCTCCTGGCACACACATGCTCGGCAAAATGAGGTTGTGTGTGACCGGCAAGCACTCAAATACATAAATACGTACAGTAGTCCTCAAAAAATTCAATTATATAGGAAAAATAATTTTTGGTCGTAAGTACATCCCACACAGTCAGTCACCACTAAACGTTTCCATTCGTATATACACCCACACAGTCACTACAAGGAAAACATTTATACAAGGTGGCGTAACGCAAACAGTTTTGAAGAGAATGTCATGTGTGATTGCTCATTGGTCCAACATGGTTTATTCCTAGAAACTGTGTGCATTTCCTTAGGTCATCACCCACGGTGTTTTCTCATTAACCATTTGCAATAAGAAAACCCAATTAGCGGGCTAATTGGCCTATTATTAATAATCCATTTACTAATCTAATTGACATTCATATTAAGCACATAATATATTCCATTTCCATATTAAGGAAGCAGGATTTCATAATTGAAATACATCGTAGTACAACATGATATAACTTCAACACTCAGCTACCCCATTACACAACTGCACTAGCAGCAAGTTTCACATGCAACATCTAGAACCTTTCGAAATTAGCATCATAGACGGTACATAGAGAGATGCATCTCATCTAGAAAACTGCTGAAGCGGAAGGCGAATATTGAGCCTTCATTCATGTTGAAGGTCTTTGCAACTTTAGGCCAGTGCCTGTGGATGATTGACCATCCATCCTTTGACCTCTTTAGGAACACTTCAATATTGAACCGTGGTGTTGTATGAAAACTTTCCTCGCATCCTGACCACAGAGGTGGTTTGAGAGGTAATCATCAGTGAACCCTGAAAACAAGGATGTGCATAAATACCTTCTCTATATTGGAAATGGGGCAAAGGAATAAAAAAAGGCAAGGTATAATAGTTAGTACCATCTTGTAAACCTCAGTGCTTCCCATTGTTTCCTTGCAACACATATAAGGTAGTTAGTCATCAGGTTAAGCAAGGGTTCGCATGCTATTAGTAAAATATGTTGATGAAAAAATAAGCACATTGCAGATTCATCAAATTAATTCAAGCCACATGGAAAACCCATTTATCCAAACGAAGCATTATTAAGAAATAGGAAATATAGCACTTGTATATGTTTCTCATGTATTAAGTGCAGCCAAATTCGATTTATTCCTCACATGGTATACAATAAGAGAATGCAGCCACAACAATTGAATATTGCATTGTAGAATTGAACCAAGTAGTTAACTAAACACCTGAACAAATGAACCAAACGTTAACTGAGCACCACATTGCACAATATAACATACTCCTAATAGAAGATCAGACAGTTGACCAAACCAAGCATGCTTAACAACTTGGAAATGTAGCAATTGTATTTGTTTCTCATGTATTTAGTACAGCCAAATTCAATTTATTCCTCACATGGTATACAATAAGAGAATGCAGCCACGACAATTGAACATTGATACGTCTCCAACGTATATGTAATTTTTGATTGCTCCATGCTATTATATTATCTATTTTGGATGTTAATGGGCTTTATTTTACACTTCTATATCATTTTTGGGACTAACCAACTAATCGGAGGCCCAGCCCAAATTGATGTTTTTTGGCCTATTTTAGGGTTTCAAAGAAAAGGAATATCAAACGGAGTCCAAACGGAATGAAACCTTCGGGAACGTGATTTTCTCAACAAATGTGATCCAGGAGACTTGGAATGGGCGTCAAGAAACGATCGAGGAAGGCACGAGGCAGGGGTCGCGCCTACGCCCCTGGGCGTGCCCTCCACCCTCGTGGGCCCGTCGATGCTCCACCGAAGTACTTCTTCCTCCTATATATATATCCACGTATCCCCCAAACATCCAGGATCACCAAGAAAACCTAATTCCATTGCCGCAACTTTCTTTACCCGAGAGATCCCATCTCGAGGCCTTTCCCGGAGCTCCGCCGGAGGGGGCATTGATAACGGAGGGTCTCTTTATCAACTCCATGGCCTCTCCGGTGATGTGTGGGTAGTTTACTTCAGACCTACGGGTCCATATTTATTAGCTAGATGGCTTCTTCACTCTCTTTGGATCTCGATACAAAGTTCTCCTCGATTCTCTTAGAGGTCTATTCGATGTAATCTTCTTTTGCGGTGTGTTTGTCGAGATCCAATGAATTATGGGTTTATGATTAAGTTTATCTATGAACAATATTTGAATCTCCTTTGAATTCTTTTATGTATGATTGGTTTATCTTTGCAAGTCTCTTTGAATTATCAGTTTGGTTTGGCCTACTAGATTGATCTTTCTTGCAATGGGAGAAGTGCTTAGCTTTGGGTTCAATCTTGCGGTGCTCGATCCCAGTGATAGAAAGGGAACCGACATGTATGTATTGTTGCCATCGAGGATAAAAAGATAGGGTTTATATCATATTGCATGAGTTTATCCCTCTACATCATGTCATCTTACTTAAAGCATTACTCTGTTCTTATGAACTTAATACTCTAGATGCATGCTGGATAGCGGTCGATGTGTGGAGTAATAGTAGTAGATGCAGAATCGTTTCGGTCTACTTGTCGCAGACGTGATGCCTATATACATGATCATACATAGATATTCTCATAACTATGTTGAATTCTATCAATTGCTCGACAGTAATTCATTTACCCACCGTAATACTTATGCTCTGGAGAAAAGCCACTAGTGAAACCTATGGCCCCCGGGTCTATCTTCCATCATATTAATCTTCCAACACTTAGTTATTTCCTTTGTCATTTATTTTACTTTGCATCCGTATTTCTCTTTATTATAAAAATACCAAAAATATTATCCTATCATATCTATCAAATCTCACTCTCGTAAGTGACCGTGAAGGGATTGACAACCCCTTTATCGCGTTGGTTGCGAGGTTCTTATTTGTTTGTGTTGGTGCATGGGACTCGGGCGTGATCTCCTACTGGATTAATACCTTGGTTCTCAAAAACTGAGGGAAATACTTACGCTACTTTGCTGCATCACCCTTTCCTCTTCAAGGGGAAACCAACACAGTGCTCAAGAGGTAGCAAGAAGGATTTCTGGTGCCATTGCCTGGGAGATTCGCGCCAAGTAAAGTCAAGATTTGACTCCTAACAACGAGCCATTTTTGGCACCGTTGCCGGATTCTACGCACAAGTCAAGACATACCAAGTACCCATCACAAACTCTTATCCCTCGCATTACATTATTTGCCATTTGCCTCTCGTTTTCCTCTCCCCCACTTCACCCTTGCCATTTTATTTCCCCTCTTTTCCTCTCTCCCTCTCTTTCTGTTCCCCTTCTATTTTTCTATTTGTCTTCTTTTGCCCGTTTCTTGTTTTCTTGTGTGTTGGATTGCTTGCTTGTCATGATGGCTCTACATAGATTTGGTGATCTTCACCTTAAAAGGTTAGAAGAGATCGAAAGCAACGTCAGGGGTTTTATGACTTTACAATTTGAGCATAATAATTTCTTTAGGAACGAGCTTAAGGAAAAAAAACTTTATGGGTTATATGAATAAAGAGCTCGATGATATGTCTAAGGAATTTTATGGTTTGAAATCTCAGATTGCACATCTCGAAAAATTAATTGCTGAAGTTTCGAATAAGCAGGCCACCTTAGTTAATAAGATGGCCGCTAAGCCGGAAAATTTCTATGAAAATAAGGATGAAGATCTAAAAGTGATTGATGTATCCCCTATTAAATCTTTGTTTTGCAATATAAATCTTGATAATGATGGGACTGAAGATGAGTCACCTTTACCTAGAAGGCGTTCCAAAAATTCGGAGTTTTTAGATCTTGATGCTAAAGTTGATAAAAGTGGGATTGAAGAGGTCAAAACTTTAAATAGCAATGAACCCACTATTTTGGATTTCAAGGAATTTAATTATGATAATTGCTCTTTTATAGATTGTATTTCCTTGTTGCAATCCATGCTAAATTCTCCTCATGCTTATAGTCAAAATAAAGCTTCTACTGAACATATCGTTGATGCTTTGATGCAATCTTATGAAGAAAAACTTGAGTTGGAAGTTTCTATCCCTTGAAAAATTTATGATGAGTGGGAACCTATAATATAAATTAAAATTAAAGATCATGAGTGTTATGCTTTGTGTGATTTGGGTGCTAGTGTTTCCACGATTCCGAAAACTTTGTGTGATTTGCTAAGTTTCCATGATTTTGATGATTGTTTTTTAAACTTGCACCTTGTGAATTCTACTATTAAGAAACATATGACAAGAATTAATGATGTTCTTCTTGTTGAAAATAGGAATTACGTGCCCGTAGATTTCATTGTTCTTGATATAGATTGCAATCCTTCATGTCATATTATTCTTGGTAGACCTTTCCTTAGAACGATTGGTGCAATTATTGATATGAAGGAAGGGAATATCAAATTCCAATTTCCATTAAATAAATTCATGGAACAATTTCCTAGAAATAAAATTAAATTACCATATGAATCTATTATGAGAGCAACTTATGGATTTCCTACCAAAGATGGCAATTCCTAGATCTATCTTTGCTTTTATGCCTAGCTAGGGGCGTTAAACGATAGCGCTTGTTGGGAGGCAACCCAATTTTATTTTTATTCCTTGCTTTTTGCTACTGCTTAGTAATAAATAATTTATCTAGCCTATGTTTTGGTTGTTCTTTTTGTGTTTAATTAGTGTTTGTGCCAAGTAGAACCGTTGGGAAGACTTGGGGAAAGTCTTTTTGATCTCGCTGTAAAAAATAGAAACTTTAGCGCTCACGAGAACTGCTGCCATTTTTATTTGGAAGGTTCTATTTAGTTAATTATTTTTGAATATGATTAATAGATAAATTCCTCAGGTCCATAAATTTATTTTATAATTTTTGGGGTTCCAGAAGTTGCGTTAGCTACATATTACTACAGACTGTTCTGTTTTTGACAGATTCTGTTTTTCTTGTGTTGTTTGCTTATTTTGATGAATCTGTGGCTAGTAAAAGAGTTTATAAACCATAGAGAAGTTAGAATATAGTAGGTTTAACACCAATATAAATAAATAATGAGTTCATTACAGTACCTTGAAGTGGTGTTTTGTTTTCTTTCGCTAACAGAGATCACGAGATTTTCTATTTTGAGTTTTGTGTTGTGAAGTTTTCAAGTTTTGGGTAAAGATTTGATGGATTGTGGAACAAAGAGTGGCAAGAGCCTAAGCTTGGGGATGCCCATGGCACCCCAAGGTAAAATTCAAGGACACCAAAAAGCCTAAGCTTGGGGATGCCCCGGAAGGAATCCCCTCTTTCGTCTTCGTCTATCGGTAACTTTACTTGGAGCTATATTTTTATTCACCACATGATATGTGTTTTGCTTGGAGAATATTGTATGATTTGAGTCTTTGCTTTTTAGATCATCCTTGTTGTGCACACCTTTTGAGAGAGACTCACATGATTTGAAATTTATTAGAATACTCTATGTGCTTCACTTATATCTTTTGAGCTATATAGTTTTTGCTCTAGTGCTTCACTTATATCTTTTAGAGCATGGTGGTGGTTTTATTTTATAGAAATAATTGTTATCTCATGCTTCACTTATATTATTTTGAGAGTCCTTTAGAACAACATGGAAATTTGTTATAATATAAAAACTTACATAGAAGTGCATTGAATACTATGAGAAGTTTGATACTTGATAATTGTTTTGAGATATGGAGATGGTGATATGAGAGTCATGCTAGTTGAGTAGTTGTGAATTTGAGAAATACTTGTGTTGATGCTTTTGATTCCCGTAGCATGCACGTATGGTGAACCGTTATGTGATGAAGTCAGAGCATGATTTATTTATTGATTGTCTTCCTTATGAGTGGCGGTCAGGGACGAGCGATGGTCTTTTCCTACCAATCTACCCCCTAGGAGCATGCACGTAATACTTTGTTTCGATAACTAATAGATTTTTGCAATAAGTATGTGAGTTCTTTATGACTAATGTTGAGTCCATGGATTATACGTACTCTCACCCTTCCACCATTGCTAGCCTCTCTAGTATCGCGCAACTTTCGCCGGTACCATAAACCCACCATATACCTTCCTTAAAACAGCCACCATACCTACCTATTATGGCATTTCCATAGCCATTCCGAGATATATAGCCATGCAACTTTCCACTGTTCCGTTATTATGACACACTTCATCATTGTCATATTGCTTGCATGATCATGTAGTTGACATCATATTTGTGGCAAAGCCAGCGTTCATAATTCTTCATACATGTCACTCATGCATCATTGCACATCCCGGTACACCGCTGGAGGCAATCACATAGAGTCATATTTTGTTCTAAGTATTGAGTTGTAATTCTTGAGTTGTAAGTAAATAAAGTGTGATGATCATCATTATTAGAGCAATGTCCTGGTGAGGAAAGTCTGATGGAGACTATGATTCCCCCACAAGTCGGGATGAGACTCCGGACGAAAAAAAGAGAAAGATGCCAAAAGGAAAAAAATAAAGAAGGCCCAAATAAAAAAAGAGATAAAAAGAGAGAAGGGACAATGCTACTATCCTTTTCCACACTTGTGCTTCAAAGTAGCACCATGATCTTCATGATAGAGAGTCTCCTATGATGTCACTTTCATATACTAGTGGGAATTTTTCATTATAGAACTTGGCTTGTATATTCCAATGATGGGCTTCCTCAAAATGCCCTATGTCTTCATGAGCAAGCAAGTTGGATGCACACCCACTTAGTTTCTTTTGTTGAGTTTCATATACTTATAGCTCTAGTGCATCTGTTGCATGGCAATCCCTACTAACTCACATTGATATCTATTTATGGGCATCTCCATAGCCCATTGATACGCCTAGTTGATGTGAGACTATCTTCTCCTTTTTGTCTTCTCCACAACCACCATTCTATTTCACATATAGTGCTATATCCATGGCTCACGCTCATATATTGCGTGAAGATTGAAAAGGTTTAAGAACATCAAAAGTATGAAACAATTGCTTGGCTTGTCATCGGGGTTGTGCCAGACTATATGATTTTGTAGGGATAACTTTCTTTGGCCATGTTATTTTGAGAAGACATAATCGCTTAGTTAGTATGCTTGAAGTATTATTATTTCTATGTCAATATTAAACATTTATCTTCAATCTTTCAGATCTGAACATTCATGCCACAATAAAGAATAATTACATTGAGAAATATGTTAGAAAGCATTCCACATCAAAAATTCTTCTTTTATCATTTACCTACTCAAGGACGAGTAGGAATTAAGCTTGGGATGCTATTATATTATCTATTTTGGATGTTAATGGGCTTTATTTTACACTTTTATATCATTTTTGAGACTAACCTACTAATCGGAGGCCCAGCCCAAATTGATGTTTTTTTTGCCTATTTTAGGGTTTCGAAGAATAGGAATATCAAACGGAGTCCAAACGGAATGAAACCTTCGGGAACGTGATTTTCTCAACAAACGTGATCCAGGAGACTTGGAGTGGGCGTCAAGAAACGATCGAGGAAGGCACGCGGCAGGGGGCGCGCCTACCCCCTGGGCGCGCCCTCCACCCTCGTGGGCCCCTTGATGCTCCACCAACATACTTATTCCTCCTATATATATCCACGTATCCCCCAAACATCCAGGAGCACCACGAAAACCTAATTCCACCGCCACAACCTTCTATACCCGAGAGATCCCATCTCGAGGCCTTTTCTGGAGCTCCGCCGGAGGGGGCATTGATCATGGAGGGCCTCTACATCAACTCCATGGCGTCTCCAATGATGTGTGAGTAGTTTAATTTAGACCTACGGGACCATAGTTATTAGCTAGATGACTTCTTGTCTCTCTTTGGGTCCCAATACAAAGTTCTCCTCGATTCTCTTGGAGATCTATTCGATGTAATCTTCTTTTGCAGTGTGTTTGTCGAGATCCAATGAATTGTGGGTTTATGATCAAGTTTATCTATGAACAATATTTGAATCTCCTCTGAATTCTTTTATGTATGATTGGTTTATCTTTGCAAGTCTCTTCGAATTATCAGTTTGGTTTGGCCTACTAGATTGATCTTTCTTGCAATGGGAGAAGTGCTTAGCTTTGGGTTCAATCTTGTGGTGCTCGATCCCAGTGACAGAAAGGGAACCGACACATATTGTATTGTTGCCATCGAGGATAAAAAGATGGGGTTTATATCATATTGCATGAGTTTGTCCCTCTAAATCATGTCATCTTACTCAAAGCATTACTCTGTTCTTATGAACTTAATACTCTAGATGCATGCTGGATAGCGGTCGATGTGTGGAGTAATAGTACTAGATGCAGAATCGTTTCGGTCTACTTGTCGCGGACGTGATTCCTATATACATGGTCATACCTAGATATTCTCATAACTATGTTTAATTCTATCAATTGCTCGACAGTAATTCATTTACCCACCGTAATACTTATGCTCTTGAGAGAAGCCACTAGTAAAACCTATGGCCCCCGGGTCTATCTTCCATCATATTAATCTTCCAACACTTAGTTATTTCCTTTGCCGTTTATTTTACTTTGCATCTTTATTTCTCTTTATCATAAAAATACCAAAAATATTATCTTATCATATCTATCAGATCTCACTCTCGTAAGTGACCGTGAAGGGATTGACAACCCCTTTATCATGTTGGTTGTGAGGTTCTTATTTGTTTGTGTAGGTGCGTGGGACTCGAGCGTGCTCTCCTACTAGATTAATACCTTGGTTCTCAAAAATTGAGGGAAAGACTTATGCTACTTTGCTGCATCACCCTTTCCTCTTCAAGGGAAAACCAACGCAGTGCTCAAGAGGTAGCAAACATCGCATTGCAGAATTGAACCAAGCAGTTAACTAAGCACCACAACTAGTGAACCAAGCCACAACAAATGAACCAGGCAGTTAACTAAACACCAATTGAACAATATAACATACTCCTAATAGAAGATCAGACAGTTAACTAAACCAAGCATACTTAAGAACTTGGAAATATTGCACCCTGAAGAATTGAACATCACATTTGCAGAATTGAACCAAGCAGTTAATTGAACACCACATTGCAAGACATATAGAACATATACACTATAGCAGAAAATTGCATGGTGAAAGTAGATAGCACAATTCACTAGAATATGTTAAGGAAAGGCAGTAGCTAGCAAACTGAGCATGGATCCTTATAGTGAGGTAATAAGACAAGCTACTCCTCATTGTTGGAGATATCGATGACGATTGGCTCCTTGGAAATGGAAGAGGGCAAGGACTCCGCATCGTGGGTGCCCTTGTTGTAGTGGTGAGTTGCCTGAGCCGCTCCGGGCACCAACCTGCTTGCTCTCGAGATGAGGTAAGCACGTGCACGCTGAGAAAACACCTCGTAGTCTTTGTCGAAAGCACCCATGGTGGCCTCGAGAAAATGCCACGAACTGTCGTTTAAAGCAGCCAACCGCGTGGCGGCGTCGGCACGCAAGGCATCAACGGTGGGCTCGACGGCGAGGTGCTCCTCCAAGACCTGGGGGTCGGCACGAATGGCAGCCATCGTGACCTCATCCGCGCGTGCGGCCACGATTTTCTTCTCCACTAGCTGCCAAATGCTCCTTGAGGTCTTGGCTATACTGCATGCACCATGGCTTAGGCCGGCGCTTATTTGGTGGAGAGGTCGGCGATTTGGGTGGAAGGTGTCGCGCTCACGCTGGCGGTCGGGGCATGTGGGTTGTGGAAGGAGTAGGAGGATGGGTGTTGGGTGTAGATTACCTGCCTGGATAGGCGAGGCCGAGCAGTGTGAAGGAGGGTTGCCGGCGAGGAGGCGCCGGTGTTGCAAGCAAGGAGTGAAGGTTTCAACTTGGAAAGGAAGGCGGAAAGGGGGGAAATGTGGCTTTTGGTAAGGGGGAGGGTGCGGGGAGGTAGATATTTCCACGGAAGCCGAAAATTTGGAATCGCTTCAGCCAAAAAACTGGCGTGCAAAGTGTCATCAGACACGGTCCCTTATTCAGACACGGTCCGAAGATATTTTGTGCTGCATCTCACATGGTTGGTTATAATAAACTGTGTGAGATCTACTTGATTTTTCGTCTTGATTTGAAATACATAATGGTGTCACAGGGGCCATGGACGGTGTTTGAATTGCTAGACCATTTATCTGCAGTGATCATAAAAGAATTGGAATTATTCAGGTTCGTTTGGACATTTTTATGCATTAAGTGAGTTTTCAATGCATTTATGTGCATAATTCAAATTTGAACTACATGCACATGCTCCAATGCATATAAATTGGTTGTAAAATCAAATCTTTGTCCTTGAGTGCATGCTTAGGTCCCATGTAAGAAATGGGAATGAATGTCAAACACCCTGCCACCGTCACTCAGCCGCAAACATTGAGATACCTGGTTTTTAAATTCTAGTAAATCCAAAACTCGTCTGAACTTCATGAAACTTGGCATGCCATCATGGAGCGGCATCAACATGGCGTGGTAAAGTTTTTGTCCCATTTGGTGCAAGTTTGGGTATATGCTTCTCACAAACTAGAGCTTCTCACAACAAGCATGATGGTTTCGGTAGGGAACGCCCCAACTTTGGGGACGAAACGATATACATTGCCTCTAATTGCTTTCAAATTTTTTTCTCATGTCAACATAGAACAACACGAGTGTTGTGTTATTTTTTGTGATTTTTCGGGGTTCGTTTGGACATTTTTATGCATTAAGTGAGTTATCACTGCATTTATGTGCATAATTCAAATTTGAACTACATGCACATGCTCCGGTGCATATAAATTTGTTGAAAAATCAAATCTTTGTCCTTGGGTGCATGCTTAGTGTAACATCGCAAATTTTCAATTTGGAATGTTATACATTAGATCATCATTGCATATCATATTTTATTGCATTTTGGCTTGATCCTAGAAATTCTACGCAACTCAAGGACCTAGGGAGAGAGTTGGGGATTTCATTATTTTCATATATGAGTTTTTCTCGAATTTTGAAAAGAGGATCGTTTGATTTTATTATTTTATCTTCGAATATTTCTTTTATAAAAATAAAAGAGAGAGGATAAAGTGACTTCCTCAAAATAAAGAAATATTGGAGATTTAATATTAAAATCAAATAAGATTTTTATTCGGAGTTTTATTGCTATTTTATTTGAATTAGGAAAAATATGCGTTTTTTCAAAATTGCATTACAATTCCAAATAAATGTTCACCTTGTCCAGTAGATTTTTAGAGGACGGGAAATTTATTTCAGGATTTTTGGAGTCCGTTTAGTATTTCTATTGTTTGTTTTTCTTCGCGGAATAAATTTTTTTAAAAAAAAGATAAACCGACTCCGGCCGTACCCGAGCGGGACTCCACCCGGGTGGGCTTTGTAAGCCGTGCCGGCCGAAGCCCCGCAGCCCATCAAGCCCTCCGCCGAACCCTAGCACCCGCCGTCGTCGCCGCCCCGCCGCCCGCGCCGCCGGAGCCACCACCCGCCGCCCCGCGCCGCCGCTCGCCGCCGCCCGACCCCGCTGGAGCCGTCTGCCGCCGTCGCCATTCCGACGGACTTCACAGGAGGTAGCCACCGCCGCCGCTTCAGTTTTCGCGAGAAAACCGATCGGTTCTTTTCGAAACCCTAGTTTCCCTTTTTTTATTTTTAGATCGGTTTTTTGGGTTTAGTTATTTAGCGGACGTTCGTCCGGATGTTTGTTTTAACAAACAGTTTTCACCATTTAGCCACAGATAGCAAACGTTCGTTCGTTAGCCTGTTTGTTAGTTTTTCTTTTTCCCGGATTTTTCGTGATTATTTTCGATCGCGATTTCTGATCCGATTTTCGTTTTAGTTTATCTTTTCGATCGTTTATCGGGATCAGGCGATTCAAGCGCCTAGAGTTTCGTCTCGAAGCCCTCTTTTGGTTTAACCAACTTAAACAAGTTTTTGCTACTGTAAAATTTGACTTTAGTCCAGATTAGTAATCGGAGCTTGTTTTTTGCCTTTTGAGTTTCGTTGCTTCGTTTGATTTGATTCTTTTTTGCAAACCAGAGTTCTTAAGTTGAACTTTTTGGTTGCATCTTCTTGTTTGATTTTACCCGTGCCCCTTGTTTGATTGCTTATTGTATGCTTGTTTGATTGCGATAGAGTACCCGGAGTGCGAGTGTGCTACTACGAGTCTCTAGGTTTCACGGATCATCAACAAGGCAAGTAACACTTTGATCATACCTCTTTACTACCCAGTTTTATTGCATTATATCAACCCTCAAACAATTGCATGATTAGGATCTAAATAACTTGTGGGTTGGGAAGTAGATGAGGTAGTACCTATTCACCTGTTTTATTATCAAACCCTGGGAGTTACTTCTACGTTGCTTATATTGCTATGTTATGCTAGTAGACGTGGTTTGGGTTTGAGTGTGTCCATGACAGATGTGAGTTGTTAATTAATGGTTAACTTAAGGTGGCAACATTAATGCACATCTGGGTGGATTGAGGCACCTGGGGAACCAAGTGATTGCCTGTATTTTTGGAAATCCCGGGGTACGGTGTAATTTTCCTATGGACTGCCACCCAGGCTCAAAGGGATCATAAGATTATTCATGCTGGAAACTTCCGTGTGCAGACACATGACATTATGGGCTCTAGCATAGTTGAGTAAGTTGTGGGAAACCTTTCCATGATGGGCTAGCAGATGTAGGGGATTGTAGGTGTACCGACCTTTCTATTGGTTAAGGGGACCTCTTCGGAAAGACTGTGTCTCGGTCATCCGTTTCTCAAACACTATGTAGTGCGAGAAATCCAATGGAGGAGATCGAGTCTTGTCGGGAAAAGTGCACAAACCTCTGCAGAGTGTACAAACTAATCATGGTTAGCCGTGGCCCCGGTTATGGACATCTTGAGTATCTAGTTTTTGGATTATCATGTGGATCTCATCACTCTTAAATATAATTTGATTGGGTTATTAATTACTTTTAATTGGGATTGAGATGGTGTTTACCATTCTCAATGTTTTTCAACCAACTTTGTAGTTAAATAAAATATATTCCTTTGTAGTAGGGAAAAATTGGCTTTTTCGCAAAACCTATTAACCATATAGCCTCCACCAGCCATATATGCATGTAGTGATAGCTTTACATTGTTCATTACTCTCTTGTGTTACATTGCCAGCATATTCCATGTGCTGACCCATTTTCGGGCTGCAACGTATTATGTTGCAGACTTTTCAGACGACAAGTAAGGTGCCTTAGATCGTGGTCTTTCACTCAGTGATGCCGTTGGAGTTGATGGACTCACTTTATCTTCCAAGCCTTCCTCTGTTATCGTTTTAGATGGCCTTAAGCCATATTTTATTGTAATAAGTTCTCTTTTGAGACATTCGATGTAATAAGTGTGTGATTGCTACTCTATTATAAATCCTCAAGTACTGTGCGTGTCAGCATTACCGATCCAGGGATGACACTGATTCACAGAGATCAGACTGTTTGAGGTCTAGTCGCTACAAGATGGTATCAGAGCACATGCTGACTATAGGACACGACCACTAAGCTAAAGCCCTAGATCACTACTCTCACCTCATTTCTGACTCCTCTCCATTCTCTACTCTTTAGGATGGCGGACTCGAGGAACAAGTTTGCACAACCGGATGAAGAAGCACCTTTTGGACGACACTTGAAGGAAGTCACTAAGTACCTGAACATTGGAATACCAAGCTTCACCGGGACTTACAACGCCACTTTACTAGAAGAGGAGCGCTGTACAATTCAAGTTCAAGTTCCAGGAAGGACATTTACGCCAGTCACTAAGCCCATAGAGTTTCCCTTTGATGCACCAACCTGGAGTCTAGGAAAGAGTATGGCAGCCCACATCACCATGGGACGCATTGGAGAAGTTTACCATAAGGAGCTTAAGGATACTTTTTACCAGATTTGTGGGTGCCGAGATGAGCAATGGGAGATGATCAACACCAGGAACGGTAGATCCATTGCAGCTTTCATCCAGGAGTTAAACCAGCATATTCACCGTCAGGAGAATCAGATGTGCGCGGGTATGATAGATCTGAAGAAGGCAATGATAAGGATCACGGAGCTGGAGGAAGAACTCAAGTCTACTCGTGAAGATTATGAGGAGGAAATCGTTGTACTAGTGGAGAAGAATGACAACCTGACAAGGAAGCTGGGAGTATTCGTGGGAGACCCCGCGCCAGGAGGAGAAGACGATGAACCCAAGGAGATTTGTTCTGAAGACTACATCATCGTCGACGACACCGAATTGGACCCCGACGATAGCGATGATGACTATGTTGATGAAGCTGGAGCAGATATCATGGAGTCTTCGACCGATCAATATTTCTAGTCGACCACCATATCAGTAGTAGTATTCCACCATGTATATAGTATAGTCCGAGCACTTTTGTAACGATAGTTCTTGACCGATTGTATGCCCTTGCTTGATTGATTGAGTGATATGATTGTGTTTGTCTCATGTGCATATGGGAAGTGTTTTCTCACTAGACCTCATTGTATGCTATTCCTCTTCCCTTTAAAACCTCAGATGCCTCCGAGACGTGACCCCGGATTTACCTTTCCACCGGAGCTCACTTAGTTGATCCAGCAGCAGAATACCCTGATGTAGTTGTTAGTTCATAACCAAGGCAACAACAACAACCCACCACCACCACCCCTAGTTGACAACTTACCATTTTTTGAGGTTGCAGCCGCCGGTGTTTTCTAGTAGCACCAAGCCGATAGTAGCAGATGATTGGCTCCGCAGGATTGGAAGGGAGTTAACCACTGCAGGATGCACAAATGCTGAGAAGGTGTGTTTTTCCGCACACCAATTGGATGGACCAGTAGCCTCATGGTGGGAGAATTACACTGTCACGTATCCTATAGCCACTGTTACATGGGACCAGTTCCAGCAGGCCTTTCGCACTGCCCATGTATCAATAGGAGCTATGGCCATGAAGAAGTGTGAGTTTCGCAACTTACTCCAAGGAGGACGCACAGTTGGCCAGTATGTTGATGACTTTAGTAAGCTAGCACGTTATGCCCCAGATGACATCGCTACAGATGCAACTAAGCAAGAGAAGTTCTTAGAATGACTTAATGATGAGCTGAGCATGCAGTTGATGGTAGCAAATTTCAATAACTACCAGGAGTTGGTAGATAGAGCTCTCATGATTGAAGGGAAGCAGCAGCAGATCAATAACCGCAAGAGGAAGTATGGAAAGGGGAAGTATAATTCTAGAGCTCAGCAGAGACTTCGTTTTACCCCTAACTCGGGAGGACCCCTTCAGAATAACCATGGAGGACACAATCACCCTGGAGGGAGTTCGCACAACCATAGTGGCTCCAAGAACGTGAATGGTAATGGAGGAATCAACAGACAGAACCGTTCCAACCCAGCAACGCCCACCAAGAAAGATCTAAGCCACATTACTTGCTACAAGTGCCAGAAGACCGGAAATTGCGCTAATGAATGTCCTAAAGCGAAGAATGGAAATGGCAATGGAAGCTCTGGGAAGAAGCCCAACCCTTTCAATAGGGGACAAGTGAACCACATTAACGTGGAGGAGATTGAAGCCCAGCCGGATGCAGTAATAGGTAAGTTTTTGGTTAAGTCATTTACTGCAGTCGTTCTTTTCGATACCGGTGCATCGCATTAATACATATCAAGGGGATTTGTGGATAAGTATAAGTTGCCCACTAGTTCTTAAGACACCCTTGCTAGTAACATCACCCGGAGCCAAGTATATGGCAAGCAGTGGATGTTTTCAGTTGCCATTAACCATAGGTAGTCATGTTTTCCCTTCTGATTTGATAATTTTGGAGTCGGAAGGTTTGGATGTGATTCTGGGTATGGATTGGCTATCGATGTATGGAGGAAACATCGATTGCGCCAGTAAGTCAATTTTTCTCACCACCCCAGAAGGAAGAAGGATCAAGTTTGTATCCCGGCATGTGCCGATTAGGACTCAAGTAAATTCCTTATCAGGAGTTGTACAGGAGGAAGTACCAGTGTTGAAGGATTTCCCGGATGTATTTCCAGAAGAGTTGCCAGGCATGCCACCGGATAGAGACATTGAATTTTTAATTGAGCTTTTGCCAGGCATAGGGCCAATATCTAAGAGACCGTACAAGATGCCCGCACAGGATTTAGAGGAAATCAAGAAGCAGGTTAAGGAGTTACTGCATAAAGGATATATTCGCCCAAGTTCATCACCTTGGGGATCGCCAATACTTCTAGTGGAGAAGAAGGATGGATCGTTAAGGATGGTTGTTGATTATCGAGGATTGAATGAGGTGACGATCAAGAACAAATACCCACTGCCTATGATCAATGATTTGTTTGATCAGCTGCAAGGAGCTAAGGTGTTTTCCAAGATCGATCTGCGATCAGGGTACCACCAACTGAAGATTCAAGAGCAGGATATACCTAAGACAACTTTTACCACAAGGTACGGGCTATATGAGTATACCGTTATGTCATTTGTCCTGACTAAAGCACCTGCCTACTTTATGAACATGATGAACAAGGTGTTTATGGAGTTTTTGGATAAGTTCGTTGTGGTGTTCATAGATGATATTCTAGTCTACTTGAAGAATGAAGAGGAGCATAAAGAGCATTTGCGTTTGGTACCTGGGAAGCTCAGAGAACATCAGCTATACACCAAGTTCAGCAAGTGCGAGTTTTGGTTGAAGGAAGTTGGATTCCTTGTACATGTTATATCCGGAGAAGGAATAGCGGTAGACCCCACCAAAGTTGTCACTGTGACATATTGGGAGGCACCCACGTTAGTTGGAGAAATTCAGAGTTTTCTTGGACTCGCAGGTTACTACCGGAGGTTCATTGAGAATTTCTCGAAGATTGCAAAGCCTATGATGAAGTTGTTGAAGAAGGACACCAAGTTCAACTGGACTGAGGAATGTGAGACTAGTTTTCAGGAATTTAAGAAATGTTTGGTTACCCCACCAGTGTTGATTCTGCCAGATCAACGCAAAGATTATGAAGTGTATTGCGGCGCTTCTCATCGAGGACTTGGAGCAGTGCTTATGCAGGAAGGAAGAGTTGTTTCATATGCCTCAATACAGCTTAAGCCCCATGAGTTGAATTATGCTACGCATGATTTGGAGTTAGCAGCCGTAGTGCATGCGTTGAAGACTTGGAGACATTTTCTCATCGGAAACCATTGTGAAGTATATACGGATCACAAGACTTTGAAGTATATCTTTACGCAGAAGCAGTTGAATCTCAGGCAGAGGAGATGGTCAGAACTCATAAAGTATTATGATATGAAGTTGCACTATCATCCTGGAAAGGGTAACATAGTAGCCAATGCGTTGAGCCGAAATAGTCATGTCAATACACTCATGACCGGAGGGTTACCCAAGGAGTTAGCAGAAGACCTTCGTGAGCTATGTTTGGAGATAGTTCCGAGAGGCTATGTAGCAGCTTTGGAGATTCAATCTACTTTGATGGATAAGATCAGAGAAGCTCAGAGGATGGACAAGGAGATTGCTGAGATAAAGGAAAGGATGAGAAAAGGAAAAGCCAAGGGATTTCGTGAGGATGAGCATGATACCTTATGGTTTGAGGACCGCGTATATGTGCCAAATGATCAGGAGATCAGGAAGCTGATTTTATAGGAGGCCCATGATTCGCCATATTCAATTCAACCAGGAAATACCAAGATGTATATGGATTTGAAGGATAGTTTCTGGTGGACCGGAATGAAGAAGGATAGTGCGGAGTATGTAGCAGTTTGTGATGTATGTCAGAGAGTGAAGGCAGAGCATCAGAAGCCAGCAGGATTGCTACATCCATTGCCGATAGCCGAACGGAAGTGGGATAAGCTAGGCATGGATTTTATCACAGGATTACCCCGGACACGTTCAGGCTATGACTCGATATGGGTTGTAGTCGATCGTTTGACGAAAGTAGCTCATTTTATCCCAGTGAAGACCACTTACACCAGTGCTAAGTTGGCAAAGATATACATGACCAGGATCGTCTGTTTGCATGGAGTTCCAAGGACAATTGTATCAGATAGAGGAACCCAGTTAACCTCAAAGTTTTGGAATCAGTTGCATGAAACTTTGGGAACCAGGCTAGAGTTCAGTACAGTTTTTCACCCGCAGACAGATGGACGGACTGAGAGAGTCAATCAGATTCTGGAGGACATGTTGAGAGCTTGTGCACTAGATTATGGATCTAGTTGGGATGATAATTTGCCTTACGCAGAGTTCTCGTACAACAGTAGTTACCAAGCCAGCTTGAAGATGGCCCCTTTCGAAGCTTTGTACGGAAGGAGGTGCAGAACACCATTGTTGTGGGATGAAGTTGGAGACCAACAGTTGTTTGGACCAGAGTTGATTAAAGAGTCTGAAGAGCAGGTTAAGCTGATTTGCGATAGGCTCAAGGTAGCCCAATCCAGACAGAAGAGTTATGCGGATTTGAAACGCAAGGAGATAGTTTACAAAGTCGGAGACAGAGTGTATCTTCGTGTATCACCACTTCGAGGAGTGAAGCGTTTTGGAGTTAAAGGGAAGTTAGGACCACGTTTTGTGGGACCCTACAAAGTTTTGGAACATATGGGAGAAGTTTCTTACAAGTTGGAATTGCCCAAAGGATTGTTAGGAGTTCACGAAGTGTTCCACGTTTCTCAGTTGAAGAAGTGCCACACAGAGATGGATGATATCCCTCTGAGAGATATAGTGCCACTGGAAGCAATACAGTTAGATAGCGATTTGACCTACGAGGAGAAGCCAGTCAAGATTCTTGATTTTGCCAGCCGAGTCACACGCAACAAAGTTATCAAGTTCTGTAAAGTTCAGTGGAGCCATCATACTGAAGATGAAGCCACCTGGGAACGCGAGGAAGACTTACAGAAAGATCACCATCACCTATTTTCTAGCCAACCCGAATCTCGAGGGCGAGATTCATCTTAAGGGGGGTAGGTTTGGAACATCCCAAATTTTGAATTTGGAATGTTATACATTAGATCATCATTGCATATCATATTTTATTGCATTTTGGCTTGATACTAGAAATTCTACGCAACTCAAGGACCTACGGAGAGAGTTGGGGGTTTCGTTATTTTCATATTTGAGTTTTTCTCAAATTTTGAAAAGAGGATTGTTTGATTTTATTATTTTATCTTCGAATATTTCTTTTATAAAAATAAAAGAGAGAGGATAAAATGACTTCCTCAAAATAAAGAAATATTGGGGATTTAATATTAAAATCAAATAAGATTTTTATTCGGAGTTTTATTACTATTTTATTTGAATTAGGAAAATATGCGTTTTTCAAAATTGCATTAGAGTCCCAAATAAATGTTCACCTTGTCCGGTAGATTTTTAGAGGATGGGGAAAATTTATTTCAGGATTTTTGGAGTCTGTTTAGGATTTCTTTTGTTTGTTTTTCTTCGCAGAATAATTTAAAAAAAAAGAGAAACCGACTCTGGGCCGTACCCAAGTGGGACTCCGCCCGGGGGGGCTTTATAAGCCGCGCTGGCCAAAGCCTTGCAGCCCATCAAGCCCGCCGCCGCCGACCCGCCGCCCGCGCCGCCGGAGCCGCCACCCGCCGCCGCCCGACCCCGCCGCTGTTCTGCCGGACTTCGCCGGAGGTAACCGCCGCCGCCGCTTCGGTTTAACAAGAAAACCGATCAGGTTTTTTTCAAAACCCTAGTTTCCGTTTTTTTATTTTTAGATCGTTTTTTTCTGTTTAGTTATTTAGCGGACGTTCATTTTGAGGAACGGTTTTCACCGTTTAGCTGCAGATAGCGAACATTTATTCGTTAGCCTGTTCGTCAGTTTTTCTTTTTCTCAGATTTTTCGTGATTATTTTCGATCGCGATTTCTGATCCGATTTTTGTTTTAGTTTATCTTTTCGCTCGTTTATCAGAATCAGGCAATTCAAGCGCCTAGAGTTTCGTCTCGAAGCCCTCTTTTTGTTTAACCAACTTAAACAAGTTTTTTCTACTGTAAAATTTGACTTTAGTCCAGATTAGTAATCAGAGCTTGTTTTTTTCGTTGTTTGAGTTTCGTTGCTTCGTTTGATTTGATTCTTTTTGCAAACCAGAGTTCTTAAGTTGAACTTTCTGGTTAGATCTTATTTGAGTTTTACCCGTGCCCCTTGCTTGATTGCTTATTGTATGCTTTTTTGATTGTGATAGAGTACCCGGAGTGCGAAGCGTGCTACTACGAGTCTCTAGGTTTCACGGATCATCAGCAAGGCAAGTAACACTTTGATCATACCTCTTTACTACCCAGTTTTATTGCATTAGATCAACCCTCAAACAATTGCATGGTTAGGATCTGAATAACTTGTGGGTTGGGAAGTAGATGAGGTAGTACCTATTCACCTGTTTTATTATCAAACCCTGGGAGTTACTTCTACGTTGCTTATATTGATATGCTATACTAGTAGACGTGGTTTGGGTTTGAGTGTATCCATGACAGATGTGAGTTGTTAATTAATGGTTAACTTAAGGTGGCAACTTTAATACACATCTGGGTGGATTGAGGCACCTGGGGAACCAAGTGATTGCCTGTATTTTTGGAAATCCCAGGGTATCGTGTGATTTTCCTATGGACTGCCACCCAGGCTCAAAGGGATCATAAGATTATTCATGCTGGAAACTTCCGTGTGCAGCCACATGTCATTATGGGCTCTGGCATAGTTGAGTAAGTTGTGGGAAGCCTTTCCATGATGGGCTAGCAGATGTAGGGGATTGTAGGTGTACCGTCCTATGTATCGGTTAAGGGGACCTCTTCGGAAAGACTGTGTCTCGGTCATCCGTTTCTCGAACATTATGTAGTGCAAGAAATCCAACGGAGGAGATCGAGTCTTGTGGGAAAAGGTGCACAAACCTCTGCAGAGTGTACAAACTAATCATGGTTAGCCGTGTCCCCGGTTATGGACATCTTGAGTATCTAGTTTTTGGATTATCATGTGGATCTCATCACCCTTAAATATAATCTGATTGGGCTATTAATTAATTTTAATTGGGATTGAGATGGTGTTTACCATTCTCAATGTTTGTCAACCAACTTTGTAGTTAAATAAAATATATTCCTTTGCAGTAGGGAAAAATTGGTTTTTTCGCAAAACCTATTAACCATATAGCCTCCACCAGCCATATATGCATGTAGTGATAGCTTTACATTGTTCATTACTCTCTTGTGTTACATTGCCAGCATATTTCCATGTGCTGACCTATTTCTGGGCTGCAATGTATTATGTTGCAGACTTTTCACACGACGAGTAAGGTGGCTTAGGTCGTGGACTTTCACTCAGTGATGCCGTTAGAGTTGATGGACTCACTTTATCTTCCAAGCCTTCCTCTTTTATCATTTTAGGTGGCCTTATGCCATATTTTATTGTAATAAGTTCTCTTTTGAGACATTCGATGTAATAAGTGTGTGATTGCTACTCTGTTATAAATCCTCAAGTGATGTGTGTGTCGGAATTACCGATCCAGGGATGACACTGATGCACAGAGATCACTTAGGTCCCATGGAAGAAATGGGAATGAATGTCAAGCACCGTGCCCCATCATTCGGTCACAAACATTGAGATACCTGGTTTTTAAATTCTAGTAAATCATCATGCATGGAGCGGCATCAACATGTCGTGGTAAAGTTTTTGTCCCATTTGGGGCAGGTTTGGGTATATGCTTCTCACAAACCGGAGCTTCTCACAACAAGCATGATGTTTTCGGTAGGGAACGCCCAACTTTGGGGCCGAAACGATATCCATTGCCTCTAATTGCTTTCAATTTTTTTCCCGTGTCAACATAGAACAACATGAGTGTTGTGTTATTTTTGTGATTTTTTGGGGTTCGTTTGGACATTTTTATGCATTAAGTGAGTTTTCAATGCATTTATGTGCATAATTAAAATTTGAACTACATGCACATGCTCCAATGCATATAAATTGGTTGAAAAATCAAATCTTTGGTCCTTGGGTGCACGCTTAGGTCCCATGCAAGAAACGAGAATGAATGTCAAGCACCGTGCCACTATCACTCGGCTACAAACATTGAGATACCTGGTTTTTAAATTCTAGCAAATCCAAAACTTGTCTGAAATTCATGAAACTTGGCATGCTATCATGGAGCGTCATCAATATGTCGTGGTAAAGTTTTTGTCCCATTTGGGGAAGGTTTGGGTATATGCTTCTCACAAACCAAAGCTTCTCACAACAAGCATGATGGTTTCGGTTGGGAATGCCCCAACTTTGGGGGCAAAATGATATCCATTGCCTCTTATTGCTTTCAAATTGTTTCTCGTGTCAACATAGAACAACAGGAGTGTTGTGTTATTTTTTGTGATTTTTCGGGGTTCGTTTGGAAATTTTTTATGCATTAAGTGAGTTTTCAATGCATTTATGTGCATAATTCAAATTTGAACTACATGCACATGCTCCAATGCATATAAATTGGTTGAAAAATCAAATCTTTGGTCCTTGGGTCCATGGTTAGGTCCCATGCAAGAAATGGGAATGAATGTCAAACACCCTGCCACCGTCACTCGGCCACAAATATTGAGATACCTGGTTTTTAAATTCTAGTAAATCCAAAACTCATCTAAAATTCATGAAACTTGGCATGCTATCATGGAGGGGCAACAACATGTTGTGGTAAAGTTTTTGTCCTAGTTGGGCAGGTTTGGGTATATGCTTCTCACAAATCAGAGCTTCTCACGACAAGCATGATGGTTTCAGATAGAACAACCGTATGCAAAGTGAGGGCAGGATTTGTGCATCTCTTGAACACAAATGGTTCTTTTGGATGACCCGTGTGAATCACTAGCGGGGCGGCGCAGTACTATTCGATTTGACAGCGGGTGGCGTAGTTCCCAATATGGCTTTAATGCAGACAAGGGAGAGGGTAGCAGTTCCTGAAATGTTGAACGGCCAATGATGCATCCTCCTTCAATTAGCATCGTGTGAATGCACGAGGGAAGTAATGGGAGGACCGGGAAAAGAGGCAGCACGATGTGAATGCAACGCAGTTTGCACTCATATAAAGGCGCCCCTCCATTCCAATGCATCTACCACATCATACACACCTAAGCATTTTCCTAAGCACCTACATTAATAAGTGCAAAAGTGCCCACTCCAGACCCATGGCGGCGATGCGCGTGAGCAGCCAGCGGCTGTGCCAGATGGTCCACGATGCTGGTCTGCGGCATGGAACCATGGATCGTCTCCATACGGTGTTGGCGACCGGCTGGTGGATGGCCGCCGTCGACGCCAGCTACGACTCCCTGTTGGACCAGATGATCGTTCGCAGCACCAACAGGTTCACCATTATCAAGAAGCTCGTGGACGACATCGCCGTACTCCTCCAGCCCGCGCACCCAGGCTCCTCATTGCCTGCCACCCTAATCGGCCTCCATGGTCGAAACCTCTTTGAAGCACTGGTGGCCCTGTGACTGCCCGCCGATGCCACGAAGAATATCCACCTGGAGGTCACGCTCGCCGTGAGGCGCCTCCCCTGCAAGAAATCATCGACCTACACATCCATGTGTATGAACGAATCATGTACATAGGTATCTACAAGGCCAGTGAGGACTCTACGACATTGGCCTTCTTCAGCCGGCTGGAAGCCTTGAATGCCTTTGTTGATAAGCACCTTGACCTCACCACACAAGCTGCCGCTCCTTAGCCGCCGGTCAGTGGCCCGGCCGGCGCACTGAGTTGAGGAGGAGGAGGTCATACGTTGATGGATGCATCTTTCTTCTTGCCTCCTGTAACCACCACTGTGATTGCATCATCGTGGCCTCAATTCTTATTTTGCTATTGCATTCTCGTTCTAGTCAACACAGACATGTGCGATCCCTTTGCTCAATACAGACATGTCCATTCCAGTCTTATTTTTATTGACTTGAATGAAGGTCTATCCTGCCGTTAGGCGCTGCAGCGTGCTGTGCTCGTCGTTAGGCGTCGCGGCGTGCTCTGCTCGCGTCCATTGGCGTGCTTTGCTTGCATCCATTGGCGCCCTCTGCTCGCGTTCGTCGGCGCGCTCAGCTTGTGGACAGCTTTTCCTTGCGTGTTCAACTGCTATATGCATATATATATATATATATATATATATATATATATATATATGATTGCTCGCCATTGAGGTGACCGCGGAGCACTCTGCTCACGTCCCTCCACGCGCGCTCTGCCAACGGTTGGGCATGCGCACGATCACGTCGGGGGGGCCCATATGCATGCGGTTGCGCCACGCACGTTACCACGCCATGCAGTTACGTGCGGCACGCTGGAGTTACACGCTGCAAATTAGAACTGCCATCAGGGCCTGCCGATATTCCTGGCCGTCCGGCTTCCACTTTAATTCCCGCAGCCATTATAACCTTAGTCTCTTCAACCTTTCGATCGCGCCCCACAACACAACAAGCACACCCACAACGACACATAGAGAGGGGATGTCCGGTGGTGCTCCAATGGAGTTCGGCGAGCATAGAATGGAGACCCACGCGAGGGAGAGGACCTCTCGATGGTGTACACCATCGACCCGGCCGTGGTGGACGACTACATCAACAGCGTTGAGTAGTTGCTTGCTGGAGACAACAATGTGGTCGGCATCGACCTCCAGTACACCGCCGGTCGTCCCGGCATAGATCAGAAGGTTGCCGTCACCCAGTTGTGCGTGTGCCATCATGTCCTCATCTACCACTAGTGCATGGCCACAGAGCCTTGCGACCGTTTCAACAGGTTTGCCAACGGCACCGACTACAAGTTTTCCACAGTGGATACAAAGACGATGTAAAAGCGCTCAGTGTTACGTGCTTGGCCTGCAAGAATCTTGTCGAAATTTGTGACCACTACAGGGTCTGGGGCAGCACGAAGCAGGACTCCCTGTTCAAACTCGCCTCGGCCATCCTCGACCCCTACTATGAAAAGATGAAGCAAGATGCCAAGAGAACAAGTCCCATATCCTGGCACAAGGCCTGGATGCAGGAACTGGATGAACCTCACCTCAGGTTCGTGGCCAAGAGCGTGTACACACGCAATGAGATGCACAGGAGGATCGTTGACATGAGGAAGTGCCTCGTTGCCCAAATCGACGAGCCCGGATCGAGCCACCAGAAGAGCAAGCGTCACAAGAAGTAGATGATGATCATATGATCGTTTATGCTAGTTAATCATGCATGTAATATATAGTTTACTTTATTGGTGTGTGTGGAAATGTCATGTGTGTAGTAGTCACCTATGTAATCATGCATGTAATAGTTTACTTTGGTGTGTGCAAATGCCATGGTTGTAGTAGCCACCTATGTAAATGGATGTTTAATTTGGTTATGCAAGCATGTCCTTATAAGTGTGTGTGTGTATATATATATATGTTGTTGTTCTATATGCAATCCCATCGCACAACACACATGTCTTATTAGTAGCAACCGTATCTGTTCTTATCGGTCTACAGACACATTTCTGATTACAGACCTATTTGCCGTGTATCACACACATCTTGTTAAGTCGAACCATTTCTGTTCTCATGTCTCAACTCAAACAGTTCATCCGAATGAACCGCATGCCGTATATCGCACACACCTTTGATCTCGATGACCATTTCTTTTGTGTTGCCTAATCACAAACAGTTCATCCGAGTGAACCGTATGTTGTGTATCACACACGCCTCCATCTGGCTGCCCGTTTCTTTTGTTCCTCCTCATCGCAAATAGTTCATTGAACTGAACCGTATGCCCTTCATCGCACACACAACTAAAACCTGAACCATGTTTGATGCATCCGTCATCGCAAACATTTTACACATTTCTGACGGTTTTCATACAGCACCGTTTGCGATTATGGCATCACACACAGTTTCTCGAAGGGTCTCTGATCGTAGTGTCGCGTTAGCAGCATCCTGTAGTAGTGCAAAGCAACTTCACATTCACCCAAGCGAGCCCAATGCTGCTCTGATTCACATCTCAACAACACTCGACAGCAAGTAGGAAGAAGCTCTCATCCAGTTCCTCCGTGAGAACTAGGACATCTTTGCATGGAAGCCTTCTGACATGCCAGGTGTTCCCAGGGAACTGGTTGAGCACCGTTTGTGAGTCGACCCAAAAGCAAAACCTATCAAAGAGCATCTTCGTCGGTCCACCGTGGAGAAGAGGAAGGAAATTGGCGAAGAGGTGGCTCGACTTCTAGCAGCTGAGTTCATCCGCGGGATATATCACTCCAAGTGGCTCGCCAATATTGTCATGGTACCCAAAAAAGATGATTCACTTTGCATGTGCATCGATTTCAAGCATATCAATCGGGCTTGCCCGAAAGATCATTTCCCTCTGCCCCGCATCGATCAAATTGTTGACTCGGCTGCAGGATGTGAGCAATTGTCCTTTTTGGATGCTTATTCTGGGTACCATCAGATCCGGTTGTATGGACCCGATGAAATAAAAACAACATGTATTGCCCCATTCAGGTGCTTTTGCTATGTTACCATGCCTTTTGGTCTCAAGAATGCTGGGGCCAAATTCATGCGCATTATTCAGAAGTGCCTGCTCACTCAAATCAGTCAGAATGTGGAACCCTATATGGATGACATCGTGGTCAAGTCACGTAAGGGTTCCGACCTACTGACTAACCTCGCGGAAATCTTTGCCAATTTGAGAAGATATGATATCAAGCTTAATCCGTCGAAATGCACATTCGGAGTCCCAGGTGGAAAGTTACTCGGTTTCCATGTTTCCTAACGGGGGATCGATGCAAATCCATAGAAAGTTGGTGCCATCCTCCGAATGAAGCGCCCTGTGCGCGTGCATGACGTTCAGAAGCTTACTGGTTGTTTGGTTGCATTGCGCCGATTCATTTCTCGTCTCGCTGAAAAGACATTGCCTCTTTACCGACTGATGAAGAAATCTGACAAGTTCAAGTGGACTCCTTAAGCTGACGCAGTGTTTGCAGAGATCAAAGCCCTGATTTCCACCCAGCTGATGCTTGCTGCCCCAATCAGCAAAGAGCCTTTACTGCTTTATATTGCAGCCACTGGACAAGTTGTCAGTACAGTGCTCACGGTCGAGCTGGAAGAAGAAGGCAAAGCCTACAAAGTTCAGCGTCCAGTGTACTATATTTCTGAAGTTTTGACTTCGTCCAAGCAGAGATATCCACATTATCAGGAGCTTGTTTATGGAATTTATTTGACTACAAAGAAAGTTGCACACTACTTCTTAGATCACTCGGTTTCAGTCATCAGTGATGCTCCATTATCAAAAAATTTGAACAACAGAGATGCAACTGGTCGAGTGGCGAAGTGGGCGATTGAACTCCTTCCATTGATATCGGGTTTGAGGCAAAGAAAGCAATCAAGTCCCAAGCAATAGCATATTTCCTCGTCGAGTGGAGTGAGCAACAACAACCGACTCAGATTCACTCGGAACATTGGACTATGTTCTTTGATGGATCCAAGATGCTGAATGGTTCTGGTGCTGGGGTAGTCCTGGTATCCCCGCGAGGTGACAAACTCAGTTATGCTCTCCAGATTCACTTTGATTCCTCCAACAACGAAGCTGAATATGAGGCATTTCTGTATGGGTTGCGTATGGCCATTTCACTCAGCGTCTGTCGCCTAATGGTTTATGGCGACTCAGATTTAGTGGTCAATCAAGTGATGAAGGAGTGGGACATCAGGAGCCCAGCTATGACTGGCTATTGCAATGCAGTGAGAAAGTTGGAAAAGAGGTTTGAACGGTTAGAGCTCCACCACATACCCCGACTCAAGAATCAAGTAGCTGATGACTTGGCGAAGATAGGTCCCAAGCGGGAGCCCATTCCTAGCAACGTGTTCTTGGAGCATCTCCACACCTCGTCGGTTCAAGAAGATCCCTTCACAGAAGAGCCCCCACAACCCAAAAGTTCTACTGATCCGACTGAAGTCGAAATCCTAGCTATGGTCGACCTGATCAAGGAGGTTTTGGTCGTCACTCCCGATTGGACAGTACCATATATTGCATATCTGCTCAGTAAGGAGCTTCCGGAGGATGAAGATGAGGCCCATCAGATTGTCCGTCGATCCAAAGCCTTTACCGTGATAAGTGGACAGCTTTACAGAGAGAATCTTACTGGAGTTGCTCAGCGACGCATCACACCAGAAGAAGGCCGAATGTTTCTCAATGATATCCACTCGGGGACCTGTGGTCACCATGCGTCCTCACGGACAATCGTGGCCAAAGCATACCGAGCGGGTTTCTACTGGCCGGGAGCAAATGAAGTGGCAAAAGAAATAGTAGGCAAGTGTGAGGGCTGTCAGTTCTACTCCAACATGTCTCACAAGCCTACATCGGCTTTGAAGACCATTCCACTCGTCTGACCATTTGCTATTTGGGGATTGGATATGGTTGGACCTCTAAGGACCGGCAGGAGTGGCTTCACCCATCTGCTTGTAGCAGTAGACAAGTTCACTAAATGGATTGAAGCCAAACCCATCAAAAACCTTGATTCAAGCACCGCTAAGCTTCATCAAAGAATTAACATTCGGATATGGAGTTCCACACAACATCATCACGAACAATGGTTCAAACTTTGTTTCAGATGAGTTCAAGGCTTTCTGTGCTTCCCAAGGTACTCGGGTCGACTATGCTTCAGTCGCCCACCCGCAGTCAAATGGATAAGTCGAAAGAGAAAATGGTTTGATCCTCCAAGGGCTGAAACCCCGATTGATGCGTGACCTCAAGCATGCGGCAGACACTTGGGTGGACGAGTTACCATCAGTCCTTTGGGGATTGAGAACAACACCAAATCCGTGACTGGTCGGACTCCCTTCTTCATGGTCTATGGGGCTGAAGCCGTGCTGCCAAGTGATTTTCTTCACAACGCGCCCCGAGTAGAACTTTTTTCAGAAGCTGAAGCAGAACAGGCTCAGCAAGATGTTGTTGACCTTCTGGAAGAAGAAAGAGAAATGGCCTTGATCCGGTCGATCATTTATCAACAAAACCTTCGTCCATTCCATGCCAGAAACGTGAGAGGTTGAGCATTTCAGGAAGGAGACCCTGTGCTCCAAGTGGATCAGCAACGAACTCACAAGCTTGCTCCTGCTTGGGAAGGTCCCTTCATCATCACCAAAGTGCTCCACAATGGAGCGTACCACCTCTACAATGTGGAATAGAAGAAAGGCGAGCCACGCGCTTGGAATGTGGAGCTGCTCCGCCATTTTTATACTTAATCATTTGGGATGGTGAAATGTAATAAGAAGTACCTTTCAGTTTGTTTATCAAAGACGCAGTTTTACCGTATCCTAAATGATTACTGTTACATACTCATGTGTTCAAAAAACCCAGTGGGTGGCTTAGCTGTGAACCTGATTCGCCTAAGTTTCAGAAACTACTCCGAGTGGAGAGCAATCCTCCCACTCGGGGGCTTAGCCGCGAACCTGATTCGCCTAAGTTCCAAAAACTACTCCGAGTGGAGAGCAATCCTCTCACTCGGGGGCATACCCGCAAACCTGATTCGCCTAAGTTTTAAAAATCCTCCCGAGTGAAGAGCAACCCTCTCACTCGGAGGCTTAGCTGCAGTCCCGTACTCGCCTAAGTTTTCAAAATCCTACCGAGTGAAGAGCAACCCTCTCACCCGGGGGCTTAGCTGCGAACCTGATTCGCCTAAGTTTCAAAATCCTACCGAGTGAAGAGCAACCCTCTCACTCGGGGGCTTAGCTGCAGTCCCATACTGGCCTAAGTTTTAAAAATCCTACTGAGTGAAGAGCAACCCTCTCACTCGGGGGCTTAGCTGCAGTCCCGTACTCTCTTAAGTCTTAAAAATCCCACCGAGTGAAGAGCAACCCTCTCGCTCGGGGGCTTAGATGTGAACCTAATTCACCTAAGTTTAAAAAATCGTACTGATTGAAGAACAACCCTCTCACTCGGGGGCTTAGCTGCAGTCCCGTACTCGCCTAAGTTTTAAAAATCCCACCGAGTGAAGAGCAACCCTCTCACTCAGGGGCTTAGCTGCAGTCCCGTACTGGCCTAAGTTTTAAAAATCCCACCGAGTGAAGAGCAACCCTCTCACTCGGGGGCTTAGCTGCAATCCCGTACTCGCCTAAGTTTTAAAACCACTCTGAGTGGTCGAGTCACTAATACGATGAACACTCCATCCTGATCCACGAGGACGACGAGGTGCAGGTCGTGCACGGCACCTAGTGCTCTTGTCCATGACCCACTCGACGGGGCCGCGTCACCAGTATAATGTGTGCTCCATCCTGATCCACAAGGACGACGAGGTACAGTTCGTGTGCAGCACCTAGTGCTATTGTCCATGAACCACTCGACGGGGCTGCGTCACAAGTGTAACATGCGCTCCATCCTGATCCGCAAGGACGACGAGGTACATGACGTGTGCAGCACCTAGTGCTCATACCCACAACCCTTTTGACAGGGTTGCGTCACAAATCCAATGTCCGTTTTGAGTGAAGAATCAAGTTTAACTTGGAGTCAAGAGATTCAAAAGCAGCAATGACGAAGACAAACATATTCAAGGAAAAACCAAGTTCAGATAAGTCTCGCAAGGTTCAGAACCGCAGATAAAAGTGCTCGAGCGTCATGCCCTAAGGAGTTTGACGATTAAAAAATCACTCGGCATCCCGAGGAAAATAAAAGTGAGGCTTAAAGTTTGTTCACTCGGCGGGAGGAGGGCTAGCTGGCTTGACAAACTCGCTCAGGTCGATTCCATCTGCAATACAAGTCGTAGCGTCGAGGAAGGTTTCCATGAAGAACTGGAAGTTATGTCTCTTGGTATTGGCGACCTTGAGAGCCACAAGCTTTTCTTCTTTGACCTCCTTGCAATGGACGCAGACCAGAGACAGAGCTACATCGGCACCGTACTGGGCAGATGACTTCTTCCACGCCTGCACTCGACCGGGGATCTCGTTGAGTCGAGTCATCAGAAACTCGAGGTCATTCTGGAATGTCTCCCTCGGCCAGAGCTCCGCGTCGATCCGTGATACCGCCACCTTCAGCCAAGCCGGATAGTTGGTGAGGCTGGCGAGGCGAGATTCCAGGCGTAGCATGTTAATTGCAGCTTCATCCTAGATGGGGGAGTTAATAGGGTCCAGTTCAGTCTCGATGCGCCCGGTTTCTTCCTCAAAGTTTTGGCAGAATTCTACACACACAGAGAATTGATGAGTCGATGGCAACAACTCTGTCGGACAGGGGATAATACCTTCAAGCATAAGGAACAGCTTCTTGGCGAGTCCTCCCAGATAAACCTCCAGCTCGCCTCTCTTCCGAGCGAGATCTCCAACTTTATCGGTCAGGGCCACCTTGTCCTTCTTCAGTCACGTCACTTCCTTCTTGCCTACATCAAGAAAGGTCTTCGGTCTGGCATTGTCTTCTTCTAGCTCACTGACTGAAGCCAGCTTCTTATCGACAAGTGCTGATTTCTCCTGCGCCGTTTTCTGTGCTACCACAAGGTCAAGGTCCTTCTGGTCCAGAGCCTGCCTCATTTTCTCTAAAAGAAACAACACTTGGATCAGAAGGAGGAAGGGAAAGATGGCAAAGGATTCAGTCGGCAAGTTTTTTTACCTCCCATACTAGCAGTTCCATCCTGAGCTTTCTTCAAGTTCTCCTTGGCCAACTCCAGGTCAAGATTGAGTTGGATTTGTTTCTGCTCCAAGTCAGCAAACCGGGCCCCGAGCTCGCAGGATTTTTGCAGTCAGCAGACAGTTTGTTGACAGGAACAGAGATTATCGCTTCCGATCGATAAAATGCAAGTTTAGATCGTTACGAGAAAAAGAGTTCTAAGACTAGTACTGAATCAAACATTCACCAGTAGTCTCGGGGACTACACCCAATGGGTGCACTTGGCGTGCCCCCACTAGTCACTACTAGGAAAAGGGCTATAGCTAATATGGACATTAATGGCGCACCACACATGTGGTGGTGCACTATGTGTAGGTATGCCATTAGTGTCCATATCACTAATGGCGCACCACACCCATGGTGCGCCACTACTAACATTTTTTTTCCAAAACTAGTAATGGCGCACCAGGGCATAGTGCGCCATTACTAGTTTTAACTAGTAATGGTGCACCACATACTCTATGCGCCACTACTAACATTTTTTTACTTTTTTTTGAAACTAGTAATGGCGCACTAGGGTATAGTGCGCCATTACTAGTTCAAACTAGTAATGGTGCACCACAACCATGGTGCGCCACTACTAACAATTATTTTTTTATTTTTTTGCAAAACTAGTAATGGCGCACTATTAGGTGGTGCACCATTACTACCTTTCTTTGCACACACCCCCCCATGGACCGCCTTTTCAGTTTTAGAAAAAATAAAATAAAATGATGGAAATGTCAAAAAAGTAAAAGAAAATAAGTTTCCCATGTGATATGTGGTCTAGTTGTTGGGAAAATTTACAAATATGAATTTCGACTTTATTTGCAAAATCTCTCTGGAATTTAGTAAAATGGGCATAACTTTTGCATATAAACTCGGATTAAAAAGTTTTTTATATGAAAAATCATCTACTCAAAAAGTTACATCCGAATTGAACGGGGGAACTTGTTCAAGATTTCCAGAATCCCCAAGAACCTAACAGAACGAAAGATACGAGGCTTTTAAAATCTAGAGGGGGGAAATGGAAAATAATTCAAACTTACTAGTGGCGCGCCATTTGCTAGGTGCGCCACTAGTAACAGAAAAAAATGGTTTCGAATTTTTTTGGAAATGTTTTTCAAAATATGATACGTAATATGACCGGGAAGTTTGAAATATTTTTCAAAATTTCATCACACTCATGAACATGAACAAAGTCCTAGACATCAACAAAGTTTAATAGGATTGATATGATAGATATATCAACAAGTGTCTGTTAAGTGAGCAGGTGCTGGGGTTGGATAGAACTGCAAAGTTAAGCGTGCTCGGGCTGGAGTAGTGTGAGGATGGGTGACCTTCCGGGAAGTTTGACCATGGAGTGTGATTTGACTTGAGATTTAGCATATTGACACGAGATTAAGCCATAGTGACCCGAGATTAAGAAAAAACGAAAAAAATTGAAAATTTTTTGTTACTAATGGCGCACTTCTATGTGGTGCGCCATTACTAAGTCAGATAGTAATGGTGCACTTCTACGCATATGATAGTAATGGCGCACTAGTATTTGTCACTAGTGGCGTGATAATAGTGGCGCACCTGTAGTGCACCATTAATGGCCAAAACAGGTGCGCCGCTAATTAGCCTTTTCGTAGTGGTGAGTTTTGCTTAGTACTCGACTTGGTCCGACCAGTCAGAGTAAAAAAACACAGCAACTGCAACATTGATTCCCAGACCACCACCGACTGCCCGCAGTCGACTGTGGTCTTGAGGACTACACCTAGTGGGTGCACTTGGCGTGCCCCCACTGATTCAAGAGTTCACTCGACGCGATCCGTCCAAGACCGAGTGGATATATTGCAGACAAATAAGTTCTAAGACCCCCACCAAATCAAACATTCGACGGTGGTCTCGGGGACTACACCTAGTGGGTGCACTCTGCGTTCCCCCACTACTTCAAAGATACACTCGACGCGACCTAGTCGACTCAAGTGGAAAGAGTACTCGGCAAAAATTGAAACACCCAGTGGGTGTACAGATGCAAGATGCAGATTGACACTTGATGCACATTAAAGGTTTTCGGGTAGCATATCCTAACAGAACAAGCGGCAAGCTAAAGATCAGTCGGAAATCAACTAACCTGGACATTGGTCTGGAGAGCTGAGCTGGCATCATAAGTAGCTTGACTGGCCTCGTGCACTGTCTTCATCTGTTCCATCATAATGCCTACTTGGCATATAGCTTCCTTGGCAGCGGTCACTGGATCCTCCGGGACATGATGGGTAACGAAAAGTGGAGTTGATGGGGCAGTCACAGCAGCCTGAGGATCCGAGGCATGGAGTTGCATGGACGAAGCAGGGACTTGAGTAGTCGACGCCAAAGGATGCACAGTCGACACAGGATCCGCAAACGTAACAGAGGCCCGGTTAAGGTCTCCGGACTACTGGGTCACCGGTTCCGGCACTGGCGTCATCTAGGGCGCCTTGTTGACTGGCACCCTCCTGCCTGAGGTCCTGCCCCTCCTTTCCATAGACTTCTGAGGTGTATCCTCATTATCATCTGGAAGTTCAATAACATTCTGCGGCGCTACAAAAGACTCGATCGCAAGAGTTCAGTCGACCGATAAACCAATTGACAAAATGAAAGCAAGATCACAGAAGGCATACCTGCTTTGGAAGTGGATGCATCCTCGGTCTCCCCATCATCCTTGTAAATATCCAGGGAAGTCACAGAAGTAGCAGTGCTGAAAGTTTCAGAAGTCACTCGGTCAAACAGGAGAATGAGTCGGCTGAAGTATAGAAGTTTTTCAAACGATGCAAAAGCAAAGAGATAAAGCAAATACTTACCCAGAGGCAACGGGGACGTCCACTTTGATCTTTGGCAAGGCCTTCCGAGCCTTTGAAGGTGCAACCTTGATCAGCTTTGGGGCCCTTTTCAGTCGGCTCGGGGGAAGATGTCCGAGTGCGCTTTGATGCATGCGCGCTTGATGCGACCTCTTTGCCTCGAACGCTCGCTGGATCGTGCTCTTGCTTGGAACGTCTTTCGGAACAAGGTGGGGAGTCGACCTCTTCGCTACTGCTTGAGTCCTCACTCTCTTCCTCGTCTTCGGCATCGGATTTCCCGTCGGCGCTCTCACCTCCACTCGCCTCTCCCTCTTGGACTTTCTCTCCATTTGGCATGGAGTACATCTTAGTATAGGTTTGCAAGGAGAAGGGGTACACAAGCATCAGTCAGGTTCAAGGACAGTTACAAATCAGAGCAAAAAGACACTTGGCAGTAAAGGTCAGACCTTGTATGGTTCATTGGCAGCGTCAAATGGTGGAACCCTCCTGGACCTCCTGGTCACCCTAATCTCATCCAACCCATCACCGTCCAGTAAGCCTACGATGGAATTACTCACGCACGGTGGTGAGAATCATGAAATTGGTGATGGAGGATGGTTGATGATGACGACGGCGACCAGGAGGGTTCCAGCTTGTGATATGTCTCCAACGTATCTACTTTTCCAAACACTTTTGCCCTTGTTTTGGACTCTAACTTGTATGATTTGAATGGAACTAACCCGGACTGACGCTGTTTTCAGCAGAATTGCCATGATGTTGTTTTATGTGTAGAAAACAAAAGTTCTCGGAATGACCTGAAACTCCACGAAATATCTTACAATAAATAATAAAAAATCCTCGTCAAAGATGAAGACCAGGGGGCCCACACCCTTGCCACGAGGGTGGGGGGCGCCCATCCCCCCTAGGGTGCGCCCCCTTACCTCGTGGGCCCCCTGGAGACCTCCTGACTCCAACTCTATATAACTGCTTTCGGGGAGAAAAAAATAGGAGAGAAGAAATCATCGCGTTTTGCGATACGAAGCCGCCGCCAAGCCCTAAAACCTCTCGGGAGGGCTGATCTGGAGTCCGTTCGGGGCTCCAAAGAGGGGGATTCCTCGTTGTCGTCATCATCAACCATCCTCCATCACCAATTTCATGATTCTCACCACCGTGCATGAGTAATTCCATCATAGGCTTATTGGACGGTGATGGGTTGGATGAGATTTATCATGTAATCGAGTTAGTTTTGTTAGGGTTTGATCCCTAGTATCCACTATGTTCTGAGATTGATGTTGCTATGACTTTGCTATGCTTAATGCTTGTCACTAGGGCCCGAGTGCCATGATTTCAGATCTGAACCTATTATGTTTTCATCGATATATGAGAGTTCTTGATCCTATCTTGCAAGTCTATAGTCACCTATTATGTGTTATGATCTGTTAACCCTGAAGTGACAATAATCGGGATACTTACCAGTGATGACCGTAGTTTGAGGAGTTCATGTATTCACTAAGTGTTAATGCTTTGGTCCGGTACTCTATTAAAAGGAGGCCTTAATGTCCCTTAGTTTCCAATAGGACCCCACTGCTATGGGAGGGTAGGACAAAATATGTTATGCAAGTTCTTTTCCATAAGCACGTATGACTATATTCAGAATACATGCCTACATTACAGTGATGAACTGGAGCTAGTTCTGTGTCACCCTATGTTATAACTATTGCATGAGGAATCGCATCTGACATAATTATCCATCACCGATCCATTGCCTATGAGCTTTTCACATATTGTTCTTCGCTAATTTACTATTCCATTGCTACTGTTACAATCACTATAAAACCAAAACTGCTACCGTTACTTTTGCCACCATTACCGCTACTATCATATTACTTTGCTACTAAATAATTTGCTGCAGATATTAAGTTTCCAGGTGTGGTTGAATTGACAACTCAGCTACTAATACTTGAGAATAGTCTTTGGTTCCCCTTGTGTCAAATCAATAAATTTGGGTTGAATACTCTACACTCGAAAACTGTTGTGATCCCCTATACTTGTGGGTTATCAACACCTCAAGCAAATCCATGCCAGTCAACCGTCATGGACTAGTTGGACTACCGATACGTCTCCGTCATATCTATAATTTTTTATTGTTCCATGCCAATATTATACAACTTTCATATACTTTTGGCAGTGCTTTATACTATTTTTGGGACTAACATATTGATCAAGTGCCCAGTGCCAGTTCCTGTTTGTTGCATGTTTTTTGTTTTGCAGAAAATCCATATCAGAGTCCAAACAGGATAAAAACTGAAGGAGATTTTTTGGAATATATGTGAATTTTGGGAAGTGAAATCAACGCGAGACGATGCTCGAGGGGCCCACGAGGCAGGGGGCGCCCCTGACCCTCGTGGCCATTGGTGCCCTTCTTTCGCCGCAAGAAAGCTAATAACGGATAAAATCACGTCCAAAATTCAGCCCAATCGGAGTTACGGATCTCTGGGAATATAAGAAACGATGAAAGGGCAGAATCTGGAACGCGGAAACAAAGAGAGACAGATCCAATCTCGGAGGGGCTCTCACCCCTCCCATGCCATGGAGGCCATGGACCAGAGGGGAAACCCTTCTCCCATCTAGGGAGAAGGTCAAGGGAGAAGATGAAAGAAGGGGGGGCCTCTCCCCCTCTCTTCCGGTGGCACCGGAACGCCGCCGTGGCCATCATCATCACCGCAATCTACACCAACAACTTCACTGCCATCATCACCAGCTCTTCCCCCCTCTATGCAGAAGTGTAACCCCTCTTTTACCCGCTGTAATATCTACTGAAACATGGTTCTCAATGATATATATTATTTTCCAATGATGTATGGCTATCCTATGATGTTTGAGTAGATCCGTTTTGTCCTATGGGTTAATTGATGATCGTGATTGGTTTGAATTGCATGTTTTATTATTGGTGATGTCCTATGGTGCTCTCCGTGTCGCACAAGTGTGAGGGATCCCCACTGTAGGGTTTGCAATATGTTCATGATTTGCTTATGGTGGGTGGCGTGAGTGATAGAAACACACACCCGAGTAAGTAGGTTGTTTGCGTATGGGAATAAAGAGGACTTGATGCCTTATAATGATCTTTAGTAGTTGCGGATGCTTGCTAGAGTTCCAATCATAAGTGCATATGATCCAAGCAGAGAAAGTATGTTATCTTATGCCTCTCCCTAAAATAAAATTGCAACAATGATTACCGGTCTAGTTATCGATTGCCTAGGGACAAATAACTTTCTCGTGACAAAAAGCTCTCTACTAAAACTAACTTAGTTGTGTCTTCATCTAAACAGCCCCTACTTTTTATTTACTCGCTCTTTATTATCTTGCAAACCTATCCAACAACACCTACAAAGTACTTCTAGTTTCATACTTGTTCTAGGTAAAGCGAACATTAAGCGTGCGTAGAGTTGTATCGGTGGTCGATAGAACTTGTGGGAAGATTTGTTCTATCTTTAGCTCCTCGTTGGGTTTGACACTCTTACTTATCAAAATAGGATACAATTGATCCCCTATACTGGTGGGTTATCAAGACCTTTTTCTGGCGCCGTTGCCAGGGAGTTATAGCATGGGGTGAATATTCTCGTGTGTGCTTGTTTGCTTTATCACTAAGTAATTTTTCATTGCTGTTCTAAGTTGTTCTCTATCTTTAGTTGTGGATATGGAACACGAAATACCAAAAAAATAGGTTTACTTGCTACTCATGGAGATGGGGAACCTCCTAAAACCCTCGATGCTCATTATGTGAAAGATATTATGTACTACTTTGATAATCCTGAGAAAACCCCATTCCACTTTATAATGGGAGTAACGGCGGATCAACGTGAATACTTTAGGGATTATCGCTTGACTCAAAAAGGGAAAGTATTGTGGGATCAAATTTATATGTTGCATTGGTATGCTCGACAACTATGCTTGAGATATGATTATACTTGTTGCTCTAGGATGAAGCCTCCACACCTTCCCTTTTCATGTGAATTTCATGATGATGAAACCTTGGCTTCTTATGCTAATGGTAAATATGATTATTATGATGTGGAACAAATAGAAGAATTCATTGCTTTTATGGGTGCTTATGAAATTGAATCTTTGTTTAAAGAGTTTGAAAATTTTGATGATTTAGTTTATAGACCTGAAAATTTAGCTATTCTTAAATATTGCTATGAGAATTATAAATACAATTATGATATTGATGAATTTATTTAGAAAGTCTCCGCTGTCCGACAAGAGACTAATATTTTGCAGGAGTCTATGGAAGAAGAAATTAATGAAACTGTGAGCCCATTGGATGAAAAAGATGATGAGGAGAGCGAAGAACAAAAGGAGGAAGAGCGGATTAGCTACCCGTGCCCACCTTCTAATGAGATTAACTCTTCAACTCATACATTGTTTAATTTCCCTTCGTGCTTACCGAAGGATGATTGCTATGATGATTGTTATGATCCCGTTGATTCTTTTGAAATATCCCTTTTTGATGATGCTTGCTATACCTGTGGCCAAGATGCCAATATGAATTATGCTTATGGAGATGAACTTGCTATAGTTCCTTATGTTAAACATGAAATTGTTGCTATTGCACCCACACATGATAATCCTATTATCTTTTTGAATTCTCCTGACTACACTATTTCGCAGAAGTTTGCCCTTATTAAGGATTATTTTGATGGGTTGCGTTTTACTACTACACATGATGATTTGATAGATATAATATGCATGTGATTGCTGCTCCTACTTGCAATTATTATGAGAGAGGAACTACATCTCCGCCTCTCCATGTTTCCAATATGATAAAATTGCAAGAAACTGTTTATACTATGCATTGGCCTTTACTATGTGTGCATGAATTGTTCTTTTATGACATATCGATGCATAGGAAGAGAGTTAGACTTCGTCATTACATGATATATGTTGCTTTTTGCTCACTACTAAATCACAAATCATTGTTAATTAAAATTGGCTTTGATATATCTTGGGATCCGCGTGGATTCATTACTTAAGCACTATATGCCTAGTTAATGGCTTTAAAGAAAGAGCTGCCAGGGAGACAACCTGGAAGTTTTAGAGAGTCATTTGTTTATGTTGAGTGCTTTTATATAGTTTAAAAACAAAAAAAGAGGGGAACCCAAAACTTTTCAAAAAGGAAAGTGAAAGTGAGAGAGACAAGCATTGTTGAAGTGGGGGAGCTCCTTGAACATTGTTCATGCTCACAAAAACTTTGTGAATCTTAATTACAGAAACTTTTCAACAAAAGTAATTATTCCCTTGTACAATTCCATTGTATTATAAAAATAATGTGCCAAGATTTGCCTTTAGGATGTTTACATTGGTTGTTGGTTTGTGCAGTGCAGAACAAAAACTTTGGCCGTAGTGCGCAATTTTACATTTTTTACTGAAACGTCAAACAGTTCTGAAACTTTTTGCACTGTATTTACATACAAATTTTCTATTGCTTCCTAATTTTTTTAGAATTTTTGAAGTACCAGAAGTATGGTGAATGTTCAGATTACTACAGACTATCATGTTTAAGACAGATTCTGTTTTTGATGCATAGTTTGCTTGTTTTGATGAAACTATCAATTTCTATCAGTGGATTAAGCCATGGAAAAGTTATATTACAGAAGATAAAATGCAAAATAAAATATGAATTGGTTTGAAACAGTACTTAGAGTAGTGATTTTCTTTATTATACTAACGGATCTTACCGAGTTTTCTATTGAGTTTTGTGTGGATGAAGTGTTCGAAGATCGAGGATGTCTCGATGTGAGTAGAAGGAGGAGAGGCAAGATCTCAAGCTTGGGGATGCCCAAGGCACCCCAAGTAAATATTCAAGTAGACTCAAGCATCTAAGCTTGGGGATGCCCCAGAAGGCATCCCATCTTTCTTCAACAAGTATCGGTATGTTCTCGATTCGTTTCATTCATGCGATATGTGCAAATCTTGGAGCGTCTTTTGCATTTAGTTTTCACTTTTCTTTGATGCACCATCCTAGTATGAGATAGTCCATGGTTGATTTATTGAATGCTCATTGCACTTCACTTATATCTTTTGAGTATGGCTTTATAGAACGCTTCATGTGCTTCACTTATATCATTTGAAGTTTAGATTGGCTGTTTCTCTTCACATAGAAAACCGCCATTTGTAGAATGCTCTTTTGCTTCACTTATATTTGTTAGAGCGTGGGCATATCTTTTGTAGAAGGAATTAAACTTTCTTGCTTGACTTATATCTATTTAGAGAGAGGACAGGAATTGGTCATTCACATGGTTAGTCATAAAATCCTACATAAAACTTGTAGATCATTGAATATGATATGTTTGATTGCTTGCAATAGTTTTGCGATATAAAGATGGTGATATTAGAGTCATGCTAGTGGGTAGTTGTGGATTGTAGAAATACTTGTGTTGAAGTTTATGATTCCCGTAGCATGCACGTATGGTGAACCATTATGTAACGAAGTTGGAGCATGAGGTATTTATTGATTGTCTTCCTTATGAGTGGCGGTCGAGGACGAGCGATGGTCTTTTCCTACTAATCTATCCCCTAGGAGCATGCGCGTAGTACTTTGTTTCGATGACTAATAGATTTTTGCAATAAGTATGTGAGTTCTTTATGACTAATGTTGAGTCCATGGATTATACGCACTCTCACCCTTCCATCATTGCTAGCCTCTTCGGTACCATGCATTGCCCTTTCTCACCTCGAGAGTTGGTGCAAACTTAGCCGGTGCATCCAAACCTCGTGATACGATACGCTCTATCACACATAAGCCTCCTTATATCTTCCTCAAAACAGCCACCATACCTACCTATCATGGCATTTTCATAGCCATTCCGAGATATATTGCCATGCAACTTCCATCATCTTCATATACATGACTTGAGTGTAACGCCCGGATAATCATGCTACAGTAATCCCATGTTAACGATGCCACGTCACCTCTGTCACTGTAGTTAATCTCGGGTTAATTCGAAACCATTTCAAAATTCAATTTCAATTTAATGTCAACAATAAAAGTTTTCAAAAGTTAAAACAAAATTGTCCGGGAGGTGCCATATTTTGCATAAGTAAATATGGGGTAGTAAACACATTTTTACAAAATGCCTAGATAATTTAAATGTTTAAAACAGAAAAAATAAAAAAATAAAAGAAAATAAAAGAGACAAGGACCCCCCCCCCACTGGGCTCCGGCACAGCAGGGCACCGACCCAACTGGCCCAACCACCAGGCGGGCCCAACCGCCCCACACCCCACTCCCTTAACCCCTCCCCGAAACCCTAACCCACCAAACACCCCACTCTCCCCCACGTCGTTCCCCTCCTCTCCCCCGATCCAGATCGGATCGGGGCTCGCGCGCCCGCGCCTCGGAGCTCAACGCCGTTGCCGCCCGGACTGCCTCCCCGTCGTCCTCTATGTCGTCGCCTCCTCCCCTGTGCCGGCCGGCCCCGTCAACCTCCCCGACACCCACTGCCCGAACCCCTACTCCCCGCTGTGAGCCGCCGCCCTCTCCCTTCCCTCAACGCGCCATAGCGTGCACGCGCGCCCGCGCTCGGCTGCGCCCGCCCACGCCCGTCTGCGCCCCTCGCTCCCCTGCTGGCTACTGGCCACGCGCGCCGCGCACCGCCCGCGTCCCTGCCGCACCTGCCAAGCCGCGCCGCGCCTCTATTGCCCCGCCCCTCCGTCGCAGCACCATGGCGACGCGCGCGCCGCGCACCGGTGCTCGCGCCGCCTGCTTGCTCCCCGCATGCCCTGCCTGTGACGCCGCCTTCTGCTGACGCCCGGTCACCCCCGCTGCTCTCTGCCGCACGCACGGGCTGCTTGCGCCGCCCGCCCGCACAGGCCACCGCTCGCTGGAGCCTTCTGCCGCTCGTGTGTGTGTCGCCCGCACGCCTCGCAACTCGCTCGCTGCCGCTTGCTGTCTTGCCGTTTACCGCGCCGCGCCCTCGCTCCCGTCCCCGACGCCACCCCGGCGTGGCCTCGTCGTTGCCGCTACCGCCCCAGGCGGCCGGCCTTGCCGTGCCCATGGCGGGCACCCCCCTGTCGATCTAGGCATCTGCCCAATCGGGTCGGATGCCTGCACCCGAAACCGCGGCGCCCCTGCACCCGCGAACCAGGCGCCCGCTACGCCCCTGCCTATGACACAGGGGCCCACCCCCAGAACGGTTTAAATAATAATAATAATAATAATTAATTAATTTTGATTAATTAAACTAAACAATTAATTAAAATAATTAATCATAATTAGATTAATCTAATAACTAGTTAAACTAACCACTGTTAGTTAATTAATCACTCAATGACAGTGGAGCCCACCCCTAATTAATCCTGGTTAGATTAATTAAAACTAGTTAATTAAAATGTGTCACTGACAGGTGGGACCCACATGTCAGGTTGACCTGGTCAATTGTCAACTGCTAACGTCATGCTGGCGTCATGCTGATGTCAGCATGCACTGTTTTGGATAATGTTGAATTTAATGAATTAAATAAATGCTAAAATTGATTTAAACCTTTTAAAATCAATATAAAATAAACCGTAGCTCGGATGGAAAAACTTTGTACATGAAAGTTGCTCAGAACGAGGAGACAAATTCGGATACGCAGCCAGTTCGTCCGCCACGCATCCCTAGCATAGCAAACACGCAACTTTCCCCTTCGGTTCATCTGTTTGGAAACGCGAAACACCGGGGATATTTTCCCAGATGTTCCCCCCTTCACCGGTACCACCTCATACCACGTTAGGACACCCCTAGCACCGATACTTGTCATGTCATGCATTGCTATGCATCTGCTTGCTTAATATTTATTGTTTCTTCCCCTCTTCTCTCGCTAGACACCGAGACCGATGTTGCTGCTACCCAGCACGACTACGGTGTTGACGACCCCTCTCTCTTGCCAGAGCAACCAGGCAAGCCCCCCCCCCCCTTAATCACCAAATATCGCCTATTCTTCTCTACTGCTTGCATTAGAGTAGTGTAGCATGTTACTGCTTTCCGTTAATCCTATTTTGTTGCATAGCCTGGCATTGTTGCTACAACTGTTGATACCTTATCTGCAATCCTACATGCTTAGTATAGGTTGCTAGTACTTCATCAATGGCCCTACATTCTAGTCCATCTGCCATGCTATACTATCGGGCCGTGATCACTCGGGAGGTGATCACGGGTACATACGTACATATATACATTCTATACAGGTGGTGACTAAAGTCGGGTCAGCTCGTTGAGTACCCGCGAGTGATTCCGATGTTGGGGGCTGAAGGGGCAGGTGGCTCCATCCTGGTAGAGGTGGGCCTGGGTTCCCGACGGCCCCTGACTATTACTTTGAGGCAGAGCGACAGGGCAGGTTGAGACCACCTAGGAGAGAGGTGGGCCTGGCCCTGGTCGGCGTCCGCGGTTATTTCTAAATAACATGCTTAACGAGATCTTGGTATTTGATCTGAGTCTGGCCACTGGCCTATACGCACTAACCAACTACGGGAATAGGTATGGGCACTCGACGTCGTGGTATCAGCCGAAGCCTTCGTGATGTCAGCGACTGAGCGGCGCGTGTCGGGTTGGACCGCGTAACGCAACTTCCTTTGTAATGGAGGTTGCTAGGTCTTCTCACCGGCCGTGTTCGCAACATGCAGGTGTGCAATGGGCGATGGGTCCAGACCCCTGCGCCATAGGATTTAAACCGGCATGCTGACCTCTCTGTTGTGCCTAGGAGGGGCTGCGACGTGTTGATCTTCCGAGGTCGGGCATGACCCAGAAAAGTGTGTCCGGACAAAGGGGATCGAGCGTGTTGGGAAATGTTGTGCACCCCTACAGGGAAGTTAATCTATTCGAATAGCCGTGATCTTCGGTAACAAGACGACTTGGAGTTGTGCCTTGACCTTATGACAACTAGAACTGGTTACTTAATAAAACACACCCTTCCAAGTGCCAGATACAACCCGGTGATCGCCGGCTAGGATTATGCTATGCGATGTTACTTGGTGAACTTACCATCTACTCTCTCCTACATGCTGCAAGATGGAGGTGGCCAGAAGCGTAGTCTTCGACAGGACTAGCTATCCCCCTCTTATTCTGGCATTTTGTAGTTCAGTCCACCGATATGGCCCTTTACACATATACCCATGTATATGTAGTGTAGCTCCTTGCTTGCGAGTACTTTGGATGAGTACTCACAGTTGCTTTTCTTCCTCTTTTCCCCCCTTTCCCTTCTACCTGGTTGTCGCAACCAGATACCAGAGCCCAGGAGCCAGACGCCACCGTCGACGATGACTCCTACTACACAAGAGGTGCATACTACTACGTGAAGCCCGCTGACGACGACCAGCAGTAGTTTAGGAGGATCCCAGGCAGGAGGCCTGCGCCTCTTTCGATTTGTATCCCAGTTTGAGCTAGCCTTCTTAAGGCAAACTTGTTTATATTATGTCTGTACTTAGATATTGTTGCTTCCTCTGACTCGTCTATGATCGAGCTCTTGTATTTGATCCCTCGAGGCCCCTGGCTTGTAATATGATGCTTGTATGACTTATTTTATTTGTAGAGTTGTGTTGTGATATCTTCCCGTGAGTCCCTAGTCTTGATCGTACATGTTTGCGTGTATGATTAGTGTATGGTCAAATCGGGGGCGTCACATTGAGCATCATTGTCATATTGCTTTGCATGATTGTAAGATAGCTAGCACGATGTTTTCATGGCTTTGTCCGTTTTTTATGCCATTGCTATGCTAGATCATTGCACATCCTGGTACACCGTCGGAGGCATTCATATAGAGTCATATCTTTGTTCTAGTATCGAGTTGTAATATTGAGTTGTAAGTAAATAAAAGTGTGATGATCATCATTATTAGAGCATTTCCCCAAGAAAAAAAGAGAGGCCAAAGAAGCCTAAATAAAAAGGGGGGACAAATAAGTCCGCCAAAAAAAGGGGGCAATGTTACTATCCTTTTACCACACTTGTCCTTCAAAGTAGCACCATGTTCTTCATATAGAGAGTCTCTTGAGTTATCACTTTTATATACTAGTGGGAATTTTCATTATAGAACTTGGCTTGTATATTCCGATGATGGGCTTCCTAAAATGCCCGAGGTCTTCATGAGCAAGCAAGTTGGATGCACACCCACTTAGTTTAGTTTGAGCTTTCATACACTTATAGCTCTTAGTGCATCTGTTGCATGGCAATCCCTACTCCTCGCATTGACATCAATTGATGGGCATCTCCATACCCCATTGATTAGCCGCGTAGATGTGAGACTTTCTTCCTTTTTGTCTTCTCCACACAACCTCCATCATCATATTCTATTCCACCTATAGTGCTATGTCCATGGCTCACACTCATGTATTGCGTGAAAGTTGAAAAGGTTTGAGAACACCAAAAGTATGAAACAATTGCTTGGCTTGTCATCGGGGTTGTGCATGATTTGAATATTTTTCGCGGTGAAGATGGAGCATAGCCAGACTATATGATTTTGTAGGGATAACTTTCTTTGGCCATGTTATTTTGAAAAGACATGATTGCTTTATTAGTATGCTTGAAGTATTATTATCTTAATGTCAAATGATATACTATTGCTTTGAATCACTCATGTCTTAATATTCATGCCATGATTAGATTACATGATCAAGATTATGCTAGGTAGCATTCCACATCAAAATTATCTTTTCTATCATTTACCTACTCGAGGACAAGTATGAATTAAGCTTGGGGATGCTGATACGTCTCCGTCGTATCTATAATTTTTCATTGTTCCATGCCAATATTATACAAGTTCCTATCTGAGGGAAGTGGTTGTGAAGGAAGTACAAGCTAGGCATATCCAAATGAGTTGCCATTTTGCATGGTCCCTCATATCATCATATCTTAGCCCTCCACCAAAGTAGAGCTCATGTCATGCCTCCATGTGAGCTCACCTTCAATTCTTTGGTTCTGCCCAAAATTTCAGTTTGTGAAGCAAGTATATTTTATCTTGCTCCATTATGGCTGCCAATGTTTCTAGGCCTTCTATTATCCATACACTACAAAAAAAAGACACATCCATGACATTTTGGGCCAAACAAAATTTTTTCTGTCATACATATGACACTTCTATGACAATAATTGTGACAAAACCCGGTATCATCATAGATGTGGTGGGCTCCTACTTCTATGACAAAAAATCATGACAAAAATGGGCTTTTCGTCCTGGGCGGGCCGGAGACGCAGCTGCATGACATTCTTTGGGTCGTCCATGACGGAAAAAAAAGTGGTAGAAGCAAGGGGGAGGAAAATTTCGGGGAGTTCCCGGTTACGATAGGAGGTCGGGGGCCGAGCGATGTGCGTTTCTCTTATACATGTACGCGCGTGTGTGCGAGGCATTGGCTCTAACTGAACCCGAGCGAGGCATTGGGCTCTAACTGAAGCAAACCCGAGCGATTGCACTGCAGGCTACGCGTTACTGAACCCGAGCGATCGATCGATGGCTGTTAACTGAACCCGATCGAGCGATTCCTTCGCTACTGCTGCTAACTGAAGCCGATCGATGGGATGAACAGTGAGCGTTGCGGGGGGGGGTTGGATGAACAGTGAGCGGTGGCGTTGCCTCTGGATGAACAGGACCCCGTGGTGTGGTGGAGGGCTGGATGAACAGTAGACGGTGGAGGGGTGCCCGTGGAGGGGTGGATGAACAGGACCCCGTGGTGTGGAGGGCTGGATGAACAGTAGACGGTGGAGGGGTGGTTGAACAGGACCCCGTGGTGTGGAGGGCTGGATGAACAGTAGACGGTGGAGGGGTGCCCGTGGAGGGGTGGTTGAACAGGACCCCGTGGTGTGGAGGGCTGGATGAACAGTAGACGGTGGAGGGGTGGTTGAACAGTAGCCGGTGGAGTAGCGCGCGGTGGAGGCTGGATGAACAGGAGCCCGTGGAGGCTGGAGGAGGTCGACGGTGGAGATGAACAGTATCCCGTGGAGTCCCGTTTTGCGGTACGCCACACCCCTCCCGATGAACAGGACCCCCGTTTCGACCGTAGCGCTCCAACACAAGTTCGTTTCCTCCGTTTTGCGGTACGCCACACCCCTCCCGATCAACAGGACCCCCGTTTCGACCGTAGGAGGTCCGTTTCCTCCGTTTTGCGGTACGCCAGACCCCTCCCGATGAACAGGATCCCGTTTCGAACGTGGCCGGTCGAACACAAGGCCGTTTCCTCCGTTCTGCGGTACGTCAAGCCTCGTTTCCATCGCCTGTTCCGTCCAAGCCCTCCCGATGAACACGACGCATTCCGTTGCCTCCCCATGAACACGACGCATTCCGTTGCCTCCCCATGAACACGACGACGACGCTGTTTCTCCGTTCCGACCCAGCCATGTACACGAGCCCTCGCCGTACGTATGCGCGAGTAGGCGTTCGAGACCCCGCCCGTATGTACACATACGTGGCCGTATTTTCTTTCTTGCACCCTGGCCGCTGTACGTACGTGTAAATGCTACGTGCGCGCCTCTACTACGACACGTGCGCCTCTACTACGACACGTGCGCCTCTACATCGACCAGTATGTACGTACACGTTCGCGACCAGAATGACAACGCTACGTACGCTTCGACCAGGTGGGTCCCGACTGTCAGGCACTTCCTTGCCTGCGAAGATGTAGCTGGTCGGTCCCAGCAGTCAGGGGGCGAATCGTTTTTTTTTGCCCGGACGCACTTCCTTGCGTGCGAAGATGTAGCTGGTGGGTCCCAGCAGTCAGGGGGAAACATTTTTTTCGCGAAATACGGTGGCCCGTCCGGTGGGTCCCGCTGTCAGGTGGAGGAATAATTATTTTGCACGTAATAAGGAGGCACTTCCTTGCTGCGGCCGTGGACCCAGCTGTCAGCCTCTCCACGTACAGTCCACGTCCGATGGAAGCCGTTCCTTGACCACGTTGACCACGCCGCGCCGAGAGCACCAGGGCGGTGGACGACGGCGAGGCCTAGGAAGGGGACGACGCGGAGCCGGGGAAGACGCGGCAGTGGATGCCCACGCGTAGAGGAGTACGAGGGTTCACTGGTTCGCTGCGGTGTGAGGCTGCCGTCGCCGCAGAATAACAGGGGGTGTGGGTGAGTAGAGGGATGGCCTGGCCAGCGGTGGGAGTAGTAGGGGCGGTGAGGCCTCCGCCGCATCGCAGCCGGCCACGGGAGGCAGGAGCACGAGGCACGACCGGCGCTGGTTTGGGCGGCTGGAGCAAGAAGACCAGAGGTTGAAGAAGCACTACGGCCGTTGGATGGACATCGTACGGTCACTGGAGCTAGAATCGTGCATATTGACTAAGTTGACAAAGCCCTCCGTCCCCGTCAACTTAGTAGGCCCACAAGTCAGCCTCCCACCAAGGTGGGTCCCAGCTAGCAAGGGGTATTCATTTTTTGAGCGTAATAAGGAGGCACTTCCTTGCGTGCGAAGATATAGCTGGTGGGTCCGAGCTGTCAGCGGCGGTAACGTTTTTTTCGCGAAATACAGAGGCCCTTTCGGTGGGTCCCTGATGTCAGGGGAGGAATCATTATTTTGCGCGTAATAAGGAGGCATTTCCTTGCGTGCGGCCGTGGACCCAGCTGTCGGCCTCTCCACGTACAGTCCACTTCAGATGCATGTCGGTCGTTGACCACGTTGACCAGGCCGCGCCGAGAGCACCAGGGCGGTGGACGACGGCGAGGCCTAGGAAGGGAACGACACGGAGGCAGGGAAGACTCGGCAGTTGTTTCCCACGCGGAGGGGAGTACGACTGTACGAGGGTTTACTGGTTCGTCTGCCGTCGCCGGAGAATAACAGCAGGTGTGGGTGAGTAGAGGGATGGCTAGGCCAGCGATGGGAGTACGGTGGGGCGGTGAGGCCTGCGCGGCAGCAGAGCCGGCCGCGGGGAGGAGGGAGCAGGCAGTCCCGCCGGCGCCTGTTTGAGCGGCTGGAGCAGGAAGAGCAGAGATTGAAGAAGCACGACGGCCGTTGGATGGCCATCCAACAGTCACTGCTTGTGCGTCAACCTTTTTTTAGGAAAGCCTCAAATCTGTGGAAAACAGCATACAGCCCATCTGCCATTATTTCTAATAATTTACAGCCCATTTGCTAATTATTAAGGTTTTTTTGGAGCCCATATTCTTTTTGTTAGCATTACAGCCCATATTGTGGCCACGGTTAAAAAATTATACGAAATTTTGCATATTTCGGTGCGGTCCGAACTGTTTTTAATCCCGAAATTTCGACTCACATTCAAACTGATTTTAAAAATAAATGTATATCAATATAAAATCCAACAAATTCTCCACGCATAAAAATTAATGTAATTTCAAATCTCGAAATGAAGAAAAGATATTTGAAACTAATTGCCGGTTTGATGTGTTTTAAAAATGTACAACCCATTTCTCATTACTGATGGGCCATTTTCTCGGCCAGCCGAATGAAAGCTCTCCTCGTCTTGAAAGATTTGCAGCCCAACAGGCCTGACAAAGCGACTTACTTGGCAAATCACAAAAAAACTGGGCTGTGGCCGTGGACCCAGCTGTCAGCCTCTCCACGTACAGTACTCTTCCGATGGAATGTCGTTGACCACGTTGACCACGCCGCGCCGAGAGCACCAAGGCGGTGGACGACGGCGAGGCCTAGGAAGGGGACGACGCGGAGCCGGGGAAGACGCGGCAGTGGATGCCCACGCGGAGAGGAGTACGAGGGTTCACTGGTTCGGCTGCGGTGTGAGGCTGCCGTCGCCGCAGGGCCTGGCTAGCGGTGGGAGTAGTAGGGGGCGATGAGGCCTCATCGGCAGCACAGCCGGCCACTGGAGGCAGGAGCAGGCGGTCTCCCCGGCGCTGGTTTGGGCGGCTGGTGCAAGAAGAGCAGCGATTGAAGAAGCAGCAGGACCGTTCGATTCAAATCCAACGGTTACTGCTGCTAGAATCGTTTGTTGACTAAGTTGACAAGCCCTGCGTACGCGTCAACTTAGTAGGCCCACAGGTCAGCCTCCCAACCGGTGCGCCCCAGATGTCAGTGGGAGGAATCATTTTTTTCGCGTAATAAGGAGGCAGTTGATTGCGTGCGGCCAGGCCAGCGGAGGGAGTAGGGTGGGCCGGGGAAGCCTGCGCGGCATCACAGCGGGCCACAAGAGGAGGGAGCAGGCAGTCCCGCCGGCGCTAGTTTAGGCGGCTGGAGCAGGAAGATCAGAGATTGAAGAAGCACGTCGGCCGTTGGATGGACATCCAACACTAACTGCTGCTAGAATCGTGTGTTCACTGACAAAGCCTTGCGTAAACAAGTCAGCCTCGAAATCTGTGGCGTGTACAGCCCATTTGCTATTATTTTTATAATTTTTACTCATTTTCTAATTCATATGGAATTTATTGCAGCCCGTTTTCCATTTTTAGAATTGCTGGCCATTTTCTGGTCAGTACCAGGGTCAAAAAATTAACTAAATATGTGGGAAATTTTGAAAATTCGCAAATTTTTGCTGGGGAACGAAATATTCTTAATCCAAAAATTAATAGCCATACTAAAACAAATTTAAAAATAAATTAGTACTATGTCATGTTAAATCCAATGAAATACGTATAAGATATCAGTGAAGAACAAAAACAAAAAAAGAAACTTATATCCCATTTGCTATAATTTTTTTGGAATTTTCAACCCCTTTTGATATTACTTTTAACAGACATTGACCATACTCTTAAGCCAGGCCGGAATGCATCCCTCCTCGTCTTGAAAGATTTGCAGCCCAGTAATTCGGAGAAAACAAATAGGCCTAGCTTGGGTATTCTTCAAAAAGAAATACTGGGCTACCTATTTTCCCAAAGAACTGGTGCATGAGCATTTAGCTTTATTTATTTATTTATTTACTTATTTATGTTTAGGGGACCATGAGCATGTACCTGGGCCGGATTCATGTGAGAGCCTCCCTTCCAGTTAATTATGGGCTTCTCTATTGGGCCTTCATCAGTGGGCTGCATGTTATCAACAAGTGGAAAATGTGTTCCGAGTTTCAAAAAAAATGTGTTCCGTACGATAAATAGTATGCGCTACGTACGGTACGGGGCACTAAAGGATCGAACCGTGCAACGACTTCCAAAACATTGTGTTTGTCGTTCTAACAACACATTTATTCAACCAACAGACGAAATATACTACTGATTGTACATTGAAAACAGCAGCAGCAGCAACCAGGGCTGGGGGTGCAACAGAAGCAGTAAGCAGGCCAGAAGAGTGAAGACGCAGCTCTCTCTTCCAAACCAAACATCAGCCATCATTACAAAAGGGCTACCAAAAAAGAACAAGTGTATGCATCAAACTAAATAAAGATCCTACTACACCAAGTGTACGCATCTAACTAACTGGCTCAGTTAGACGTTACTATTTTTTTTCGAAACGGAGGCAAAAGAATTGCCTCGTCGATTAATTAAGAAGAAGAGAATTGCCTGGTTAATCTACGGAAAACCGGGCTAAAACCGAAGACGTTACTATTTATTAAGCTGCAGTGGAGTCGCAGATGGAGAGGAGTGGGAAACTTCACTGGTTCGGGTGCGCGGCAGCACAGCCGCGGTGGTTAGAAGGGAAAACATAAATTGGACACGACATTACTTTTATAAGAGACCTGCGTTTTATACCCCACAGTAGGCATACTAACAAGTTCACACACAAATACAACAGAAAAGGTAAACATTCATATCAAACTCAGGTTCACAGGACACGTTCATATCCATAGCCAACATTCACAATCAACAACTCAAAAGATTCATATATACACAAGCTCAGCATATCTATGCATCCAAATGATTGATAGATCACACGACAATATTCATACATAATTTACAAAAAGATTCAGATATACGCATGTTCAGTATGTTTATGCATCCAAATGATTGAGATCACAGCCAATATGATCCATGGACGAACTTTAATTACCTAGGGTACAGACTGGTAAATGGTGTTCAATCGGAGGTACTTCTTGCTAAAATTAGTTCTTGTACGAGTAAACTTTCGAGTACATAAGAGGCAGCACAGACAATCTGAACTTTGCTTGTAGGTTTATCCTCAAATAGTGGCCTCGTGCCCAGGGAGGTTTGAGCAACTTGGCCACTACTTTCATCCAACCAGTTTACTGGGTCATCTTGGTCCTGTATCTCGCCAAAATTCTACATTGAAGACGAGAAAGGAGGCGGTTGAGAAAATGAACCACCCAAATTTTTTGTGCAGTTCAACTGAAATGGAGCATCCTTGGCGTGCAGACTGATTAAGTGCCAGATGAATATACGCGTCAACCAACTTGTCTGGAATCTTTAGACTCCATGCCATATAGTTCGCTACCATATGTGCCGATAACCAAAAGGCACAAGTTGGGACCAAAGACTGGACTGCGTTTTTCTGGGCTATGCACCAAGCAATATTTTTGGCGTTCACTCTCCTAACACTTGGAGTTTGACAATTGGTTGACGCCGGTTGATACTCGAATGAATATAGGCACTTCTTGTCAACATCGATGCTTGTCTGAGTGAACTTTGGAGTACATAGCAGCAGCATAAGTACCTGTCCATCTGATCATTTTGTGCAGTTCTACTGAAATCACCCGATGTAATGATTTGCCTGCGAGTTCAGGCTCCAAATTACTCCTTTATGAAATCGGCAAACAGTAGCACAATACCAAATTACCAATACATATGACAGGCACAATAATCAGGATAAAGACCAGTACCAACCTGTGTGAGGTAGCATATCAATTACTATTTCCTTTGACTGGAAGCCGAGATAAGCCAAGCGACTGACAGCAAAGGAAGAAAGCATGCGGAGTTTAGCAACTGACAGGAAAGGACGGAAGCTGTCGAGGCAATGAAGCACCCAAAGTTTTTGTGCAGTTCCACCAAAATCGAGCATCCCTGTTGGCACATATATTGAGAGAGTGAGATTACTGTAATAGTGGGACTAGTTTATGAAACATACACTAACAAATAGAAGCACCCTCATTATCTTAATGGGTAAAGTTAGCAACATAGTAGTCTTGCTTAAAGAGAGGTATTAGTTTATTTAATCAGTGCCAATTAGCTCAACTCAACACTCAAAGCATTGCCATTTATCATAGGTTGCAAAACTTTAACGTGCAAAGATAAAGGAGTTTCTCATGACAGTAGCACGATACAAATAGAGATGACAGCAAACTAATATGGATGAAGGCCTTAGGCCCGTACCAACCTGAGAAAAAAAGCTTATTCATGTAGTCCCATAAGAGATGATAAAGCACTCACTGGAATCACACAATAGTATATATTTTTGTGCACTTCAAATGTATGGTTGAAATCACTCTTGTTTACCAGTGCTGAGATTATATCGAAAGATTATCAAGAACTTCCAGCAGAGTTAAAGCACTGGCTGGGATACAGTTCATTGTATTGTCTTGTGTAGTTCCATTTAATGTATGATTGGCACAACATGATCCCTGTTTGCACAAGTAGGAACAAGGTGAAACCTTCATTAGCTTAGTGAGAAAGGATAGGAAGACATTAGCATATTACTCAACCAGTAGCATCAAATTCATGATGGACAATACGCAAAACATTGCCTCATTGAACCAATGGCAATAAATTGACATGCAAAACAATAGCACTATTATGTCATGACACTAATAATATTCCCTCCCTGCTCCACCACATGATTCACCTCCATAGACAAACATACACACGTACATGATTCAGCATAGGGTCCTACTAAAGATTTGTTTAACTCCAACAGGAAAATTAGGCAGTAATAAATTAGTGGTACTTAAGTACTCCTAATTAATTAAGTGAGACAGCAGAAGTGGAAGGGCTCCCTGGAGGATCGTCTCACATGTAAGGTAGTCGTTGCCGGAGCCCTTGAATGGCCTCGACTGAGGCCTCTGGCTTCAGCAAGATCGCCTTGGCACTGTTTATTCTTCTTCTTCTTCCTCTTCATGCTCTGTTTCTCTTTCTCCTCACCAGTTGGTGAAACCAAGTACATGATTGGCCTTCTAATTCAGAATTGGTTTTGTCAGTGAGGGAGTACAAGTGTACTAGTAAAAAACAGCATTATTTTCTCATGGCAGTCGGAAAATAGAGATGAACACATGCATTAAATATCATTCTTACCTAAAGGAAGGTTATGGCGCCAATATGGATGATGAGGATTGGAACACAGATCTCCCTTTGTGCAGTTCCACCAAAATGAACCAACTGTTCCATTCTGACATTCCAGTTAAACAGCACAAAAGTCACTTCTTTTAAGAAGAGTTTTGTGCAGTGCACCAAAAGGTCACAACAGCAACCAGGTGAATTGGATATCCCTGTTTGCACAAAAAGGCACAGAGGAAACAGTCAGAGTCTCAAACAATTACAGGCAAAAACATTTGGCTAAACTTGTCATGGCTTATAACAGTGGGTGCACCAGCAGTCCAGCACCATGTACGTAAACAGGGGCATAAAGTGGTGATTCATAGTTTGTTGCCCCGAGAAACAAACATCCAAGAAACATATCTGGGTTGGTCCCATTTTTGTTCACTCTAGCCACCTACTCCTATGTGTGGATAGCAAATCTAGTCCTGGTCATACCACTGTGTACAGCGTTACCCCTATATTTCCCTTTTCGACCAAGAGACCGGTTGGATGACCAGTCTGTACTACTTTCACCCCCTTTCCTTCCTGTTTGTACCAAGTCCGATGTACATACTAAATTCCCCCACCCCCACTTTATTTCTTGTTTGAACCAAGTACTCCCTCCGTCCGGAATTACTTGTCATCAAAATGGATGTGTCTAGAACTAAAATACATCTAGATACATCCATTTCAATGACAAGTATTTTCGGACGGAGGGAGTACAAGATTCGACTCCATGAAGTAGCTTTACCTCTAACAATAGAAGAAAAAAATATGTGACGTTGGACCATCCGATCGAGAGGGGCTGAGAGGTAGAAAATGATGCACATGCAGCGACGTAGCGAGCTGGGGAAGTAGAGCTAAGGCGGTTTCGAACGAAGATATACCTGAAGGTCGTCGGGATGTGGATAGGTGGGCGGCGGGAGGCCGGATCCGCCCACAGGCAACGACGAAGGGATCGGAGGACCTCCCGCGCCGGCGCTCGGCCAGAGATAACGGTGCGGCCGGCAGTGGGTCTCCTCCCTCGCTGTCGACGACGGCCTAAACGCTGCCCCTCCTCCCCTTCACCGGCGGAGGGGGATACGTCCGGATCTGTAACCAGCGGTGAGGATAGAAAGCCAGTGTTTTTTGAAGGGAGAAAGACAGTGTTACTACCCCTATCTTGTTTAAATCTGGAGAGGATGAGAGTGTGTGAATAGAGCAACCCTAGCAAGCAAGCGCGGAGGCTCCGGCCTATATATACGTAGTGAGCAACCCTAGCAAGCAAGCAACCCCTATCTTCGTCAACTCGTACAAGACCGAGAAATTTCATTACTACAACGCCCTCTCCCTCGCGGACTGAGCTCCGGTGCCTTAACTGCACCTGCCTTTGGCTGCATGACAGGAGGGCCAACCACCTGTTGGGCCCACCTGTCATGGACGCAAAGGCAGGAGCAGTAAGTTGAAGCTTTCGCTATCCCTCCCGCACGAGGTGGACGGACATGCAGCAGTGCATTCGATACTGTAGAAGTAGGAGTAATCATTATTGTTCGTCTTCTCGAAGAGGCGAAGAGCCAAGCGCAACCCGAACGTGGCAGTTGCGAACGCTCGCGTGGTGCGGTTCCTTGGAGTACTAGCCAGGCTCTTGCATGAGACAAAATTGCTATTGTTTAACAATTAAACTCCATTATCCATTGGTTGATACTCATTCTGCATAGGTCCACGCGCTTAGCACCGTTTCCTCCTGGGGTCACCAATGTTTATTTGCTAATTAATAGCATTGCATGCAATGAACTAGCCATTGCAAGTCATTAAAAGCATGCACACCTCTCATCTCTTATTGGTTGATATGTCAAGAAACAAGAAACAAGGTAGAAGTTAATGCACCGCGCCTAAGTGTTTTGGGACTATTTGGTTTTCGTAAGGCTGGTCATAGTGGGGAGTAACTTAGACTAGTGTCATGCATATGACACTAGCCTAAATTACTACCTTCATAATGCAAAGTAACATAATAGTAGTATTTTAGATGGCTTCATTTATTAGCTTGTAGACTCATCTTATCTTGAAAAGCGCTATGTTACAGTAACATATTATGTTACCACCTCTCATTAATTACTTGCCACATAAGCAAAAAATTCTTGGAGTGCGCTATGTTACTAGCTAAGTTACTCCCACTATGGCTAGCCTAAGATGACTTAAACACCTAGACGGAGGGAGTAGTATAGCCCTGTAAACCGGAAAGGAGTATTTGCCTTTCTAGAGATTTCAACAAGTGACTAGACTACACCGTGTGCAGTACTCCCTCCCTTCCGGTTTATAGGGCTCAAATCTCAAATCTCATGAACCAAGGCATTTTGCGATTGGAGGAATGTATCTCGTACTTTACAAAACTACCCTAATTAAACTCATGCATTAATTACGTAGTTCTCTCGTTTTCCTCTCCGCCTTGGTCGCGGTGCACAATATTGAGCACTCCTATATGACTAGCCGCTCTATCTACATGCGGGACATTTCAAAGCATCCGGGCCCGCGTGCCATCCACCAAATCACAGCGAGGTGCTACAGTCGAGACTCACCTGTAACCCCGGTGTGGCCGTCATGACCCGTCATATCACAAAACCCACACCTTTACCAGCAGTGGTAAGGTGGCCTCCAAGTTGGACTGGACGAAGCAACCATCATTTCACTGGAACGCTCGTTCAAGCCCTTTCTTCCCTTTCTTGAAGAAAACCTCACTCCAGGCTACTCACTTCTGCCATTTTTCTTCTGTACCGACGAAGGAAAGGTGGGCGAATCAGTTATGCTGCTATATTTTCATTCCAAGAATCTTCTTTTTGCGAAGCACCGACCGATTCTCACATCCTATTCTTTTCCCGTTTTCATTGCGATTGTGGTTTCCTTTCGATTGCTTTTTGTTTGTCAGTTCATTGATGGATCCTGGAGCACTAGGCAAAGAGTTGCCGGCGGACAACCCACTGGAGACAGCGATCTCCAGGAAGCGAGCACCGACCAACGAGTTGACCATGTTGGCGGGCCAACCCATGGAGACGAAGAACTCCAAGAAACAAGCATTGGCCAAAGAGTTGAGGACGTTGGCGGACGAACTCCTCAAAGGAAGTTGGAAGAACGGCAAGGGCCCCACCGTGCCTACCCCAGGAACTCTGATTGCCACCTATGTGAGGCTCAAGACCGAGTTTGAGGAGATAGTCGCCGTTGAGAAGCAGTATTCCCCTGGCAAGGTGATGGCCCCCATCGAGGACGAGGAGATGGCCCCCGGAGGGATGAGATCCCCCGGTGAGCTGCACAAGGTAAAAAATAATGGCTTATTACCATAGTTGTGGTTTTTGATTATTTGCAATGTGCTTGCTAATATGTTAGGGTTGTGCAGGTGCCGGTGGACGTCCTTGATGATTCCGATGTCGTGGCCCGTCCTGTTGGCATCGCCCCGGAGATCGATTCCGATGCCGCTGTCCATCCTGTGGACATCGCCCCAGAGATCGATTCCGATGTCGCGGTCAGTCCTGCGGACATCGCCCCAGAAATCGATTCCCATGCCGCTGTCCGTGCTGTGGTCATTGCCCGAGAGATCGATGACAAGAAATAGTTGGTCGGGCTAATCCTTCAGGGTAGTTTGCATTGCCCTGTGTTTAATTACCAGAACGATGCGTGTTATCAAACCATCTTAGGGCTAGTGCACTGTCTTGTGTGGGCGGATCTTGCTACTTTTGTTTGATAGTGAATCATGCGATGAATCATGCGAACCCTCTCCGAGTTATGGAAACAGATGTATCCTCACCAGCTTTTGATGTAATATATGGCATGATTAGATGTAAGTTTGAACTGTTTATCATATCAGCAGGGCTTGTTTGATGATTCTTGGTGTTAGTAGGCTAGCTACTGTGCGAGCTATAGTACTTGCAAAACACTCACCGAAGAGAAACGTTGGGGCTGATGAGCTCGTGGTACGCTTATACTTATCCCTCGTCGATCGACCAATAGCCCTAGCTCCTAAAATTGTAGGCTTAGCGATCGATGACCTAGGCGGGCTAGTTTGGCCTAGTGGGTTTCAGTGATATGACGTGCAACACAAAATCATAGCAGTGCAGAGACGTACTCCCTCCGTTCCAAAATAGATGACCTAGGCGGGCTAGTTTGCCCTAGTGGGTTTCAGTGATATGACGTGGTACAGTGCCGTCCAGTCTTCGCGTGTGGTAGCAGTATTGCGGGTACAGTAAGTTTTCTTGAAGAAGCGGAATTCAACGAAGTCATGATGGTTCCTTCGTCCGAACAACTTACAGTGGGAAAGGTTGGGCCTGCGATACGACCGGGGTAGACCAGGATAATTTTGTGCATGGCAGGTGGACCAGGATGGTCGACGTCCCACATGTCGGCGAATGAAAGTATTCTTTCCGATATAGAGGACGAGCAACGAGTATTCATTGTTTATTTTTGATGAAAGCTATTGTCTCCACTGTTACGACGGAGGAGTGTGAAACACGGCAGCCCAGTGAACTTGGCATGTGCACCACTCCCTCCTTCCTCATGTAATGCCCAGGTTACAGCTTTTTCTCACTTTCTCTCTATCTATTTCCTCTCAAATGTTTTTTACCTTTCTTTTTTAAGACACAATTGTTTTTATGCCTTTTTTAGAATTATTTTTTATACCTAGGAGCACGTGTAGAGACGGGCTCTTGCAGAGCCCACTCCTTGACTTTGTCAATGCCTCTCTCTCCTCCACATAAGGAGTACTACTTGCTATGCATGCATGCGGCGGGCAGCTGGCGTCTTGAGGGGCCAGGGCGGTGAGAGCGGGCTCCGGAAGCGGTCCGGACTCTAGCATAATTTTGGTTTTTACAGTATTTCTTTCTCCATTGACAGGTAGGCCCGCGTAGATAGATAAAGAACACGAGCTGATGAGGCGCATGCGGACTGTTTGACTGGTCAACCAGACAAATACGGAGCTATACGCTGAGCCAGTGACCGTATAATCACCATATCTCGTATACAATGATCAAAGTGAGCTATCAAGACAAGTTCGATGACCGCCAATGCATTTTACTCGGTAATAAATGACCAGGATTGAAGGGGAATCCAAATTTGCTTCGTCTTCTGTCCTTGAGCTCTTGACAAACCAATGCACTATACGGTTGTCCGGCCACTCCACCCCAGAGCTCTCACCAAGCGTCGTTCATGCCACCGCGCCGCACACTAACCGGTAAGGCAGCGATGGCATCCCGCCGCGCCGAGTTCCTCGCCGCCCACGACCGCACACAAAATGGTAGGGAAGCGATGGCATCCCGCCGTGCCGAGTTCATCGCCGCTCGCGACCTCACAACTATGTGGGAGGAATTTGAAGATGCCAAGGCCGAATGGGCGGTAGAGCAAGAGGCGGCCAAAGCCGCACAGAGGGAGCGGAAAAGTCAGAAAGCACTCAAGAAAAGAGAGGCCCGCCGCCGCAAGAAAGAAAAGGACGCACGCGCTGCTGCGGAGAGGTCGGCGGAGATCCAAGCACGGTGGGGTGTCGCCGACAAAGCCGGGAAGGAGAACGACGGCGTCTGGCCAGCATGTGAGAAGTAGTAGTACTAGTAGTTAGTGTGTGTGTGTGTGTGTCTGAGTACGAGCATGTACCAGTACTACTAGTTACTACTGTAGTTTTTAGAGCAAATTACCAGTACATTAGCCTAGACTAAATGGAAAAATTCCTATCCTAAGCATCAAATGGCATCTCTTTCTCTATAGGAATTGAGATGCATGTCATCTCACTTCCTATGATTTTCATATTCCTATCCTATGAACGAAAGGAGGCCTCTGTTGGAGTAACTACTGTAGCTAGCAGTACTGCTGGTACAGTAGTTTTCTTCAAGAAGCGGAATTCAACGAAGTCATGATGGTTCCTTCGTCCAAGCAACTTCAAAGTGGGAAGTGGGCCTGTGATTTGACGGCTCATTAGTCATTGTTACTGCGGCGCGACAACCTGGGTGACTCCCTTGGAGTTCTGCGTGCATGGCAAGTGGACCAGGATGGTCGACGTCCCACATGTTGGCGAACGGAAGTATTCTTTCCGATATCGAGGAGCAAGGAAACCGCGTGGTATAGTATCACTGCTGATTGGTTCGCAAAAAAATAGTATCACTGCCGATTTATAATTATTTTTTATTTCTGATGAATGCTAGCGTTTCAACTCTTACGACGAAGGGTGCCAAACACGGCACGTGCTGGATGTCCCACACGTCAGCGAAAGGAGTGGGACATGAACAGCGTGGTAGAGCCCAGCGTAAAAAAACAGCGTGGTAGAGCGTCTCCACTTCTTCCACTTCTGGGTCGGAGACCACACGTAGTAGTACTTAGTGGTATGAACGATACAAAGTGCGACCTGGAGACAAAGACACGTCTAGTTGGAAGGTCTCGGGGCATACACGTAAACAAATATAAAAGTTAATATGTGCCTCCAACTAATATAGTAGTAGTAGAGTACTTAGGCACGTACTCCATAACATCACCGTGCATTGCACGTACAACATTTAGTGGTAGTACGTAGTAAGAGACAAATGCCGCCCAAGAGTTCCCTTCTCGACCTACTTTTGGGTGTTTGGTAGAGTGTATGGAGGGTGCATGAGTCCACACTAGTTTAGCACAAATACACTAGAAGCATGCATGAAGAGGGGGTGTTGAGTTGAGCATGCATGAAGAGGGAACAACTATGCTGAGACGAGAACGCAACCAAACACACCCTATATGCCACGCATGTTCATACCATTTGTGCCTTTCTACTTCACTTACTGCGCTACATTACTCAGGTTCGTACGTCCACTCCTGGGTACATGTTCGTCTCGTAGTTCCAGTCCCACGTGTTCTTCATATAGATGGAACGATCCTTGCATAACACGTGCACCTTGATGCTAGATGTCTCGCGTGTTGGCAAAAGGATGAACAAAGCTCACGTAAAAAAATAGAGTGGAAGAACATAGATTCCGGACGACCGAGAAGGAGCAAGGAACCTCGTGGTGGAGCGTCTGCACTCATAATATTTAATATTATTCAGCGATATAAAATTAACCAATCATCTCCACAGTGGACTGGAAGAGTACGAAACACGGCAGCCCAGTGTAGTATCATACTAGTACATGGCTAACCCACGCTATCACCATATTTCTTGGCTTCCGTGCGACACCTATCTCTAGTAATCCAGCAGCCTGTATCGCTTCTCCCTCCTCGTCTCTATCAAAGTGCGGCGGGCTGGCGTTTCTGCCGTCTATTGAGGTCGGTTAACTATCACATGTTAGCGACATGCCAAGAGCATTCTAAAAAAATTCCTTTCACGTTCCGTTTTCAAAAAGAAAAAATCCTTTCACGTACGAATTTGCCTGTATGCTTTGAGCAACTTGCATGTCCTATACTGCTCCTGTTTGATACTCTAACTTAGCTAGAGGTTAGACTAACTCATGACTAACCCTGAACTAACTGTAGCCAAAGAGGTGTTTGGGTGACAGGGTTAGATTGACAATAAATGCACTTCATGGAGAGAGAAAAGTGATTTTTCAGTGGTCCCAATGAGAACTATCTCCAGTTAGCACCTCTTGGGTGGGATAGTTTTTTTGGTGGGTTCGGTGCAACTTGCTCCAATTTAAACCCTCATGCTTGGATAGTTTAGGGCTATTTGAGCCCCAACTAGCTCAAACTAACTCTAACCCATGGATCCAAACAGGGCCTATGGCCAGTCTCGAAGCGGAGCAGTCGCGTGCACCGGGAAGCGGTGCTCTCTCGGCCGTCACGCCACTTCAATGCCGACGCCAGTGAGAGGTCGCCTCCGCTCTGGCCGGGCATTAATGAGGCACTGACGTTCCAGGGGGACGCTGACCGTTTCACGCGGGAAGCGCGCGCTGGCAAGGGAGTATAGGTTTTGAACCGTTTCAGGTGAGTACTGGTAGTTTGCAAAACTACTCAATTATTGCACTCAGTTTCCTAAGAAATTGTGGTAAAAACGTTACTCCACAGCCCGCTTCCCTTCTCCTTCCTCTTCCACCACCCGCGCACGTCCGTGGGAAGCGACCGGTCAACCCTTATATAGGAGTGCTAGCACAAAAAGATGCATGCATGACCACTAAAATTTCCATATTAAGGCGTCGCTCCGGCGGGAGTATGGCATATGTTGTTACCTTCGGCCGGCCCATGGCTACCGGGCGACGGCGACCAGAGAAGAGGCGGCGGGAGGGGAATGAATGCAGCTACTGTTTGGGTTCGCCTTCCGTCTTAAATAAATGTGCAGCATCACGTGTACCCGCGGGTGCACAAATTGTAACATATGTGTCTGCTTAAGTGGGCGTCACGTAACTGGCGTGTGTGTGAGAGAGATTCTGAGAGACGGAGTGCGTGTGTGCGACTCTACTCTTCGGGCATGTACTCAACCTTTTGCATCGGGATATAAGTATAATGGTATTTACTTTAGCTAGTGATTTACGTGGCCATGTTAACATGGTTGTGTCAAAAAATGTCACTTCCTGCTCGTGATTTGCGTTATATAATTGCAAGCAAGATTCTCATGCATTGCACAGAACATCAATATGCATTTTTTTACAGAACACCTATTGTGATTGACCCATGCAGGAGTAATCCCATGTGTAAAAACTAGTGATATCTCAAGAATTTTATCGGAAAACTGGTATCTCGAGAATGTCATCGAAAAAATGAAAGATGAGAGATAAGGCGAGGAGGAGTGGAGCGTGGTGGTGACTGGTGGTCGGAATGGGTGGAGGCATGGGGATGGACGGCGTCGGCAGGCGGCAGCGGCCACCATGCATGCTAGATTGTTCCAGAGACTTATTCCTTTTTTAATTGCTGAGAGAGAGGTGTCGGTATCTTTTGTAAAATTATCATAGTTTGCTTTCTATCCTCAGATATAGATCATACGGTCTGTATTACAAGATGGCAGGCACACCATCACCACCAACTCGTTTTCTATAAGGGTACAGATGATAAGTTTGTTGACTACTGTCCATGTTATGCAAGTAAATAAAGGTGATTGTTTATCATACGGGTAAGGTTGGATGAAGGGTGGTAGGAACAAATGCTCCACCTAGAGCATGTGTGTGTGAGATGGAGTCTTAGTGTGTGTGTGTGAGAGAGAGAGAGGAGAGAGAGATGGAGTCTTAGTTTGTGTGTGTGTGAGAGAGAGGGAGAGAGATGGAGTATTAGTGTGTGTGGGGGGGCGGGCGTGCTTGCGTGTGTGTGTGCTTGTGTGTGTGAGAGAGAGAGAGAGAGAGCGAGAGAGAGATGGAGTCTTAGTGTGTGTGTGTGTGTTGGGGGGTGCGTGCGTGTGTGTGTGTGTGTCACGGGGTCCTCTGTGGCGGACGTAATTTAAGTGTGCATGGCTTTCATCATAGAGAGGTGATGTGTATGGCAGAGGCCACCAACGATGGGGTGCGAGAGAGAAAATGCCCGTAGAGAGGGGAGAGAAGCTGTGTGCGCGTGAGACGAGTCGACTTCGAGAGAACGTGTTTGTTCTAGAGACACCGAGGAAGACTACTATATATTGATGGTGCATGTAGGCGGGAATTAAACTAAGGGATGGTCTTATTGGTTTCGGGGATATAGGGGAAGAGTGAGAGGCGGGGGGTAGCTAGAAGGAGATTGTTAAGTGTGAGTGTGTGTTTTACCCATCTAGGCGGAAGTTATGTGCACAAAAGAGGAGAACGATTCGATGTGGCATTAGGATTGAGGGTAATTAACTATGTATGGAGACATATATACCTTGAACGTGCATGTGTGAGAGGTATACATGTATACATGGGATGTGTGTGTGTGCACGCGCGCATGATCGAGATAAAAGAAAGAAGACATAAGTCATAAGATCAACGACATGGGAGGGACGGATCGGTATGACAATATGCATGCATGTGAGAATGCATGGAAGAAGTCCCAACAATTGAGCATGTGTTTTTGTCTTTAAGAGATAGTGGCGTGGGCTGGAGCATGCATCTATGGCGAGCCGAGGGAGTGAGGCGCAACGATTGTGCAAAAGAGACCAACCTATAAATGCATATGTATGGAGAGACATATATAGTGTGGGTGATAGGAAGCAAGACTCTGTTCGAGAAAGAAATGTTGACGAAGAAACTACAGATAGATACAGAGATGGAGATGCTAGCTAGAGGGACATCCGCTAGTTTGGGTGTTGGAGATGACCGTCGGGTGGTTCAAAGGGTGAAGTTATATATGTGTGTGAGAGGGCACTTGACTGCATGTAGAGAGAAACATATGTAGTGTGCGTGATAGGAATCAAGAGTGAGGGCGAGAAAGAAGGTTGATGGAGAAACAGATAAATAGAAAGATAAAGATGCTAGCTAGTGTGCATTAGAGATAGGAGTCGAGTGGATCAGAAGGCTGGGTTATGTGTGTGGGTGTGAGAGAGATAGAGAGAGGGTGCGTGTGAGTCACATACAAACAAATATCAGAGAGAAATGAGATCCAGAGAGACGGAGTTTTGTGTCTGCGAGAGAGAAAGATATTTCACAACGAGAGTGATAGCTAGAGCGACATACGAGGGAACGCAAGATATCTCTAGGGAGAGAGGGTGTGTGTGAGCGACATACAAGAGAACAATGGAGAAATATGAGACCCTGGGAGACAGAGTTTGTGTTTGTGTGTGAGAAAGAGATATTGATGAGGAAGAGTCATAGGTTCTCATATCTAAGGAGCGAAAGACATCTCTGTATGAGGGGTGTGCGAGTGGCACACATGGGGATAGTAGAGAGAAATGAGACCCCGGGAGACAAAGTTTTGTGTTTTTGTGAGAGAAAGAGATTCCACATGGAGAATCATAGTTAGAGACACATAGCAGGGAGCGAGATATACTTAGAGAGAGATAGAGTGATGAAGGTCGAGGGAGAGAGTACCGTCAGTGTGTTACGAAGATAAAAAATCATTGTCGACATACAGGTAGCACGAGAGATACCTGAGAGACGATGAACGCATATAGGTCCAGAGAGATGGTCCTATATAAGCATGAGTGATAGCTATATGAGACGAATGTCTGGGTTAAAGGGGATTCAAATATTTAAACTGAAGATCACGACATCGGTAATATCATAACGCAAATTGGTGTATCAAACATGCATATTCATTTGAATTTGGGCACACGTGTAATGTTATATAGTTTATCAATATTGGTGATCCATAGATTCTTCAATTACAAACAATGCATGGTTTATATGCAATTAATGTCTAAACGGGATTACACTATATGTTGCGTGTGTGAAACACATTATACATGTTTGAGAAGTAAAAAAAACCCGCATGAAACACACATTAATTGGAGACAGTTAGCGAGGAATGCATACATTGGATTTCAACATAAAGTGGTTTCAAATATTTGAAAATCCAAATTGATGGATACAACCTTATGAATCTGATATCATGCCATTTGTAAACCATATTTATGTATAAATGGTGTTGTGCTTTTGAAAGTATATATATAAATGATGTATATAGAATGTAATTCCAATTGAAAATGGATCCCGCCCGAAAAAAAATAGAATACAAACGGGATTCAAATTGAGTTGGCACGGTAAACGTGCACTCTGCAAAATTTGAACGAAGCGGGGAAAGTCGTAGTAACCGCCCGGAACCAAAATCTGCGAGATGGAAATCACTGCTGCCTATCCCTGCCATGCAAAGCCTATATGCTAGATTTCTATAGGTTTTGATAGGGGTAGGTTTGTAATTTCACCCAAACGTGACGTAACCTCCTCTCACCCGGATTCATACACGGTGGGCGCCAAAACACAGTGTGTCCTCGGCCGAAATCGACTCCCTCCCCGATTCATATTCATACACGGTGGGCGCCAAAACACAGTGTGTCCTCGGCCGAAATCGACTCCCTCCCCGATTCATATTCATACATGGTGGGCGCCAAAAACAAACTCTCGTCGGCAAATATTCGGTGTATGCGAGATTACCGTCCTATCCCCGACCGACTAGTGTTGCTGTGATGTAGTAGAAATTTGAAACGGGGGCTAAGTTTGTAAATTTCCTCGCATTTGAGACAAGCGCGCCCAGAATACATGGTTCCCCCTTCCTCTCTACCTCCCTTTTCCCCATTTGTACTCCGTGGGCGCCAAAACACCCTCTCCACCCCACCCTCCTCCATCCGCCGCCGTCCGCCACCCCATCCACCGTCGTCCTCCTCCACCATGTCGGAGCTGATACCCTGACGCCGCCATCCATTACAAGAGATCGACCTCTCTCATCCACGGCTTCGGACCGGGATCCTTGCATCCCGTCCTCTCGCTTCATCCCCGCCGTCGTCCACCTTGTCGGCGCCGCTCCTACGACCGTCTCGTCCACCGCGCCCCGCCGCCACTGTCTACCCTCCTAGATCTGCTTCCACGCCGCCGACAGCCATCGCTACCGCAGCACCGTCAAATTCTCAGCAGATGCCTACACGCGCTGCACCAGAGGCGGTACTCTTTTGTATCTATTCAACTTATTTATCGCAGCAAGAAAATAGATCGCCACTGCTTTACTCTGGTTTGCACCTTCAGATTCGCCATGGCACGCTCAACACCATACTCGCAATGCTTATGGTTTTCCCCTTTTATATTCCACACTAGTTAAATCATAGTAGACTAAATTTCAAAATTGGTTCAGTCGATTTTTCAGAGCTCGCCGGAGTTCGCCGGTGCGATCGAAGGGGCTTGGGTGGTTGTGGGGCCTCGCCGAACAAAGAAAACTCGACACGGGTGGGGGTTGGGGTGGGGGTGGGGTGGGGGTGGCGGAGGAACATAGGTGGTGGGGGCCGGTGGTCTGGCCGGTGGCCCGTGCGGTGTTCTGTATGGGAAGAATCAGACACGAGGAAGAAGAAGGGTTAGGAGACGTAGGATCTTCATCCAACCGCCTTAAATGGTCGAGAGACAGCTAGGAGTTGCATTCTTAATGCGCTCTAGTTCATCATGTGTGAGCACTGCGCAACCAACATTTTATTATCCAAAATCTGCTTGCTCTTCTTTACCATGTTCCTCTTTCGTTCTTCTTTAATATGTACTCTCTCCGTTCCTAAATACAAGTCTTTGTATAGATTCTACCATGGACTACATATGGAGCAAAATGAGTGAATCTACACTCTAAAATGTACCTGGATACATCTGTATGTGATCCATAGTGGAAATCTCTACCAAGACTTATATTTTGGAACGGAGGGAGTATGATAGTAGTACAATATGTTCCTTGTACTGAAGATGAGCAGGGACATTTGAAGTGTAGAGGTCTATATGGTTGGTTATGATGGACACTTTGAGCCTCTTTGATTCGTAGGATCTTGTAAACATAGGAATAGGATTTGTAGTGGCCTGCCCACTTGAATCCTATAAGAATAGCAAGGAAATGCGGGGAGCTGTGTCGCCTTTGAGAGTTACATTGATATTAACAGTACCGCACCTTCACTTGAAGAGAGCTGGTATCTGAAGCCTTTCTAGCCATACCGGCAATACTAGCACATATATTCCAGCAAGTTCCACTTTGCTGATTTTACTCTGATGCTTAAGGTTTTCCTGTTATATCTACACTATGATCTGTGTAGCTGCTTTGTGTCGCACTAGCAGCAGTCCACTCTTGAAGCTAAACACTGCAATGACTTACAAAATTGGCACCAAGGCATTGAGTGCCATTCTGGATGCAATGAAACTCATACGCTCCCCACCTGTTGATTCTTGTTCAGAATATCATCCTAATAACTATTCTAACCTCGAGGAGTCAAAGGCAGATGGCCTGTCCTGTTCACCCATCAAGGTGCCTGTTCTAATTTGGCAATGTTTTATTGATTGCGGGTATCTTGCATATTTTGTCTTGCATTTCTTCTACTTTGTTGCACCGGCATCTGCTTAGTTTACTCATCATATATGTCGAGATGCCATGCCCATCCATTATCAATACATATTCCATCTATCATCATACCATGTTTTTCCACTCAAATGTTGTTCTTGTGCATCAGACATCAAAAAGGAAGAGGGTGATTGCCGAACCTGAAGGAGCACCAGCAAAGTCCTTGAAAAACGTGGCGGTGCCGGAGAAATCAGACAGCACCCCACTTATATTGGTTGTACAACCAGTGACACAAAACATAGGACCGACTCCAGCAGACTGTACCCATACTTCACTGGCCATACCACTAGCACCACCACACAGGACCTGCACTCCCGCAAAAGGTATACCGATTTCATTTGCCATAGCACCAGCTGTACCACAGAAAAATCCCACTCCAGCAAAAAGTACAGCAAGTCCACCGGCCAAAAACCTATCCCAACTGCAGAGACGGCCAATTCCTACAGATTGGAACCCCATTCCATTTATTCCCAGTTTAAAAGACAATGCTTTCAATGTTGTTAGGGACTACGTGCATATATTCCCATCATGGGAAGATTATTGTGAAGACAAACATCATTTTCACATCTTCCTGTCCAACTTACGTGTAAGTGCTATTATCATGGCTATTATTTTCCTGTTTTCTGCTGATTGAACACATCAATGATTTACATTACATTGTTGTAAATAGGCGAGGGTCAATCTGGATAGTCATGATGAGCAAAGCTTGCTTGTTCTTTTCAAGGAAGCATTGCAGCAGTATCGGTGTTACCTGAGGAAATCACACTTTGATGGCAAGTCTATAAACGAATTTCCGGTGAAGTCTCATGTGCTAAATTTAGAAGACATTGAATGGAAAAACCTTGTTATGCACTAGTCTCGTTCCCAGGATGAGGTACTGTCTATGAAATCACATGACAATTTGAACTTCTACTTTTCTGCATGTGCCTTACGGATCTTTTTTGCAGGAAATCTGCTCGAAGAAGAATTCCGGTTTGACAAGAACGACAGGATATCGCAAATATGCTGCCCGCTGCTTTGCTCTTGTTAGTACCTGTTGTCCTGTACCACTGTACTTGCATACATACCTGGTTCATTATGTGACAGCAGTATGCATGATAGCTTGCTGATCAATTGTTCGCTCCAAATTATCTGATCTGTATGAATGGTTACATTAGTGTAGAATATATCCAATGCCGATGTTTTTTTAGCTCTGCATTGTTCTTGTAAGTACATGTTGTCATTTATCAGTGTACTTATAATGACAGGTAGTTGTTCATGTACCATCACTCTGCAGCTTATTTTCCTTTGCCCTCCATTTTCTACGCATCATATCTATATTTACTCTTACCATAAGGTTGGTACTGAAGAAGTTTAGCTGTGCATTGCTCTTGGCTGTACCTTTTGCCTGTATCGCTGCACTCACATTTATAGCTACTTGGTTATGTAGCATCACTCTTCATCTTATCTTAAATATTCTCAAGTATTAGCAGCTGAGTTGTCAATTCAACCACACCTGGAAACTTAGTATCTGCAACAAAGTGTTTAGTAGCAAAGTAATATGATAGTGGTGGTAGTGGCAACAAAAGTAAAGACAACAAAAGTAATGTTTTTGGTATTTTGTAGTGATTGTAACAGTAGCAGTGGGAAAGTAAATAAGCGAGAACCAGTATATGGAAACCTCGTAGGCACCGGATCAGTGATGGATAATTATGCCGGATGTGGTTCATCATGTAACAGTCATAACATAGGGTGACACAGAACTAGCTCCAATTTATCAATGTAATGTAGGCATGTATTCCGTATATAGTCATACGTGCTTATGGAAAAGAACTTGCATGACATCTTTTGTCCTACCCTCCCGTGGCAGCGGGGTCCTATTGGAAACTAAGGGATATTAAGGCCTCCTTTTAATAGAGAACCGGAACAAAGCATTAGCACATAGTGAATACATGAACTCCTCAAACTATGGTCATCACCGGGAGTGGTCCCGATTATTTTCACTTTGGGGTTGCCGGATCATAACACATAGTAGGTGACTATAGACTTGCAAGATAGGATCAAGAACTCACATATATTCATGAAAACATAATAGGTTCAGATCTGAAATCATGGCACTCGGGCCCTAGTGACAAGCATTAAGCATAGCAAAGTCATAGCAACATCAATCTCAGAACATAATGGATACTAGGGATCAAACCATAACAAAACTAACTCGATTACATGATAAATCTCATCCAACCCATCACCGTCCAGCAAGCCTACGATGCAATTACTCACGCACGGCGGTGAGCATCATGAAATTGGTGATGGAGGATGGTTGATGATGACAACGGTGACAAATCCCCCTCTCCGGAGCCCCAAATGGACTCCAGATCAGCCCTCCCGAGAGGTTTTAGGGCTTGGCGGCGGCTCCGTATCGTAAAACGCGATGATTTTTTCTCTCTGATTTTTTTCTCATCGAAACTCAATATATGGAGGTGGAGTTAGAGTCGGAGACGCAACAGGGGGCCCACGAGGTAGGGGGCGCGCCCTAGGGGGGCGCCCCCACCCTCGTGAGAAGGGTGTGGGCCCCCAGGTCTTCATCTTTGGCGAGGATTTTTTATTGTTTTTCTAAGATGTTCCGTGGAGTTTCAGGTCATTCCGAGAATATTTGTTTTCTGCACATAAAACAACACCATGGTAATTCTGCTGAAAACAGCGTCAGTCCGGGTTAGTTCCATTCAAATCATACAAGTTAGAGTCCAAAACAAGGGCAAAAGTGTTTGGAAAAGTAGATACGACGGAGACGTATCGACTGCTATCTAGCTCTGCACTTGATTCACCTTCTATTTTGAGTAAGCTTGTGACACCTAAACCTGCTTCTGCTATTCGTTCTGATATGTCGCATGTTATTGATGATGCTACTTTTGCTATACATGATACTTATGAAACTACTTCTATGCTTGATACTACTATGCCACTTGGTGATTTTCTCGAGGAACGACTTGCTAGGGCTAGAGAGATTGAAAATATTGAATCTGATTATGAAGATGAAAGTGATGATGAAGAATCACTTATTATTCCTGAGGGTTATTTATTTGATCAAGAAGCTTCTTTAGCTATTTTAGCTTGCAAAGATAGATATGAACTCAAAAGATTATTAGCTAAATGGGATGAGCAATCTCTAAATGCTAGGATGAGACCTGGCCCTGCTTTTGCTACTTCACCTATCTGTGTTGCTGATAAGGATTATGAATTCTCTGTTGATCCTGATATAATTATTTTGGTTGAATCTAATCCTTTTCATGGCTATGAATCTGAAACTGTTGTGGCACATCTTACTAAATTAAATAATATAGCTACCATGTTCACTAATGATGAGAGATCTTGCTACTTTTATATCCTTAAAATATTTCCATTCTCATTAAAGGGTGATGCTAAGATATGGTTTAATTCTCTTGATCCTGGTTGTGTGCGTAGTCCCCAGGATATGATCTATTACTTCTCTGCTAAATATTTCCCTGCTCATAAGAAACAAGCTGCTTTAAAGGAAATATACAACTTTGTGCAAATTAAAGAAGAGAGTCTCCCACAAGCTTGGGGGAGGCTTCTCAAGTTACTTAATGCTTTGCCTGATCATCCTCTTAAGAAAAATGAAATACTTGATAACTTTTATAATGGACTAACCGATGGTTCCAGAGATTACCTGGATAGTTGTGCTGGTTCTCTTTTCAGGGAAAGAACACCGGATGAAGCTGAAATCTTATTGAACAATATGTTGACAAATGAAAATAATTGGGCACCTCCTGAGCCAGCTCCTGCTCCAATTAATGATCCTATTCCTATACCAACTCCAAAGAAGAGGGGTATTCTATTTCTCAGTCCCGAAGATATGCAAGAGGCAAATAAATCTATGAAAGAAAAAAGTATTAAAGATGAAGATGTTAAGAAGTTACCTCCTATTGAATAAATACATGGCCTTAATTTACTGCCTATTGAAGAAACATATGATCTTGATCCTTTACTTGTTGAAAAACCTCCAGACCTCGATAACTCGACACAGGTAGTAAAGGTAAATTCTCTCTATAGATATGATAAAGCTGAAATCCCATTTACTAAATTTTCTAGCCCATGCTTAGATGAGTTTGATAAATTTATGGCTACACAAGAAGACTTTAATGCTTATTTTGGTAGACAATTAAAATACAATTCAAATATGCTTGGACACTTGGGTGATTATATGGCTAATGTCAAAGGTGAACTTAAACTTATTAGTAAACATGCTTCCATGGTTACCACTCAAGTAGAACAAGTACTTAAGGCTCAAAAGGAATTGCTCAATGAGATGAATAGTAAGAAAAATGATTATGTTGTTAAAGTGGCTACTAGAACTGGTAGAATGACTCAGGAACCTTTGTATCCTGAAGGCCACCCTAAGAGAATTGAGCAAGATTCTCAGAGAAATAATATTGATGTACCTAGCTCTTCTAAAAAGAAGAAAAAGAAAAATGATAGAACTATGCAAACTTCTAGTGAACCTATTGCTGAACCACCTGATAATCCAAATGATATCTCTATGTCTGATGCTGAAACACAATCTGGCAATGAACATGAACCTAATGAAAATGTTAATGATGATGTTCATAATGATGCTCAACCTAGTAATGATAATGATGTAGAAATTGAACCTGCTGTTGATCTTGATAACCCACAATCAAAGAATCAATGTTATGATAAGAAAGACTTTGTTGCTAGGAAACATGGTAAAGAAAGAGAACCTTGGGTTCAGAAACCCATGCCTTTTCCTCCCAAACCATCCAAGAAAAAGGATGATGAGGATTTTGAGCGCTTTGCTGAAATGATTAGACCTATCTTTTTGCGTATGCGGTTGACTGATATGCTCAAAATGAATCCTTATGCTAAGTACATGAAAGATATTGTTACAAATAAAAGAAAGATATCAGAAGCTGAAATTTCCACCATGCTTGCTAATTATACTTTTAAGGGTGGAATACCAAAGAAACTTGGAGATCCAGGAGTACCTACTATACCATGCTCCATTAAAAGAAACTATGTTAAAACTACTTTATGTGATCTTGGAGTCGTTGTTAGTGTTATGCCTCTCTCTTTATATCGTAGACTTGATTTGAATAAGTTGATACCTACTGAAATATCTTTGCAAATGGCTGATAAATCAACTGCTATACCCATCGGTATTTGTGAGGATGTGCCTGTTGTGGTTGCAAATGTTACTATTTTAACGGACTTTGTTATTTTTTATATTCCCGAGGACGATAGTATGTCTATTATTCTTGGAATACCTTTTCTTAATACCACAGGGGCTGTTATTGATTGCAACAAAGGCAATGTCGCTTTTCATGTTAATGGTAATGAGCATATGGTACACTTTCCGAGGAAACAACCTCAAGTTTATAGTATCAATTCTATCGGAAAAATGCCATCGATTATATTTGGAGGTTTTGAATTTCCTCTTCCTACTGTCAAGAAGAAATATGATATACTTATTATTGGGGATGTGCATATCCCCGTTGAGGTAACCTAGTGTTATTCGAAATTTCTCCGATTTCATGTTAATCGGAATGAGTTCGTTAACAAGACTTGATCAACCTTGTTAGTGGATTCCTTTTGACGAGCATGAGATGGATGAAACTAGAAGAACAACTTTCTGCACCCTCTCTATACTTTCTGTTATTTAGTTGAAATAAAGTAAAAATAAATAATTTTCTGTCTGTTATCTGATTATCCGTGCAATATAAAAATACCTCGAAAATAAAAGTTCTCCAAATGTCGTGAAAATTAAATATGATTTTTTCTAGAATATTTGAGGATTTATGGAACAAAGAACACACCAGGGGGGCCAACCACCTTGTCATGAGGGTGGAGGGCGTGCCCACCCCCCCTAGGGCGCGCCCCCTGCCTCATGGGCCCACGGTGGCCCTCCTCCACTTATTCATGCACCCATCCTCTTCTTCCTCCTCCCACAAACACGAAAAACCAACTCAAGCACGAGTTCCAGCCCTCTTTGCTGCCAATTTCGATCTCCTTGCTCAAATCACCTCTCCAGTACCGACTAATCTTTGACAGACGCCATGCTATCCATATTACTCTCCCTGCTCCTGCTTTCTTTGATTATCAGGCAAGAGGAGGATATACTATTGCCAGAGAGGAGGCAGATGAGTATGAGAGGAGAGAAGAGGCTGCTCGTCGCCACGCTGCAGCTCAGCAGGCGATAGCTGCTGCATCACAGTACGACCCCAACTATTATTATGGATATCAGCTAGGCCAGCCGTGGCCATAGACCAACTTAGGCCAAAAGCCTAAGCTTGGGGGAGTAAGTATTTCTCACCGACATTACATTTATGTTCACACACACTCATTGCTAGATGTCGGTGCTCATACTTTTTCATTGTATCATCCATGCTAGTTTATTTCCTTTTATGCTTTCTTCTTGTGTGTTTAATAAACCTTAAGAAAAACCAAAAAATTTAGTTCTAGCTTTTAATTAATTTAATTTCCATGCTTGTAGTAGTAATCAAAAATAAAACCCAAAAATATTTCCTGTTCTTATTTTGCTTGTTGGGAGCTTTCCCGTGTAAATAGTTTTATTTCTTTTCTTCTCTTTGGGGGTCAGTAGGAGAAGACCATGATTAAATTGTTGAAATGGCTCTTATATGCATTATTGTTTATCTGACAAAAGAGCCCATATTGCCTTGTCTTCTCCTATTTATTGAATGCTTGCAGATTCCAGCTTAGTCCAATGCACGTGCACTCTTATTATTATTCATATTTATCGGTCGTGCAAGTGAAAGGCAATTCTGATGATATATGATGGACTGACTGAGATAAGAAAAGCTGGTACGAACTCGGCCTCTTTTGCTTTTATAAATATGATGAGTTCATCATTCTTGATTCAGCTTGTTATGAATAAACATGTTTGCAATGACAATAAGAGATCATAGTTGCTTGTGCCATGCTTGATTAGCTATGAGTTATAGTGGTTTAACTTGCGTGCCAACATGCTATTAAAATGGTTATGATGTGGTATGATAGGGTGGTATCCTCCTCTGAATGATTTAAGTGACTTGACTTGGCACATGTTCACGCTGTTGGGGATCGTAGCAGAAATTTAAAATTTTCTACGCATCACCAAGATCAATCTATGGAGTAATCTAGCAACGAGAGGAAGGGGAGTGCATCTACATACCCTTGTAGATCGCTAAGCGGAAGCGTTGCAAGAACGCAGATGAGGTAGTCGTACTCGTGGCAATTCAGATCGCGGTCGATTCTGATCTAAGCGCCAAACAACGGCGCCTCCATGTTCAACACACGTGCAGCCCAGTGACGTCTCCCATGCCTTGATCCAGCAAGGAGAGAGGGAGAGGTTGGGGAAGACTCCGTCCAGCAGCAGCACGACGGCGTGGTGATGGTGGAGGAGTGCGGGACTCTAGCAGGGCTTCGCCAAGCACTACGAGAGACGAGGAGGGAGAGAGGTAGGGCTGCGCCAAGAGGGAGATGATATCCTATGTGTGGCAACCCCAAAAACACCCAATATATATAGGGGAAGGGGAGGGGCTGTGGCCCCATCTAGGGTTCCATCCCTAGGGGTGGCCGCAGCCCCCAAAACCCATCTAGGGTGCGGCCAAGGGGGGGAAGAGAGGGGGGCGCCCTAGGGTGGGCCTTAAGGCCCATCTAGACCTAGGGTTTGCCCCCTTCCCACTCTCCACGCGCCTTGGGCCTTGGTTGGGGGGTGCACCAGCCTACCTGGGGCTGGTCCCCTCCCACACTTGGCCCGCGCAGCCTTCTGGGGCTGGTGGCCCCACTTGGTGGACCCCCAGGACCCTCCTGGTTGTCCCGGTACGTTATCGATAGCACCCGAAACTTTTCCGATGACCAAAACAGGACTTCCCATATATAAATCTTTACCTCCGGACCATTCTGGAACTCCTCATGACGTCCAGGGATCTCATCCAGGACTCCGAACAACATTTCGGTAACCGCATACATACTTTCCCTATAACCCTAGCGTCATCGAACCTTAAGTGTGTAGACCCTACGGGCTCGGGAGTCATGCAGACATGGCTGAGACAACTCTCCGGTCAATAACTAATAGCGGGATCTGGATACCCATGTTGGCTCCCACATGCTCCACGATGATCTCATCGGATGAACCACGATGTCAAGGATTCAATCAATCCCGTATACAATTCCCTTTGTCTATCGGTACGATACTTGCCCGAGATTCGATCGTCGGTATCCCGATACCTCGTTCAATCTCATTACCGGCAAGTCTCTTTACTCGTTCCGTAACACATCATCCCGTGATCAACTCCTTGGTCACATTGTGCACATTATGATGATGTCCTACCGAGTGGGCCCAGAGATACCTCTCCGTTACATGGAGTGACAAATCCTAGTCTCGATTCGTGCCAACCCAATAGACACTTTCGGAGATACCCGCAGTGCACCTTTATAGCCACCCAGTTACGTTGTGACGTTTGGTACACCCAAAGCATTCATACGGTATTCGGGAGTTGCACAATCTCATGGTCTAAGGAAATGATACTTGACATTAGAAAAGCTTTAGCATACGAACTACACGATCTTGTGCTAGGCTTAGGATTGGGTCTTGTCCATCACATCATTCTCTTAATGATGTGATCCCGTTATCAACGACATCCAATGTCCATGGTCAGGAAACCATAACCATCTATTAATCAACGAGCTAGTCAACTAGAGGCTTACTAGGGACATGGTGTTGTCTATGTATCCACACATGTATCTGAGTTTCCTATCAATACAATTCTAGCATGGATAATAAACGATTATCATGAACAAGGAAATATAATAATAACTAACTTATTATTGCCTCTAGGGCATGTTTCCAACAGTCTCCCACTTGCACTAGAGTCAATAATCCAGTTCACATCGCTATGTGATTAACACTCAAGGTCACATCCCCATGTGACTAACACCCAAATAGTTTACTAGAGTCAATAATCTAGTTCACATTACCATGTGATTAACACTCAATGAGTTCTGGGTTTGATCATGTTATGCTTGTGAGAGATGTTATAGTCAACGGGTCTGAACCTCTCAGATCCGTGTGTGCTTTACAAATCTCTATGTCATCTTGTAGATGCAGCTACCACGCTCTATTTGGAGCTATTCCAAATAACTGTTCTACTATACGAATCCGGTTTACTACTCAGAATTAGTGTCAAAGATTGCATCGCCGTAACCCTTTACGACGAACTCTTTTACCACCTCCATAATCGAGAAAATTCCTTAGTCTACTAGTTACCAAGGATAACCTTGATTGTTGTCCTGTGATCCATTCCTAGATCACACTTGTACCCCTTGACTGACTCATGGCTTGGCACACTTCAGGTGTGGTACACAACATAGCATACTTTAGAGCCTACGTCTAAAGCATAGGGGACGACCTTCGTCCTTTCTCTCTATTCTGCCGTGGTCAAGTCTTAAGTTTTACTCAATACTCATACCTTATAACACAGCCAAGAACTCCTTCTTTGTCGATCTATTTTTGAACTCCTTCAAAATTTTGTCATGGTATGTGTTCGTTTGAAAGTAATATTAAGCAATTTTGATCTATCCTTATAGATCTTGATGCTCAATGTTCAAGTAGCTTAATCCAGGTTTTCCATTAAAAATACTTTTCAAATAACCCTATATGCTTTCCAGAAACTCTACATCATTTCTGATCAACAATAGTCAACAACATATACTCATCAGAAATTCTATAGTGCTCCCACTCACTTCTTTGGAAATACAAGTTTCTCATAAACTTTGTATAAACCCAAAATCTTTGATCATCTCATCAAAGTGTACATTCCAACTCCGAGATGCTTACTCCAGTCATTAGAAGGGTTGCTGGAGATTTGCATACTTGTTAGCATCTTTCAGGATTGTCAAAAAACTTTTGGTTTTATCACATACAACCTTTCCTCAAGAAAAACGTCGAGGAAACAATGTTTTGAAATCCTATCTGCGAGATTTCATAAATAATGCAGTAACTACTAACATAATTCCAACAGACTCTTAGCATCGCTACGAGTGAGAAAGTCTCATCGTAGTCAACTCCTTTGAACTTGTCGGAAAACATCTTAACGACAAGTCGAGCTTTCTTAATGGTGATACTTACCATCATTGTACGACTTCCTTTTAAAATCCATATGTACCCAACAGCCTTATGACCATCAAGTAGTTTTTCCAAAGTCTACACTTTGTTTTCATACATGGATCCTCTCTCGGATTTTATGGCCTCGAGCCAATTTTCGGAATCTGGGCCCACCGTCGCTTCTCCATAGCTCGTAGGTTCATTGTTGTCTAGCAACATGATTTCCAAGACAGGATTACGTACCACTCTGAAGTAGTACGCATCCTTGTCGTCCTATGAGGTTTGGTAGTGACTTGATCCGAAGTTTCATGATCACTATCATAAGATTCTATTTCAATTGGTGTAGATGCCACAGGAACAACTCCCTGTGCCCTGCTACACACTAGTTGAAGTGACGGTTCAATGACCTCATCAAGTCTCCACCATCCTCCCACTCAATTCTTTCAAGAGAAACTTTTCCTCGAGAAAGGACCCGATTCTAGAAACAATCCCTATTGCTTTAGGATCTGAAACAGGAGGTATACCCAACTATTTTGGGTGTCCTATGAAGATGCATTTATCCGCTTTGGGTTCGAGCTTATCAGCCTGAAACTTTTTCACATAAGCGTCGCAGCCCCAAACCTTTTAAGAAACGACAGCTTAGGTTTCTCTGAACCATAGTTCATACGGTGTCAACTCAAACGGAATTGCGTGGTACCCTATTTAAAGTGAATGTAGTTGTCTCTAATGCCTAACCAATAAACTATAGTGGTAATTCGATAAGAGACATCATGGTATGCACCATATCCAATAGGGTGCAGTTATGATGTTCGGACACACCATCACACTATGGTGTACCAGGCGGTATTAGTTGTGAAACAATTTCCACGATGTCTTAACTGTGTGCCAAACTCGTAATTCAGATATTCATCTCTATGATCATATCATAGATATTTTATCCTCTTGTCACGACGATCTTTCAACTTCACCCTGAAATTACTTGAACCTTTCAATAATTCAGACTCGTGATTCTTCAAGTAAATATACTTAGCATCTACTCAAATCATCTGTGAAAGTAAGAACATAACGATATCCACTACATGCCTCAGCACTCATTGGACTGCACACATCAAGATGTATTACTTCCAACAAGTTGCTTTCTTGTTCCATCTTACTAAAAACGAGGCCTTTCACTCATCTTGCCCATGTGGTATGATTTGCATGTCTCAAGTGATTTAGAATCAAGTGAGTCCAAACGATCCATCTACATGGGGTTTCTTCATGCATATCTACCAATAGACATGGTTTGCATGTCTCAATCTTTTCAAAAACGAGTGAGTCCAAAGATCCATCAACATGGAGCTTCTTCATGCGTTTTATACCAACATGACTCAAATGGCAGTGCCACAAGTACGTGGTACTATCATTACTATCTTATATCTTTTGGCATGAACATGTGTATCACTATGATCGAGATTCAATAAACCATTCATTTTAGGTGCAAGACCATTGAAGGTATTATTCAAATAAACAGAGTAACCATTATTCTCCTTAAATGAATAACCGTGTGGCGATAAACATAATCCAATCATGTCTATGCTCAACGCAAACACCAAATAACAATTATTTCGGTTTAACACCAATCCCGATGGTAGAGGGAGCGTGCGATGTTTGATCACATCAACCTTGGAAACAATTCCAACACATATCGTCATCTGACCTTTAGCTAGTCTCCGCAGCCTTTTATTTCAAGTTACTAACGCTAAGCAACCAAACCGGTATTTATTACCCTGGTGCTACTAGGAGTACTAGTAAAGTACACAATAATATGACGTATATCCAAAATACTTCTGTCGACCTTGCCAGCCTTCTCATCTACCAAGTATCTAGGGTAGTTCTGCTTCGGTGACCATTCCCCTCATTATAGAAGCACTTAGTCTCGGGTTTGGTTCAACCTTGGGTTTCTTCACTAGAGCAGCAACTAATTTACCGTCTCATGAAGTATCCCTTCTTTCCCTTTCCCTTCTTGAAACCAGTGGTTTAACCATCAACAACTGATGCTCCTACTTGATTTCTACTTTCGCAGTGTCAAACATCGCGAGTTGCTCAAGGATCATCATGTCTATCTCTGATATGTTATAGTTCATCACGAAGCTCCAATAGCTTGGTGGCAGTGACTATGGAGAACCATCACTATCTCATCTAGAAGATTAACTCCCACTCGATTCAAGCGATTGCAGTACTCAGACAATCTGAGCACATGCTCAACAATTGAGTTTTTCTCCCTTAGTTTGCAGGCTTAAGAAACTTGTCAGAGGTCTCATACCTCTTGACGTGGGCACTAGTCTGAAATTCCAATTTCAGTCTTTGGAACATCTCATATGTTCTGCGATGTTTCAAAAACGTCTTTGGTGCCACAATTCTAAACCATTAGTATTGCGCACTGAACTATCACGTAGTCATCAAAACGTGTATGTCAGATGTTTCCCAGCATCTACAGACGATGCTCGAGGTTCAACACACTGAGCGGTGCATTAAGGACATAACCCTTCTATGCAGCAATGAGGACAATCCTCAGTTCTTGGACCCAGTCCGCATAATTGCTACTGTCAACTCTCAACTAAATTTTCTCTAGGAACATATCTAAAACAATAGAACCAAAGCGTGAGCTATGACATAATTTGCAAAGACCTTTTGACTATGTTCATGATAATTAAGTTCATCTAATCAAATTATTCAATGAGCTCCCACTTAGATAGACATCCCTCTAGTCATCTAAGTGATACATGATCTGAGTCAACTAGGCCGTGTCCGATCATCATGTGAGATGGACTAGTCATGATCCGTGAACATCTTCATGTTGATCGTATCCACTATACGACTCATGTTTGACCTTTCGGTCTTCCATGTTCCGAGGCCATGTCTGTACATGCTAGGCTCGTCAAGTTAACCTAAGTGTATTGCGTGTGTAAATCTAGCTTACACCCGTTGTATGCGAACGTTAGAACCTATCACACCCGATCATCACGTGGTGCTTCGGAACAACGAACCTTAGCAATGGTGCACAGTTAGGGGGACACTTTCTTGAAATTATTGCGAGGGATCATCTTATTTACGCTACCATCGTTCTAAGCAAGTAAGATGTAAACATGACAAACATCACATGCAAATCATAAAGTGACATGATATGGCCAATATCATCTTGCGCCTTTGATCTCCATCTTCGAGGCGCGGCATGAACACCATCGTCACCGGCATGACACCATGATCTCCATCATCGTGTCTTCATGAAGTTGCCTCGCCAACTATTACTTCTACTACTATGGCTAACGGTTAGCAATAAAGTAAAGTAATTACATGGCGTTTTCATTGACATGCAGGTCATAAATAAATTAAGACAACTCCTATGGCTCCTGCCAGTTGTCATACTCATCAACATGCAAGTCGTTATTCCTATTATAAGAACATGATCAATCTCATACATCACATATATCATTCATCACATCCTTTTGGCCATATCACATCACATAGCATACCCTGCAAAAACAAGTTAGACGTCCTCTAATTGTTGTTGCATGTTTTACGTGGCTGCTATAGGTTTCTAGCAAGAACGTTTCTTACCTACGCAAAACCACAACGGTGATATGCCAATTGCTATTTACCCTTCATAAGGACCCTTTTCATCGAATCCGATCCGACTAAAGTGGGAGAGACAGACACCCGCCAGCCACCTTATGCATCAAGTGCACATCAGTCGGTGGAACCTATCTCATGTAAGTGTACGTGTAAGGTCGGTCCGGGCCGCTTCATCCCACAATGTCGCCGAATCAAGATAAGACTAGTAACGGCAAGCAAATTGAACAAATCATCGCCCACAACTACTTTGTGTTCTACTCGTGCATAGAATCTACGCATAGACCTAGGTCATGATGCCACTGTTGGGGATCGTAGCAGAAATTTAAAATTTTCTACGCATCACCAAGATCAATCTATGGAGTAATCTAGCAACGAGAGGAAGGGGAGTGCATCTACATACCCTTGTAGATTGCTAAGCGGAAGCGTTGCAAGAACGCGGATGAGGTAGTCGTACTCGTGGCGATTCTGATCACGGTCGATTCCGATCTAAGCGCCGAACAACGGCGCCTCCATGTTCAACACACGTGCAGCCCGGTGACATCTCCCATGCCTTAATCCAGCAAGGAGAGAGGGAGAGGTTGGGGAAGACTCCGTCCAGCAGCAGCACGACAGCGTGGTGGTGGTGGAGGAGCATGGGACTCTAGCAGGGCTTCGCCAAGCACTACGAGAGACGAGGAGGGAGAGAGGTAGGGCTGCGCCAAGAGGGAGATGATCTCCTATGTGTGGCAGCCCCAAAAAACCCCAATATATATAGGGGAAGGGGAGGGGCTGTTCCCCCATCTAGGTTTCCATCCCTAGGGGTGGCGGTAGCCCCCAAAACCCATCTAGGGTGCAGCCAAGGGGGGGAAGAGAGGGGGCGCCCTAGGGTGGGCCTTAAGGCCCATCTGGACCTAGGGTTTGCCCCCTTCGCATTCTCCATGTGCCTTGGGCCTTGGTGGGGGGTGCACCAGCCTACCTGGGGCTGGTCCCCTCCCACACTTGGCCGACGCAGCCTTCTGGGGCTGGTGGCCCCACCTTGTGGACCCCCGAGACCCTCCCGGTGGTCCCGGTACGTTACCGATAGCACCCAAAACTTTTCTGGTGACCAAAACGGGACTTCCCATATATAAATCTTTACCTCCGGACCATTCGGGAACTCCTCGTGACGTCCGGGATCTCATCCGGTACTCTGAACAACATTTCGGTAACCATGTACATACTTTCCCTATAACCCTAGCGTCATCGAACCTTAAGTGTGTAGACCCTACGGACTCGGGAGTCATGCAGACATGGCCGAGACAACTCTTCGGTCAATAACCAACAGCGGGACCTGGATACCCATGTTGGCTCCCACATGCTCCACGATTATCTCATCGGATGAACCACGATGTCAAGGATTCAATCAATCCCGTATACAATTCCCTTTGTCTATCGGTACGATACTTGCCCGAGATTCGATCGTCAGTATCCCGATACCTCCTTCAATCTCGTTACCGGCAAGTCTCTTTACTCGTTCCGTAACACATCATCCCGTGATCAACTCCTTGGTCACATTGTGCACATTATGATGATGTCCTACCGAGTGGGCCCAGAGATACCTCTCTGTTACACGGAGTGACAAATCCCAGTCTCGATTCGTGCCAACCCAACAGACACTTTCGGAGATACCCGCAGTGCACCTTTATAGCCACCCAGTTACGTTGTGACGTTTGGTACACCCAAAGCATTCCTATGGTATCCAGGAGTTGCACAATCTCATGGTTTAAGGAAATGATACTTGACATTAGAAAAGCTTTAGCATATGAACTACACGATCTTGTGCTAGGCTTAGGATTGGGTCTTGTCCATCACATCATTCTCCTAATGATGTGATCCCGTTATCAACGACATCCAATGTCCATGGTCAGGAAACCGTAACCTTCTATTGATCAACGAGCTAGTCAACTAGAGGCTTACTAGGGACATGGTGTTGTCTATGTATCCACACATGTATCTGAGTTTCCTATCAATACAATTCTAGCATGGATAATAAAGGATTATCATGAACAAGGAAATATAATAATAACTAACTTATTATTGCCTCTAGGGCATATTTCCAACACACGCATGTAGTTGAAACAAATCAACATAGCCTTCACGATATTTATGTTCATGGTGGATTATATCCTACTCATGCTTGCATCCAATGTTTATTAATTTTAATGCATGTACATGGCTGTTGTCGCTCTCTAGTTGGTCGCTTCCCAGTCTTTTGCTAGCCTTCACCTGTACTAAGTGGGAATACTGCTTGTGCATCCAATCCCTTAAACCCTAAAGTTATTCCAGATGAGTCCACTATACCTTCCTATATGTGGTATCTACCTGCCTTTCCAAGTAAATTTGTATGTGCCAAACTCTAAACCTTCAAATAAATATCCTATTTTGTATGCTTGAATAACTCACGTATCAACTAGGGCTGTCTGTATCTTCCATGTTAGGCGGGTTATTCTCAAGAGGAGTGGACTCCGCTGCTCACTCACGAGAAAATGGCTGGTCACCGGGATGCCTAGTCCCATGCTTTATGCAAACTAAATCAAAAATAATTGCTAAACAAAACTCCCCCTGGGACCTGATGTATGTTGGAGGCACTCGTTGTTTCGAGCAAGCCATGGATTGATGTTTGTTGGTGGAGGGGGAGTATAAACTTTACCATTCTATTTGGGAACCGCCTATAATGTGTGTAGCATGGAAGATATCGCCATCTCTTGGTTGTTATGTTGACAATGAAAGTATACCGCTCAAAATATTATTCACCTCCATTTCAAAACCGAGCTTTGGCACCTCTACAAATCCATGCTTCCCTCTGCGAAGGGCCTATCTATTTACTTTTATGCTGAGTCAACATCCTCTTATTAAAAAGCACTAGCTGGAGAGCACCGTTGTCATTTGCATTCATTACTGTTAATTTATATTGGGTGTGACTATGATTGGATCTCTTTTACCATGAATTACAATGTCTAGTCAGTCCTTGATCTTTAAAGGTGATCTGCATTTATGTTTTGTGGTCTCAGAAAGGGCTAGCGAGATACCATCTTGTTATATCATATTATGATTGTTTTGAGAAAGTGTTGTCATCCGAGATTTATTATTATGGCTTGCTAGTTGATTATGCTATTGATATGGGTAATCATGAGACTTGAGAATTATTCCAAATGTGGTTAGTTATAATCTTTGCTGAAAACTTGAATGCTAGCTTGACATAGTTACAACAACAAGAGCAAACAGAGTTTGTAAAAGTTTTTCTTTATTTCTTTTAGTTTGTTAACTAAATTGCTTGAGGACAAGCAAGGGTTTAAGCTTGGGGGAGTTGATACGTCTCCAATGTATCTACTTTTCCAAACACTTTTGCCCTTGTTTTGGACTCTAACTTGTATGATTTGAATGGAACTAACCCGGACTGACGTTGTTTTTAGCAGAATTGCCATGATGTTGTTTTATGTGCAGAAAAATAAGTTCTCGGAATGACCTGAAACTCCACGAAATATCTTACAATAAATAACAAAAAATCCTCGCCAAAGATGAAGACCAGGGGGCTCACACCCTTGACACGAGGGTGGGGGGCGCGCCCACCCCCTCTAGGCCGCGCCCCCTACCTCGTGGGCCCCCTGGAGACCTCCCGACTCCAACTCCAACTCTATATAACTACTTTCGGGGAGAAAAAAATAGGAGAGAAGAAATCATCGCGTTTTACGATACGGAGCCGCCTCCAAGCCCTAAAACCTCTTGGGAGGGCTGATCTGGAGTCCGTTCGGGGCTCCGGAGAGGGGGATTCGTCGCCGTTGTCATAATCAAGCATCCTCCATCACAAATTTCATGATGTTCACCACCGTGTGTGAGTAATTCCATCATAGGCTTGCTGGACGGTGATGGGTTGGATGAGATTTATCATGTAATCGATTTAGTTTTGTTAGGGTTTGATCCCTAGTATCCACTGTGTTCTGAGATTGATGCTGCTATGACTTTGCTATGCTTAATGCTTGTCACTAGGGCCCGAGTGCCATGATTTCAGATCTGAACCTATTATGCTTTCATCGATATATGAGAGTTCTTGATCCTATCTTGCAATTCTATAGTCACCTATTATGTGTTATGATCCGTTAACCCCAAAGTGACAATAATCGGGATACTTACCGGTGATGACCATAGTTTGAGGAGTTCATGTATTCACTATGTGCTAATGCTTTGTTCCGGTTCTCTATTAAAAGGAGGCCTTAATATCCCTTAGTTTCCATTAGGACCCCGCTGCCATGGGAGGGTAGGACAAAAGATGTCATGCAAGTTCTTTTCCATAAGCACGTATGACTATATTCGGAATACATGCCTACATTACATTGACGAATTGGAGCTAGTTCTGTGTCACCCTATGTTATGACTGTTACATGATGAACCGCATCCGGCATAATTATCCATCATTGATTCGATGCCTACGAACTTTCCATATACTGGTTTACGCTTATTTACTTTCCCGTTGCTATTTTTACAATCACTACAAAATACAGAAAACATTACTTTGCTTTCATTACTCTTTTGTTACCGTTACCATCACTATCATATTACTTTGCTACTAAACACTTTGCTGCAGATACTAAGTTTCCAGGTGTGATTGAATTGACAACTCAGCTACTAATACTTGAGAATATTCTTTGGCTCCCCTTGTGTCGAATCAATAAATTTGGGTTGAATACTCTACCCTCGAAAGTTGTTGCGATCCCCTATACTTGTGGGTTATCAGTATGATTATTTTCATGATGCTAGTTGATGTTCTGTTGCTTGGAGTATTATTTTCGGAGATGATGTTTACATGTGGATCTTAGCCGAATAGCTTTATTCTTGTTACTGGAGTAGTAGGAGTATTGTTTTCGGATTCATCATGACAGTAGTGTTGTGCTACCCTTGGAGTATTTTGAGATGATGATATTATGCTTGGATTATTTGTTGGATATTGCTATGATTTGGATTATAGTTTAATAGTTGATATTGGAGTAGCAGTTACCACACTTATATTTTTGGGGATAAATTCCGTCATTAAGTTGGTCAGGTGCCGCCGAACCGGGCTTTTCCAGTGCAACCACATTTTCCTTTTATGGGAAGGCCCTAATGCGGTCTATTGTCATGCCTCTCACCGGTGCCTCCAACTAGGGAAGGTTATGGGCGTGCGTACCCTGGCCCGGTAAGCAGACATAACCTTGTGTGCCCGTAGTTGGATTTTGCGCGCATGTCCTCGAGTGGGAGTGTTTTGACCACGACGGTGGTGTTTTGACCACGACGGTGGTCGGGGTGTCTTTGATAGACACGGGGCCACCCAGGACTAGCCCAGTTGGGAGAGGATCAGAGTGGCCGGGAGAGCGTCATGGCAGTAGATCGGTTTTGTAGGAACGCTGTTGGTCCACCCGAATGGGAGTACGAGGCCATGGGTTCTGTGGTGTGAGTACAGTGTGCTACCTCTGTAGAGTGTATTTAATCTATCGATAGTCGCGTTCATATTAGGTCCCACCGTTCGATCAACACTCACATGACAGAATGACTTATAGGTGATTAATATGTTGATATGTTGAGCGGTACAGATTGGTAGGATGTTGATGATGAAGTTTGAGACCCGGTGTTGGTCATGGTAGTGATCGCCGGAAAGATCACAGTTCGAGACCAGGTGTTGGTCGTGGAAGTGATTGCCGGAAAGATCACAGTTTGAGACCAAGTGTTGGTCGTGGTAGTGATCGCCAGAAAGATTGCCATATGGTTTCGATCATGAGTTGATCGAGATGGTATATTGCTTGGCCGGTTAGCCAAGAGAGATATGGTTATGGAGATCTGAGATGGTGATGTATCAGCATTGTATTAGTTCATCTCATGCTTAGTAGTTGCTTCATCATGGTAGTTGATAATTAATTAACCTGTTAATGCTATGTTATTGTCTTGCCTTGATGTTTATGGTTGTTGTGAGCTTGCAAGTACATTCAATGTACTGACCTGGTGTGTCATGCCAGATTGCAGGTGATGCCGTGATTGCTTGATTGCTTGTCGTGGTTTCCGTTCGTGCGAGCTAGATCGTGTCCCAGCCAGAGTCCCTGCAGAGTGGAGTTCACCACCTTCGTCGTTGTTCCGCTGCTAGAAGTTTTCCGTTGCTACGAGATGTTCCGCTGCTAGCATAGAGCAAGTGTAGTATCGCAGGTGTAGTGTCACCATGCTGATGTGATCATTGTAACATCAGACCCGTGTAATTATTATTCTTGTAATAAGAGCTAATTTGTTCTATGTCAAGCAGTGCCATATTCCAGAGACTTCTCCTCGATCTCTGGGCTGGAATACGGGGCATTCCGGTTTCTCTGAGCCGGGGTGCCACAGGCTTGGTATCAGAGCAGGTCTGGCTGTAGGACGCCCTAGTCAGCGCGAGCGGTAGAAACCGGTAGAAATCGGTAGTTTAGATTCTGGCGTGTTTATTGCATTTGGTTGCTGCATTTGTTTGTTGCATAGCATGCATATAGCCTTATTTTGTTATTAACGGTTTAATCTGGTGAGTGTAGATGGCATCGGTCCGGATCCACTACAGCTCAGCCTTTGCATTTCTCCAGTTCTCTTTTGTTGCTCATTCTTCGGTGTTTGGTGTCATTTCTGTCCCAACAGAGTGATGCCAAGTGATCGCGACACTGTTTGCAAAAATGGTGCTCAGGTATCGCGCCGAGTTATTTCCTTCAGCCCCACCTTTTGTTTTAGTGGTAGAAATGCTTCTATCACGGATCGTCCTTTTGCTTGTCATTTTGGCAACCCTTAATGATCGTAGTTATCAAGGAAGGGCAGTGTCAGCAGCCTCAGTTTTTCCCCGCTATCCTATTTCTTGGACGAGTACGGATCTTTTTCCGTCCGCTTGATAATAATGTGGTTGCGACCTTCGTGTCCCGCTACATGATTACCGAGTGCGTCCTCGCCTCTGAGCTAGTCCAGGTTGCTACCTGGCTAAGCGAGCACTTGGTGTAGCGTTGTTTACACCAATTCTTCCACACATTTATTTGTCCTCGTGCACAACATCACAGCATATGCTAGATCGTAGAGCCGGAGATCCCGCGAGAATTGTGTGCTTAAGTAGGCATGCATATTGTGTGACTAGCAGTAATATGTGACATTGATTGTGTGTGAATTGATTATTGTTGTGTGTTTTTGTTTAGTTGAGTTTTCTTTTGCTCCTTTCTTTTTTGGGCCCCGGTGTTACATTATTTTTTCCCTATAAAGAGTTGCTCATAAACTGACACCAGACTCGAAGAAGTAATAAGTATTTCAAATATTTTGAAGAAGCTCAGCTAAACATTATGGCCTTCTCAGTCAACCGCATGATATAAGGAATATCTGTTCAGAATACCAATTGTGTCTTGGATTGATTATCCGCATCAATTCTAGAGCAGTAATGATCCAGCGAGTAGAAAGGCAAGTCAGATGCAAGACCAACGGTATATTTTTCAGTCAAAGGTATGGATCATAGGCAAAGTTTTGGCTCAGCAATAAATGATACTTGAAATATGTTATATTCCAAGAGAAAGTCAGGATGTGATATGCTCAACGAAGACAGTCAAACAAATTTTCTCATGCAAATGATCAGCCGCAAAATATTATGGATGTGTGCATGGATTTCAGTCTCCCTATCAGTATGAAGTTTTGGATATAAGAAACCTAGCATTATTCCACACGCTATCGGAAGAAATTCATGAGGCAAGGCTCCTCAATTTTTTCCGCAGCATGATATGTGAATAATTTCCGGTCCACGATATCCGGTCTTTCTCAACAAGATTGTAACATCCCAAATTTTCAATTTGGAATGTTATACATTAGGACGTCATGCATATCATATTTTATTTTGCTTTTGGTTTTGATCCTAGAAAATCCTAAGCAACTCAAGGACCCACGGAGAGAGTTGGGGATTTCGTTATTTACGTATTTGAGTTTTCTCAAATTATGTAAACAGGATCATTTGATTTTATTTATTTCATCATTAATTATTTCTATTACAAAAATATGAGAGCGGGAATAAAATGACTTTCCCAAAATATAGAAATATTGAAGATTTAATAAAAAATCAAATAAGTTTTATTTCGGAGTTTTTCGGTATTTTTATTTGAATTTAGGAAAAATGCGCGTTTTTCAAAGTAGTAGTTTGGGCCCAGATAAATGTTCACTTTATCGGGCTTGATTTTAGGAACCCGGCAAAATTTATTTCGTGATTTTTGGAGTCTGTTTAGTATTTCTTTTTATTTTTCTTCCGAACGGAATTTTAAAAAAAAACGCGAACCGACTACGGGCCGTATTCGGCCTGGACACCGTCGGCCGGGGGCCTTTATATAGCGCCCGAGGGAGAGAGCCAGCCCACCAAACCGAACCCTAACCCTAGCCCTAGGCCGCCGCCGCCGTCGCCGCTGGAGTGCGCGCCTTTCGAGGTTCGCCGCCGCCTCGTTTTCCGTGCAGTTTTTTTAAAAAAAAATTGTTCTTCGTTTTTCTTTTTCGTCGGATTTTCCGCGGTTATTTTCTGATCGCGATTTCTGATCCGATTTTCGTTTTAGTATAACTTTTCGCTCGTTTATCGGAATCAGGCGATTCAAGCGCCTGGAGTTTCGTCTCGAAACCCTCTTTCCGAATAATCAACTTAAACAAGTTTTTGCTACTGTAAAATTTTCCCTAGATCCAGATTACTAGAACGAAGTTGTTTTCTTTTGCCGTTTGATTTCTTTTGCTTCGTTCGATTTGATTCTTTTTGCCAACTAGGGTTCTTAAGTTGAACTTTCTGGTTAGATTTTCTATTTGAGTTTTACCTGTGCCTTAGATGAATACTTATTGTATGCTTGTTGTTTGTCTGCGATAGAATACCCGGAGTGCGTCGCTTGTTACTTCGAATCTCTAGGTTTCGCGGATCATCAGCAAGGCAAGTAACACTTTGATCATACCTTTTCTACAACCCAGCTTTATTGCATTAGATCAATCCTCACACATTGCATGATTAGGATCTAATTAAACTGTGGGATGGGAAGTAGATGAGGTAGTACCTACTACCTGTTTATTATCAAACCTTTGGGAGTTACTTCTATGTTTGCTTATTATGCCATGCTACGCTAGTAGACGTGGATTGGGTGAGTGATATCCATGACAGATGTGAGAATGATAATTAAGGGTTTATCTAAGGTGGCAACCTAACACACATATGGGTGGATTGAGGCACCTGGGGTTACCAGGACTTGCCTGTTTTTCTTGGACCGCCACCCAGGCCCAAAGGGATCATGAGACTATTCATACTAGAAACTTCCGTGTGCAGCCACAAGCCATTATGGGCTCTGGCATAGTTGACTAAGTTGTGCAAACTCTTACAGTGGTAGACTAGCAGATGTAGGGGAAAGTAGGTGTACCGGTCTACCCGTCGTAAGGTGCTAGCGCTTCTGAAAGACTGTGTCTCGGTCATCCGTCTTCTCAAACACCCTGCAGTGCGAGAAACCAAACGGAGGCAATCGAGTCTTGTGGGGAAAAGTGCGCAAACCTCTGCAGAGTGTAATAAACTAATCATGGTTAGCCGTGTCCCCGGTTATGGACATCTTGAGTATCTAGTACCTGGACTATCATGTGAATCTCAACATGTTACTCTAAAATTAATTTTGTGGGATTTTAATGATGTTACTTAATTGGGATTGAAAATGCTGTCAACCATTCTCAATGTTTAACAACCACCATGATAGTAATTAATTTATTTCTTTGAAGTAGGGAAAAATTGGCTTTACGCAAAAACAGTAACCATAGAGCTTTCCACCAGCCAAATATGCATATAGTATAGCTGTTGCATTCCATTATTCTCTATGTGTTACCTTGCCAGCATATTCCATGTGCTGACCCGTTTTCGGGCTGCAACGTTAATGTTGCAGACTTTTCAGACGACGATTAAGGAGTTTTATGTCGTGGTTCTATACTCAGTGATGCCGTTGGAGTTGATGGACTCACTTATCTTCCAAGCCTTCCGCTGTTATCGTCACTAGATGGCCTTAAGCCATATTTATTGTAATAAGTTCTCTCTTGAGACACTCGATGTAATAAGTGTGTGATTGCTACTCTGCTATAAATCCTCCGAGTACTATGTGGTGTCAGCATTACTGATCCAGGGATGACACCGGAGCACAGAGATCAGACTGTTTTAGGTCTGGTCGCTACAGAGATGGTATCAGAGCACACGCTAACTGTAGGACACGACCACTAAGCCAAAGACCTAGATCACTCTCCTCTCTTCTGATTTCTCATCTTTTCTACTCTTTAGGATGGCGGATGCAAGGAACAAGTTCACCCAACCGGATGAAGATACACCCTTTGGACGCCACTTGAAGGAAGTCACTAGATACCTGAACATAGGAATACCAAGCTTCACGGGAACCTACAACTCCACTTTACCTGAAGAAGAGCGCTGGATGATACAAGTTCAAGTTCCAGGAAGGACGTTCATGCCAGTCACTGAGCCCATAGAGTTTTCTTTTGATGCCCCAACTTGGAGTCTAGGAAAGAGTATGGCAGCTCACATCGCCATGGGACGCATTGGAGAAGTCTACCGCAAGGATCTCAAGGATACTATCTCCCAGATTTGTGGGCGCCGAGATGAACACTCGGAGATGATCAGCACCAGGAAGGATAGATCAATTGCAGCTTTTATTCAGGAGTTAAACCAGCACATTCGACGACAGGAGAATCAGATGTGCGCCGACATGATAGATCTGAAGAAGGCTAAGACTAGAATCAAGGAACTGGAGGAAGAACTCAAGGCTACACGTGAAGATTATGAAGAAGAAATTGAAGTATTGGTGGAGAAGAATGACGATCTGATCAAGAAGATTGGAATATTTGTGGGAGGCCCGACACCAGTAGATGAAGACGAGGAACCCAAGGAGATTAGCCCGGAGGACTACATCATCATTGACGCCACCGACTTGGAACAAGATAGTAGTGATGATGTCTATGTTGATGAAGCAGGAGCAGATATCATGGAGTCTACAACCGTAGAATATTTCTAGTAGACCACCTCATCAGTAGTAGTAGTCCACCATGTAAATATAGTAGTCCGAGCACTTTTGCGATAGCTAGATCGATTGTATGCCCTTGTTTGATTGATTGAAGTGAATTGTGTGCTTTTGCCTCATGTGCATATGGGTAGTGTTTTCCCTTTAGACCCCCTCTATTCTTATATCTCATCTTTTCTAAACCCTCAGATGCCTCCGAGACGTGACCCCGGATTTGCCTTTTCGCCGGAGCTCACCCAGTTGATCCAGCAGCAGAACACCTTGATGCGGTTGCTAGTTCATAATCAAGGGAACAACAACAATCCACCACCACCACCACCTGTTGACCACTTAGCCCGTTTTCTTAGGCTGAATCCGCCGGTGTTTTCCAGTAGCACCGAGCCGATAGTAGCAGATGATTGGCTCCACAAGATAGCTAGGGAGTTGACCACAGCAGGATGCACAGATGTGGAGAAGGTTAAGTTTGCCGCACACCAGTTAGAAGGACCCGCAGCATCTTGGTGGGAGAATTTCACAGCCACCTTCCCAATCGACACTGTCACATGGGACCAGTTTCAGCAGGCTTTTCGTACTGCCCATGTTTCAGCAGGAGCAATGGCCATGAAGAAGCGTGAGTTTCATAACTTGCGCCAAGGAGGACGGACAGTTGGCCAGTATGTGGAGGAGTTTAGTAAGCTAGCACGTTATGCCCCAGATGACGCTGCTACAGATGCAGCTAAGCAGGAGAAATTCCTGGAAGGACTGAATGATGAATTTTGTATGCAGTTGATGGTATCCACCTTCAATAACTATCAGGAGTTGGTAGATCGTGCTCTTATGATTGAAGGGAAGCAGCAGCAAATTGAGAACCGCAAGAGGAAGTATGGACAAGAAAGTATAATTCAGGAGCTCAGCAGAAGCCTCGTTTTACCCCTAGACCAGGAGGACATTTTCAGCATACCCATGGAGTAGGTAGCTCGCACAATCACAATGGCACCAAGAATGGTAATGGGAATGGAGGAAGTAATGGACAGAACCGCAGCACCCCCTCAACCCCAGCCAAGAAGGATTTGAGCCATGTCACTTGCTATAAGTGTTCGAAGCCAGGACATTATGCAAATGACTGTCCTGAAGGACAAAATGGCAATGGGAGTTCTGGAAAGAAGCCGAACCCTTTCAATAGGGGACAGGTGAACCACGTTAATGTGGAGGAGGTTGAAGCTCAGCCCGATGCAGTAATAGGTAAGTTTTTGGTTAAGTCAATTACTGCACTCGTTCTCTTTGATACTGGTGCATCGCATTCATACATATCAAGGGGATTTGAGGAAAAGTATAGTTTGCCCACTAGGATTCTTAAAACACCTATGCTAGTAAGCTCACCAGGAGCGGAGTACATGGCCAGTCAAGGATGTTTTCAAGTGCCATTAAGTATAGGAAGGCATGTTTTCCCAACGGATTTAATTATTTTGGAATCCCAAGGTCTGGATGTGATTCTTGGTATGGATTGGCTGTCGATGTATGGAGGAAACATCGATTGCGCCAGTAAGACAATTTTGCTCACAACGCCAGAAGGAAGAAGGATCAAGTATGTATCCTGGCATGCGCCAAACAGGACACAAGTAAATTCCTTATCAGGAGTTGTGCAGGAGGAAGTACCAGTGGTAAAGGATTTTCCTGATGTATTTCCCGAAGAGTTGCCAGGCATGCCACCGGATAGAGACATTGAGTTTTTGATTGAGCTTTTGCCAGGCACTGGGCCAATATCAAAGAGACCCTATAGGATGCCAGCCAAAGATTTGGTGGAAATTAAGAAGCAGATTAAGGAGTTACTGGATAAGGGATATATTCGCCCAAGTTCTTTGCCTTGGGGATCACCAGTACTTCTAGTGGAGAAGAAGGATGGATCGCTAAGGATGGTTGTTGATTATCGAGGATTGAATGAAGTAAAGATCAAGAACAAGTACCCACTACCAATGATCAACGATTTGTTTGATCGATTGCAAGGAGCTAAAGTGTTTCCCAAGATCGATTTGCGATCAGGATACCACCAGTTGAAGATTCGAGAACAGGATATCCCGAAGACAGCTTTCACCACAAGATATGGACTGTATGAGTATACCGTTATGTCATTTGGACTGACTAACGCGCCTGCCTATTTTATGAACATGATGAACAAAGTGTTTATGGAGTTTTTGGATAAGTTCGTCGTAGTGTTCATTGATGATATCCTGGTATATTCGAAGAATGAAGAGGAGCATAAGGAGCATTTGCGTTTGGTACTTGGAAAGCTCAGAGAACACCAATTATATGCCAAATTCAGCAAATGTGAGTTTTGGTTGAAGGAAGTAGGATTCCTCGGACATGTTATATCTGGAGAAGGTATAGCAGTAGATCCCGCTAAAGTTGAAACCGTGACCAAGTGGGAAGCACCAACAACAGTTGGAGAGATCCGGAGTTTTCTTGGACTCGCAGGATACTACCGGAGATTTATTGAGAATTTCTCAAAGATTGCAAAACCTATGACGGAGTTGTTGAAGAAGGATACTAAGTTCAAATGGACTAAGGAGTTTGAGGCTAGTTTCTAGGAGTTGAAGAAACGTTTGGTTACCTCACCAGTGTTGATTTTGCCAGATCAAACCAAGGATTATGAGGTGTATTGCGACGCTTCACGTCGAGGACTTGGAGCAGTGCTTATGCAGGAAGGAAGAGTTGTTTCGTATGCTTCACGACAACTGAAGCCCCATGAATTGAATTATGCTACGCATGATTTGGAGTTAGCAGCCGTAGTGCATGCACTGAAGACATGGAGACATTTCCTCATTGGAAATCATTGTGAGGTGTACACGGATCACAAGAGTTTGAAGTACATTTTCACACAGAAGGAGTTGAACCTCAGACAAAGGAGATGGTTGGAGCTTATCAAGGATTATGATATGAGATTGCATTATCATCCCGGAAAAGCTAATGTAGTAGCAGATGCATTAAGCCGCAAGAGCCATGCCAATACGTTAATGACGGGAGAAATACCCAAGGAGTTAGCAGGAAATCTTCGTGAACTATGTTTGGAAATAGTTCCGAGAGGCTATGTAGCAGCACTAGAGATTCAATCAACTTTGATGGATAGAATCAGAGAAGCTCAAAAAACTGACAAAGAGATTGCCGCTATAAAGGAGAAACTGAGCAAAGGAAAAGCTAAAGGATTTCGTGAGGATGAGCACGACACCCTATGGTTTGAAGACCGTGTTTACGTGCCTAATGACCCGGAGATCAGAAAGTTGATTCTGCAAGAGGCACATGATTCACCGTATTCGATTCACCCAGGAAATACCAAGATGTATTTTGATTTGAAGGATATTTTCTGGTGGACCGGAATGAAGAAGGATATTGCGGAGTATGTAGCAGTTTGTGATGTATGTCAAAGAGTAAAGGCAGAACATCAGAAGCCAGCAGGATTGTTGCAACCATTGCCGATACCCGAATGGAAGTGGGATAAGCTAGGCATGGATTTTATCACGGGATTGCCAAGGACTCGTTCAGGCTATGACTCGATTTGGGTCGTAGTTGATCGATTGACGAAGGTAGCTCATTTCATCCCAGTAAAGACCACTTACACCAGTGCTAAGTTGGCAAAGATTTACATGACCAGGATCGTATGTTTGCATGGAGTTCCGAGGAGTATCGTATCAGATAAAGGAACCCAGTTTACCTCAAAGTTCTGGAAGCAGTTGCATGAGACTTTAGGTACCAGGCTAGAGTTTAGTACAGCTTTTCACCCGCAGACAGATGGACAGACTGAGAGAGTCAATCAGATTTTGGAAGATATGCTGAGAGCTTGTGCACTAGATTATGGATCTAGTTGGGACGATAATTTGCCATATGCAGAGTTCTCTTACAATAATAGCTATCAGACCAGTTTGAAGATGGCACCTTTCGAAGCCTTGTACGGAAGGAGGTGCAGGACACCGTTGTCATGGGACGAAGTTGGAGACCGCCAGTTGTTTGGACCAGATCTGATTAAAGAATCTGAATAGAAGGTGAAGTTGATTCGCGATAGGCTCAAGGTAGCCCAGTCCAGACAGAAGAGCTACGCAGATTCTAAACGCAAGGAGACAGTTTACAAAGTCGGAGATAGAGCTTATCTTCGAGTATCTCCACTTCGAGGGATTAAGCGATTTGGAGTTAAGGGGAAGTTAGCGCCACAATTTGTAGGACCATATCGAGTTTTGGAGCGTATGGGAGAAGTGGCCTACAAGTTGGAATTGTCAGAAGGATTGGCCGGAGTGCATGATGTGTTTCACGTTTCTCAGTTGAAGAAGTGTCACGCGGAGATGACTGACATACCTTTGAGAGACACAGTGCCATTAGAAGCAATTCAGTTGGATAACAATTTGACCTATGAGGAGAAACCAGTCAAGATCCTCGAGTTTGCCAGTCGAGTTACTCGTAGCAAGGTTATCAAGTTTTGCAAAGTTCAGTGGAGCCACCACACGGAGGATGAAGCCACTTGGGAGTGAGAGGAAGATTTGCTCAAGGACCACCCTCACCTATTTTCTAGCCAACCCGAATCTCGAGGGCGAGATTCATCTTAAGGGGGGTAGGTTTGTAACATCCCAAATTTTCAATTTGGAATGTTACACATTAGGACGTCATGCATATCATATTTTATTTTGCTTTTGGGTTTGATCCTAGAAAATCCTAAGCAACTCAAGGACCCACGGAGAGAGTTGGGGATTTCGTTATTTACGTATTTGAGTTTTCTCAAATTATGTAAACAGGATCATTTGATTTTATTTATTTCATCATCAATTATTTCTATTACAAAAATATGAGAGCGGGAATAAAATGACTTTCCCAAAATATAGAAATATTGAAGATTTAATAAAAAAATCAAATAAGTTTTATTTCGGAGTTTTTCGGTATTTTTATTTGAATTTAGGAAAAATGTGCATTTTTCAAAGTTGTATTTTGGGCCCAGATAAATGTTCACTTTATCGGGCTTGATTTTAGGAACCCGGCAAAATTTATTTCGTGATTTTTCGAGTCCGTTTAGTATTTCTTTTTATTTTTCTTCCGAACGGAATTTAAAAAAAACGCGAACCGACTACGGGCCGTATTCGGCCTGGACACCGCCGGCCAGGGGCCTTTATATAGCGCCCGAGGGAGAGAGCCCGCCCACCAAACCGAACCCTAACCCTAGCCCCAGGCCGCCGCCGCCGCCCGCAGCTTCAGCCGTCGGAGTGCGCGCCTTTCGGGTTCGCCGCCGCCTCGTTTTCCGTGCAGTTTTTTTTTAAAAAAATATGTTCGTCGTTTTTCTTTTTCGTCGGATTTTCCGCGGTTATTTTCTGATCGCGATTTCTGATCCGATTTTCGTTTTAGTATAACTTTTCGCTCGTTTATCGGAATCAGGCGATTCAAGCGCCTGGAGTTTCGTCTCGAAACCCTCTTTCCGAATAATCAACTTAAACAAGTTTTTGCTACTGTAAAATTTTCCCTAGATCCAGATTACTAGAACAAAGTTGTTTTCTTTCGCCGTTTGATTTCTTTTGCTTCGTTCGATTTGATTCTTTTTGCCAACTAGGGTTCTTAAGTTGAACTTTCTGGTTAGATTTTCTATTTGAGTTTTACCTGTGCCTTAGATGAATACTTATTGTATGCTTGTTGTTTGTCTGCGATAGAATACCTGGAGTGCGCCGCTTGTTACTTCGAATCTCTAGGTTTCGCGGATCATCAGCAAGGCAAGTAACACTTTGATCATACCTTTTCTACAACCCAGCTTTATTGCATTAGATCAATCCTCACACATTGCATGATTAGGATCTAATTAAACTGTGGGATGGGAAGTAGATGAGGTAGTACCTACTACCTGTTTATTATCAAACCTTTGGGAGTTACTTCTATGTTTGCTTATTATGCCATGCTACGCTAGTAGACGTGGATTGGGTGAGTGATATCCATGACAGATGTGAGAATGATAATTAAGGGTTTATCTAAGGTGGCAACCTAACACACATCTGGGTGGATTGAGGCACCTGGGGTTACCAGGACTTGCCTGTTTTTCTTGGACCGCCACCCAGGCCCAAAGGGATCATGAGATTATTCATACTAGAAACTTCCGTGTGCAGCCACAAGCCATTATGGGCTCTGGCATAGTTGACTAAGTTGTGCAAACTCTTACAGTGGTAGACTAGCAGATGTAGGGGAAAGTAGGTGTACCGGTCTACCCGTCGTAAGGTGCTAGCGCTTCTGAAAGACTGTGTCTCGGTCATCCGTCTTCTCAAACACCCTGCAGTGCGAGAAACCAAACGGAGGCAATCGAGTCTTGTGGGGAAAAGTGCGCAAACCTCTACAGAGTGTAATAAACTAATCATGGTTAGCCGTGTCCCCGGTTATGGACATCTTGAGTATCTAGTACCTGGACTATCATGTGAATCTCAACATGTTACTCTAAAATTAATTTTGTGGGATTTTAATGATGTTACTTAATTGGGATTGAAAATGCTGTCAACCATTCTCAATGTTTAACAATCACCATGATAGTAATTAATTTATTCCTTTGAAGTAGGGAAAAAATGGCTTTACGCAAAAACAGTAACCATAGAGCTTTCCACCAGCCAAATATGCATATAGTATAGCTGTTGCATTCCATTATTCTCTATGTGTTACCTTGCCAGCATATTCCATGTGCTGACCCGTTTTCGGGCTGCAACGTTAATGTTGCAGACTTTTCAGACGACGATTAAGGAGTTTTAGGTCGTGGTTCTATACTCAGTGATGCCGTTGGAGTTGATGGACTCACTTATCTTCCAAGCCTTCCGCTGTTATCGTCACTAGATGGCCTTAAGCCATATTTATTGTAATAAGTTCTCTCTTGAGACACTCGATGTAATAAGTGTGTGATTGCTACTCTACTATAAATCCTCCGAGTACTGTGTGGTGTCAGCATTACTGATCCAGGGATGACACCGGAGCACAGAGATCAGACTGTTTGAGGTCTGGTCGCTACAAAGATACCTCAGTAAAAGCTTCCGACAGATGGGAAATGAATTTTTCCCAACAAGCAAACCCGAGGAGAAGCTTCTCAAGTACGAAAACCGGATTCTCCTGCACACTACTCAGGTCAAGCTTCGTGTGTAAGCTATCAAGGCTTCTTCTGCACGCTACCCAGACAAAAGCTTTGAGCAGAAGCTAATGAGTCTTCCTCGACAAGCTACACGAATGGCTTTTCTCTGCGGATCAAGGATCAGATTTGCAATAAGTTTGTCAGAGATATACCTAAGAAAGGTACGGATCTAACAACCTTGTGAGCCATGCAAATGAAGATAAGAAGAGATACATCTCATGAATTACAAGGATTGACAAGATCGAGAGATGACATCACAAGATCAACAGTCATCAAGGTCATTATTCCCGCACCAGACAAGGTGATATATAAACTCTTGTCACCTTGTATGATTGGCCTCAGCAATGAGCTCCGTACATCTACAAACCTCGAGTACATGTCATATATGTGCGGACACAGGTCAGAAAAACAAGCAGAAGAGATAATGGCAAAAACATTAATCACATCCATGGTCATACGAAGAATCAAGGACATGTGTGGCCAAGTTATTTCAGCAAGGTATCCTGACAAAGAAAATCATGACCGTTAAAGGGTGAGACTGAAAACAAAGGTATGATGTATTTTGCACGACCAAAAGGGTCCGGATACCCAAATCAGTTGGAGGCCATGATTCCATATGGATCCACAAAGACATACACCTTCAGCGGCCTACTCTATTTACAAGGATTTTCATATCCCGCTGACCGGTTGACATGGTTAGTGTGGAATATCCAAGTCTGTTCTGTCAGCTCCAAGATTCCTTTGCAACCTCAATAGTTTGACCTCAACAGCAGAGTTAAAACATATCACAGCGTATTGCCAAAAATGGGTATACCGACAAAATGAGAAAGTTAAAAGCCGAATAATCAGCTCAGACCCGGTATACTCGCCGACGGAATCAAGTACATGGTCAGTCTGTCAGGAAAAGCATTTGTCCGTCAGCCCCTGTTGGGCAAAGTCTCAAGATGTAAATATTTGAGGAATGACATAGCTACAACTCCATGCACCGTTATATTGCTCACGACAGAAGGCAGTCAAATCTCTAGTGTATGCCACATGCTCGAGCCAAAGGAAATAAAGCAAGATAAATCGATGCACCTATGAGCAGTCAGATCCCGTCAAAAGATGGCCATGATTAATTCTAAGCATTTATTGAACCCAGAAGGTTTGCAGCAACCCCATGATAGAAATAAAAAGGTTTTCATGACCAAAGGGAACTTTATGATCAGATCCGTCGGACATCACCGCAGATATGGGAAAATCAACGTCAGCAACAGGATTTGGTATATGAGCAAAGACCCATGAAAATTTGGGAAAAGCCACCCCAGAGCAAGGTAAGTTAATCATCTGAAATTCTTGGGGGAACAATAAATAAAGGAAAAAAGGATGCCCGGGTTGGAAACGGTATCCTCAAGTCATACTTGTTCCCAGAGCAACTAAATCTCAAGGACAAGATTTCTTTAAGGGCGTAAGAGTTGTAACAGCCTGGATTTTGGCCCTTTTCTTTTTCTTTTGATTTATTAGTTTTTGCTCTGTTTTTTTTTTGGAGTGATTATGTGGCCTTGTCACCTGGGAAATCATCCTCTTTTTCCCTTCCCAAGTGGCTCATCATTCTCAAAACCTTGCCAAGATCATGTCACTCCACTGCTTGACCAAACCCTAATTTTTTTTTCTCAGGAATATTCCTTTCTCTATTAAAGGAATAACCATGTCTGCCCTAGGTTGTCAAGCAACCTATATTTCTGTCCATCCTAAAATTCCCAAATAATTCTCATAAATTGTTTGGGTCATATCTTTCTCTAATATGGCAAAATATTTCATTTGTCATGTTTATCATCTTGCTCAAATAATTCATTTCCTATTCTGTCCTGAATGGCAGAATGTGAAGCAAGTGCCATTTAGCTTTTCCCAACTGACCTCAAACTCCTTGGACACCTTTTACTGTCCATATAATTGCGACATGCCAAAATGAAACCTCATTTTCCTAGTAATTATTTAATTATGATTTTCCAAAGTTCCTGTCTGAGGGAAGTGGTTGTGAAGGAAGTATAAGCTAGGCATATCCAAATGAGTTGCCATTTTTCATGGTCCCTCATATCATCATATCTTAGCCCTCCACCAAAGTAGAGCTCATGTCATGCCTCCATGTGAGCTCACCTTCAATTCTTTGGTTCTGCCCAAAATTTCAGTTTGTGAAGCAAGTATATTTTATCTTGCTCCATTATGGCTTCCAATTTTTCTAGGCCTTCTATTATCCATATAACCTACCTTCACCCATTTTGGGCATTTTTCATCAAGCCATTATTCCTCTAGAATTTTTGCAAGTTTCTGGTCAGCAAGGATGTTTGTGAAGCAAGTACCATTTTGATGAATCCAATTGGTATGAAACTTATATAGCATCTTTATGTGATCAAATAATGAAGCCTTGCCAAAATTGAGCTCAATTGGCCACACCATTTGAGTGCATCATCCAAATCTCATTTCTGGACCATTTTGGTCAGTTGCAAAGCAACTATGATTTAACTTGATCCAATTCTTCTCCAAGTTACCAGGATGAAAGTCCTTCTTTACCTCAATCCCGCAGACAACTCCATTGCTCCCAAAACCTTTCATGTTGATCAACAGTTCTCACTCAAATTTATTGTAGTAAACTTCAAAGGTTGCTTACCTTTTAACCAGAGCCGTTTTCACCGAACTACCACCACGGTTGAGACCTCCCCTGGATGAACTACTCACTAGACAACATTTTCAAGCCCCTCTCCCCCACTACATGCCCGTGCACATGGTGACCACGACAATGGCGTGCCTGTGCACGCGCTCTGTGTGCAGTGCGCGTGTCCAGTGGCTGTTTGTGCTGGACCCCCTCCTCCTTCTCTCGTCGCCTTCGCGCACGTGATCATGTCCCACAGCTGGCTCGAATCATCGCCATCCTCCTGGAGCCCTCTCCCTCTCCGTCAGCTCTCATCGCCGCGCGCCCACGGGCGCACTGTGGCCGACCGAGCTTCAATGGCGTTCGGCTTCTTCCTCTACTCCCCGGTGTCGTCTACCTCTCCGTGATCCCTGCATCAATAGCTCGTCGCCTTCCCGAGCCCTCCCCGTGCCCCTGCTCGCGCCAGCGCGACGGCAGACGCGTCACCGCGGCCGCGCTCACCCCTCGGCACGCCGCAGCTATATATAGGCCTCCCCTGAGCCGTTCGAGCACACCAGCAGCCTCACTCCTCTCCCCTAGACCTCCCCGACCAGTCAACCGAGCCGGAGAGCCTCTCCTGCCCCTCCCATGGCCGAAGCCTCGCTGCCGGCCTCTGCTTAAATTCGGCCGAACCGAGCACTCCCTCATCGTTCTATCGCCACCAGAGGCCTCTCCACTACCCCTAGCCTCCCTATCCCCTCGCCTAGTCGCCGGAGTAGGCGTGGCCGCGCTTCCGCCAGGATCGGCCGCCGCCCGGTTCTCTGTTGCATGGCCACCTCATGCTCCATCCCTCCCCGGCGCCCGCAGCCTGCCCAGATGGATGCGCCGCTCCTCGCTGGTCTCGTCAGTGGCCTCGGCACAGCCGGGGACTGCCGGAGCCGTCGGGGCAGTCGCCGGCATCGCCTCTCCCCTGCCCCTCCTCTGCTTCGATCGGGCCAGCGGGAGGAAGAAGGAGACAGGAGCCAGGCGGGCCCCGCTCCTCCTCCCTGACCCCACCCGTTAGCCGCACCCACCCGGTCCCGCCTCTGCGCGCGTTGACCGGGTCGGCCGACGTGGATATGTGACGGGCCCCGTCCCATGGGACCCGCACGTCAGCGACCAGCGTACCTGGCCCCGCCTCTGCCCACGTGGCAAGTGGAAGCGTCAACCCGTAGTACGTGTTCGTTTCCTGAAAGCATATTTCCATCTCCTTTTGCTAGAAATACGTTTACTTATTCTGAAAGCGTATTAACTCTCTGTTTATGCCTAGAATACGTTTTCTTAAACAGAAAGCGTATTTCTAACCTTGCGCTTCTGCCTTATCCACCCAGTGACTTGTTTGTGATGATATTTTTGCAGAAAAGTCCCTGAACTTCAACCCTTTATAACTTATTAACCACAACTCCAAATCGGGTGATTCCAAAGCCCACGTCTTCGTTTTATCGAGCCCGTTCTGATGGAACCATTTTCACCATGTTTTGACATTCTGAAAATGACCATTTTTCCCCTGCCCTTATTCAGCCCCCTCCGAGAGAGTATGTTTTCCGGCGATTCTTTCCGCGAGTTTCTCGCACTTTCTCCTGGTGATTTCTTCCACCCCAGGCAAGCCACACCCTCCATTTGCATGATGGCAATGCAGTGACATGGTTTCTTTATTTAAACTTGTTTAAAATATTGTTCTAGCGACTTGTGATTTGTTCATGGCATTTCTGGGAGTATTATTTTGATCTTGCTATTGCCATGATATTGCTTGGAGTTCTAGGACTTATATTTTGATGATTATGTGGATGACATGTGCCTTTGGATTCTTAGTGGCTTTTATGATTATTTTTCTTGATGGTATCTGAAATTATTTTGAAGCATTACTGTGGATATCATGTTGCCTTCGGATTATTAGTGGCTTTTATGATTAGTTTCATGATGGCTTGGATATGATATTTTGAAGCATTACTTTGGATATCATGTTGCCTTCGGATTATTAGTTGCTTTTATGATTAGTTTCATGATGGCTTGGATATGATATTTTGGAGTATTACTTTGGATATCATGCGGCCTTTGGATTATTAGTGGTTAGTATGATTATTTTCATGATGCTAGTTGATGTTCTGTTGCTTGGAGTATTATTTTCGAAGATGATGTTTACACGTGGATCTTAGCCGAATAGCTTTATTCTTGTTATTGGAGTAGTAGGAGTATTGTTCTCGTATTCATCATGACAGTAGTGTTGTGCTACCCTTGGAGTATTTTGATATGATGATATTATGCTTGGATTATTTGTTGGATATTGCTATGATTTGGATTATAGTTTAATAGTTGATATTGGAGTAGCAGTTACCACAGTTATATTTTTGGGGATAAATTACATCATTAAGTTGGTTAGGTGCCGCCGAATCGGGCTTTTCCAGTGCAACCACATTTGCCTTTTATGGGAAGGCCCTAATGCGGTCTATTGTCGTGCCTCTCGCCGGTGCTTCCAACAAGGAAAGGTTATGAGCGTGCGTACCCTGGCCCGGTAAGCAGATATAACCTTGTGTGCCCGTAGTTGGATTTTGCACGCGTGTCCCCGAGTGGGAGTGTTTTGACCACGATGGTGGTGTTTTGACCACGACGGTGGTCGGGGTGTCTTGGTAGACACGGGGCCACCCATGACTAGCCCAGTTGGGAGTGGGTCGGAGTGGCCGGGAGAGCATCATGCCAGTAGATCGTTTTTGTCGGAACGTCATTGGTCCAACCGAATGGGAGTACGAGGCCATGGGTTCTGTGGTGTGGGTACAGTGTGCTACCTCTGCAGAGTGTATTTAATCTATCGATAGTCGCGTCCGTATTAGGTCCCACCGTTCGATTCAACACTCACATGACGGAATGACTTATAGGTGATTTATATGTTGATATGTTGAGCAGTACAGATTGGCAGGATGTTGATGATGAAGTTTGAGACCCAGTGTTGGTCATGGTAGTGATCGCTGGAAAGATCACAGTTTGAGACCAGGTGTTGGTCATCGTAGTGATCGCCGGAAAGATCACAGTTTGAGACTAAGTGTTGGTCATGGTGGTGATCGCTGTAAAGATCGTCGTATGGTTTCGATCATGAGTTGATCGAGATGGTATATTGCTTGGTTGGTTAGCCAAGAGAGATATGGTTATGGAGATCTGAGATGGTGATGTATCAGCATTGTATTAGTTCATCTCATGCTTAGTAGTTGCTTCATCATGGTAGTTGATAATTAATTAACCTGTTAATGCTATGTCATTGTCTTGCCTTGATGTTTATGGTTGTTGTGAGCTTGCAGGTACATTCAATGTACTGACCTGGCGTGTCATGCCAGATTGCAGGTGATGTCGTGATTGCTTGATTGCTTGTCGTGGTTTCCATTCGTGCGATCTAGATCGTGTCCCAGCCAGAGTCCCTACGGAGTGGAGTTCACCACCTTCGTCATTGTTCCGCTGCTACGAGATGTTCCGCTCCTAACATAGAGCAAGTGTAGTATCGCAGGCGTAGTGTAGACATGCCGATGTGATCATTGTAACATTAGACCCGTGTAATTATTATTCTTGTAATAAGAGCTGATTTGTTCTATGTCAAGCAGTGTCGTATTCCAGAGACTTCTCCTTGATCTCTGGGCTGGAATACGGGGCATTCCGGTTTCTCTGAGCCGGGGTGCCACAGGAAACCCTTCTCCCATCTAGGGAGAAGAAGAAGAAGGGGGCCTCTCCCCCTCTCTTCCGGTGGCGCCGGAACGCCGCCGGGGCCATCATCATCATCGCAGTCTACACCAACAACTTCACCGTCATCATCACTAACTCTCCCCTCTTTTACCCGTTGTAATCTCTACTTAAACATGGTGCTCAACGCTATATATTATTTCCCAATGATGTATGGCTATCCTATGATGTTTGAGTAGATCCGTTTTGTCCTATGGGTTAATTGATGATCGTGATTGGTTTGAATTGCATGGTTTATTGTTGGTGTTGTCCTATGGTGCTCTCCGTGTCGCGCAAGAATGAGGGATCCCTGTTGTAGGGTTTGCAATATGTTCATGATTTTCTTATGGTGGGTGGCGTGAGTGATAGAAATACAGACCCGAGTAAGTAGGTTTTTTGCGTATGGGAATAAAGAGGACTTGATGCCTTATAATGCTATGGTTGGGTTTTACCTTAATGATCTTTAGTAGTTGCGGATGCTTGCTAGAGTTCCAATCATACGTGCATATGATCTAAGAAAAGAAAGTATGTTAGATTATGCCTCTCCCTAAAATAAAATTGTAATAATGATTACCGGTCTAGTTATTGATTGCCTAGGGACAAATAACTTTCTCGTGACAAAAAACTCTCTACTAAAACTAACTTAGTTGTGTCTTCATCTAAACAGCCCCTACTTTTTATTTACGCGCTCTTTATTATCTTGCAAACCTATCCAACAACACCTACAAAGTACTTCTAGTTTCATACTTGTTCTTGGTAAAGCGAACGTTAAGCGTGCGCAGAGTTGTATCGGTGGTTGATAGAACTTGAGAGAATATTTGTTCTACCTTTAGCTCCTCGTTGGATTCGACACTCTTACTTATCGAAACAGGCTACAATTGATCCCCTATACTTGTGGGTTATCAACTACCGTTCGAATAACATGTTCACCTCTGCTCTATCTGCTGGAGTCACTTTCAAGGAAGAGGGCTGCTGGACCCGCTCCATGGAGAAGGGAGGAAGGCAAGTCGACTGACCAGGGGTCGGTTGGTCCTTACAATAAAACCAGGTCGACTGCCACCCCCTAACTGAATAGGGAAGAGTCATAGCTGGAAAAGTACTCCTACCCCTCGTATGAATCCCTAGACCTCCGCATATCTGAATCACATGTGTCCTCTCGTCACTCGGATTAGCCATTTTTACAGACTGGGAGCGACAAGTAAAGATGTGTTTGAAGAGACCCCAATGCGGTCGACAACCCAGGAAATTCTCACACATGGAAACGAATGCAGCGAGATATGTGATGGTGTTGGGGGAAAAGTGGTGAAGTTGGGCTCCAAAAAAGTTCAGGAAACCCCAGAAAAAAGGATGAGGAGGCAGACAGAAACCACGGTCAACGTGAGTCGCGAGGAGGACACACTCACACTCCTGCGGCTGCGGCTCGACCTCATTTCCTGTCAGCCTCCAAGATCCATGGGCAATCAAGCCCCCTTCGGCCAGATCCTCCAGGTCCTCCTGCTGAATCATGGACCGAATCTAGCGCCCTGGATCCAGCTGGGCGGTAGGCCGGACCTCGACGACGACCCACCTCGACTCGTCTTCTTGCCATTCGCCGCCGTTGTTGCCTTCTTCGCGCGCTCCAGGGACATTGTCTTGTCCTTTCCCATCGCGGCGAACTGCACAGGAGCAAAGCAACGGCGTCGACAACAGAGGTGGGCGTGATGGAGAAACAGAGGAAGTGGAAGGAGAAATGGGGGCGCACTATGCAACACGTCGTCCCCGACGCCTTATATAGGCCCGCTTCCGAGTGGCTGACTTGTGGGCCCAAGTGATCTTGTCAAATCCCGCAACAGTCGTGCGCTCAGTATGTGGCAAAAAAGGTGGTGCAAGAATCGAGGCGCCCCTGCCTAATCCGTTTCATTTACTGCGGTGCTCTCCGTCCCGCGCGCTTCTCCAAATTTCGAATCCCATGAGATCCGAGAACGGTTGTATAACCAATCACGTCAAGGATTTCATACCATTCCAACGCTGGAAGCATATCAACATAAGTTCACTTGACAGACTCTGAATGGATCAAGGCGACTGAAAATGAAGTTGAAGTTTCAGCTTGGTTCACCGACCCAGGTCAAATGCCTCCGAAGCATAAAAATCTAGTCAGAACTATCTGTAACTTCTTCCCCACTCGGACCTTGACCCATTCAGGGGCTAATGACGATGGCATGTATCTAGGGTAGGGTAATAGGCCTGACCTAGACACCCCTCCCAAAGACACTACCCTAGAGTCAAAGGCATTCAAAGTGCAGCAGCATCCACCGACTAAAATCACCTCAGAGTGCAACCCACTCGACCAACAATTCCACTCGGATAACCCAATTCCATTCGACCAGTATATCATCATTCGACCGTACTAGAAACCACTCGGAGTACAGAAGATCTAAAGTCACTGAGGATGGCAACGGTCAGGCGTTCACTCCATAATATTAATGATCATTTATATGTCTTTATTGTTGGCATTACTAGTAACGTCTCACCTTAATGTACATTGAACCCCTTGTAACATGGGCTGACTGCAGTCCTGGCGCACTCTATATAATCCACCCCCTCCACTGGCACAAGGGTTCACACCCCCTATAACTTCACGCGCAATCCAGTCGACCGCCTCCGGGCACCGAGACGTACGGCTTTTACTTCCTCCGAGAAGGGCCTGAACTCTTAAATCTTGCGTGCACAAACTCATCGTAGCTAGGACCTTGCCTCCTCCTACATACCCCCTATTCTACTGTCAGACTTAGAACCACGACAGCGAGCTCCGATGCGTTCCATGTTGCAACCCAGTGATGTGTGCATCAAGCACTTCGACGTTGCGAGAAGCAAGTTGCTACCCCGCACACACCGGCACAACCACGGTGGCCGGCCTGTGGCAACGGGCGTCTTTCTCAGCACAACAAACAGGGCGATGGTGGGGAAGAAGATGAGGCTCCATTGCAGCACAACTAATCAGTTAGAGAGAGAGAGAGTTGGAGCTAGCGGCCATGGCTAGATCGATCATCAGAAAGAAAGAACGAGTGGTGGGAGAGACGTGCGAGGGAAAGGGTTGGTTTCTTAAGAAGAGTGGTGTGTTGTACGCTATGTGTTGACTTGCTAGACCAACGACATTGACGAGACCATCGACATGTGGCGAGTGATAGACACGACTGACTTATAAAGAAATCAAATGGCCGAAGTTAAGTGTTTACCAATAT